>NC_068310.1:29602490-30262490 GCF_025860055.1 Xyrauchen texanus | reverse complement strand
GGTCATTAAATTAATCTTACCCTTAGGGTTAGTTGTAGTGTGTCCATCCCCTTCTCAAGACCCAGATGATTATGTCAACACACCCATACAAACACGAGACCTTCATGATGAGAGGTTTCATGGGGAGTGAGAGGTCAGAGCTCACACACTTCACTGTTAACAGGCAAATCAAAGGTTTGCAAAAGGGTCTTAAATTTGCTTTAAAAAAAAAAACTGTGGGCACATAGATTTTTTTAGGCTGTAATTTAACTGTGCACCTGTGTTCGAAGTAACAATTCAGGTGCCTCATCCTTCAATTCGCCATGCAATCTTCAAGGACTTCTCCCTCTGTAGTGTCTTTAAAATGGAGGGAGTGAGAAACGGAGGGTGACGCAATTGGCAAAGCAGGTGGCAGGCCTAAACCATCTTGATGGCACTATGTTTTAATGGCTCTAGAAACTCATGCTGGGATAAAGAGGGGGGATTAGCCCACTGTCTCAACTGCATTGATGCTCTCTGGCTGGACTGGATGTCTGGAAATCACTGCTTTTGGTGGAACCCACCGCAAAGACAATGGGCTTTGGAATTCCAATAATGAAATGCAATTAATTATTAATTTGAAAAAGCCACAAGAAAGGGCTTCAGAATCCACAGTGAAATTTGAGGTAAGTTGATTGAAATGTTAGCAGCATTAAATTGATTCACACAGATGGGAATACCAACTGTAGATCATTACTGAATGTTCTGTTTTTGAGCAAACCTTTGTCTAGTGCTAATTACTCTGTAAACCAATACTGTTCCTCATTGTGGAGTTTCTGGGGTGACGTGAGTAATATTTTACTCTCTGCCTCCATTTACTCAGAATGAAGAAGGAATAATTATTCTATATTCCAGAATTAAGATCATACTGAAGCTATAATTAAAAAGGGAACTTCATGGAAAACCAGAGGTCATGACTCTCTGTGGCTATTAAAAAAATCCCAGAGCATTTCTTGGAAAAGAGTTGGTTTTCAGAATTGTTGCAACTGTCAAATCAACACTTAACAATACGTAAAAATCCTCACATAATCTCCTAACGACTGATCTGTGCCAGTTGTGCTTGTTAATATTGAGCGATGTTATTTTTCTTCATGTGGCCAAACCAGCGTGGTGGTTAAATTGTGCTTTGGGGTTTAGGGGTTTAAAAAAATGGATCACATTTCTCCAGTTTTAGTGACTTTACATTGTCTTCCTGTAAAGTTTAGAATTGATTCTAAAATTGCTGTTTTTGTGTTCAAGGCTTTATCTGGCGTTGCAACGCATCAAATTAATGACCTTCTGATTCCTTACTCTCCCCAAAGGGCATTTAGGTATAGTAATCAGCTATCACTGTAAAACTAATGGTGGTCGGGCCTTCTCTGCTGCAGCACCTAAACTTTGGAATAGTCTGCCCGTAAATGTGAGGTTTGCTTCTTCACTAGCCAGTTTTAAATCGGCTCTTAAATCTTATTTGTTCTCTCTGGCTTTTGATTAGTTTAAGGGTTTTATGTCGAAGTTTTCTGATTGTATTTTATTTACTGTGTATATATTGTACGCTGTATGTTTTCCTTTAATGCTTTCTTTTTATATGCTCAACGTTTTATTGTACAGCACTTTGATGCAACTCCGTTGCTTTTAAATGTGCTATAGAAATACATTTTGACTTGACTTGACTTAAGAACTGGCTTTGTACATACTGTATATTGTCTTTCCTTTAAATCACTGCATTCAGTCTTGCTGAATGCTTGTGATTAACAACTATTTAACATTGTTGGAATTTAGAGCTAAGATTTAAAGTAAAAAATTAATTGCAATAAATTGCAATAAATAAATAAATAAAGACAATTATTTTGACATCAGTTCACTACAAATCTAATTTAATTTGCATGATTTTGAGAAGAAAAAAAAAGAAGCAAAATCATGGTTACAGTATAGCACTTACAATGGCAATTAATGGGGCCAGTCCATAAACTTTAAAATACACACTTTGCAGCCACAAGACGTAAGCATTATGCATGTTAACAAGATTGCAGTGTCATAAAAATCACCTACTAACTTTATCCATGTAAAGTTATATCCAGTATTACAATGTACATAATCAATATTGTCTGGTGCCATTCTGTTTCATTGTAAGTGCCTGACTGTAAACACAATTTTTTGCTTCTTCTTTTTCTAAATTTATTTATTTATTTTTATAAATGAGGGACAAGTCTAAAATATTTTTTGTGGTAATCAACAGTATGCCTCAAATGCTGTCAATTGAGCTTATATTGAACCCGGAACATTTGTTTAAAATATTGAAATGTGAGGAGAACTTTCATATAGAGCACCAGTGATCTGTGAAGTCTTCATTACGTAACCTTGGTCACCCAGACTTGTTTAATGGCCCTTCAGGATAAGATAAGCCCAAAAAGCTTGTGTTAGACCATTTATCTTTGGCATGTGTCAGCGACGTTGACTACATGTCCACTTCATTTAATCTAGATCACATTCTTTGAGGCTCTGTCAAACTGTGATTTGGTCCTCTTGGGGTCATCAGTCCAATGAACTCTCCTCTTTGGTCAAAATGTCCTGCTTTACCAGAATCTGGGGTTTAAATGATAAACCTACCATTGGAACACAGTTATGTATCTAGAATAGTCTTGCTCATTTATAACTTATTATTTTGATCACATCCAGTGACAAATGTCCCAATACCATGCTGAATATTGATATTGAAATATCCCTTCAGGTTCCCTTTTTGCATTTCATTTGGCACAATCCTATTGAATAAAACTGTTAAAACCTGCATTTCGCTTGTTGGCGATACTTAGCAGGACTTCCAGCCTATTCAGGCTGGTCAGTTGGCTGATTTTAGAGAAGATTCAAACACTTTGTAGGTGGCCTCCCAGCTAAATCATTTGAGAACCAGCATGGCCAGGCTGGGAGAACAGCCAGGCAGCTTAAAACAGCAGAGCAACTTAGGTTGGTTTAAAGTGTTAATTTTCCAAAAGGGTCATTATATAACACATATCTGATGTTCAGAGTTTGGCAATTGATGTTAGTTTGTAAAAGCATTGAAGATGAGGACAGACATACAGCAGTGTATGTTTATCTATGGATTTTCCCAAAACATTACTAACTGACTGCAGACATTAGAGAGAAAACAGATATAAAGCAGGAAGGGGATACTGAGAATGACAGATAGAAACATGGTGTCTCTCCCCATATTTCCTCTATCATCTTTCTGCACTTTTTCATCAGAGTCTGGTACATGACAGATTGCATGTTTTTGAGTGAGACCACATACACATACATTTGTGACATGTACGAGCATGTGACCCTACCAGAGCACAGATAACATCTAGGGCCTATTCAAACTGGAACACTTTGACCTTTTGCCGTCCTCCCCCCCCGAAAAAAACCCACAACTGCACAAATACACACACAATCTAACCTTGACACACTATGATCACCATAGATTCAGTAGAGATCAGTATTAGTTTCCATTACACAGAAAGAAGTTAGGTCTGCCCCACAATTAAGGGGTCATGAAATGGAAAATTACATTTTCCTTGATATTTAGACATACTGTAAGAGGTAACTGTACTTTAAAACATACTGTCAATTTCAGAACTCAAAACTTCCTCCCCAGTCTAAAAAGAGCATTTATAGTTCCCACCCTGATGAAACGTCTCATTTTTAAAACTGTGTGTTCGTGACATCCCGATAAATTGCTCAGTTGTATTTACATGCCACACAACATGTTTCCTCGCACCCTTGGCGTTCATTTTGTATCGTAAACAGAGAGGGAGCGAGACAGGCCTAGTGTTACCAACTATTCTTGAACACCAAACTATTCTTGAACACCAAAAATCTGAACTATTTTGAAGTTTTTGTGCATATGACATGCATAAAACAGACGTCTTTGACCTTGTCATGTTTATTGCACCAGTTTTAAAAGATGCAGTGTCAGTTACAACTCAGAAAAGGAGACTCCATTCGGCTTCGTTTTATGTGTTATGTTTCACTGTACTATGGACTGTGTATGTATGAATATCAGCGTGGACTGCTTGTGAACCAGTCATAATACAATTCAAGCATTGCAAAGGAACTGTTAGTGAAGAATGGGGCAGTTAAAAACACTTGGACTTGTCAGCAAAACCGTAACTAAAGATTTTGATTAGTGAAAATTTCATATGTCATGACTGTTTGATATGTTTGAGTGAAGTTTAAAATATTCAGATACAATATGTTTGTGGCAGGGCGGAGGGTGGGGCCGGGTCGTGATGCTACACACCCAGCCCCTAATCAGGCTAATTAGCCATTGAGAGGGATAAAGGCCGACCGGAGACGGCAGTGCGACAGAGAGAGATATTTACGGGAAGCTGCCAGAAACCTGTGTGTGTGTTTGTCTTTTGGTTCAGTTCTTCATTAAATATTATTTATTTTATCAAGCTGGATCTCACCTCCTCCTTTCCATTAATGCTAAAACCCAGAAAGGAGGAGGGATGCACCGTAGTGGAGTTCTCGCCACTACCATCCACCCCAAAGGAGCAGCTGTGGCCATCTGCTGGAGGACAGAGGAGCCTGGCCACCTGGAAGCGAAGGAACGGCCGCCAACCGCGAGGGGAGGAGGGTCTCCCAACCAACTGCCTGGAGCGGTTAACGCTGCCAGGGGCAGGGGAGACTCCCATGTCCACCAAAAAAGCGCCGGGGCTTTCCATCCTCCAGGGGCTAGAGGACTGCCTCTGATCCGCCTGGGGAGGCATGGCTGTCGTCCATTAGAGGGTGGAGGAGTGGCTGAGGACCAAGCTACAGCATATCGGAGAACCAGCGTGTAAGTGTTTTTTTTGTCTATCGCTTTTCTCTCTCTCCCACTACTGCTCCGCGTTAGCTTTTCCCTCTCTTTTAAATTTGACTGTGTTTTTTGGGCGGAACTTCACTGTTACAGTGAGTACCAGCTGTTTTTAATTATTATTGTTCTTTCCCTCCCCCTGTCCCCTCCCAGATTCAGGAAGGTGGGGATGACCTGCCAGCAGACGAGGCCCCTGGGAAGGGGGGGGGGGCGTAATGCAGGGGGCTCCCCGACCTGAGAGAATGAGGGACGGATGTGGCAGGTTGGAGGGTGGGTCGTGATGCTACACACCCGGCCCCTAATCAGGCTAATTAGCCCTCAAGAGGGATAAAGGCCAACCAGAGATGGCAGTGTGACAGAGAGAGAGATTTACGGGAAGCTGCCAGACACCTGTGTGTGTGTGTTTGTCTTTTGGTTCAGTTCTTCATTAAATAATTTTGATATTATCAAGCCGGTTCTTGCCTCCTCCATTCCATTAATCCCTTTACAGTGTTGGATGTGCGTTAATCCTGAAGTTTAGTTTTATAATGTTGTGGAGAGCAATTTTAAAAACTATGTCAAGGAACACAAGCTTTTGTACCTTTAAGCTTTTTTGCCTTTTTCTGTCATGTACAATGAAATGTAGTTATGTTTGCGGGAAGGAGAACTAGGGAAGGGTACTGATTGAACTTATTAATTTTATGGACAAAAAATTTGTCACAAATGCAAATTCCACAACAGTTATCCAAAGTACTGCAGGGAATCTCCCAGGAATTGGATTCATTGCACGGAAATGCAAGCAATGCCTCATTACATTAGTCCTGGACATCCTCCAAGTGATGTGAACATTTAAGCTAACATTCTCACCCTCCCTAATGTTGTAAAATTGTCTTAAAACCAGAGACACCCACCCTACACTGAGCTCAACTATTTAGAATTTTTCGCCGTAAAAATCTGGTTTGGATTATTTATGAAAACTGGGACAGAAAATGGACAATGTCGCTTTGTATCAGTGCAAACTTATTATTTGGGCCTTATGGGGGGTCCCTTAACTCTTAACAGACAGTAACCAGATCCTATCTCTCACAGACAAATACACACATCTCTATATCACTTTCCACCTTGTTTTCCCTCAAACAAAACAAAGTTATTGTTGTAGGAGACCCATCACCTGTGTGGAATCGTACACAGCATTATTCTCAGCATATATATGTATATATGTGTGTGTGTGTGCATGCGTACATGCTTGTGACTAACCAGTTTCTTCCATCAATAGACATCTGTTTTTGCTCCAGCAGGGGAGATTGTGAAGGCCTGAGTGGTGAGGTTGTAGCTGAAGGACTGCATCACTCACCACAAAAACTGTGGGAACTCTTTTTTCTTCTTTTCTTTTCCTGTAGATAAGTCTACCATTGTAAGGTGAGCCGAACCAGGTCTCGTGCCGACTCCCCAGGTAAGCATCTCATTAGCTCAGCTGGATACCCTGGGAGACTCAGGAAACAACATGCCTCAGCTCAGATTCACACAATGGGAAAGACCTACACACCCCCCTGACCAGAGACAGGTCTGCGTTACATTCCCTCCCTAAATAACAATGAAACAGTGGTTCTGGGTTACAACAAATTCTTGCTTGATGTTTAGCTGGTGAATATATTTTTAACAGTTTAAAGAGAAATTCTGTCATAATTTATTCACTCTCATTTTTCTCCTTACCCCATATGGCTTTTTTTTGTTTGTTTCTTATTTGTTTCGTTTGTATTCCATGTAAGAAAGTCAAATGGGTTTGGAAAATATGAGGGTGAGTAAATGATGGCAGAATTTTCATTGCCGTCAGAACTAAACCTTTGACACGCAAGAACCTCTAATGGGGTAATTTAAGGATAATAAAGAAATCCATTTCAAAGCTGAAAGCCATGCAATCCCATGGTCCCCATTCTCCTTGTCCTTATGGCACCCTCCTTTATTCCTATCAAAGGAACATGTGTTCAGGACACACCTGGAGAACAGTAAGCTGTGGAATTCAAAATCTTCACCTGCTGAGAGAGAGACTCTGCAGCAGTTACCAGACCTCATCCACCTTCCAATTCCTTCTCCCTCAACCTCTGACCTCATAACAATACTTACCTGATACAATAGAAATGGAAGTCTCACAACGCAAACTCCGTTTGGTTTCCATATTGTAGAGCTGGTAACATTTAGAATTTCTAAAGTTGAATTGGAATGACATGAAGTGGAATTTACTGAATTTGAATTCAGAGAAATTCAAAACAGTCACTCGAGGATTTTCATCAGCCCAAAACAAAAACACACATTTTGTGTCATAAATAATTACATTATTCATTTTTACTAATTATGCCTATTTATTCCCTGATAGGAGAAACAAAATGTTTTTTCCCCAACATATTAGTCATATTGAACTAAACTAACTACAATTAAAACAAAAGAGGTTTTAATTTGGCCATACAGCACCAGAAATTGTTCACCCCATTCATTTCTGATTTTTAATTAATCTATTTATTGTAACAATCAATATATGAATTTCTTTAAATGTCAATCCATTTTGCTATATCAACTCAAAACAAGGAGTTGAATTGGAAATTAATTGGTATCCTTAATTGTATTGTGAATGGTGCACAACCCTGATACAGAATTGTTCATAAGAGGAAAAAAATAGCTGTTTCTGTGGGTGGAAATCATCTAGGATGAAGGTGTTGTTGTTCTTATGTAAGCAGGTTGATGATCTTTATTACATGGAAATGTAGGACAGGACTCATGTGTATTCCAAAAGAACAGTATGTTACACTAAATGAGATTCAACTTCAAGTGCTGAGAGCTACTTATCAAAAGAGTTAGGTTAGGACATCTCAATATTTAAAAGCAATGTGTTTTCAATCAAATTCCCTTTTTTCTCACTCTCATTTTGAAGTAGAAGTGAGAATCGATCTGCTTCTGGTATGGTTTTTGTTGACTTTGCCTTATGTTTTGCGTGCCTCTGGATTTGGCAGTGGATTGCATTGCAAGAGGTTTCAAAGTTTTGAGAGTCTCTACCAACCTTAAGTTTTTGAATCATAGAAAAAGTTATTTGTAAAATGTGAATGAGTGCTGCTTATATTCTCTTAACGTTTCTAGACAACACATTAAGTCATTGTATATTTAAAAGATCCAAGACAGAGAGACAGAGAGCGAGAGAGAGTGAGAGAGAGAGAAGAAATCAAAACTAGGTGACCTAATCTTCCCCACCCATCTGTTTCTACAAGCCCTTTCTGCAACAGTCAGCATTGCCTGCACCACAACTGAGAGAGATGGAAGCAATTAGGGCCGTAGGAAAGCACGGGAACATTTAAAAAGAACAAAATGGTGGGATCAAAGCCACCCTGTCTCTCCGCCTGCCAAACCATAGATCAACCGTTAAGAGACACTGTGACACATGTGAGATGGGAGCTGATGTGAACATAAACGTGGATGAGAAGACCACCTTACTGTGATGTGAGCTGCTGTTTGGGTGGGAATCGTGAATGCCAGATGATATTGCAGATGATGGAAGAGGGATTTCGAAGACTAGATGTTTTTGGTGGACAAACATCACTCTGAGCAGAACAGGAACAAAGGCATCTCTTGAACGTTGTCTTTGGCTCTGTGTTTTGCCTGGAATGATGTAAAGCTGGGTTTCTTCCAGTTAATAAACTAAGTCAATCCCTGAGTCAGAGTTTTGCGTCATACATCATATCTCTTTTTAAGGCACAATTACACAAATGCGAAGGCTTGGACTATGCACTGCCAATATGTGGCCTGGTTGAACATGCTTAATGTGTTTTGAACATTAAGTGCATCTTAACAGTGATTACTGAACATGCATAGCACTCAAGGGGGGCGAAAGAGTTACCTACAAAAGTCTGTGCCTTTGGCTGAATGTGTTATTTTATTCAGGTAAGGTGCTATAAATATATGGACTTTAACGTACTCGCTTAGCAATATTCTCTTCAAACTGTTCCTCTGCCATGACAGAAGCTCGCTTGAAAGAGAAAACTCACCATAGAAGTGAACAGTTCATACTAATGTTTGCTGTAGCACCGCTAGTGGCAATGTTGAGAATGCAACACTTACTTACGTTGGGCTATGACCCGCGATCTGACATGCTTTGGAATGCAACTGTGAACAAAATCGAGCTTTCATAGCTAGAAGTGTCTGCGTTTGCGTACTTGTGTTGAGTATGTTTTGGGCTTACATTTTTCCCTGGGTTGGCCACAACTTTTACAAACTACGTTTACATGCACTTTAAAAGTTTGATTTCAGTTGGACTAAAACAATCATTTGTTGTTTTAAATGTCATGTAAATGCTTTAAGGTGCGGTCAAACTAGACTTTGCACTCGATTCACTCGCATTCACACAGATAAAAAATGTGGGAGACCGAAAACACTAGGTCATGCAAATAAATGCTAAAGTTTGGTGAAATCTGATCTGAAAATCTGGATGAGGAGAAGACATGCGACTACTAGAAGATTGAAACGTCACACCCTGACCTCTTGGGTCAATACAAATAATACAAATGATCAAAGCTTCGTGTTTTTATTGTTGCAGGAAAGTGAGTAGAATGTCACGGTGTCTGAAAAAACATTTATGTTAAAAGTCTAGTGTGACTGCCACTTTAGTCTGGCTGAAATTGTGCACGATTTTGATGACGTTTGACTGATATACATAGATAATGCAATTGTAGCTGGGCTTCGTCCAGCATGCAAATTGGACCACAATTGGTCTTGGCATTGTGCCGATGCTCCTAAAGACAGAAGTGATGCTTAAACCACCATATGTCATCCATCCTTGAAACATTCAATTGCGCATTGACATACAGTATATACTTGGACAGAAGAAGAATGTAGCTCAACTACACAAAATCCTGCTCTAGCTCAATTATAACTGCACATATAAACATACTGACAATCTCCTTCATCTGTCCAGGCTGAATTAACCAGCTCTGCTCATGTCAGAAGAATGTACTCTGTTCCTTTCCAGAATTCCCAGCCTGAGCTCGATGTATACAGCCAGAACATGACAGGGTGTTTTAGCCATGAGCGTGTTAGCACTCCTCACAGATTCCAGTTTAGCAACCAGCTTGCTTAGACACTAAACTTCCAGCACACTCACATGTTCCGTGCTCCCTCCAAAAGCCTAAATATTCTGTTGGGGAAAAGGGAGGGTGGATTGTGTGACTGTAGGGGGCTACGAAGCTTTGATTGGTGGATTCGGAAGGAGACAGGCGAAGATCTGAGCAATTATGGCTCTGCTGGTCGTGTGCAAGTAAACGTACTGAGAGTCTATTGCCTTACCTACTTCCTGCCCAAAAGAGTCATGGCAGGGAAATCTGGAAAGTTGAGGTTGGTGGGATGTAGACCAATAGGATGGCAGCCAAGTCGGCACTCTCATGAAGTGAGAGGTTACATGATGTTCTTCTGTCAGAGCCAGGCATTTGATAGAGCTTTCTTGATACTAAGTTTGAGAGCTATTTAAATCTTATGACAAGCACAGGCATGTGTTAATGTAGAAAAAGTGAGTGTAACAGTTAATGGGTTGGCAAGGAGGAGGCGGGAACCGCCTGAACAGTCAACGTAAAGTTAAATATCAAACTCGACTTAAAACAACATAAAACATAAGACGAACACACACACATGCAGTGCGGCCATGTGCGTCAATCTCTCTCTCGAACTGGCGTCTCCAGCTCCCCTTTATCTTGCTCTCCCTCTGATCAGCTGATTCAGTGCCGGCCTGGCTACACCCTTCTCCTCGTCACCCTCCTCCCCCGCCCGATTCAGGCCGGGTCTCCAACCGGACTGACCTACTCCCCAATGCCCCCACCCCCCCATCTCTGGGAGGGGAGACGCTGCCCTTGCGGCCGTTCTGTCAGCGGCAGTGATCCCTCCATCCCTAGACAGACAGCCGCAGCTGCTACTCTGGCGGATGGCAGTGGTGAGGACTCCGCGACAGAGCATCCCTCCTCCTTTCTGGGTTTCGGCACCACTGTAACACTACTTCAATTTCGGGTATGGAAAGGAGGAGACAGGGAGCAGTGACACTCTTCAGATAGGCTTTTGTTTCCTTTGCCTCTGTGCACAGTGTATGCACTCTGTCTGTGCTTTTACTCAGTTCAATAACACTCTCAAAATAAACCTAAACCTCTTCACAGCACTCAGTAGAATAATCACTCAAAAGCCGCCACCGCTGTACATTTAATTCGTTCTCTCTCTGTCTTCTTTGGTGTGTTTGGCTGCTTTTAAGAGCTCTCTCACCATCAATGTCATGAGAAACAGCTGTTAGAAATTATGCCAGCCAGCTTGATGAGCCACACCACTCAATCTCCCCAGCAAACAGACACACGACCACGCCCCCATCCCCACAGTGAGAGTGCATATTATAAAACAAGTTAAAATAGTTAGTCACTCTTTAGAATGTTATAATTAACAGCAACATTACATTATAATTCCCCTGGAGTAACCTGGGGTTAAGTATCTTTCTAAATATCACAACAGCTACCTTTCAACCATCTGTATTGAGCTTTAAACTGTAAACCTCCCCACCCCAGTGCCTAGAGGATTTCCCAGACGAGTCATACTCAGAGTAAGGGTAAGAAACAGAAAGACATAAAAAGCTTGCTAGAGACATGAAGTGGATGTGTGAATATTTCAAACTATAAATCATATGATTCATCATCACAAGTTTGTGACTCATGCTTCCCAAGACGACATATGGGAAAGAAAAGATCTGTTGAAAAGACCAGCTTAGAACAGCATGAATTTCCATGCTGGTTTAGTGCTTGTTAATGATGGTTTAATGCTGCTATGTCTGGTGGACCAGCTTAGCCCTACTACACACACACACACACACACACACACACACACACACACACACACACACACACACACACACACACACACACACACACACACACACACACACACACACATATATATACACACACATATACACATATATACACACATATACACACACACACACACACACACACACAAAACAGAAGAAGAAAATATTGATACTTCTGATACTTTTGTTAAAACATTTGTAAACTAATGATTTTATGATTTCTTTACCATGAAAATGAATCTGTATCATACGTTTTGGAGTGAAAGAAAAAATAAATATATGAGCAAATATTTGCATAGAATAGGAAAGATTTTCTCCAGTCATTAATATTCAGAAATGATAAAAAACAAAAGCACTCAGGCACAAATAGCACTCCTTCAAACAAGAGTAATCAGTTCTTACCTGAAGTAATGGCAGGAAGACAGAGAAACATCATCTGGAGTAAATTTACACAAAATAACAAATCTAATTGTGACATATTAATGGGTTTGTGTGACATCTGTTCTAAGTCTATTATATTAGAAGTTGTTAAAAATGTATAATGTACTGTAATTGTTCAAAACCAAAAGTCTACTAATTTGCACTTTCGGCCTATAAATGTTAACATAAAATATCATATTAAATGGCTACAAAATGGAAATAAAATATAATAATAAATGGCAAAAAAATAAAAAATGTATACCCAGAATTAAAAAAAAAACGATATAATTTATATAAGTATCATATTGGTATCGACATTAGCAATATTGGCCTTGATAGTACTTATATACGAAAAGAACATAAGTGGTATTGCTATCTCTGTAATTTCCTTAACCATCCGATGGAACCGAAAAATGGCACCTCCCTTTGGTGTTCGCAGCCATTTTTGACCAGAAGGGAAAGATGTGTAATCCTTTTTTTATATATATAATGATAATGATACCATTTCTTCTTCCCTGAAGTTAGAACAATAAATGTATGCATTTCTTTTGGTATTTCATGATACTTTATCTTATTTACATGTACATTTCTAAAATGTACCATTAGATTCAGAACATACTCTTCTATAAGTTGAAACATGAAGAAAATATTAGAATGTGAAAAAGTTGGTGAACAAAATATAAAAAACATAACTTGAAAATCATGTCACA
Organism: Xyrauchen texanus; assembly: GCF_025860055.1. Taxonomy (NCBI): domain Eukaryota; kingdom Metazoa; phylum Chordata; class Actinopteri; order Cypriniformes; family Catostomidae; genus Xyrauchen; species Xyrauchen texanus. The sequence goes on along the minus strand of NC_068310.1, from coordinate 30,249,673 downwards.
CCAATAAAACCAGTAAATGGCTGTGGCCAATTGCTGTGTAGTCTGATTGCTGGTCCAATTTTATATTTTATCACAAGATATGTATTTGGATATATATTTAGACTTTATCAAACTATTATTTGTCAATTTTTAAATGTATTTGATGTGTCAGTTTTTGCATTTAATGTAATTATGCTTGCAATCAAACATGACCATGGTGTTACAAAGAGAAGACAAAGAATAAGCATGTTCCTACCAATAATTATTTAAAACATAAAAATGTAATAACTCAAAGTAAATGCATAATAATGTCAAGAAAGAAAATGAACATCAAGAAACAGAAATTAATAGCAACATTCTGAAAATTAAATTAGAGTTTAAAACAGAAGAATCAGGGTAAACATTTTGCTATTTCAAACTTTCTATAGTGAGAGTGTGAGTGTGTGAGTGTGTGAGAGAGTGTCAGATTGCTGTCATCAGCTGGAAAACAACAGATAACTTGTAATGCCAACAATGACCAGATGACACGACCAGGAGAGCCATAATTGCTCAGATCTTCGCCTGTCTTCTTCCCAATCCACCAATCAAAGCTTCGTAGCCCCCTACAGTCACACACACCACCCTCCCTTTTCCCCAACAGAATATTTAGCTGTAGAGCTCGACTTATTGATGCCCTGGATCTCTCTGAGTGTGTGTGTGTATTCTGCATTGTGAGTGAATTATCATCTCACCCCTTCATGTCTGTGTGTGTGTTACACATTGTGAATGATTGATTGTTTTGGTTTTTGTTGACAAATGTAAAAAAGTGTGTTATTGTATCACCAGTTCATTTTTATGTGTGTTTAATTGTGTTTGTGTGTGAGTGGGTGTGTATGCTTCACTGTTGTTTTGCCCCTGTCATCTGTTTCCCCTGGACTACACTTCCCATAATTCCCTGCCCTCATCACTGCCAGCTGTTCCCAATAGTTCTCACCTGTCTTTCATTACCTCGTTAATTCTTTTGTATATAATGCCCTAATGTCTGTTCAGTCTTTGTCAGTTGTTGTGCATTTTCTCCAGTTTTATGTACTATTGCTATATTGGATCACGTTTGCGTTGTTTTCAGGGTTTATCCTGTTTTTATAATATGATTTATTTTCTATTCAGTTTTAAGCCACATCTAAATCCTGCTCTTGTGAATTCATTCAAATGTGACACTTTGGAGGGTTTTTTAATCAGTGTTTTTGTCATGTTTTCTAATAAAATATCTAAACATTTTTTAATCAACAAACATTTATTATAGGAGCAATATAACACAAGATCTTCAGTCTTGTTTTCAGAGAAATCTAACACAATTTAGTGATGTTTATGCTTAAAATAAGTAAATCTATTTGCTTTTTTTCCCTTTGAATATTTTTTTCTTTTTACATTATTGTTTTAGCATAATTTGCATACCATAAATGTTACAAAATTGTGTTAGACTTCTCTGAAAACAAGTAAAAATAACTAGTGACATTTTGCTTCCAAAGTAAATCTACAGTATCTTGTTTTAAGAATGTTTAGACGTTTTACTGGAAAAAAGACAAAAATACTTAATTTATAATAATTACTTTTTGTTTTTGTTTTTCATTTTATTTATATGATAAAATAAGCATTGCTTATTTTATCATGTGGCTCGTCGTGTATGACAGCGGACACTCAGCATGTGGCGGCTCATGCTGCTCTCTGCGATCTATGCACAAATTACCACGTGCCCCATTGAGAGCGAGAACCACTAATCGCAACTACAAGGAGGCTACCCCATGTGACTCTACCCTCCCTAGCAACCAGGCCAATTTGGGTGCTTAGGAGCAAATTTGAACTCACGACTCCAGGGGAGGTAGTCCACGTCAATACTCATTGAGCTACCTAGGCCCCTATTTATGCAGTTTAACATTAACCAACAAGTGTAAAAGTATTGTTTATTGTCTGTTCATGTTAACTAACATAGTTATTTTTACTGGAAAACAAGCCAAAAAGTAGAAAAAAATACTTTTTGCAGTGCAACAGTAAAACTTGGACTGGTGAAGCTGGTTGACCAACGAAATCTTGCTGGTTGAGAGACCAACATCCCACCACTCCTGAATTTTCCCATTTTCTGCATCTCTCTCTCTCTCTCTCTCTCTGTGTGTGTTCACTGGCATAACAACAGAACTATTATGTACTCATCTGTCATAAGAGAGAAAGCACAACATTCAACATCCAAACAAGAATGTATGATCCTGTCAGAATGGCTCCACTTACCCTGGCCTCTTTATCAGCAGATCTGGGATTACTTTCCCCTCACTACTGAGATCATGTCAGAACAGACTCTACATGCCCTCCTCTGAGGACCTTTGTATCAGGTCTTTTTGGAAGGTATGACTCTGCATTGGGATCACTTGATACCAGTAGTCAGGAATGATACAGATAAGCTGAGATCCAGGCCTGTGTTCTTTTTTAAACACCACACTCACCACCACGGCCATTATGAAGTGTGCTTGAATCGGCAGCCTGATACCCAAAGTACTTTCAATAATACTGAGCTGAGTCACTTTTTGAGAGCAAAGATGGCCATACAAGGTGGTGACTTGGTCAGACCAGTCAGACTCTAGCGTGTTTCCCTGATGATGGATGACGAGCTGATTCACTTGTAAGAACAGATGCCTCACATCCCCTACTCACCAAGCATGAAGATTGTATATGTTCTTTTTGTACAAAGGTTATGTTTATCAATACAATGATGTGTTGGGCTCAATTATGCAGTGATCTGTCATATGGAATGAACAAACAGTTGTCAGCAAGTTTAAAATAATTTAAAAACAAACACTCTTTTGTTTGTGTATATAAGCAGTTGTACAGCATAAAAGCTCTAAAGTTCGAATTCCCAACAGTTTACATGCGAAGGAGGAATGCAATATTTAATATGCCCTTAAGAAGCTGGCATTTGTTGATATCTTGTTCTGTTACAATTCTGTAGATGTAAAAGATGGAAATTAAAGGAACAGGTCATCCAAAACTGAAAATTGTGTCATCATTTGCTCTATCCCATTTTGTTCCCAACCCACATGACTTTCTTTCTGTCATGGAACACAAACGGAGATGAAAGGCAGTAACTTGGTCTCAGACACTGTTCACTTTCATTGCACCTTTTTGCATCAGTCCAGTTTTTTCATGCAATGAAAGTTAATGGTGACTGAGGCTAACATTCTGCCTAACATCTCCTTTTGTGTTCTACAGAAGAAAACAAAGTCGTACGGGTTGGAAGCAACATGAGGGTGAGCAAATAATGACAACATTTTTATGTGTACTATACCTTTAAGGGTTAGTGCACCGACAAATACGATTTCTCTCATCATTTACTCACCCTCATGATATCCCAGGTGTGTATGACTTTCTTTCTTCAGCAGAAGACATTTTGAAGAATTGTTTTTAAATATCTTAGCTCAGTAGGTCCTTCAAATACAAGTAGATGGTGATCCAACATTTTAAGCTGCAAAAAGAACAGATAGTCAGCATAAACGAAATCCATATGACTCCAGATATTAAATTAATGTCTTCTAAAGCGGCACGATCACTTTTGGTGCAAAAAATAAAAATATTTCAGTTTAAACTTTTTAACTCTAAATAATCGCTTCCGAATCACTTGCGAGAACTGACGCATGTGCGACACTCATGGAAGAGTAGCGCTGTTTACAACTGAGGGGGAACACTGTACAGAAGCTTCATTTGTGAGATGAGAGAATTTTCATTTTTGGGTGAACTATCCCTTTAAGGCACAGAGAACTTAGAAGGCATCATATCTTCTGGTTCCTGTGATCCTGTTGACCCATGGCTTTGTGTATTGATGTGTATTATGTTTAAAGTATTTATCTTATAGTGACATCACTAACTCTAAACCAGCTGTGATGGATTCTCACCGGCTACTGGCCAATCCGGTTTATTTCAACATTCCGATGTCAAACAAACTTAAAGGGAACCAAGTGCTCAGTGAAACGACTGGACATTTCAACAGGTTTTTGTTTTTCAGAGTCCCGTGTGGTGTCAAACTTCCTGTGACAATCCACTGAGCTAAGTGGTACACAAACATTGTAGGAATGTTTATGGAGAAATATGCCTTAAAGAGGGTCATTTTTAAATTAACACTAGGGTAGATTCCAAACAAAGAGTGATGAACATAAACGTATCATAGGGAATTGTCTTGTAATTAAATTATTAGAACATAGTGCTAGCAATGATAATGTCATGGGTTTAATTCGCAGGAAATACACTGCTAAAGTTTAAAAAGGACTTAAACATTGATCTGTATCTTATGTATCTGTATCTGTATCAAACTGTATCAGTTTGGTTCAGAAGATATGGATTTTACCACTGGAGTCGTATGGCTTACGATTATTCTGCCTTTATGTCCCTTTTGGATGTTCAAAGTTCTGGTCACCTTTCACTTGCATTGGGAGGACCAACAGAGCCGAAATATTCTTCTAAAAAACTTTGTTTGTGTTCTACAGAACAAAGAAAGGCATACACATCTAGGATGGCATGAGGGTGAGTAAATGATGAGAGGATTTTCATTTTTTATGTGAACTATCCCTTTAATACTTAAAACAACTGGCATTACAAATAACTTTGGTCACTTTTGGACACTCTGTGGACATTTTACCCATAAACTGTTTTACCCATGCACATGTATTTAGCACTTCCAGCTTTGGCCACTGGAGGCAGTGGTTTGGTTTTAGTTAAGCACAGCCCTTGTTTAGCTGAAACACTTTCAACCTACTGTCGCCAAATTCAAAGTGAGATCTGTCTGGATTTTCATGCTGGTCCAATCTGTTTTATGGTGATAAAGTGTTTTGTCAGCCAGCATAGTCTTTCTGGGGAAGCTGGTTACCAAATTCACAGCATGGTCATGTGGGTCCCCAAACCAACACCAATCAGTAAAAGCAGCTTGGACCAGCAGTGAAATTCAAAGGGCCCTTCAAAATTTATGTTTTCTATCTAATGTTTATTCAGCCTTGCTTCCAATGATCTTCACAGGGAAGACAATGAGTTTGAAGAAGGGACTTGTGGCAGTGACATATGTGAGGGAGGTGGGACTCATTTCTCACTGATGTGATTGGTCTGCAAACTGACAGATGTGGTGTTATTGATGCTTCCAGGATTAGTCACACACCAGGCAATTCCCATAGTAAGATACCAAACTCCTGTTATCAGAGAACTGGGGTTTTAACCTATGGTTTTTCATCCAATCAATGGACACTTCACTTTGCTACTTTGCAGAACCCTTTAAGCGTCAGTCATTGTGCAGCAATACAAGTGGCTCCTCTGGTTTCAAAATGACATTAAATGTTCCAAATGACCATTATTTTCTACATCTGCACCCTGTATACATTCACAGCTTCCACTGTTGAAGGCCGAGCCTTTACAGGAAACAGGGAATAGTCAATGGGAATGGTGATTACTGAATGGAACACGCTGATAAAATGGAAACACAGGCTTGACTCTGAGTTGCAGTCTCAAATTATTATAGTTTTTGTCTTTGCTGGCACTAAGGAGACTTAAAGTGTTGTTAAAGTAAGTAACAACACTTTACAGTCTATTAGTGACATTCCATTATGTGTCTTGGTCATTTCTTTACAGTTGAGGATCATCTATACACATTGCATGAGGAGCATTTTGACCCACACTTAACTTGGGTCATCCCAACAGGTGGAGATGCAGTCTGGATTTCACAAATAGAAAATGAACTGCCATTATTATGGGTCTGAATATCTCAAGTTACCAACTCAACTCAAATGGTCACCATGCCTTGGTCTTACCCAGTAAAAGAAACATCTCACCCCGGCCACAAGCTTTTTTTCACAGCAACCCAAACCTATTAAAAGAAAGGAGAAGTGTAAAACCATACTCCCTCAGTCCCACCCTAATTTTTTTAAATGAGGCACTTTACTGCTCTCTAACATTTCTTGGAGATGTTCACTACATGGTATCATATTCCAAACAACTGCTCTTAGATGGAAGACTGATAGTTTGAACTACTAGTAACTCAGTTTAACCATCAAATAGAGTAAACAGTCCCATCTACCATACAGATCTGGCAATATTGTAATCACAACCCTTTCTGCCGTCTGTATAAGGTAACCCTAACCCTAACTGCAGATTACTCTTTTCCATGGCAAGTTTTACTGTCATCATAGGCTTACAAGGAAGACCAGGTCATTATTGTGGGGGGCAGAAAGTCTATTAAAAGACTATTCGAAAATGTGATGAGTCATCCCTTGGGTCGTTTTGATGCATTTATATAATAGTGACATTAATACATGAGTGCCAACACTCCCACTTTCCAAACATGGCAGAACCATGAATGTACAGGACACAGGGAACATTAACCTAGTATGTGGTAAGATAAGAGTGGTTCCTGGCCAAAAAAACTCTCAGAGGCTTCAGTTTAGATAGTATTCTTTTTCAAAACTTTTTGTTTTAATATTACTATTGGGCATGCAAAAGAATATTTACCCAGTGTCCAATGGCAAAATGCCAATGTAACTGGCATCGGAGTTTCATCGATTACAGAGGCCAAAAAGTATTTGGACACTTTAGCCACACTTTAAAACCTATTATTTTCTTTGCATAGATAACAATATATATAAAAAAGGTGCTAGACCATTTGCTAGACTTTTTTAGACATCTTTGAAATGGCAATAAACCAACTAGCTACAATTTAATGTTAAAGTTCGCACAGGAGCCCCTTGTAGAGTTACCATGTGTTGTACACTGGAACCATTTTGTTTGTTTGTCTCTATAACCTACAATCAAAATTATTGTACAATTCTTAACAGAAATGATCACAATGTGAAGATGGTGTTGACATACTGTAGCTGTGACTGCAGAGACTTCAACATTGTTTGTTTAAAACATATATATATATATATATATATATATATTTTAAAACTGATCAGAACATGTGTCATACTGTTGCATCCACCATGAGCAGAAAGTGGGATTCAGAATTACTGTATAGCTGACCAAATTTGTTTTACCACATAATCTGATGGAGCTGATGCAAAGTGAGGACACATCTTTGATTGGTAGCAATTTTCTGTCCCTGTTCATCGAGGCTTGCTCTACACAACTTTAGAAGCCTATGAATGTGGAAAGGCTGCAACAGTGATCTGTACGTGTTTATTTGTATTTGCTTGTGCATATGTGTTGGGGGTCAAGACAGAGGGAACAGGGTTCCCCTGTGGCATCCCCCTAAAAAAATTTACTGCCTGTCTGTTCTGTGCTCTGGTCCCCTGGATGCATACCCCCACACACATATACACAGACACAAGCACACTTATCCATATTTTCTCCCTGTTGGGCCTCATGCCTCCCCCAACTTGGTTGAACGCAATGAAGAAACACAGGAGGGGGTCAGAGGGTCGCCACTCAGAGGCCAATGGACAGAGTGAATGCTATTATTGTAACCTATGTATTGTAGGACTTTGCTGGAGCTCAAGTCTGAAGGCTTATTATTCATTTTTTTGGAAAATGCCAACTATGTCAGTATTCTAAGGAAATTTGAAGGAGCTCATTGGTGAAAGACTAGAGATTTTTAAAAGATTAACAGACAAATTATCTGAAAAGCAAATGCTGAAATGAACCTTGAGCTTCTGGACAACATTAAAGCTGATGTGTGTAATTTGTTAGATGTTAAAATACTTTCTCCTATCCCATCTTAATATTTAGAGATAACTATGAGTAAGCTATTAGTAGGCTGATTTTGCCCAAATGTTTAAACACAGTGGCTCTGTAGCGCTTTCCAAAATTTCTGTTTGTGCAGCCAGGCCAGATTGACACAGCAACATTGGCTGAACCAATCACATGAGGTTAGGGCGGGACTATATATTTTTTGACCAATGGCAAATGGATGGTGTATTTGGAAATCTGTTAGAAAACACTATTTTTATCTTCTTTTTTAAATTTTTTAAAATTCTGTTTGGTGACTAGCGCTGCAGAAATTACATAATTTGGTTTTAAGTTCTGTTCTGAAACCTAGTGTGCTACTTTTTGGTTTAGTTCCTACATAGCCATCTGCCTTCTTAGACAGCATCTGAACCTATATTGAATGTCATAAGTGACTCATTATGCTTTAGATAGTCAGCATCATGTTGCACAGCATGGGAGACTTGAGACAATTGTTTTCAGTAGAGTTTGACATTAGCATGTTGTTAAGCTAACAACGGGATACTCTAATGAGCATTAAATTCTGTACACACACACAAGTAGTGAGTAAAATTGAGATTTATTATTTTTATTTTTTTTAGTAAAATTTGTACTGCCATCTTGAGTTTCTTTGATTTTTCTTCATTATGGAATTGCTTTCATTGCAAAGGATACATACAATGCTGCATTATTAACTTTTGGATATCAGGAGCACGCCTATGATCCCTATAAATGCTGTTTAGGTAGATGGCTCACTAAGTTTGGAACAGAGCTAAAGAAATGTTAGTTTACATTACACTAACGTTAGTTTAAATGTTTGCTCTAAGCATGCTCTCCTTCTTACCTTTCCTGTCATGTGATTCTTGATGAACCCTAAGAGGCATTCACACACTTCCTTATATACTGTCTGTAAACATACCAACTCAACAACTCAAAGTTTGACTCTGTCCAACCCCCCCCACACACACACATTAGATTTCATTCTTAAACATGCATATAAAAGTGTTTGTGTTTGAGGGAGGATTTGCTGAAACCAATGGGGTACTTAAAAAAAACCTCAGTCATGCTTGAATGGAACCACTGTTCCATGATGTTGCCTCTACTTGGTCATCTGCATCAACTCCAACTAAGTTGAAATAATCATAAACAGTATTTGCATGGATGAAACCTGATCCTATACAAAGGCAACGTATGTGTTCTGTAAACGGCATTGTGGCATGTTTATGTGGCTCATTAGCTGTCTGGGGAGCTCTGAGCTTGAGTTCAGTGCAGTATATTGCTCTTGCTTTCTCACTGTGGGATCTGAGCGGATTCGTATTAAACACAACCACGCGCCATGAACCATTTTGTGGCTCTTTAAAGACCTTTCAGAACAATACACATTTTAGTGTCAACTTAAAGTAATTTCCTGTGGTACCACTGTTACAGACCCAATGAAATCGCTTGATAAGTGCAGATTTCTATCCTGTTTATATGCATTTCCTATTGAAACAGGAAGTTTGGGCAGGACATATCAAAGTGCTTGTTCAATAAGGGCATGTTGTCAAAGCAAACACATTTGGAAACTTTAGACACAAAAGATGAGTGTTATGGTTAGACTGGTTTATGGTGTTAGGTTAACCCCATGTAACACTGCATTTTCTGTTTCCCAAAGTTTACACCCACTGACCTTGACCCTTGCTCTGGGGACAAACTTCACCACAGAGAAAAAATGTGTAATGGAACCGAATGCTTTATTTTTTTTTGCTAAATGAACACTTTCTCTTCTGTCTCATAAAATGACCTACCTGAATGAGGTAAATTGAATCCAGCTGAGCTCAGTTAAAGTTGTGTTGCTATGCTGCAAAATCAAACTGTTTTAAACTGTTTTACATTCAAAGACTGACCTGAAGTTCTGTATGGATACTTGATTTAGTTGCCCTAGCTCTGTGATTCGCAATTGCTGGGATGCACGTATGTTCTTTATTGCGGACAGCAGGGAACAAAACAGTGCTAAATGTGAATAATACAATGTAACTTACCCTATACGTGTGCTTAGTTTGGATAGAAAAATAAATAGGCCAATTAATTTTTAAAAGGGAGCAGAAAACGCTTTCTATTTTGATGTTGACGTCAAAGACAGTACATCCAATTCAGCAGTGTTTTGCACAAATGTATGTGCCACTTGTAGATATGGCAAACCTAATACAATATTTAGCTCAGTGTTTATTCCAGGTGTTAATCTGATACGTCACACTTCAGCTGTTAATGCATAATTGTCTGTTTTTCCTATGTAGCCTTTGTCATGTTAAACATTGAGCATGTTATTGGGAATATGCTGTTTTTGGGTAATTTGAATCAATTTCAAAGTTTGATTTTAATTTTGTTCCAAATGAAAATATGACTGAAGAAGCCAGCCCTGAATTTCCCTACATGAGGATTTCTTGCATTAATGTTCTTTACTGATACTCTCTTAGTACCAAGCACATCCAAAACTGATGTACTTATCTAAGGCATAAAAACGTTTTAGTGGCCTTTTTTTAGCTTTACTTTTAGCATACAGTAATGAAATTACAGTTTGATAATTTATGGAGTCAGCAATGTTTCTCAAAGAGCACATAATTCTAATGAGCCTTTGAAGCTTGATGTTGCTCTGGAGTAAGTTACTCAGAATCTGAAGGCAATCCAAGCATCACAAACGAAACATCAAATAACTGAAGACATGCAGCGGTTAAATCATTCGAAGCTGCATGTCTTAACTGCTGTATCCAACTGTATCAGGTGATAGATCACTGTCTGCACTCTTATTGGTAGCTGCCACAATGCATTGACTTGCTTTTAGGGTACAAGACTAAGCCCAAGCACCAATCAGGTTAAACCCCATTCCTTGAAGTTAAATTAATCTCCCAACTCACAATCTAACAGGTAGTCTGCAGTAATCAGCAACATCTCCTTAAACGTCCTCTCTTTAAAAGGAACATGTTTAAAGAAGAACAGAGTGAAGGAAAGAAATTCCAGATAGCCTATGTGAGAGAGTCAGGAAGTGAACACAGGTCTTTATGTTAGAGGCACTTCCTGTCCAAGTGATGCCGACGTTAGGTGTAGGGGTTTGTGAACAGAGAGAAATAAAAAGAGAGCTTATTTGACTGTGTATTTAGACTTTGATAATAGATTGAGAGATTGAGGCATTCTGCCAAACACAACTGTGAACATAAAACAACTCTCTCTGTTTCAGAATACAAAGAAACAACCTTTTCTTGTTTTAAAATGAAAGTAAAGCCACATAAGTCTTATCAAGTATTTAAGCAAATCGGTCTCAGTTGCTCATTTATATACTGTTCTAAAACTCTCTTTTGCAGTTCAAGTATTCTGAATGCAATACAAGAGATTTACTCTTTTTTTTCCACATTTACGTTGTACTTTTATTTATAAGTGATACATTAAAGGAATGTTTCTGGTTCAATACAAATTGCACAATGTCCATCAGGCAAAAGTAGCATTTAGTGTTTATTGCATTTACAATGAAAGTCTATCGAAATGAATTGCACTGATAACTACATTTACATTTATGCATTTGGCAGACACTTTTATCCAAAGCGACTCACAGTGAAATTATTACAGGGACAATCCCCCCGGACCAACCTGGAGTTAAGTGCCTTGCTCAAGGACACAATGGTGGTGGCCATGGGGTTAGAACCTGTGACCTTCTGATCACCAGCCCTGTGCTTTAGCCACTACGCCACCACCACTAACTGTAGAGTATTTTAACGTATCTCCATAAGACTTAAATATTATACATATTAACATGGGACTAGTGTGATAATATCACTTGCTAACTTTATCTGTTTACAACTTTACACACATTGGGCCTTAGTCAAGAAACAGAAGAAGGACAAATTTGTAGTATAAATCATTAGTAAAAGGATTCTTCTGTAATTTGACCCATTCAACCCAATGGGACAATTTACTGTTCATTAGAGTAAATTCATAAACAATTTACACACACATTTGTTCCTATCATGTTTCATGAATAAAGCCCATTACATACGGAAGAATTTATAAAGAAAACAAAATCTGCTTTTAAACTCTCCATAGACTTCCATTTTAAGTGCATTACTGTACATGAAATTTTGGTTTGGTTTTACAAACTTCAAAAACTAGTCAAAATGTTTGCCTTTGGTATACAACAGCGTGCCACAGATGCAAAATGGTTAACTCATTTCAAACCCAGAAAATTATTTTAAATGACTGTGTATCTTAGATTTGTTTATGTCATTTACCGGTTAAGATTCATGTTGTAAAATAAACTTTGCATTGCTATGTGACCTTGCAAGTGGTAATGGATGAAGGCCTTGGAATTAACAACACGTTACTTTGTTACTATGCGAATGCAAAACCTGTGTATATTTAAAAGCAAATGAATATGAGTATGTATAATATTTATAAGCTCTGTTCTTAAAACAGCTCCCCAGCTGTTTGGAGAACATCAATGCACAACTGTTTTTTGTTGTGCTCTCTATCAGTTGCTATGACAGCAGTTCTGATGTCACAATCCAAGTATGGAAAATAGCACTGTAGGCCACACACACACACACACACACACACACACACACACACACACACACACACACACACACACACACACACACACCATATATATCAGCCACAACATTAAAACCACCTGCCTAATATTGTGTATGTCCCAACTGAGTTACTGCAGAGTTTAACAGTTCAAACTAGTCTGGCCATTCTCTGTTGACATCACACATCAACAAGGCATTTCCGTCATTAGTAGTAATGGTTAAAAACAGCCAGAACTCAGTGTTCAGTTTAGTAATCATGGGTTGTCCTGTCAGCTAAAGTTGTAACAAGATGTGCCTTTTTCTTTAGCATGAGTAACCACAAATGTCTTAAATGTTTTCCAGGCGGTAGTAACAAATACCTTGACTCAGAATGGAAGAACCAAGTACAGAGATGTTTCACCTAGTGACCAAATACTGGTTACAAAATACAAGGACTAAATACAAGAAGAGTTATCGCCTACTGAATAGACACATACTCCTTCTCACACTCTTCAGATGCAGATCAAAGATCCTACATGTTCAACATATTTGTTGTCTCATTCATTGCTGTATGCTGAAGGGCTTTTGAAAAAAGAAGAAAAAAAAGAAGCATACCAACCTTATATATGTAGCCATGTCCCAGCCCTCCAGTGAAGACATTTTTGGCTACCACTTCTGCTTGTAAATGTGCCTCATGTACATTCCAAGCATACCCTTTAAGATATAACCACATCCCAGCAATAATCTACAGATGAAAACCCCATTGCATAGCCCATGAAAAGAAAACCTGACACACATCCAGGCCAATTACCTAATCTTTTCCTGTTATTCTAACAAATGAACATTTGCAGTGCCAGATCTGGACAAATACCTCATGCTATGGATTTCAAACGGTTCCTTGCTTTACTATGTTGTATTACCTGTAAGTTGCTCTGAGAATTTTTCTCTGAAAGCTTTGATTTGTGATGCGATTTGTTAAATGTACGACACTCATTCCCTTCAAGGTGCCAGATGTCGAGGTGCACAACAGACATAATGTGTTTCATGTCGAGAATTTAGAGTCTCTCAGGTAATGGGGAGGATAACCTTTTGGAGTGGGGGACTGACTCACCACGGCAGACAGCCTGCTTGTGTAACATTTATCTCTCTCTAAAATGTGTATGCTTGAGCCTCTCTGAGATCTTCAAACTTTTGACCCTTGTTATGTCAGTAGAATACATGTATCTGTAAGAATTAATCTGCCTCAGTATATGTATGTGTTTTGTTGGGTGCACTACATAGAAATCATAAGGTACACAGAAATGGGAGGACAAAATAAGCAGAAATCCAAAGGTTTAACTATAAATTTCTTTAGATCAAAGATGTTCATGCTCATTTACACATGTGGCATCATATAATTCTAGTTTGTACTTTTTAAAACAGCCATTGGTTTGAAGCAGAGATGTCCAAACCAGAGATGTTTGGCCTGTAATGACCTTTGATTTGGCCTGCCTTGCCATATATGACAAACAATAAAACTTTTAAAATAAACGCCATTGACGCTCTTCATTGCAACAGATTGCAGAGTAATGATGTATATATATATATACACAGACATGCGTTACGTTCTTGCGTTCCAAACACTTGATGGAGCGCAAATCCGAACTAAGGGATCTCAATATGTGTTCTAAGTATTAAACTATATTTAACTTGACACAGTGACCTAAAAATTTTATGTTTATGACGCAAAGCATCCAAGATGCTACACAAGCATATCTGACGTAGATGTTCATTGACGGGTCCTTAAACAAGCCCTCATAATAAATCTCCAACTGGTAAAAAGGATTGCTTTGAACTGTATGCCAATGATTGTCTTATGATCAATAATATGGTAGTAAACAATAGATTGTATTCTAAAGCCGATTTTTGTATTGTCTTATTAATGATTAACTCTTCTGCTACAAGAATGTAATGCATTTTAATTATCAGAATGTTTTGTTATTTTATATATATATAATCTTTTAAATATTTAAAGATAACTATATATCATTATTTCATTATTATATATTGAATTATATTTATATGAGGGTCTTTCTCAGCAAATATTTGTATATGCGATTAATCGTGATTAATTAATCGGGACACCATGTGATTAATTCGATTACAAATTTTAATCGATTGACAGCCCTAATATATATATATATATAATGAAATCATAAAGGAGGGAACAAGGACAACTTTTATACTTTTATATAATACAGTTTTTGCACCTCTGGTTGAAGCAACAGTTTTCAATAGACCCAAGAACCCCCACCCAGACAGCCAAACTTGGGACCAGGGATTGAAATATTTTAGGTCAAATTTGATTCATAGAAGTATAAAAATAAATTAAATATAAATTGAAAACTATTTAAATCTGTATAAAATCCAGAATATCAGAAGGTAAAAGGTCACAACTGGTTCTTCCCATATGGGACAATATTGACTTGTTACGGCAATGAAGTAACAATTTGTTTTAAATTGTTATTTCTCTATAACAGTTATTTACAAAAGAAATTTTATTTTTTATTTTGTTTGATTTGATGCTTGGTTCCAGTACCAAAAACTTTGAGGTATTTATAATATATTCTTTACCTGTCCCGTGTCAGAAATGACACAAAGACAATAGGAGGATTAACTAAAATTTCTACATTCTATATATAATGTTAAACAGGTCATTAGCAAATGTTCATTCAAATAGTTAGAAATGTCGTAAAAATGTAGAATTTTTTTAATGTCATATGACCTACTGAAGTACCTTGCATGGAACCCCAGGAGTCTACAAGCCACTGGATGAAAACCTTGGATTTCTAGGAATATTTCATCCAAAAACTAGAATTGTCATCTATATCCATTCTTCCATGGAGCACAACAGGAAATGCTTAGCGGAACCTCCAAATCACAGACGTGACCACGGTCTGTCAAGACACATTTAAACACATTTGACACATTAGCAATAATTGCCCATATTTACATTTCTCTAAATAACTAAAGACATTTTTCAATAATAAAAAATGACAAAGAATTGCTCCTTACTTTCTCTTAGTAGGATGCATGGGCCTGTGTATGTGTGCAAAGTACTGTCTTTAACTTTTGTTTGTTTGTTTTGTGATTGCTCCGTATTGGCTTCCGTAGGTGAGATTGCGGCAACTGAAAAAAGCAGTCTATTTGACTATGCAACAGATGTTTGTTACCGCACTATGAAACTGGCAATTTGTATGCTTTTTTAAGTCTTCTTTGTTTATTAAACACAGTTATGACATATAGTACCCAAAGTCAAACAGGTAAATTCACAAGATAAATGTATCAAAAATATTTTTGCACACCTCATGAGCTCACGTTACGACCCCTTAAATCGAAATGAACAAAACAATAAATGTTTTGAAAATGTATTGCCTTTGCACCAAGTCTGTTTAGGATGAGGTTTAAAGTAGAATGGCTGTGATCCGACAGCTGTGAGCTCCCCCTTCACACCCTACTTTCCCAAATAGAAGGCTTCTAACTGTGAGTTCCCTGTAGACCTACATCCAAATTTGGCTCCCCATTTCAATCCCTAGGGCAGAGTCTGAATCAACTAAAACAACACATTCTAATTCCAGTCAGTGAGGTGGCATTTTACAGCACTGAGTCGCACAATTTCCCAGCTCCATGCGTCTTGACGGTGTCAAATCCAAAAATAGAGATTGCTCAGTGTAACACGCTTGTTTATTATAAACAACGGGCCTCTGCAAATAATTGACTCATATTGCAGCTACTTTATATATACATGTGGTATGCTGTTGCCTAGTATTGTTTCAAATATTTCTGCATTGGCTTTTCTTCTAAATCTCCAAATGACCATGACGACAAGCTATTTCAGTATTTAACATCGATTAAAGGAATAGTTCACCCAAAAATTTAAATTCTCTCATCATTTTCTCACACTCATGCCATCCCAGATGTGTATGACTTTCTTTCTTCTGCTGAATAAAAATGAAGATATTTAGAAGAATATTGCAAATCTGTAGGTCCATACAATGCAAGTGAATGGTGGCCAGAACTTTGAAGCTCCAAAAAGCACATAAATGCATCATAAAAGTAATCCATATGACTCCAGTGGTTAAATATATATCTTCAGAAGTGATATGATAGGTGTGGGTGAGAAACAGACCAATATTTAACACTTTTTTTTAATTATAAATCTCAACTTTCAGGCTGTCTTTTACTTTTAAGTCTGTGTGCTCCGGAGGTTGTGTTTGTCGGCAGCATAGTCTCGTTTCAGAAAAGCAAGTAGGAGACTCCAAATGCAGCCTTCGAATACAACCTTCTTTCACAGGAATTTGAGGATGCAAGAGATGTATCCTTTGAACTCACATTTCCCAATTCTTTACTTCGGAAAAATAATTTCTGTGAAAAAATTATGCAGATTTACCTGAAACTATGATGTTCAAAAGTAATGTTAATTCTCAAGTTGAAGTACCTCAGTAGATGGGAGTAAAATATATAATATGTAAAATTATAATAATAATAATAATGCAATGTAAAATAAAGTATTTTAAAGTAAATATAAAAGTACAACCTCAAAATAAAATTTTCTTTATTTTCTACATCATTATATCTCTCCTAAACTTTACAGAAGATGTTCTCTTCTCACTCAGAGTGCTCGTGTAACGGGAGCTGCAGCCTTTAGCCTCCTTGTTAGAGCACCCGCCTACCACGCCGGAGACATTGATTCAAGGCCCGTACGAATCTTCTGTCTGCAGAAGAAAGAAAGTCATAAACATCTGTGATAGCAAGAGGGAGAAAGTAAATGATGAGAGGTAACAGGAGTGTCACACTCATGCAGGTTGAAATAGATGCCTGTTGTCATAGCAACCATGTGTTCTGTCTCCATTTGTCCTGTGAAGGTCATCTCTTTTAAACTATTCTGCTAACTCAAATTTGAGAACGTTCTGTAAATCGCTGGCTACAACGGACGAGGTCCAACCTAGCAGACAGCTTCACTTTCACTTCCACATTTTTCTGTCTTTTGTGTTTTGAAGAATCAAATTCTTTGTGCATATCGCCACCTACTGGTCGGGCTGGTCAGAGGTGGATATTTATAGTGAAAAAGGACTTAAATATTGATCTGTTTCTCACCCACACCAATCATATAACTTCAGACAATATGGATGAAACCACTAGAGTTATATGGATTACTTTTATGCTGCCTTTATGTGCTTGTTGGAGCTTCAAAGTTCTGGCCACCATTCACTTGCATTGTATGGACCTACAGAGCTGAAATATTCTTCTAAAAATCTTTGTTTGTGTTCTGCAGAAGAAAGAAAGTCATAAACATCTGTGATAGCAAGAGGGAGAAAGTAAATGATGAGAGCTCAACTATTTTGGGTAAACTATCCCTTTAACTCGAAGCTGAGAATGTAAACGTTTAAAGGCAATACGTTTGGAGATCATATTTGGAGGATAACATTCTTTGAAAACAGCTCTTTCGTTGTTTAAAGGTTTAATCTTTCATTCAGCTATCTATGACAAATATGCAGAGTCCTTCGAGTGGACAGAAAAACTCTTGGACAGGTTTATGTCTCCAAATTACGCATCCTATTGAAAAGCTCAAAAAGCATTGTTCATAATATAATGCGCATCAACAATAAAAGCAAATAGTTATTTTTATGTACAAGCCCACTATGTCTATATAGTGCATTACTTGTCTTTCTGTATGTGCGTTGCGTTGATTATTTCTGACTGTGCGCAGCAAGCTATATTAATCAATATTCTTCTGACCAAGAACTAACTATCTAGTTTACTTTTTCAGGATATTTCCCCACTTTGTGAATTGTGCTCTTAGCTCCACCTCTACATGAGTTTGTCATGAGTGGAAGAACTGAACTCCCTCCTCCTAATACCCCTTCAATTAGGCAGGAGGGAGGACGCAGAGTGGAGACGGGGAAGATAGACGAACGGCAACGGAGCGCTTGGAAAAATACTGAGCAAACTGGTACATTTCACTCAGGCATGAGATTAGCGTGAGGCGACATCTACAGAGTACGATCTCAGGTGGATTCCGACCTAGTGACCCGCTTTTGTTTAAAAAGAAGTTTCTTCAAATAGGTGGATTTTGATATCGATTATTATGGGTTCCAAAAGGCACCGTTCAAAGACCTCGGCGGCTGTGCACAACTCGCGATGCTCTCCAATAGGACTTTCACTACTGATGCTTCTTCTACCTTTGTCTGTTGCCTTCAACTTGGATGTGGAGAATCCTGCTGTGTATAACGGACCCAATGGCAGTTATTTTGGGTATTCGGTGGACTTTTACACGGTTGAGTCAAGGTAAGTTGTTGTTTTAGCGCACATATTGCAACATGTAAAGGTTTGGAGGCGCCGTGCATACAAAGTCCAACTCAGTTACTAAGATCTGCTAAGCACGCGCACGCATCATTTATCCACGTATAGTTGGCACATTGACAAATATGTGTTTTAACAGCATACGTGAGGAATTGTAACTGAAGTTTGTTTAAAATAACGGTGATCTGCAGGAAAAGTTGCCACCTGTGCTGGTGATTGGTCACATCTTTTAGTGACACCTTTTTGGTCTTTGTAGTTGAGCTGAGCTACTCTTGAAGAATAATGCCCCAGTATAAAGATCAGTGTCATTTCAATACAAATAGAGACATGTTTATTTACAAATATGAGGGAACGTCTTGTTTAGCCCTTATTCTAACATACAAACCTTTGTATGGTAATTACATTCATTGACTCATCCCTTCTCACAGGCTCACTACTGATAAGAGTTCAATAGATAATGTTTTTTTCACACTCAGATTAGGGGGCAATGAAACTATTCCCCCAACTGTTGTTTACAGTTCCTACCCAAAGTGGTCACTGCCATTTAGATCAAAGCATATTGGCACAGTTGGGAAGCGGCTGTCCTAAAAGTGTGGTTTAGTGTTTATACAGTCATAGTGTGAGCCTGAAGTGTGTGTGCATGTGTGTTTGTATGCATGCAAGCACCTGATGACACTCATCCCCCTGTCAGTGGCAATTCTGGTGGCTTTACAATTCAATTTTTCAATTTAAAAGTACTTTATTGGCACGATTGTGTTTACATACAGTATATAGTACATAAGTGAATGTACCGGTGATGTCATGAGGTAAGGAGAGTACTGGAGAATGGCTCTCTTCGGGGAGAATAAAGATTGCCCCCATACTTATCCTTGATTGCACATGTTATGACCACTTAAAGCCATTGCACAGTCTATATAATCTATCAGGAGAATCTCCAACTCCTAAAAGATGACCTTTGGTAGATTATGAAGAACCTTTTTGAGTTGAACCCTGATAAGTAGAATGGTAAAGGTCTCTGATCGGTTGCCAGTGCTTAATTGCAGATATCCATATCCAATTCATTTTTAACTGATCTAGTTTCTTATGATGTAAATTAGTTGATCAACTAGATTTGCATAATTCCAGTCAAATGTTTGGACACACAATACTCATTCTTTATAATTATTGTTTGCCACACTTTAGAATAAGAGTAAACACCGCAAAACTTTGAAATTATACAAATGGAAGTATGACAATTATGTTGTGACCAAATAAATATATATATAACTTCTTCAAAGTGGCTTCCCTTTGCTTAGTTTAAAGCTTTGCAAACTCTGGGCATTGACTTAAAGGAATAGTTCACCCAGAAATGAAAATTATCTCATCATTTACTCACCCTTATGCCATCCCAGATGTGTATGACTTTCTTTCTTCTGTTGAACACAAGAATATTTCAACTCTTTAGGTCCAGGCAATGCAAGTGAATGTGTAATAAAAGTTCAAAGCTCCAAAAAGCACATAAATATAATTTCAGTGGTTAAATCCATGTCTTCAGAAACGATATAAGTGT
Source organism: Xyrauchen texanus (assembly GCF_025860055.1). Classification (NCBI taxonomy): domain Eukaryota; kingdom Metazoa; phylum Chordata; class Actinopteri; order Cypriniformes; family Catostomidae; genus Xyrauchen; species Xyrauchen texanus. The sequence continues at coordinate 30,229,561 of NC_068310.1, read as the reverse complement.
GGAAGAGAAACGGATCATTATTTAAATCTTTTTTTCTTCTGTAAATTATCCTCCCTGTCCAATAGGTGGCGATATGATTGAAAAATGCAACTAGCCAAAAATAAAAGAAGAATGTAGAAATGGAGATTTATAGTAAAAAGGACAAATATTGGTCTGTTTCTCATCCACACTTATCATATCGCTTCTGAAGGCATGGATTAAACCACTGGAGTTGAATGGATTACTTTTATGCTGCCTTTATGTGCTTTTCTGAGCTTCAGAATTTTGGTCCCATTCACTTGCTTTGTGAGGACCTACAGAGCTAAAATATTCTTCTAAAATCTTTATGTTCTGCAGAAGAAAGTCATACACATCTGGTATGGCCTGAGGGTGAGTAAATGATGAGAGAATTTTCATTTTTGGGTGAACTATCCCTTTAACCAAATTCATGAGGTGCCACCTGAGATGCTTCTTTTAAATAGGATTGAAGGAGTTTCAATGAATGCTATCTGGTCCAACTCCTCAATTTAAAAAATAAAAATAAAAACAGTTCCCAATTAATATATGTCCACAATACAAATGTCAAACATTTATGAATGCATAAGCCTTTAGTTAAAAAGGCTTACAAGATAATAAAACACAAATTCAGTCAAGTGTGTCCAGACTTTTTAAAGGTAGAATATGTACCTTTAAATATTAATAGCTATCTATTATTGGCACAGATCAGAATGGAAATAGTTTGTTGAATGGAGAACCAATGTAATCTAACTGTGATTGCAAGTCAAGCCTCCCAGACCACATGATCACTTTCCACCAAAAGATATCATCTCTGTGGCCATCTTGGGGGAAATCAACTTTGAGTGATGTCATTCAATCACAATGCTAATCTTTTGGGTTTCCCAAACTTTCTCTGTTTTTATGTGGCAGACAGCTGGACGGCTCTGTTCAGTGGTGTGATTGCTGTAATCATTAACTCTCACATGCCTTGACTAGAACATGCCACAATCAGCCATCTACATCTGTGTTTTTGTCTGATAGACTGCGTCTGGCTGTGCACAGCTGTAGAGGGGCCTTTGTCAGAGTGGGCTTATGCTGGCTCTGGTTTCCATTGGAACGTTATTTTCAGTGACTCTTGTCCACCTGTGTTTTTTTTATTGGTCTTTTACTTTACTCTTTTAGAGTCAGGTAAGCATCACTTAATTTTGCTCATACTTGGGCTTAGGGGTTTGTTAACTCTAACCCGAACTCTTAAGTATTAAGTTTTGGCATGTAACTAGTCCCCATTACTTAAAATGCAGTCAGTAATGATACCTTAAATCATGCAGTTTATTGAGAGATTAAGAATTACACGAAAGGAGGGACCTGAGCCATATCTTGGGATCTGAGTATTATAGACCATTGGGCCAGTAAGTAAACATCCAGAACACCCTAGCATTGTAGCGGTAAGTTTTGTATGGGCAAGCATCACTCACTTTCTGTTAAGAAAATGTAAAAATCTAGTTGCTTTTACTCTTTTGTTGTCGTAGTCTGCATTTCTCTTCGGAGAAATGCAGACTGCTCTTGCAGTCTGCTCTGGGTGTCTGTCTGGCATATATTCAGATGCAGTGGATGATTTAGCTCATGACGCATAGCTGAATGAGTCAGAGGATTGTGTGTGCATGCCCTTGTGTGTGAGCTCACCTATATGCGTGAGGTTCTCCATTCTGGGTCTCCGATGATGTAATTCCACATGGTGTTTAAACCCCTCACCCAGTATACCTCCTCTACTCTAGACCGTACCCCACCTTCTTCGCAGTGCCTTGGTCTATGAGCTTCTTATGAGCTGTGGCTCTCTCGACGATTACTTCATTTGAACTTTTCACTCCTCATGTAGGAGGATAGACAGGAAGTGATGGGCCTGATAATGTAGGCTGAGTAAGAGTGTGAAGGAATGTTCAATATCTGGAGCTTTTCTTTCCAAGCACTCTATAGAATATGTATTTCTTAGTTTTCTGTCACTGTACGTGATGCAATACAGTTACATGCCAAGTAGCTCAAAGGAAACTAGAGGTCGACCGACATGGGTTTTTTCAGGCCGATGCCGATCTTTTGAAATCCGAGTCGGCCGATGGCCGATTAATGCTGCCGATTTATTTTGGCCGATATTTGGCCGATATGTGCTTGTCTTTAACCTCTTATTTGAACCTTTTATTTGAAAGATAAAATGTAACACAAATAATTACTTAAGATATTGTATAAATAATGTATAACAAATATATTGAATAAACAAAGCAGGTGTTACGAACTGCTCCGAGACACGAAGGTTGAGATCCAAATGCAGCTTTAATTAAGGGGCAATCCAGACACGTAATCCAATATTCAGAGCATCCAAGAGAAGCACAGGCATAAACTAGGGATGGGTATTGTTAAGGTTTTAATGGTATTACTACTCTTACCAATTCTGCTTATCGATCCGGTACTTTAAAGGTATTCTTAACGGTTCTTTTGATATATATATATATATATATATATATATATATATATATATATATATATATATATATTAAACAAAAGATAAACAATTACACAAAGATAAACGTTATATAGGCACAGTGATTTAATTTCAGGAAGGTCTACTAACATTACTGTTCAGGTGTGGTCTAAAAAGAAATCTAATAAAGTAATCAATTGTAAAATAACACTGCATAGTTTATCATAGATAGATAGATAGATAGATTAATGCAGAAGTGATTCATTCAAGAGCTGTAAGTGATTTTCTCTTTGCCTTTTGTTGTTTGATTCGCAGTAATGGCTCAATCGTCAGCATGTTTATTAGACTGCTTCCCCTTTAAGACCGAGTCTAATAGGCTCCTGATGCGCCATATTTTCTCCCAACTATTTCCATAACTACGTCCATTTAAGAAATAAACTGTGTTTAAGTGAATCTCCAAGCCGGTCGTTTTGACATATTTTTGTGTATAGTTGATGGTTTAGACGCGCACATGAAACCCAAAGTAGCCTATACATTGTTTGTCTCGTTGTGGTCAGTATCGGAGCACGCGCCGCCTTGGGAACGGTATCTCTTGCGCTCTTTTTATTATTAAATGCGTCCTGCAATTTAACAAGAGTAGCTAGACTGCATTTTACAACAATCACCGATCGTGCTGATTCTGATGTTAAGTTTGAGTTTTAGGGAGAAATGTCAGTGCACCGCTGTGAAGGGAAGGAAGTTAAGCTAGACAGAATGCGGCTTATGTATAAATATTCTTTTATAATCTTTGGAAGGCGAAATCTAAAATAAAATCAGACTAATATCCCAGATCTAATCCAGGCTACGTTTGAATGTTTAGTTCTGTCCTCCGTCGTCACTCATTAAGCAGGGCTCTTGTTGTGCTTGCTGTGGCACCGCATGAACGAGATCTCTCTCTCTCTCTGACTGCAAATAGCTAAATTGCATCACAGATAAATGGTTTCATATTATTATACATAGAAATGGCTGGCGAGATAAAATAACTTTCTCTTTATAGCAATAATAAATTAATTTTCTTAATTTCTCCAGTACCGACAGCAGAACCGATAACGTCCGAGCTTACCAAAGCCAGTCCTTCAATAGCCTATAGTGCATTGGTATCTTTTTTATTACTTATTTCTCTGCATTGTGTGACAACCCTCTCAAATATAAGACACACAAACAGAACAAATAAAAGTCTCAGATTCACTGTCTGTAATTGCAAAATTCTTGCTTACTTATTGTGACATGATAGCAACCCTTCTGCTGTGATAATGCAACTTCAACTACGCTATCAATATCCAAAGTAGCCGAACGTCATGTCGCCTAGCGCATTTTTCACATTTTTTCTTGAAGTTGGCAGTAACATATCAAAAATTTTTAATTAATTATAAAGTAGTTATACAAATTTAATCCTTACCGTTTTCTACAAGGAACTTAGCTCCTTCCTTTGGCACTGGATGAGGTCTGCTCACTCTACTGGAAAATGACTCTAGGGGCAGTGTGCGTCGAACACGTGTTCCACAACAACACTAGGCTGCCCACAGATGCTCCTGCCTAATGATTAATCGCCGACCTCTAAAGGAAACGATTGCAACTCTGCTGTCATTGTCACCCAATTCAAAGGAATTTCACACAAGAGACAATTTGTTTTCTTCTTCTAGCAGCTACTCATAATTGTGATAATTTCCATTTTTACAGTTGATAACAGCTTGGTGTTCCCCTCTACTCAAGCACACAACCATGGAGTTATCTTGTATGCTGATTTGAAGCAGACATCAAAAGTATTTTAAAAACTGCTTAAACTTTATCATCTAGAAACGTTGCCTGGAAAATCTATTAAAAAGTTACAATACAGTAAGAATTTTGGTGATATTTTTTATTTTTTTTCACCTACAGTATATACCACCACATCAACACATTACTTCTATACTAATTCAATTTCATTGGCTTCTCATACATGCATGTATTGTTTTTCTTATTTTAACATACTAAGCAGTGCATGTATGACAGCTCCAGTTTACCTCTGTGATCTTGTTAAATCTTACACATCTTCTCACTCTCCATTCTGCTGGCTCCTTTACTCTCCAGAGGTTTTTTCTTTTACTGCCCAAAGGTTATCGAGTTCTCTGACTCTTGTTATTAAAAATGCTCTCACGTTGAATAGCTTTAAGAAACTTTTAAAAGTGAATCTTTTTAAAATGGCTAATATTGATTTACAACTGACTCCAGCTTAATCGGCTGTGTATCTATCTACTCAATTGCTTATTTGCCTTATTTTTGGAATTTCTGTTTTATCATCTACTTCTAACATGTAACAGTGTACTGTGATAAAACGCACTACCACACTGGTTTTTGTCATACTGCATTGTGCATGTAGCTTCCCTGAAACTTCCCTTTCAGGCATGTGCTGTTGGTATGAGAAAAGCTCATTACAAATAAAATGTATTATAATATTATTATTTTCTTTTACACACAGCATGCAAATTTAATTGCCTTTGTCAGCCGAAACTGATATCTGTCATCTCTATGCAGAATGCATAACATATGTTAAACAGAGCTGGGAGTACTACTTTCTTATTAGTAGCTGAAAGCATCTAAATTAGCTGAAATGTTTGATAAACGAACATGCAAGGGTCAGGAGATGTGTAGAACTTTGCGAAAGAAGTCAACTTTTGGGCAACAGATTCAGTTTGGGCCTGGTTATGAGCAACGTTTCCATGTTGTAGTTGTATTCATCAAAGCCATAGTGGGATGGAAAAGGCTCTACCACACTTTAGTAGAACAGCATCAACCTGCTGTCTGAAGACTTTATGTTCCTTCAAAATGAAGTATCTAGTGTGAGGTATAAATTATCTGTCCTACCTGTTCTCTCTCAATCTCTCACACCCTCTATTTCTTTTTACATCTGTGTATATACTCCCTAGTCTGGCTCCACTGGGGCATGTATAGTCTGAGGAGAGTAGGACTCCTTGGCACGCATTATTAGAATTAGAAGAAGTGTGCAGACCACCACAGAGAACAGCCTGAGGACAGGGTTCACGATCTATCAGCTCTATATATGAAGGAGAAATGTATGGCCAATGAACATGGAGAGAAGAACAGCACAGTATTCTGTAGGGGCCTCCCCGGGATAGCCTGGCATACAACCGTAATTTGTCTTTAAGAACTGAGGTTGGTTCTTGAAAGTCTCATGTCTTCGACTGAGTGGAATTTAAATATCTTTTAGTCAATTATTGCAACAAGCATCCAAAAATTTTGCCATCGCATTCTTTTCAGAGTTTACATGCACTTTAAGCTTTTGATTAACTTTGAATTAGAGTGGTGATGGCGTAGTGGGCTAAAGCACATAAGTGTTAATCAGAAGGTCCCCGCTTTGATCCCCACGGCCACCACCATTGTGTCCTTGAGCAAGGCACTTATCTCCATGTTGCTCCAGGGGAATTGTCCCTGTAATAAGTGCACTTTAAGTCGCTTTAGATAAAAGCCTATGTAAGGTGCTAGCGCCTTTTTAAGCCTTAATGGTATTCAAAGCACTTTACACTGTGACTCATTCACACACACATTCATACACCAATGGCGGCAAAGCTGCTATGTAAGGTGCTAGCCTTGCCCAAGGACACTTCGGGTCGTGTGGACCGGGATTCGAACCACCAACCCTGCGATTAGTGGCTGATCCGCTCTACCAACTGAGCCATAGCCACCCTAAAAGGTGTCTCTGTCTTAGGGCTGAATGTCAGAAATGAAATACCTTTTATTTTAAATGTTTAGAATTTAGCAACAATGGAAACAAAACCCCAGTATCTGTGCTTCTGCTGGGATTTGCTTGGCTCCACATAAGTGTTGTTTTCAGAAAATAATGTGTTAATATGCATAAATTCCTTTGATGTTTATGATGTTCGAAAGACTGTTTTTGCTGTTTGATGATTGTTGGCGACTGTTTGAAGCTTGCGGTTGAATCGTCGGAGCGGTACTGTCTGCAGTATTGGCCAAAAGCAACACATTTACAACCACAATGTGACCATTCTTGGCAGGAATATTATTGTATAAAGATTCTACATTTCTCACCTGCCCCTGTATATTTTATTACCCAAATATTCTCAAAGTTGAGGTTTACCAAGTTGCCTTGGCTACAAACCTGCAGAAACTGTTCTGATCATGTACCATGTGTTTGCAGGAAATGGTACATTTAAATGACATCATAGATGGTTTGGCCCTGACATGGTGTATAGTAGGTTATCTTCAGCTTTGGTCATCACTCTCATGAAGATTACCCTCTATAAGAGGGTCATTGCTAGATCAATATTTACTTGGGATGTTGGGTAAGTTTGCCTTTGCTAAATACAGACATGTTTTCCCTTTCAACCTCTTAAGCACTACCTGGTTGGATTCCATTTGTAGTTGATCATTTCTGCTCTTCCTCCATGGATTAGGCTGTCTGTTGTCTGCCGTCTTGCGTCCAGCTGGGTGTGTGTATGTTGGCTGCCAAGCTATTCTTCACCAAGGTTCTCCCTGTGACGACTGGTGTTTTCCATGGAGTCGGTACAATAGAGGCCTTTGTGCAATGGTAGAAAAGGTTTGCTATGTTCAGTAGCAAAACTTTTCCATGTGACTTGAATCTGTATTTATTTATTCATGTTTTTGGATCATTCACTTCTTGATAAAACCTCATTGAGCTCTTTTCACCCATGACATTTGGCACCAATGGTGCTGTCTATCAGGTTGGTCTGTGGTAAAATTAGAGTCTGCTACATTACAGGTTAATGGGTACAACTGATTGGGAGACTATGGGTTAGGTTGTCTTTACCGTTGTGAGTTGTCTGCTTTTTATGGCCTGGTTAGACCTGGCAGGCTTGTATAAAAGGGTCTTGTGTGTGATGGTCTTTTTGTGCCCTGGTGGAAAAACAGGCATGTGTTCGATCATGGTAGAACAAATAGCCCAGTCAGCTTTGCAGACATTTACCCTTTAGACTCCATAATGGCCTTGGATTGATGCATAGAGTAGAGAAGATCTCTATTGTCCCTTGTCCTGATGGACACTTTGGGTAGATCATTATCTCTTGGTCTGTTCTGGTGGATCAGGATTGAATGGCCCCTGCTGGGCAAGCAACGACAATGAAAGTCAAGTCAGCCTTCATTTAGATGGTCTGTTTATTGCCTGCAGGATTAAAAAAACAATGGACATGAGGCATAGCATGTAAAAATGAGCGATTGATGCTAATTGTTTGCCCCCTGATGGCCCCTCTTACTATATTCAAGTGCGAAGAAGGAGACTCCATGCTGAGAAATCTCTCTCAGAGATGTCAACAGTTGCAGCTTGCTTTGGGAAGTTAACTGGTCTTGGTGAATGTGTGAATTATAGCTCTTTGGGGGCTGGGGTTGCAATTTGGTATCAGGAGATTTAAGAGGTACAACCACACTCTGTGTTTATGTCAATGTTGTGGGGTGCTTTAAAGTGTTGTATCAGCACTTACGAAAATGTGGCAGTTGAATGACATGGCTTGGTCTTGCCTGCTGAGTACACTGTCTGGATGCATATTCCAGAGTATTTTCCGGTTATTGGTTCTCCTGAAAGAACTGTAGTTTGCTCTTTAAACCTAATTGATACAATGAAAAAAAGGCAACAAAAAATTCACCAGAATGATCTTAAGCACTATAGATGAACAAAGTCTATGTATATGCAACACATAGTGTGCAACATTATTTAAAAATTATGAAAAGAAAAATACATTAAAACTTAATTAAAAATTCAAGTCCAAGCTACACAGATTATTCGTTTTAACAAATTATCAGTGCTCTTTAACTAGTCAAGTTCTCAAAGATCAAGGCTTCAAGGGATGTACAGGAGAAATATCCCCAAACAAACACCCTAGCGGATTTTGTCATAATCTTTTTAGGCACTCTAATGAAGCCTTTTCGCTCAGTAAGTATGAATTAGCATTTATGATGCCTTAGCATAAATTTGACACATTATACGTTTTTTATATTTGAATGGCTACTAAGATCTACCAAATTGTCCGATGGTGAGCTAAATGTTTTTTTTTTGTTGCAAGAACTTATTCGTCTTTGTGAACACCCAATAAAATAGTGGTGCTTAATTTTCATGCAGTGTATTTAGAGAATAAATGGCTGTTAACAATTAAATTAACTCCTTGGATGCAGCTCTGAGATTTCAGCTCGAGAGTTGCAATGGGAATATCCCAGCATTAACGGGAAGCATGATATAACTAACCCAAAAAACAGGAAGAACTCAAGTCTGTCAAAATAAACGTCCCGCTAACATGAAAGCTCTGTTCAAATGGATGCATGAAATTGAAGACAGAAAAATATAACCACTGTATAAAAATGTCATATTCAAAAAGTAGCAATTATACTCATAATAACAATTATGTAATATTAAATTATTGTATTATTATTATTAATATCTGTAAGCAATATCACAAACAGTTGCAGCCTTGTGCCACAGATAATCTGATTGTTTTCATTAATACTGTGAAGCTCTGTGAAGCATAACATTTTGTAAAAAAATAAATACAAATATTTTTTTATTTGATTAAAACTGTATGTATCAATTTAATTAAAAATAATTTTATCATAACATTTAATTAAATCATTTAACATGGAATCCAGAAAAATAAAAATGGAAAACACAATTTGAATCTGACATGATGCAGTTCTTTTAATTATTAAGTCATTTTCTGTGTAATTTCATAAAAACTCTGAGGCTTTTTATTTGTTGATTATAGTATAGATTTAGTATCGATACAGAGGTTCCAGGGCTGGTATCGTACCGAAGCCCAAATTGTGGTATCGGAGCAAATTTTGTCATCGGTCAAGTAGCGCGCACTGTCTATGTGCATCCTAGTAGACACGTGCCATCGGCATGGTGCTAAAAGTGTATCACTAAACGGTCTTCGCATCAAATGTGTCCATATAGGCTTGAGGTCAAAAGAGTATACTCTGAAAGACTGTGCACGAGATGGAACTGGACATGGAAAAATGCCTTTAGACTGTATTCCAACATACTAACAGAACACTAAGTGCACCTTTTGAACTACATTGAGTACATCGATCTGGCATACATTAACTGGCATAGTGAATAATACGGTGCTCGTCTGCTCTTTATGAGTCAAGTTAAATTTTCTAGATCTGGCTGACCCCTCAGCACCTGGTTTAGTTGATTTTGACTCCCCTTATGGTGGAAATATCCTCTGAGAGGAAATGTTTTTGTGGTGACATTAAAATGTGCCTGTGTAAAATGGGGTGGGGGTGTTTATCAGATTAACAATTGAGGGCATGTGTGCAGTTTTAACGACTATTCCAAGCCGGCAAAACCTTGCAGCAGGCATTGCCTGGAATTTGTTTTACAAGGCCATGACGTTGTACTGTTGGAACTGTGGCTGATTGTGACATATTTTTTCATGCAAACAGGCAGATCCATATTTAGCCATGGATGCTATTTTACCCTGTTTCAGGGAAGCTATGTGCACAATGCAGTGTGTTGATTAGGCCTACCAGTGTGGTAGCATTTTATCACACTAAACTATTACTTGTTAGAAAAAAGCTAAACTAAATTGAAAATATCTGTATTACTATCTTGCTACTGAAATTAGTAGTTAGATGCTAGTAGTGTCACTACTTTCAACTAGTTAATCTCCAGTGTTTATTCAGTTTTAATGCAGTGGATAAGTTTACCTTTCAGAAGAAACATACCTTGAGTTGGATAGTCTCAAGCTGGTCAGACTGTTCTTTTTGCTGGTTTTAGAGGGGTGTGGCACCTTTAGCTGGTTCTTTCAGCAGGGTAATCTTTTTAATAATTAATGGGTATGAAATCATTTAAATGTCATACTTATTCTAAAGTAACCATCTTAAATCCAACCTCCCAGTTTTCTTTCATTATCATCTGAGGTTTAATAATAATAATAATTATTATTACAAAGAAATTTGGTGACAGTTACGGTTGTCTTCCTCCATTTCTTTGCAGTTCTTTTCAGGGCTTTTGGCATGCCAGCTGTGTAAGTGAGCTTTCGTCCCTCAGTTCCAGCTGACCCAGCGGTCACTGCTTTGCTCATCATCTTTTGACCACAGCTCCCAGACAGCAGAACAGAGCACGTGCAGATCGGCTCAACAGAGCAGACAGGGGCTGCAGAAGAGCTTCTTTAGCCCATTTATTTTTGTCTCATTATTAGTTGCTTAACGATACTGAGACAGACTGGCAACTATGTTAATGCTCACTGTTGCCTTACAAGAGAAAACACCCAAAAACAAATCATTCACACGTCATAGAACACGCATATAGAGTACATTTGTTTAAATATTTTTTGTTTAATCATTTTAACTTTTTAACTCTTTCCCCGCCAGCATTTTTTAAAAAAGTTGCCAGCCACCGCCAGGGTTTTTGACGATTTTCGCTAAATTTTAATGGCCCGCAGAATATTTTCTTCCATGAATATATGAAGATGCTATATATCACAATAAAGATCTGAGCCTCTGCTTTTAGGCAAAAAAACGATTTTATTTTATCTTCATTTGTTCTTTTTTATTGCGACTTGAACAGAGGTAGGTTTTGTCAAAAACAACATTTCAGACAAAAAGCTGATAAAAAGGCATGTTTATGTCTGATATTTTGAGCTTCTCAATACTCCATTTCTTCATGTTTGAGACGATCGCAGTCTGTTTCTTTGATCAAAGAGTTGCGTACTCTTTCAAAACATGCGCAGGGGTCTTCCTTACCGTATAACACCTAAAACACGGAAACCCGGAAAATTCTGTGTTTGGCGGGGAAGCGTTTTTTCATAAAACATGGAAAATTCCGTGTTTGGCGGGGAAAGAGTTAATTACATTTTTGAATAAGTTGACTTACAATCAACATTTTGCTGCCATCTTGGATTAAAATGTTCACTAAAATTGTTTTCTTCTCTGCTAAGTGTACATGCATTACTCTCATAAAATTAGGTCAAGCATAATCATGCAGCATAATCATGCTGTCTACCTTTTGGAACAAGCTTCATATCTGGAGTGCACCCATGATGCCTTAAAATGCTGACTCTTTAGGCGGCTAACTAACCACACTTTTCCACTGCACTTTTCGACTCAACTCTACTTGCTTTACTTTTCTGAGATTGCTTTTCCACTGCTGTTTAGTGCGCCTCAACGTGGGTGGGATTATAGGCTGATCGTCATAGATGCGCTGCCTCTACTGCCGTGACATCATCTTAAACGCAACACAAAACAATAAACAATAACACGACCGCTAGCTGTTAGCTAGTAGTTCATTGTGCTGCATAAAGCAGTTGTTTGCATGGTGATTTTACACAAATTGGCCTGGCTGTTTTAGAAGCAAGCTTTCCAGTAGCTGATCAACTAAATAAAGTGAAGCTTTCAAGCAGCATGTAAAGTTAACGTACCATCTCCATCGTGAGTCCAGGGCACTCTCCCTCCCATTGCTCACGGTCTAGATAGCATCCATTTGGTCGAACTACTTCCACTTTTTCTTGACGGTCCTGTAGTCTCTTTTTAACTTTTCCCTACACTGTTGGTAGCTCCAGTGGTAGCCGTGTGCGGTCAACAGCTGAGACACTTCCTGAAAGACTTTTTCGTTTTGCGTTGTTTTGTTCGTCGCAATTTGAAAGTCACGTGAACAAATGATACTGCTATCGCTGTAGCTAACTTTAAAACTAGCGGGTTGATGTCCTGTGTCGTAAATCCTGTGAGGCTGGTAGTGATCAATCAGTGATCTGCAGGGTTTTCATGTCACATTTACTATCAGCTCGGCTCGCTTGGAACTAAAAAATTACCAGGTACTATCCACAGTGGAAAATCCCCAAAACGTGAGCAAAGTCGAGTGGAGTTTTGCCGTGCAGTGGAAAAGCCCTATACGTTTTGGAACTCGGCTTTTGTTTTGGATCAGTTCGACATCATCTTTGTGAACATGGTGTGCTATCTATAACCGTTTGTGCTAATAACAACATTCAAATGCCAATGTGCCTCTGAATAGCTTGATGATTGTTCAGTCTTTGTGTACATTTTTAAAAGTGTCCTTAAGACTACAAATTACAATCAGTCTTAAATATTATGGTCTTGTTAATATATGTCTGGTGAGCATGGGAAACTGTGGGATAATCACAAATGACAAAATTACTTACAGAAGTGACTGATGGTAATGAATTATTCTTGGCACACATGTTGAATTGCAGTTAGCTTGATTGATTTTGTTATTTTTTTGACGCACATGGGTTGGGAAAAAGCTTGTGATGAAGTTGTATACAAAGCTTCCCTGGATATTCCCAGTTTTGCTATGTAGCCTTTAACAGTGGCAGTACTGTTGTTTGCTGTGCCATTGCCATGTTAATGGTGGCATACAAGGTTTGTGTATTTTGTCTGATTTCCGTGCCCCTTCACTACCAGCCAATGTGGTTTCTTGGCAAGCTTAATCAATTAAAATAGTGTTCGAGAGACATAAGCTAAACAGCTGGAAGATAATTAATTTTGGAATGGGTGGAAGAATGTTTTAAGCAGGAGAAGGAGGGAAATAAGGCAAGCATTTGGAATCTGATGTCCCTAAGCCTCTTACCATTAGTGCAATTTAGTTTTGCACTATCAGCCTATTCACCCAACATTTCTTGCCACAACTTAAAGGAATAGTTCACCCACAAATGAAAATCTGCTGATAATCTACTCGCCCTCAGGCCATCCAAGATGTATCTGAGTTTCTTTCTTCATCAAAACAGAATTTAAGATTTTTAGGAATTCAATTCAGGCCTCCTCCTTTAAACAATGCAATTGAATGTACTCTGTTTTTTGATGGTATAGGTTGGGCAAGTTTTTAAACTTGCCCAAAGTTAGTGAAACCAAGTGCGAGAGCATTTACTAAGATTCATAGGGTTTACACAATGAGATCAATGGTACAGGTGATATCACACAGAAGATAAGCTTCACAAACTGAAGAAGAGGTAACGGGCAAAACAGCAGCATGAGCACTAAATAAATATCGATGAAGATCAAGAGCAAATACAGACAGGTAAATATACTACTATATATATTACGTGAGAGCATTATGCAGGCAGTGATGAGCGAGTGAATTGAGGGCAGGTGCAGTGAATTATAAATCAGGTGATGAGGAGCGGAGCACTGAGAGAGCCGTGACAATGACAAAATTTTCAGATATCAACCTTTTTGTTTCTTTTCATTGTCTAAAATCCTCAGGGCTAAAATTATTTTCTTACGTCATCCCTCTTATGAGCGTGCGTCACAGAGATGTACAGAAGTGAACATTTGTAGTTAAAAAGTATGTTTTGTTTCTAAAAATAATCAATCGTTTGGGTTCAGAAGAACTTTATTTATCGACTGGAGTCGTGTGGATTATTTTGATTAACCCTAGGTATGCATTTTGGACTGTCAAAATTTTTAGTACATTCACTTGCATTGTTTAAAGGAGGAGGCCTAAAAAAATCCTAAAAATCTTAAATTCTGTTTTGATGAAGAAAGAAGTTCCAATACATCTTGGATGGCCTGAGGGTGAGTAAATTATCAAAAAATGTCATTTTTGCGTGAACTATTCCTTTTAAGTAGATGACATCTCTGGTGCGCACATTCATTTTTATAGCTTTGATTCTGGTCTGATTACCAGACCTCAAAAGAGGGGGTTTAACCATGTTAAGACATCCTTGCCTCAGTGGTGAGCATCTAGCAAGCTTAGCATTTTGGTGGTAAAATATTTGAGTCTGGATTTCAGACTAATTCAATTCGCTTAATTAACGGCACACCGAGAATGGTGTTTATGTCTGCTGATTAGCAACATGTTTAGTGTCAGTGTTTGTCTCAGAGTGTGTCTGTCATGAGTGCGCCAATACCGGTTTTCCAATTTAACACATCTAGGTTTAAGGTCCACTGTTGCAAAATTGGTCACATTATGATATAATCATGTTTGCTGTCTAGCAATAAATAAAAGGTAAGTATGAAAGATGTTCATAAGCAAAAGGGTGGTATTTTTATCATCAGCACTACATGGCAGATAGCCCTTAAACTGACCTTTTGGCACAATGTTTCTCCATGACACAGATCCATCATTGATCTCCATTACCAAGCAAGATGGTTGTCAAAGCAAGACAGTGTTTTCCCTTTTTAACTGTTCACCTTTTGTTCCATCTTTTTTGTAATCTGGCAATTTTCTCAGTGCTTTGAATAATTTACATTAGGTACTGTCTAACTCAATTCAGTTCAGTTTAAAGTAGTTCCAGTTCAAAATTTGTTGGGATTTTCTATGACGTCATCAATTGCTATTATTTTCGGTGCTGCTAGGTGCAAAACAATTACACACTGCACCTTCAAATTGCCTAACCAACTGACTGGTGTTTAGTTTTTCAACCCAAAAATGAAAATACTCTCATTTACTATTACTCATTAGTTATTTTTCCTGTGAAACATGAAAGAAGTTAGGGTAGAATGTTAAAGAATGACATCCTCCGTCACCATTCACTTTCATTGTATGGAAAATGTTGCAATAAAAGTCAATGTTGACTGAGCTTTATCATTTAACATCTCCTTTTGTGTCCCATGGAAGAAAGAAAGTAATTTGGGTTTGAAACAACAAGGGGGTGGATAAACGATGGCAGAATTTTCATTTATGCATGAACTATCCCTTTAAGTGTTAAAAATGGTTTGGATGTGTAGTGAAGAATGACCCAACATTCATTATGAATTATTATGTTGCACATTTCTTTTTTAAGTAACCGGCCTGTAAACCTTCTCAATTAGGATTCAGTGAACAATCTGTCCCCTGCTTGCTCTGTTCTTTTGACTTTAGTGGTCATCTGGTTGTACCCAAATCACTTTATCTCTGTAGAGCATCTAAAGTGGGCTTAAGTCTCCATGGCTGACCAAAGGGTTGCTGAATGCAGCCATTGTGAGAGCCCTCTGTTACGCGTCACTGAGACCAGCCCAGAGGGCAGGAAAGGGTGTTCTCTTCCTGCACCATGTTCCCCCCCATGAGTTGCCCTTAGTGCCCTCTGACAAACACCTCCACACCCCCATCCCCCCATCTCTCAATATGCCGACCTTAATGACAGGAAAGATGATGGCAAGTTTACAGAAAGTGAGGTCATGGCGGCCCTGCACCAATCCATGCCGGGTCTAGGAATTTTAGACACTGATTAAAAGATCAGGGTAGGTAGGAGTGGCAATCTTGCTTTTGGGTACTTTTGGAGAGTTTTGAATGTCTGCTCTGATCTCAATACCAGAGAACCAATCCTGAAATTTTACAGAAATTGCTGGTGTGGAGTATATTGATGTTTTTGCTTATTTAAATATACCCCATAAGCCCAAGTATTAAACTTCAGTGCGCAACCCGTCCCACATCATTTGTACTGTAGTCGTGAATGATACTTCAATTCATGTGGTTTGTTGAGGAGAGTTGTCCTATTACTTATCTAAGTGATCTGACTTATGATTTTCACCTAGTGGGTGATTAAAATGGGTGAAAAAATAACCCATAGACTTACATTGAAGGAGAAACCCGAGCCATATCTAGGGACCAGAATAGATACTTGGGAAAGAGCTCCCAAGTGTGTGCGTAAGTGTATTTGTGTGTGTTGGTAGTCACATGTTGTCAAAGTTACTAATGATTGCACATGGCCACAATGCTACTTAATACAGCACTGTATGGTAGATTAGGAGCCAGTCCATTTCCTCAAACATCGTCATCATCTCTCGGCTAGTTTCTGGTCCTTCATTTTCATATTTTAATAAGATTAGAATATAATGAGTGTAATATTGAGCTGTTTCCTCTGTCTTTTGTAACAATGACTAATATTATTATAAAGAATATCTGTTTCTTCACAGATAGCTTCCTGGTTGCACTTCAAGTTGATTATAAAATCCAAACCCTTTACCAAAGTTCTCCACCGGTTTTTGCGAATCAGGACACTGTTATACTTGTCTTGCTTTCTGATACACATTGCAGACAGTCTTATTAGCATGCTAACAGCTTCCTTCATCTTTTCTCTTTTTGAACAGTGTGAGCATTATAGTTGGAGCACCCAAAGCCAACACCAGCCAGCCCAACATCAGAGAGGGAGGTTCAGTCTTCTATTGTCCATGGAGCCTCAGCCAATCACAATGCAGCAGCATTGAGTTTGATCGATTTGGTAAGTTTCAGTAAACCAATAGTGGATTGCATTGCATGTGATGCAGATGGCACTTTAAACATGATATTTAAATTTGATGTATTTAGTAAATAAACACTTTTGGTTTTGGACCCCAAATCAAGTTTCCTTGCTAATAAAGCAACTTAAACCAGCATAAACTGGTTTGGTGTCCTTACCTGGTCTCAGCTGTTTCCCCAGCCTCTTCAAGCTGATCTTCCAGCCTGGCCAAGTTTGTGCTCAACTGGTTTAGCTGATCAGCTTGCTGGTCTTCCAGACTTGCCAAATGAAAAGTGCTGGAACCCTTCTAAAACCAGCAAATAGAGCAGCCTGACCTGTCTAGGAAAGCAGCTATGATCAGCAAACCAGCTTAGGCTGGTTTAAGCAGAAGGGTTATCAGCTTGCGAAACAAATTTAGAGCTCAAAGACTCCAAGAATGCTAATTGTTTAACAGCACTTTAAGTGGATCCAATATTTAAGTTTCCATATCCTCCTCAAAACAATCCCTGTGTTGATGGATATCTGCTCCCTGCATTATGTGGCTTCCTGAAAGCTAGCACCTTTTGGTCACACAGGTCTTTGCCTGTCATTGTGTGCACTGGGTTCTGAGAGGGTGATGGAAGATGGGATTTAAAGGAAGTGAAGCCAGACAAGTGCTCAAGCAGACTTCCTGAAGTTCATGCAGTCTAATATTTTCTCACAAAATTAATTTGTTGAAAGTTTCTCAACAAGGAAATTCCCTTGAGGTAGGCCTTAATAGCTAGCAACTCCTAAACATGGATGGGAATATGTTGCTTAAATAGAGATATTAAGTGTAAGGTCAGATACATACTTTCCGCAAGTACACACACAGATGTGAACATTTGACCAACGCATTGCCAACGTGTGATTTGGTTGAACATGCTAACATACCTTCTTGCATTACTGGGATGACACAAACCTCAGTAGCCTACATGAGAGGGCTTGATTGTCTGTTTAACTTGCTCAGAATTATTCTCTTCAAACTGTTCGCTTCGCAATGACGATAGTTGACTTGGAAAGAGAAAACTCACCGTAGAAGTGGACCGTTAACACTAGGGCTGCAATGATACATGCGTCCACGCCGAACCGAACGAATACAGGGCCTTCGGTACATGCAGTCATACGAATTATTACATATCTTTTTACCATTATTTAAAACAACATATAACGAACAACACAAACTGCATAGAACTAAAATGAAAAAAGATTCTGGACCAACACTGGAACGGACAGAATCAAAACTTAACAGAACAGAGCACCACACGGTACACTAGAAACTGCGTATCAGATATATGCATGTGAAGTTTAAGTATCGCCACAGTGTTCAAGCAGCCTTTCGCTGCAAGCTCAGAGCTAAAGCGATAATGAACTCCATAGGCGTATTTATTGCTGCAGACATGCGACCATACTCGGTTGTCAGTCGCATCTGCTTAACGTGCTTCAGCCCCATTATAAAGTTGTTATTATTATTTATGGTTTTATACAATGTGCATATAAGAGGCTCTTATGTTTTGTATTGTAATTTCGTTGAACAAATAGTGCAGTCATGTATAAATGAGCCTTCGCAATAAGAATTGTTGCCCATCAGCCACTGTGTTTTCAAATTAAATAATTTAAATAAAGATTCTTTGTTTGTCCTTCTTTGAATCATAATGATCTTAAGTTACTCATTATTAAAAATCATTAGCTGCAGTCAAGCAACTCTTTTCAAAATGTAGCAAGCTACTTTTCAAGTGACTAACGAAATGATGGACAGTATTTTAAAAATGGAAAAATGTTTTAAGTAAGTTGCGTTGCTACTTTTATTTACTTCCCAACTCTGTTCGTGAAGACAACTAGAATATAACACGTATTTTGGGGAATTCTGGTTCTGGAAACAGGTCACAAAAGCTTACATCTTATTTAATAGTGAGTTTTGTTTACAGAAAGAATAGACAAATAATAAACGTATAGGACAAGGACAAAAACTTCAAATTTGAATATTTTTGTCTGCGGTGGGAAGAGGTCTATAAATAGAATCTACATATGATTTCTTTATAATGCATTATTTCAGTTTAAAGCCTTGTTCACTGCAAATTATCACTCTTTAAGGAATATTCCAGGTTCAGTACAATTTAAGACGGCATTTGTGGCATAATGTTGATTTAAAACCAAAATGAATTTTGACTTGCTCCACTTTTTCTTAAAAAAACTAGCAAAAATCTGGGTAACAGTGAGGCTCTTACAATGGAAGTATAAGAGGGCTAATTTGTAAACGTTATAATACTCACTTTTTCAAAATGATAGCCATAAGACAAACAATATGCATGTAAACATGATTTTAGTGTGATAAAATCACCTACTAACCTTTTATGTGGAAAGATGACAAAAGTTGTAAAATTGGCTATATAACTATATAATGTCAACAAACCTTAAATGACTGTATGAAATGACAATTGAAACTAATTTTATAGCTCAATAAATACAGCAGTTTAAGAATTAATGGAAGCGCTTTTAATATATAAGCTTCACATTTCAGACTTTTTAAATCCTCCAAAAATTGGCACATTCATTTCCATTGTAAGTGCCTCAATGTAACCCAGATTTATGCTTCTTTTCAAAGAAAAGGTTGCACGAGTCAAAATAATTTTTTGTGGTAATCAATATTATGCCGCAAATGCTGTCGATTGACCTTAACTTGTACCAAACCCAGAATATTCCTATAATTTGAACAGCTGTCTGCTTTGTGCCTGCATGCTAATCATTGTTGCACGTCAATTTCCATCAGAACCGGTCAGCTTTGTTGTGGTCCTGATGTAAAACATAAAATATGCATAACCTAAGGATTCAAATTTCTGTGCACTACAACAACCAGGAAAAACAATATGGGGGCCACAACTTACCCTCTAGCAAGTGCGTATTAATTTAAAGGAGTCCATTTTCTTGAAGCTGATGGAGTACTAAGAAGTGATCCAAGTTGCCGAGTATGTAGAACATATGTCTGGGGACAATGAAGTGTTCGTTCTTTCAGTGAGATACTATTGGCTTCCCTCCTGCAGAATCAAAGTCTCCTCTGAAAATCCAAACTGTGATTTATTGCCTATTACTTATACACAGGGAGAAATATTCCACAAAATCTTTTTACAGGGCTGTTTGACTTGAGAAACATAAGGTGTGACTATGAATCATGCAAATGTTAGGTCATTCTTATTGCATTTGACTTGAATTAAAGCGTAATTTTATTTTGGTTTAACTCGATAGTCAAGCAGAAGATCATAATTGAGTTAAGCTAATACCCTGTGACGCGTGATGTATTACGGGGTCTGGTTTAGTCTCAGAGGTTAATGTTTATCCAATAATTATTCAGTTTGTTGTCAATGCATCCAGGCAGACCCAAAATGGTTGACCTTTTGACAAGTGAGAAACCGCTGAATTGACTTCCTTTTTTTTTTTCATTGGTGAGATAACATGGAATTGTAAAAAAATTTAAAACTATATTGTTTTTAGATACCTATCCATAAATAACTCGCCATTATTATGCTAGGATGCTGCCAGATCATTGATATGCAATGTTACTAAGGTGTTCAAAGTGGTTTTAAGTGTGCTATTAGGGGGTTGTGGGTGGTTGTTTCCAGGGCTGGGCTGGGAATCTGGCATACCGGGCATTTTCCCGGTGGGCCGACGTACTTTGGGGCCGTTCAGGGCGGAATGGCCATTGGGAGAACCGAGCGGGCCGGTGGGTCGGCCGTGAAACGTGCTGAATGGGCCGCGTTAAGGAAAAATGAGCCCCCGCTTTATGCAGAACGGACCACAAAGCGGCGCCGCGATATGCTGAAATGAATAAAGTGAATAAAACTGACGTGCTGTTCATCCCAGATGCAGTTGAAATTTAATCTAAGCATAAATGCAACATTTTTAAGAAGAATTTTCAGTTATTTTAGTGGAGTATCTGTATTAAAAAAGCTGCAGATGTTCTTGCTTCTCATCTGTAGCCTAGTTTCCATCCACTTTTCGCACTATTTTGTATCAACAAATTGAAATTGAAAATGCGTCAAATTATGCAAAAAGTTGCTATATCTTCTGCCTTTTATCTATAAAAATGGTGTGCGTGATGACGTCATGCCTAAAAAAACACTTGTCACATAACCCTCTTTATTGTCTGCCAGGCAAAAATCATTCAAAAATCATCATCAATTCGGATCATTTAGAAAAGTAATAGCACACTTCTCAATAAGCCACATAATTTGAAGTATAATTCATGTCCGTAGCACAATTAATGCGGAATGAGTTATGTACCAAAGTTAGATACTTAAAGTTAGGGGTTTGTCCAAATCCCTAATGCCCAAAATAAACAATACTAATAGTGATACTTACCTTGGAGAGCACCACTAATAAAGACCTCACCACTTGAATATGGGCTTGACCCAGCATCACCTGATCCACAATTGCTTTATGTGGGCCACAAGAGGGTCACATATTATTTCCTCCTACCTAACATCCCTCAAAGAGAGAGCATTAGCTAATCATGTCTCAAGATCTCACCTCTTTCCTCTTTCTCCCTGATGAGAGCGAGAGCGCGCATGTTGGCTCTTGGCTCTTGTCTTTTCTCATTTCCCTGTCTCTTGGCCTCTCCCCAGGGACGCTTGATGTGATGACTGAATTTAGCCACGTGGCTTGTGCCTTCCGCTACCCCTCCCGAACACAGATCTAGATACTTTACTAATGGGGTTCCTCTCTCACCGCTGAAAGATAGTGGTGTCTGTGACCTCCTCACCTCCAGCATCCCGTGAGAGAGTTGACCGGGTCTTCTTGGCCAGACTCCAGAGACTAACGGCACTCATAGGATTACCAAGAGAGGGGAATTCTGATTAAAATGGCTGTAAGTCACGGCACAGCGTCTCTGAAAATGTCACATTGTTTTAGCCTTAAATACTTCCTGCTAAGTCTTTTAGGTTACATCACCAGAGTCTAGACTGAGTGCACTGCACTTGTACGATGATTGAAAGTATTGTGGTGCTTTTGAACGTTTTGATGCTGAACTCAAAGTATTGTATTTGTTTTAGGCCACGTCCACATTTTAAAACACATTTACTTTGCTACACCTCTCATCCACACGAGAGCGAGTTTTCAAACATAAATGGATTAGTGTGGTTGTGGCCTTAGATTCTGGTAAGAGAGAATTTCAACCAGTGAAATGGATGATTAGCTATGTAGTCATTTAGCAGACACTTTTATTAACACAATATGGAGCAACAGGGATTTAAGATATTTCAATTTAAAGCCGAAATTATAATCTGATGTTTTCTGTGGTGTATAATGCCAAGCTCCGTGGGACAAAAAAAAAAGCAGCATCAAAGTACTTTGAAAGTACCAGACTGATATCTGAGTGAAATAACAATGGGTTGACGTTAGCTAAAATGGGTCTGTGCTTGTCGAAATTCGAAACAATGCCCCTAGTGGCCAAAGCAGTAAATGTTGCATATGGGCACGTGTGAGCTCCATTTTCCATATGTAATGTCCACAAGGTGTGCCAAAAGTGAGTTGTTTTCAGCTGTTCAGGCTGTAAAACAGCGAAGTATGCATATTTTATAAATTGTATCCCAAACCCTAAACCTAAACATAGGCTGAATTAAAAATGTAATGTTAGAGGTAAAAGTTTAACCTCTGATTCGCGCTAGTCAGTGATTATACAACCACAATTAAGTCTCGGTTTCAATGCAGTATCTGAACCAGAGTCGCCTTGATTTGGAGATGCTGCTTATAAGTTGGCATAATGTGGCCTACCCTAGGGTACTGGAACACTTGAAAACAACATGCCGACTTCCCATGTGATCATGTTGAAAGTAGACTCATGTGCTATATTCCAAGACTTATGGAACCATACAAAAGCTTTATCTGTGAAACAGACCAAAATTCTTTGATTCTTCAGGCCTCCTTACTTTGGCAGAGAGCAAAGAAAAGACAGGAAGGAAAAAAAAACAGAGTGTGTGATCACCCTGGAGTTGACCATAAGGCATATATCTTCTAATGTTATTGGAGGACTCTAATCCCCACTGCTTTCTGCTTTCCGGTACCAAAGATCCTTGAGAGAGGCAAACAAGTGAGGTGTGTGAATTGCCTAAAAATTCATGTTCCATGTCTTGGAACATGAAAGCTGGTTTCTAGATGGTCCAAACTGTTCTTTAGCTGATTTTTTTTTTTTCAGATTTTTTTTTTTTAACTAAATTTGACAAGAGGAGGTCTTTGGGAACTAACTGGGAAATTTGGAAAATTGATTTTAAATCTAACATTTTAATACGTTTTCTTTAATGGGTATAATTAAGCCACTCTCACAGAAATGTTAAATTTTTTTTTGTTTGGTTTGAAAACGCTTTAATTTAGCTTCTTTTGCCTCTCATCCACACTGGAACTACGTTTCCCCCCACTGAGCAGTGTGAACGTGGCCTTAGCGTGTCATTTAGATGCTGCCAATTAGTAATAATAATTCGCTCTCTACAGTATAATAACAATCTAAGTCTATGGGATTTTCTTATTTAGATATCTAATTATGAGAACTTGTGTGGTTTTTTTCTACATTGTGTGGAGCAAGTGTAAACACCTAGATAGTAAAACATTAAATTTTCTACGTTGTGGAGAGCAGCATACGTCCCTACAAGGAAAACGGCTTAAAAAACCTATTGGATAAAATCGTAATAAAAATGTCAAATTGCCCTAAGGTTTCTGTGAGATATGAAGAGTTGTATCACTAGCTTAGTACCAAAAGTAGTCAATGGAATGTCCCACCATGATACGGTGTCTTCACTTTGAATGAGAGCAAGTATTTTCTGAGCCAGCTGAAAGGAGATGATAATAAATGGTGTTCCAGCCAGTTGTACCTTTCACTCATTTCTTCTCTTCCTCTATCCCTCATTCCCCTTTGCCCTCATGCTTGTACTTATGGTGCAACTGAAGACATTTTTTGTGGCAAAGTTTGAATGTCAAGGGTGGTAGCTGAGCATTTTAGAGGGTTTCTTAATGTTGTGACATTGTTCTGGCCTAGTGACTTTTATCCTTATATCTGGATACTGAACTTGAGCTTTGATGGTCTTGGTCTAGCACATTTATTGTTGCATATCCACCCCTCTTTGTCTGTACATGTCTCATTAGTTTTGATTACGAATCCCATTTCAGTCCATATGTGGCCATCTGTCTTTTCCCCTTCTTGTGCTGACAATGAGATGACCTTGAACCTTAGAAGTCACCTGAGTCATAAATGGAACTAATTTTGCAGTCTGCTTTTTTGTTTTTTACATTGAACTTCTTTATTTTTTTTACATTGGACTTTCTGTAATTTTGTTAAAGTTGCTGTAAGTGATATTGTTTCATGGAAAGGTATGCAGAAAATGTTCCTACTCCCTGAAAGATTTTATTGAATTAAAGGGGTCATGACATGGTTTTTTTTATTGTATTATTATGTTCCCTTAGGTGCAATTATAGTATTAATATATTTTTTTTTAAGAAAAACTTTTAAAATCTAGTGATTTATGACCTTTTCCCACCCTGTTTCTCATCCTCTGATTCAAACAGTCTGTTTTGGGGGCGTTTTCCATTTAAGACTTCAGTGTTAACGCCCACTGTTATGATTGGCTAACGTCAGTGCCTATGTATCAATTATTGACGCTCCAGCCAGAACAATATGCAAGTAAACTAAGTAAAAACACTGTGATTATTCATAGTGAATGAAATTGCGCTTTAAAAAGTAGTTTAAAGTTTAAAATAGATTACTTACAGTTTGCGTCGTCGTTGTTCCCAGAATAGTCGGCACGGACTTATCTTTGAGCAACAGTTTTCTGGCAAAGCCAGCATCATATTGAGATTTGTTCTCAAAACAGTCATCCTTAAAATGTACAGAACAAACGCTTAAGTTAACACTGCCGTGACTGGGTCATCCGCAAAAAATAAAATGCATCCATTTTTCCCTGACGTCTGGATCTTTCGGCAGCTTATTCAGAGGTTTTGTTTGACCACAGCCAGGAACAGCACATCTGTGTGGCATCGTAATTTTCCTGTGCACAAGTAGTCTCTGTCAGAGCTCGCTGTCCATCGACTGAACACTTGTGAGGCGCACGGCGATACGAAATGAGCGTAGTTGTCTTGCGCTGGAGGCGGTCATATGCAAACGCTGGTACGTCACTTCTAACCGACACGTCACTTCTAACCATGAATCCAGAACGAGCTGTATTTTGAGCTTGATTAAATAAATGATTCGTTTAGAATGGGGAGGACGTCTTAAAATATTAAACTTGCAGGACGTTTTAATGATACAAAGACCTCTTATATACCAAAAGATCAAGGCAAATTTGGTTTCTCATGTCATGACCCCTTTAAGTGTTGTAAGATATCTCACCTGTCTCCTGTGACTGCTTTGGACTCTGTATATGGCAAATAAAAACGCGGGCCGCAGACAATGACGCTTTTGACCCGTCCATCATTTTGTGCATTGTCGTAGTATTGTAGTTGCAGTGAATTATTGAGGCTAACTGCCATTTTTAAGCCATATTGTTCATAACAATTGTCTGTTGATGGTGCTATTTTGCTGCTGCTGTTTTAAACATCCGTTTCTGCATGTTGTCGGTCTCAATAAAGATAATTTGTTAGCTGATTTGGAGTGCTGGATTTTGGAAAGAGGCTAATTCAATGGCTCAGACTCGTAGAAGTAGAACGGCTAAAATCGCTAGCAGCACCTTTAATGACCTAAATATTCTTAATGACATGAAATGGCTGTAACAGGATAAGGATGGGCAAGGAGGAGACGGGAAACGGCTGAACAGTAAACAGTAAATTTTAATAAGAAACTACATAAAACAAACATAAACATAAGGACACACACGCAACATGGCCATGTGCATCTCTCTCTCTCTCTCCTGAACTGGTGTCTCCGGCTCCCCTTTATCTCGCTCTCCAGCTGATTTAGCGCCGACCATGGCCCAGCCACACCCTTCTCCTCGTCACAATGACACATTGAATTTCTGTAATGTGACATTTCTGAGTGAAACAGAAGAGTCAGTGGAAAAATCTAGGGCCAGACTTTTTTTGATCCATTTTTATTTAATTGGATTGTGAAATGTAGGCTAGGTTACAGTGTATATAGTTAATGTTATTTTTCCACCCATATTGCATGGTTACACCAACAGAAAGTTGTTAAATGCCAGAGAAGTTGTTACATTTAAATTATATTCTTTTGAATTTTTTTTTTTGTTTTCTTTAAGAATAACTTGCTCTGAAGCATTTTATAAAAACAAAAAACTTTAAATTATGTAAATGATTGATTTCATAGTGTCTTTAGTGCTGAACAACCCTGTAAATAGGCACTAACATCAAATGAATCCACATCTAGGCAGTGTAAACGTCTCTTAATTTGTATTTTTCTGACTGTAGGAGATCTAAATATGACTGTGAATGATGCATTGCACCAGGGAGAGTTCAAATCCCATCAGTGGTTTGGAGCGACTGTACGAGTACATGAAGATAGTGTGTTGGTAAGATGTTCTTACTAATATATTTGACTATATTTACATATTCTTTTTAATAGTCTGCATTCAGACATGTTCACTCACGGAATGCAAGAGAACTACTTCCACCATCCCCACTGTGCCATTCAGCATAAAATGGACATATTTCTGTGTTTGATTGCAAAATATGGATAATAACTCAAGTCTCTGTTATAGAACTGAAGTCTGAATTTCAGATTTGTCTGTCAATATCAGATCCAAATGAGATTCAGAAATCTAGATGTGGTATTCATAGATAGTTCCTCTGAAATAATTCCTTTACCATGTTTTGAATCTCCAGACTCTCTGTGATTAATGCTAAATTTGTAGGTCTGTTACATCAAAAGACAAGGTGCTATAGTTCTTCATGAATTATGTGGCCAGTGTCATGCTTACTTTACTCCAGATGTACCCTTGACCTCTTTCATACATGTGTGTGCATGGAAGTGACCTTTGACCTCTAGCAATATCCTTTCTTTCCAAGGCTTGTGCCCCCCTATATTCATGGAGAACCATGGAGGACACGCCTCATGCCGATACTACAGGCTCATGTTATCTCTCCATCAAAAACTTCACCAAGTTTGTTGAATACGCACCGTGTCGCACAGGTGGGCTTGCTAGCTCATTCTCTGAATCTCTGTTTTTTTATGAGATTGTGTTGCACTGAATGTGGTATATAAAACCATATTTTTAAATTTGACGTTCACTGAAAATAACATGACGGCTGTTGCAGAATTCCTCGGAAGAAAAGACCAAGGCTACGGTCAGTGTGGATTCAGCGCTGATTTTACTCAGGCAAGATGTTTTTGGATACGTGTGAATTTAACAAATGGACCCACTTTATATTAGGTGTTTTTAACTACTTTATACTTACATTTAAAGTACCTGCATTTACACTGTTAACCCTAACTCTTCTTCTATACCTACATGTACAGTACTTCAATCTTAGTAGCAGCATCTTAAGCGCAGCTACTGTCAAACAGTCATGCCATTTTAAACATTCATGAATGAAACCATTTGCTCACAGGTCCGGTAGTGTTTAACTGCCCCGTATTTTAACAACAGTTCCTTTGCAAAGCTTGAATCATATTATGACTGGTTCACAAGCAATCCACGCTGATATCAGCTGAAAACGCATACAATCCACACTGAATTGCAAATGTAATACAATCCATGGCGATGTTGGGTGCTTTAACAGGCCAAAGCAGAGATGCTGGTCTTCACAGGAGAGACATCTCACACATCTTCTGTGTTTGTTTACACACAGAATGGCATGTGTTTCTCCCAGTCAGTGGCAGCAGCAGAATGAGACGAGTTTTTAAAAGTTGCCCTTGTACCGCTCTTAAAATGTGGCACAGATCACACTCTAGTGCATGTTTACAAAAGATCAAGAAATAAAAATAGCCAGCAAAACAGCCAAATAGCAAAGAGCAAGATGAAACAGGATGGGGGTCTCCTTTTTAGAGTTCTAACTTTACATTGCGTCTTCTAAAAGTAGCACGAAATGCATGATACGTTCAAAGCCATTCATCTAGTGCATGCTTGCATAGAAAAGCATTTAAATCCTGATAGACACATGAAGGTGTCCTGTGTAAGTCTTCTTTGGTGTAGATGAATCTACCATGACAGGCCCTCCCTTCACCTGTGTGACAGAGTACCAGTGGGCTGGGCTAAGGGAGAAACATTGTAAAAGTAGGGGTTTCTTTTGCTGACGTATTGTTCTTTGAGATATCACAAAACACACATTCCAAATGAGCCATTTCAACAGCCTGGTTAAAAGAAATGCTCTTTTTCAATTAAGGAGGAAGTTTTCAGTACTAAAACTTACAGTATATTTTTATAGTTCAATTACCTCTTATATGTCAAAACATCAAGGAAACTCGCATAATGTAAAGTGGTACCAAACAAATGAACCTCCAAATTGCGTGCCCATCTCTGCTGTTGTGTCCTCACCTAGAAAATGTTGCTATGTTACAGGAAGGAAAGGTGGTGCTTGGAGGACCTGGTAGTTACTTCTGGCAAGGTTTGGCATTTAAAGTATAAACACTAATTTAATTTACACTTAAAATGAACCATGGTAATTCCAAAAGTACCATGGTAATAACATGCTTTAAAGTACCTTGGGATACCATTTAAATACCATGGTACAAGAATATGGCAATCATTCAGGATAATTGTATATATTAAAGAACAGTAGTATTATCATCTGATACCATCACTGTTCCATGGTACTGCCATAGTAGAAATGTATGATTTACAAACAACCGTTTTGGTTAAAAAGCTGCTTACACAGACCTTCACCACATTCATAAGAAAACGGTCCTCAAAATGTGTATATTTACATCTATTATTTGCTCTGACTGATAGCTAAATGTCAATATCTCTATGCCATCTCTAGGACAAGTGATCACTGCAGTAAAACAAGACATTGTCAAGGCTTATTATCCTGGATTCTTCTTAACATCAGTGCATGGCCAGATTCAAACCAGACAGAAAAAAGAGATCACCTTTGATGACAACTACATGGGTAAGAGTTTCCAGTCCTCTCTCATTAGCAATCTGGGTTAACTTGTTGAGGTTGATGTAACATGAGGGTGAGTAAATGAGTAAATGATGACTGAATAATTTTTTTTTAGGTGAACTATCCCTTTAAGGGTGGAAATTTTGTATTTCACAATTGCTTATCACTTTTCTCTGTGTTGCAGGTTACTCTGTGGCTGTGGGCGAATTCAGCGGCGATGATGATGAAGGTAAATGTTATGACCTGAAAGAAGAAAACGACTACATCACACTCTAGTCTCTGTTAGTTTAGAATACTTTAAATTAGTTTGACTATATCGTGATGCCATTTTGATTGCATTCATGTAAAACAAGGAATTAATTCAGTGTAGTTGCTCCTGACTGATTATTACCGCAGATAATGATTAATATCATCATTTGGCATTTGAATAGCCATAGACGGATATGTTAAATTCAAACACTGTTTGTAGAACCTTTTAAAGGAAGTGTTATGATTATACCCACTTTACGGTTCCATTTCACTTAAACAAATGTGAAAATACAGCTCTTGGAGTGATTTGGGCTCGGATCGCCAGATTTCCTTTGGAAGCCACACATTTCCATGTTTCCACTGCTAAGTCTTTCTCTGTCCTTATTCTATTTTTCTCTCTCTTGCTCACTCTTTTTTTGTTTTATTTTGTTTTGCCTGCTCTCTGTCTTTAGACTTTGTGACAGGAGTTCCCAGAGGAGTAAGACTGCACGGACAGGTGAGAGGAAGTGCCTATACCACTGTCTAAGAGAGTCCCTTTATTGTGACTTTTAGCCATATAACTCGATGGTAAATTATGTAAAGGAAATTTTAGTTTGTTGTTTGTATTTTCAGGTTTCTATTCTCAATGGTTCTCTGGATAAGCTGAAGACCTTCACTGGTGAGCAGGTAAGTTCGATTAACATCTGCCAACATCTGATGATAAACCTACAGATTACAGCTTTAAGTGTATGGCAGTAGAATACTAAAATAAGGCTGTGCTGGTAACCTAAAAGAACACAGTGGGCATAAAAATTTATTTTATTTTTTTCATGAAAATTAAGCTGAACAAGCATGTTTGTGGCTTAAGTGTCAAACTGCTGTATAGGCACTAAAAGATGCAAAGTGAAAGATTTTCACTCTTAATTGTAACTGTTTGTAGTAGTTTACACTATGTCCGTTTTCTTTTGCAAAGTTGTACTATTCTAGAACAGCAACTATTATTTGATGAAGTGACACATCATCGAAGACGTAAACAGTAGTTATGTAATTCATTCTGCTTTGCAAAGCTTCATCCCACCATGACATTTCTCAAACCGTAACACAGTGATGATATAAGCAAAATAATCTCCTTCACAAGTCTCTTTAAAGTGGGTTTTAGTGCTCTGTGGTAAGCAGTAAAGGACTATTATTGGAGGCGAGAGCTTACAGGCAAATTTTCCTTAAACGAGCGCCACGGTTTTGCAAATGAAAATTGTCGGAGGCCTCTAACTGCTCTGATTGCCTCAGCTGAGTAAATACAATCAAAAAGCAGTTGTGTGTTCAGATCTGAATTATCAAAAAACTCTATTCATCTACTAAAATAAAATAACCATTGAAGGGAATGTCAGTGTGTGCCTTAGGCAAAAGGATGCAAAGTTACTGTCCATGTGACATTCATATGTAGTTTATGTATAGTTTATTGTTCTCCTTAAAGAATGAGATGCTAATATGCACAACTAGTCAATAGTTTGGACGCACTTGACTGAATTTGTTTCTCATGCTCTTAAAACGTTTTTTGATTTAAAGGCTTGTTTAAATGCTTGATTAGTATCAAAGATATAAATTGCTTGTGCATTTATTTTAAAAAACGAACAATTCTAATGGATGATTTGGACTGGAAAGTAAATGAATGGCAGAAAACAAGTGTCCAGTATACGTGGGAACTCATTCAATGCCGTTTAAAAAGCATCCCTGGTGGCACCTCATGAAGCTGGTTAAGCAAATGTTTAGAGTTTAGAGCTGTAATCTAGACTTTGAAGATGCTAAAATGTAAGAATGTTTTGTTTAACACAGAATATGTTATTGTGAGTCAGGCATGTCCAGACTTCTGAATCACCATGTACACTATTATTCAAATCAATTAAGTGTCTAGGATAACAGTGGTTAGATATCTGTTCAGCAGATTTTGTCAAGAAGAACATCTGACCTGTACATCAGTTGTTTGGCATTTAAATAATGCAATTATTCACAAATGTTTCAGATGGGATCCTATTATGGCTATGCAGTGGCCGCTACAGACATTAACAATGATGGGTAAGTCACCATGTTGAGGTTTAGTTGCATTAAATCATAACATAAAGTTCATACCATTGGCTAATTGACTCCACAGTGTTCAATAGATGATTAGATAGATTTAGCAGTTCTGTGAGAATTTTTTAGTTGTTAAATTTGTGGTTGATGACACCCAGGATGACAGATCTTCTGGTTGGTGCTCCCATGTTCATGGTTCGTGACTCTGATGGGAGGTTGGAGGAGTTGGGTCGGGTCTACGTGTACCTGCAGAACGGACCTCTGGATCTCACCCCTCAGCTACCTCACCTCACTGGCACACAGACGTTCGGCCGGTTTGGCAGCTCCATCACACCTCTAGGGGACCTTAATCAAGATGGCTACAATGGTGAGAGTACATCCATCCATTCAGCCATCCGTTTAAAAAATATAAATTAATAGGTGGATTTTTTTTCTTAATTTCTCTGTTTACATTCAATTGTTCGTTCTTCTATCATCATATTCTTTTGTTTCCATCTATGGCAGATGTGGCCATCAGTTGTCCATTCGGTGGGGAAAATAAACAAGGATTGGTCCTAATTTATAACGGGCACGCTGCAGGACTCTGGAACAAGCCGTCTCAGGTGATCGCTGGTCAATGGGCTTCAGCCATGCCGTCAGCTGTGCCTGCCAGTTTTGGTTATGCCCTCCGTGGAGGAAAGGACTTGGATAGCAATGGCTACCCAGGTAAGAACAGAAAATTATGGGTCGTTCACACCGAATGTTGCATCCATCTGTGCTGTTTTAAAAAATAAATTATCTATAAAATATGCGCTAGATGGACATTTTTGAACGTTGTTGATTTACATACATTTTTTTTAGTGCAAGAACATATTCACTTAAAGAAAGATATAGGGTTCTTGTTCATGAGTGAGGAGCATGAGTTTGACAGACGGATCGGTGCAGTGCCTCCTCAATGCGGTTCTGCAATGCGGTCGCTGCACCAGACCATGGTGGTAAAAAAATAATCTGAGCCTGAAGGCAAAGCTCTCAATTTACCAGTTTATGTTCCAACCCTCTCCTATATTCATGAGCTTTAGGTAGTGAACGAAAGAATAAGATTGCAGATACAAGCGGCCGAAATTAGCTTGCTTCGCAGGGTGGCAGGGCTCACCCTAAGGGATAAGGTGTAAAGCTCGACATCCAGGAGGGGCTCAGAGTAGAGCTGCTGCTCCTCAATGTTGAACGGAGCCAGTTGAGGTGGTTCGGGCATCTGATTAGGATGCCTTCCTGCTAAGTTGTTCCGGGTATGTCCAACTGGGAGGAG
This sequence comes from Xyrauchen texanus, assembly GCF_025860055.1. Lineage (NCBI taxonomy): Eukaryota > Metazoa > Chordata > Actinopteri > Cypriniformes > Catostomidae > Xyrauchen > Xyrauchen texanus. The sequence goes on along the minus strand of NC_068310.1, from coordinate 30,197,319 downwards.
GCCGTGGGGAAGACCCAGAAAACACACTAGAGGGATCATATCTTTCAGCTGACCTGGGAACACCTTGGGATCCCCCAGGATGTGCTGGAGGATGGGGCCAGGGAAAAGGAGTATGGGCTGCTATGCTTGGTCTGCTGCCAATGCAACCCAGTCCCGGAAAAGCGGTTGAAGATGGATGGATGGATGGAGGAACACATTCAGTGTTACAACAACATTCAGTGTTAACAACTGCTACCACAGTTTAACAACATGCGACTTAACATAATCTGATACAATTTTCCCATTTCTCTTTTTCTGCAGATCTCATTGTTGGTGCATTTGGTGCAGATACTGCATTTCTTTACAGGTCAGATTTAGTTTTTTCATAATGTAAAATTCTGATAAAGACAGCTCAAGAATTTAATGAACTGGATCTTTTGTCTTTTTATACCTTTCCAGGTCTCGTCCTATTGTAAACACCAGCGCAACCCTAAGTGTTTACCCAACTATGATTAATCCAGAGGAGAAAGTCTGCACCATAAACCAGGGGAATGAGACCATGCACGTGTCCTGGTATGTCTGCCAGTGTTTTATTCCTGGTTTACAGCTGTAAATGGACATTATAAGACCTTACACTGAGTTTATCCGAACTTCGAGTGAGAGCTGATTTTCGAGTGATTCAACGAGCAGTTGTATTTGAAAAGTTAACATCATGATTATACCATTTGTAAAATGTTTGATACTAAACAACACTTAACAATACTAAATAGCAGGGCCTGGTAGCTAAGCGACTATTGACGCTAACTACCGCCCCTGGTGTCGCGAGTTCGAATCCAGGGCATGCTGAGTGACTCCAGCTAGGTCTCCTAAGTAACCAAATTGGCCCGGTTGCTAGGGAGGGTAGAGTCACATATGGGTAACCTCCTCGTGGTTGCTATAATGTATGGTTTTCGCTCTCAGTGGGGCGTGTGGTGAGTTGTGCGTGGATGCCGCAGAGAATAGTGTGAAGCCTCCACCAGCGCTATGTCTCCACGGTAATGTGCTCAACAAGCCACGTGATAAGATAAGTGGATTTATGGTCTCAGACGTGGGGGCAACTGAGATTTGTCCTCCGCCACCCAGATTAGGCGAGTCACTACGATACCACAAAGACTTGGAGCGCATTGGGAATTGGGCATTCCAAACTGGGGAGAAATAGGTAGAAAATAAAAAACAACAATACTAAAAATCGAATTGTTATAAATATAGGTTACTTGAATATATCCACAGGATTTGGATGTTGGGTTGGGGCATGTGAAAGGGTGTAGTTATGCTGTCAGCAAAAACCTTTCAAAATGGCTTGGACATGCTACGCTGGTTGAGCGCGAGCCAGGAAGTTAGTGAAAAGCATGAAATGGTCTTTTTCCACCTCTGTGACGTGTGTTTTTTAAAAATATGCATCCTAGTATCTGTAGAGGAGAAGGAAATTCTGCTGGGCAGTACTCCATCTGACGTGAAATGTCTGTCTCTCCGCCTGTTCGGTTTTATGCAGGAAAAGTTTGTATACACATGTCTTAATTACAACACGTTGCTTGGAGATGGGGGCTTTTGGGGGAAGTTGGAGAGAGTAGCTTTGAATGAGATATTGTTTAGTGGTGGAACACAGCTGGGAAACATCAGGGCGTATTGAGCTGCACATGCATGTGAGCTAACACACACACACACACACACACGCGTATGAAGAAAAGTATACTTAGGCTTATAAACACACATAGGAGCACATTTAATTTAGCCTGGATTGTAAGTTTTTGTCTCGCTTCACTCTGCCCCTTTTGTATCTGGTTTCTTTTGTATTTTTTTCCTTTCCTTAGTTACCTTTTCTATTTGTTTGAAAATTCTTCTCTTTCTTTCTAATGAATGTACAAACAAACAAACAAACAAACAAACTTTTAAATGAACTAATGAACAAACTTTTTAACAAACTTTAGAAGTAACAAACATTTTACTGAACTAAAACTTTTTAACAAACTTTTGAACGAGCTTTCGAACAAACAATCTTTCATACTTTGTTCAAACTTTGTGTCTAAATGTTTTCTTTCTTTCTAACTTTTTTGGTTTTCTTTCCAACTATCAGACTGCATTTCAAACTTTCTTTACAACTTTTAAACTTTTTGTAATAAAACATTCTTTAAAAATTTTCTTTGTTTTTTGTGTTGAACTTCTTTAAACTTTTTTTAGAACTAATTTGTTCTATAAAATGTACTTTCTATTGAACTGTCCGTATCAAATTTTCTTTTTTTTTTTTTTAGAACTGTCCTTCTATAAAACATTCAATCTTCCTTACAAAATTTTGATTTTCCTTTCAAGCTTTCTTTAGCTTGGTTGTCTTTTTTCTCTTTTATTTCTCTTTTTTTTTTTCTCTCAGTCAGATACACTGCTACATTGTCACTCTAGTGTCACATATCATAAAAAGATTCTTAAAGACTTCCTTTTTGAGTACATTAGAATAGTTTCCAGCACGCTGATATTGAACAAGGACAACTTCTTAATTCAGCGTCCTGTCTGAAGACATATTCTGATGCCTCATACGATCCAATATACAGTAATTAACTGTAGTCTTCATTCAAACTGTCAATCCATGTAAAATAGGTAACTTAATAGAAATGGGCTTGATAGCCAGAGAAGTGTAATGAGAATCATTGTTATAAATTCACTTCATCTCTCATCATTTGTCTGCTCTGCCTCTTACAGCGTCAACCTGAGCCTCTGCCTCTCAGCCAATGGGAAACACCTACCAAATAATCTCGGTAAGCCAGCAGGACACATCTGCTTCTGTTTACCCACCTATAGGAGCTCCATTGCGAAGTCATTTGAAGGTGTTTTCACACTGGGATCTGAGAGCAGTTTGCACTCAGGCCCTTTGTAGTGAACTCAGACCATCTTGGGAGTTGATATTAGCCTCTTATTTTTATGGTGATAACAGAATGAAGAGAAAAATCTAGTTGGCCAAACACAGTTTTATGCAAAGATGAAGATTTGAGGGTTTTACCCAGGCCACCTTATGCTTACTGTTAATTTTTTTTATTAAATAATAAAAAAATTACTATTTCATAATAATAATCTAATAATACATTTAAGAAGAATTAGTATTATATGTTAATATCATTTTGCATCTTACTGAGGTGGTATTGGGAACCTTAAATGCATGCTGCCGATTGTTTTGGTGCAGATTTGAGTGAGATTACAGTGTTCATATACTGTCTGCACAACCTAAAACAAATCTACTTTCTTTTTTGGTCTCTGACTGTGCCTTACCTACCTTTTCTGTTCCAATTCCATCAATAAGCCATTCTTTGTCCATATACAACCTTTACAATGTAATTATTTGTAATTACTTCCCTGTACACGGCCATATGCCCTGCCATTACAGGCCTAGACTACGTGTGAAGAATAACACCTAATACATGCTACCATATCCAAGCACAGGTGCCCAACACACATCAGAATGAAGCTCCAAACACACCCAAATTCCTTCATGCCCTCATGGCTTTTGATCAGAAACATAATGTTTTTTTTCTTATAAGTCTTCTCTTCAGGAGTTGGATCATGATAAAACTTTGAAGAAAAAAAAATGTGGACAATTTTCTACACTTGCCAGGCAAAAAGGTCCACTCTGACCAGTAGACTTTGAGATTAAATATTTAGTGCTATGTCAGCATAGCTCTTGCTTTGCACCTGTGTATGAAGAGCCAACGTGAAGGTATCATGCCCTTAAACTTCTAAAAAATATCTGTGAATGTGTGTGTTATAGAGTTTAACATTGATGTTCAGCTGGACCGTCTGAAATTGCAACAGAAGGGGGCCGTACGGAGAGCTTTGTTTTTAGACACCCAGCTACCCAGTCTACAGAGAACACTAAATGTGCAAAATGGAGACAGGGTCTGCAGTGAAACCAAGATCTACCTGCGGGTGAGAATCAGCCATCCATCCATCCATCCATCCATCCATCCATTTTAAATATACTTTTGAAAGGCTCCATTTATTTAAAAAATTGTGCACCTTTAAGTAAATTTTTTTTGTTTCTTAGTACAAGTATTAAAAGTTAGTTGAGGATAAGTAAGATAAGTGACGCTGATGCGCCAAGAGACGCTACTATTAATGGCAAATAATGCACTGCTGGATTAAGAGTGTCATCTCGCTCTGCTTTCTGACCGTTCTCACCAACTCCCATTCTGTTTTCCTCTCTGACTGAGTGCAGGATGAGAAGGAGTTCAGGGATAAACTGTCTCCGATCTTCATTGCGCTCAACTTTAGCCTGAATCCACAAGCTGCGGCAGACAGACACGGCCTGAGACCCATCCTCAACTACCAGACAGCAGAGATCATTGAACAGAAAGTATGTACATCTGATGTCACACTGTGGCCCTAAATAATTTTGGACACTTAAAAGAATAAAAAAATAGCCTTTTTTTTTTTTTTTACCCTCAAGGAGCAATGCAGTCCTTCCTTTTCTATGGCACTGATTGACCCAGATCTATAAATTTCTCATTTCTTGAGGGGGGAAGACCCCCCCCCCACCCCCCCCCATTTTCAAAACACACATCTGGGAAGTTCTCCAAATTGTCTGGAAAGCCATTTCAGAGTAGGGGGGAAAGTGAACGGTGTACGGTGAAGAACTTTTCACTGTCCCATCAGGAGTAGCTTGCTGGGCTTTGTGGAAACTCCACAAAGTATAGAGTGTAGAGTGCTTTAGAGATGTTAGACTGCCCTAAAACATTGTCTATCCTCACCATATATAGAAACATTCTAATCAGAGATCTTAGAAACATTGCAAATGGAGTGATTTCCTCAGACTTTCCTATATTTAAGCCAGAATGATTTAAGTGTTTTCATTCATATCAAAGCTCAATTGTAGCTCATATGTGGTCTTTATTTACATAGGACTATCGATCTATGGTTATGAATATGTCTCTGTGGGCTGACAAAGGCTTTGTGTTTTTGGTAATGCTAAAGCCTGCTGTGGAGTTTGGGGTGGTAGCACACTTGGCCAATTCACCTAAGCCAATACAACTTGCACATTGTAAGACATTGTGGGGGACCTTGTGTCAGAAGTGGACATGGTATTTTAGAGTAACACACATATATTTTTAAGTTTCAATGGAACATTTAAATATTACATATTTTGTTTCAATGGATGTGCATGTGTCCATTTAGTCTCCCTATGTGTGTTGCATTTTGGGTACAGTGGCTGCTTTACTTTGTGCTGTATTGCTTGATTTGCAAGGGCACTGATGCTTTGCACCAGATCTGATCTCAAAATTAGATCTCATTTGAGTTGTAAGAGCAAATTTTAGTTAACACACATGGGTAAATGACATAATGATATTTTATTTTGTCAGAATTTATGAGGTTAATTGGTAACACTACAATAAGGTTGCATTTGTTGACATTAGTTAACTACTTTAGTTACGGTGCATTCAGAAAGTATTCAGACGGCCATTTTTAGGTCTCCAGAGATATTCGATTGGGTTCAGGGACATTCAATGGGCCACTCAAGGACATTCACAGAGTTGTCCCTAAGCCACACTTGCATTGACTTGGCTGTGTGCGTAGGGTCATTGTCCTGTTGGAAGGTGAACATTCGGCCCAGTCTGAGGTCCTGAGCACTCTGGACAAGGTTTTATTAAGGATATCTCTGTATTTTGCTTTCTTTCAACCATAACCAGTCCCCCAGTCCCTGCTGCTGTAAAACACCCCCACAGCATGATGCTACCACCACCATGTTTCACCGCTGGGATGGTATTGCGCAGATGATGAGTAGTGCCTGGTGTCCTCCAGATATGATGCTTAGAATTGTGGCCAAACAGTTCAATCTTTATTTTTTATTAGACCAGAGAATATTTTTACAGTCTGAGAGTCCTTTTAGGTGCTTTTTTGTGTCTTGCACTGAGGAGAGGCTTCCGTCTGGCCACTCTTCCATAAAGCCCAGATCGGTGGAGTTTTGCAGTGATGGTTGTCCTTTTGCAAGTTTCTCCCATCAAATTAAAGTTTCTTTTAATAGCACACTTGAAAACAACAAATGTTGACCAAGTGCTGCACAAAACTGACCAACATATAATAAATAGCACAATAAGATTAAAATAAAATAACACCATAAGATGATACTGCAAAATATGTTACAATGACTCATAAGCAAGGGAGAACAGGTGGGTCTTTAGATTAGACTCAAAAAGATCTAAGGTTGGACAAGACCAATCGAAGAACGATCACCATAGTTTTAATCCTTTGGTAAACCCATCTCCACACATGAGATGGGTTTACACACACCAGAGTTACCATCTGTTTCTTGGTCACCTCTCTTACCAAGGCCCTTCTTCCCTGATTGCTCAGTTTGGCCAGGCAGTCAGCTCTAGGAAGATTCCTGGTTGTTCCAAACTTCCATTTAAGAATTATGGAGGCCACTGTGCTCTTGTTATGGAGGCCACTGTGCTCTTGTCTCACTGTAGTCCTTGTTTTTACCTTAAAATATGCAACTGAAGTTAACTTTTTTGATGACTCATGATTGAGTTTTAAGAAAGTATTTAAATACCTTTTACTTCATGGTTTCACCACTTTTTAATTATTAAATAAAATTTGTGAAAACATGCTATAAATGTTTATTAAAGACAACATGGCACAAAGATTAAAATTCTAATAGTTGACACGTGTTTTAAAAATATTTAAAGATTCCAAATTTTTATCTCCACACTTCTTTATTTGTCAATGATCTACATGGCGAAATCTGCACTAAAACCTTGTGCTATTGCATTCAGAAGAATTATATTACCTTCAGGGTGTGCAATTCGTGTGAAGTAAATGCATTCGTATTGCGTATAGATTGAAATATTTCGGATCCCCCTTTTGGTTAATGTTGGGATAGTTCTAGTTATCCAGGTTGATGTCCTCCAGTTTGTTGACCCAACCATGCTGTTTGCAGACCACCAGACTTCCATAAACACTTGGCTTGGTGGTTTTGGCTTTGGATCAGCTTTCTTTGACATATTCACATGTGACCCTTCTACATCTCATATCTGCAGTCTTCTAATTGTTTGGTTGCAGCAAAGAACCCAAACAGCCCTGATCTTTCCAGGAGGCTCGAAGCAGCCCGATACAGGCCTGTAGGGAGCTGTGGAAAGTGGTGGCCGCCCACATTGGTTGTAATTAGAGCTTGAAACTGACTGATTACAGGGAAGCCACTTTGCCCTTTCTAATCTCCCTATTCTATTTCTTATCCTCATCGTCATGTTGCATCATTCTCGCACATGTCCGTGTAACGCAGTCAGGAGGAAGCAATTAGCCCTGGCTCTTTTTCCTTTTATGTCTTAAGAGTCTTTCATGAGTTATGTGGAGTTTGAATCCCCCCCATTACTCATTAATGCGCATGTACTTTATGCAATAGCCTATATTTATTTATTTATTTATTTATTTATTTATTTGTGTGTGGTGAGTTGGGTGGTGCGGTTGAGGGTCGGCAGCCACTGATGTGGATGTTGGTGGCTGACCGAGGGCTTATGTTACGGCTGTAGCTCTTTATCCCTTTGAGCAAATGTTATATGATTGTAGAACTCATACACATCTGCTCTCCAGCCCCAAAATTCATTCAGCAACATTTACTAATCTAAAAGTTCACATGTGCTTGTCTGAGGAAAAATGTTTACTAATCTATACGGTAATGTTTATGGCAGCAGACACATTTAAGAGCTTTCAGACTAGGGGTGCTTTTTGCTATGCAATACTAGAAGCTTGTTTTAACTTGAAACAGCATTTTAAAAATGCAAAACTCCTGCGTGTGACGCTGAAAAAAACTGTGAGACCCAGTGCAATGGTCAAAGATGTCCATTTAGTGTGCATGCATAAGGTTTGGGTATACTTCTCCCACATGGTTGAGCACCCAGCCTTTCAAAGTATACTCTTTTGACAGTGAGCGAATATGAACATGTTTGAAGCACTACGACTGCTTTGTGGTAGTCTTATAGTACAGTCAACTGCAGGCGTTGTGTGGGGTTAGTCCACACAGTTAGGACTGTCTACACATCGAGAAAATCTGAAATGCACATGGACATGCAGACTGTGCACGTTCCAACCTGCAATGCAGACAACCGAAGTATACTTTGGCCTTTACATAAAAAAACAATTAAACCATGCAAATGGATGCAGAAACATGTTCGGTTTGAGCAGCTTCTTAAGCTGCTACTGTCATAAAATACAATAAATGACAATGGATTTTGAAGTGTGAAAAATTACTATCCATTGTTATACTTTTAAACATCGTGTGCTAATACATAACCTCAACAGGCTATTTATAACATGGCGACCTGTAGTTTAAAAACATGGAGTATCTTGATTTTTTTTTTTAGGCTACTGTGTGTCTACATTGATCCGTATACATTTGAAAACGTTCGTGTTTTCGTTTTCGAAACTCCGTCCACACTGCCGATTTTAAAGTGTTTTCCAAAAGATGCTTGTCCACACTGAAATTTATCGCACAACCTCGTCATGTTTGGCGGTTCTAATGCTATAAAGATGATATCTTTTGCTGCATCTGGTGAGTGGTCAATGGACAATGTTGCTGCCCCTTTCCCCAGTGAATGCAAGGAGCGTGCACACACCACTGACAAAGAGATTCTTTGCGTCCTTTCAAGGGTGGTCAAAGAGCTTGGTCTGGAGTGGTCTCCTCCACTGAAACCTGGGAAATCTCACCTTGATGAATGCTTCTTGGAGTCTGGATGCCGTCAATCGACCGTGTTCTGCAGATCTGCCCGTTCTTCCCGGAAGTTTATAACGAACTGACAAAATCCTGGCACGTGCCCTATTCAGCTCGCTCGCACAGCAATTCCACTCCTCACTAAAGAGGACCATGGGGAAGATAAAGGTTATACCCAACTACACCCTGTGGAAGAGGCGGTAGCGGCACATCTCTGCCCGGTGTGTAGCAGTGCATGGATATAACGCCCCATTCATCCTTCCAAGCCGTTTTGACTGATGTCCGCACTGGCTGGAAAAGCATACTCCGCAGTGGACCAAGCCGGTTCAGCACTCAACGCAATGGCAGTGCTCCAAGTTAAGCAAATGGATGAGCAAGGCTGCGATCAAGAGATGTTCAGTGAGCTCTGCACTGCTACAGACCACAAAAGTCACTGCACAGGCCATTGAGGAACCTGGTAGTTTTGGATCAGCACATCTGGCTGACCTTCATGGAAGTGCGTGACGTGGAAAAAGACGCTCTATTTGATGCTCCGATGTCTCTAAACGGCCTTTTCAGTGGCGCTGTGAATAGATTTGCTGAGCGCTACATCATGACGACTCAACACTCCCATGCTGAGACATTTTATGCCAAAACGAAAACAATATTTCATCACAACCAGTTTGCTCCTGCTCTGTCTCGGGCCAGCACTTGGCTAAAAACCCCTTGCCTGCTGCCAACAAAAGTGCGGCCCTATGAAGTCCTATGAAGCGAAATGCAGAGCTCGTTGTTCCTTTCGGACCGTCCCCAAGAAGGCACAATTGGAGACACATAGTGCTGTTCCTCTTCCCCAATGCTGTTTAGTGGGAAAGGAATGTTGTTGTTCAAAATGTTGTTTCTGTGTCTCACATTCAATCACATGCAAAAAGAATGCAAAAAAGTGTACAACGCTCTTTGCACATGCACGAGATGCTCACACTTTTTCAATAAAGAGCTCTTTCCCACTTCAAAGCCCACACATTATGCACAATCGCTTCCCAATGGTGAGAGGTACTTTATATCATGCAATAAACAAACCAAATTACCCTCTGTTTGTTACGTGGACGCATGGCGATCCCTTATGGCATTTCCGACTGGGTGCTAAAAAGGATCAAATACGGTTATATGATCCAATTTGCACGTCGGCCGCCCCATTTTAACGGTCTCGTCAATGTCCGTTGTACTGAATCGTAAGGGAACCTCTTTGTTACGTATGTTACCTCGGTTCCCTGAGATGAAGGGAATGAGGCTTTGCGTAAGCTGGCCACACAACTTCTTTTGAGGTGTGAGCGATGCGCTCCTTGTCCCCTCAGTCAGAAAATTCTGATGAATGGTGTTTGCGCCCCTGTTTTTATTCCGGACAGCTTTGCGCCTAAAGGGGTGGGGCTTAAACACCATAGCCAATCCTACCGTTATTGTAGAAATGTTTGAACTAGGTCAAAAGAAGGACAATCCCCATAGCATCAGCTTAGTGATGCAATGTCTTGTTCCCTTCATCTCAGGGAACCGAGTTTACATACGTAACTGAGGTGTTAACAGCACTATCAAAGTGAATATCAGGCACTAAAGTGGCACTATAACACGGGCCGCTATCTTGATTGTTTTGGTTGAATGGATCGCATGACTGCTTTGCATAACAACAAATACGTCATCGTTTTTAGATATATCTGTTTTCCCAGTCCACACTACAGCGCGAAGTCTGCATTTGAAAATGTATCAGCTTGGAGAGCATTTTTTAAATGCTCCGTTTTCACTGACAAAATGCTGTCTCATTGTGGAAGGAAGGCCAAAACGTAGAGTAAATATACATTTTCAAACATTCATCAATACATAAAAAATATACATTTAGATTTTTTAAAGGCAACATTTGATTTTAATGGCCAGAGATGTTTATTTGGGTTGACTTTTAAGTAGGGAATGTTCATTTTAAAATGAACACGAAACGAGTTTCACAACACATTTTACATCTGATTCTGTTGTGAAATGGGGGTTACAACAAGGAAAAAATGTAGGGTGGGACATTTAGCACACAGTCTACTTAAATGGATGGTTGTATTTGTCTCGCCTGGAAGCTACTTTTTTTGTCTTTTTGTCCCGTAATCTCTCAGTAACTCACCTTGGTTACTTTTTTCTGTCTCCATTTTTGTTCCAGGCCCAGATTTTACTGGACTGCGGAGAGGACAACATCTGTGTCCCTGACCTGAAACTCTCTGTGCATGGGTAAGATGATTAGCAAAGAATGCAAAAAATAAATAAAAAAATAAGGCCTCAAGTTTGCAGTGCACATATTTAGTAAAACTATTGTAGGCATGAAAAAAAGAACATTCAAGCCACTATTTAGATTAATATATTCACAGTATCACAACTTCTAGAGAATAAGAGACTCTTGGAGAGAATATGTTAATGGACAAATTGTTCCCAGGTGAGATTGTATACACGCATGCACACACACACGCATATACATTTACTTTGCTACCTAAATAAGGACAAATGATCTACTTCTATTGTTTTTATATGAAGGTAGTTACTATTAAACTAACCTTACCCCTAAAAGAAAACATTTTACATTTAATGGAATATTAAAAACATAATTTACTGTAATGCCAGGTTTTGCCAACTTTATAGACCATTTTGTCACCAGTAAAGGGAAGTAATCCAAATATAGGCAACACTGATACATGGGCTTTAGGACAAAAACAGGAAGGAGGGCTATGCAACAGGTGCTTGGATTGGCTGACTTGACTTGTGGGGGGAAAAAAACAGGATAGATAAAAGGGATCAGTTTGGAAAATTTGGGGGCATGGAAATCTCTTGTGGGCCCTTTCCCCTGCAGTTACAATTCACTGCCTTTTCAATTCTCCTTTGACTCACTCATGCACAGATTTGATTGCAATCGGTTTCTGTTGTGCAACCAAAAAATTTAACTTCCAAAAAATGTACAGATTTGTTGAATTTGTCTAAGGTCACATATTTACAAAATTTCAGAGGATCTTAATTTTCCCTGCAAAATGATTTGGAATATCAAAAATATTCAAAAAGCAAAGAATACATCTTAGAAATTCACTCGATTAGTTTTTCATCAGGATAAAATATATCTTGACAGCTTAAGACACCTTAGGCAACATGGCTATTCTGTAGTAAACATCTACCAAGACATGTGACCTACAATATGGCACTCTCCCATGCCCATGTTGAAGAAACCCAGACAAATAATTTACATTTTACTTCCATTTTTCCAACGCAGCAAACTGTCTTTTGTGCATAATTGGTGCAATGTGAATATAAGAACTCACCAGTGTTGATTTCTTTTGAGTCAGCAGTACAAAAATAACAATATAATGATGTTCTGAATCATGCTATTTACTTTTGATTGGCTAGTAAATGCAAATCTTGACTCTTGTGATACGACACCAACCTCATATATCAATCACATTTTTTTGCTTATTTATTTTTTGTAGTTATGATATTTTTAGAAGCAGTGCTGCAGCTGTTAGTTTGAGCTATAAAGCTTTTTCTGAAAAGTTACATATTTACACCCCCTAGGTGAACCCTCAGGCATCCGTTCAGGGCTAGGTGAACTCGACAACATTTGTCGACTTAAATATGTAAAATATGTAGTTTTGTATCCTTAATATGTTTCATCTGGAGGGGGTTGTTGTGAAATTGCAGGAACTGATGGCTTCCACGTAGGTTCGAGTCCCCCACCAACCAGAGTGCCAGTGTTTGAATTCAGTTCGTTCTGCTTCCCCAGCGTAGCTTTATGAGGCCAGGCAGTAATTGGAAGCGTCTGTGTGGCCCTTGCATGGAATTTCTCATTGTGTCGGATATGTAGAAAGAAAAGAAAGGGGGGGGAGGGAACATAAAGGAATAGAAAAAGGGAACTTTGTGTATTTGAAGGTTGTCTTTGTAATTGCATGTTTAACTTTATTGCTGAGTGGTGGTGGCATAGTGCACCACCGCTAAAGCACAGGGCTGTTAATCAGAAGGTCACAGGTTCTAACCCCATGGCCACCACCATTGTGTCCTTGAGCAAGGCACTTAACTCCAGGTTGCTCCAGGGGGATTGTCCCTGTAATAAGTGCACTGTAAGTCGCTTTGGATAAAAGCGTCTGCCAAATGCATAAATGTAAATGTAAATGTATTGCTACAATGGAAATTATATTTTATTTAATGTATGAAATGAATGTGCGAGGCAAGAGGTAGGCCTTCCTGCTGCAAATATCTTGCTGGTGCATTCTGTCTGATGATACACTGCAAAATCAGCAGAATTCTAAATGTTTAATGTCCTATGTTAGATACTATATGGCAATATACATCACTGTTGTTATACAGTATAATAGACTGTTACACACACAAAAAATATTTTAGCCTATTTAGGATTTATGAATTTCAATTTCATAACAAAATTACATCAAATTGAATTGTGCAATGTTTAATTATGTTTTAATCGATTCGTTTATTCAAATATAGTATGTATTTTTCAATATTTTACTTTCTAAAGCTGTACATTTGTAAAATAAAATAATGTGTTAGATGCATTCAAACGTCCTTATTGTACGTTTTAGTGTCTATCCAAATGCACAAACATGTACGTTTAAATGTTACAAATATTAACGTACAAATAGTTACGTATATTAATGAGATCAGACTGATTTAGCAGATTGTTAACTTGACCCTAGAGGAGGTAAATTGGCAGCAACGGTGTGAGTGTTTCATGTTTTGATTTTATTTTTGATTTGCCTTCCACAGGGACAGGAAGGAAGTGTACATGGGTGATGACAACTCACTGACCCTGACTTTTAACGCAAAGAACGATGGAGGCGGAGCGTATGAAGCGGAGCTATATGTGGTCTTGCCACCAGAGGCCGACTACAGCGGAATAGCCCGCAATAATGAGGTGAAACCCACCTACCAGGTGCTGCATGTGTGCCAGACCCTCTCCATTAATTCATACATGTGTTCAGTATTTCAGCTGAGGAGGACCTTTGTTCAGTTACTTTAACACTTAAAGAACATGTGTTTTTTAATTATTATTATTAATAATCCTGCTGTAAAAAAAAAAAGCTTAATCCAGCCTTAGATGGTTTGCTGGTTTTAGCTGGACATCAAGCATGGTCACGCTGGCCTATGGACTGGTTTTAGAGGGGATTGGGGCACTTTTCAACCTGGCCAAGCTTGGATTTCCGATTAAACCGCCCATAACCACTGTTTGGTTGACATTTTTATTGATCATTTTCATTGTTAGTAGAAATCCACTAGTCAAGCATAACTTGATAGTGGTTGGTGATTTTATGTATTACAGTGCTTTTAATATCGACTGCGTAAGAGTAGAATTGTAACATTCAACAGTTGTAACAAGAAGAGTTCTAAGCAGGTCTAGAAATGTCAGCCATCGATATGTGTTATCAACATGTGTGTTTCCAGAAATTTACCAGTGGTTCTTTTTCTTTTCTTTTTTCTTTTGGACAGAGTCTGACCCAGCTGACTTGCAGTTATGAGACGGAAAATCAGACCCGTTACCTCAGCTGTGACTTGGGGAACCCTATGAAATCGGGCACCAGCGTAAGCACATTAAACTCTCCTTTTCTATTTGTCCAGTCAGTTCACCCCAAAATTCATTAACTTGCACCATGTCATTCCAAACCCTTATGACTGTATTTGTGGAGCACAAAAGGAGATTATGAAAAGGAGAATCGGTCTGCTCTTTTCTATGTAATGAAAGTGAATTAGTAAGTATGCAGTCAAGCTACAAAAATAACAAAAAAAGCACCTTAAAATAATCATAAATGTAGTCAAAATGTATTGTATGTCTCTTGAAGCCATACGATAGGTTTGTGTGAGGAACCGAAGTCCTTATTCACTGAATAATTCACTCTCATTTCGCCTTTGCTTTTATTCGTATATAAAGTTCCAAGGCATGTATCGCCACGTTTGACATCAGTGATGTCATACGCATTTGTTTTCACATGTACGTGTGAAATATGCAGAAGTGCAAATGAGTTGAGTATAGAAATTTTCTGATTCGATTTCAATCCACAGGCTCCCATTTCATTTCAAGTATGAACTACTTGTATGCTGTCCTTTTTGGAGCTTGACAGCCTGTGGTCACTGTATGCTGTCTTTATAGAGAAAAGAGCAGCGTTCTTCTCAACTTCTTCTAAACTTCTTTTATCTTCTTTGGAAGAAAGAATGTCATGCAAGTTTGGAATGACATGAAGGTGAGCAGATAATGATAATTTTTGGTGAACGATTCCATTAAGAAGTAATGCTCAATTTGCAAACTTGAGGGACACTTTTTTTTAAAGTGCAATCAAATCTAAGGTTATGGGCACCTTGTCTCAGATCAGCCTTGACTAGCACTTAAAAAAAAGTCATGGGTTCTAGCAACCCTAATCATGCATCCTGTTAGTCATGCAACCTTTATTAATCATCTGACCTTAATGCTTCCCACAAGCGATTCAGGAATTGACAGTTTTTTTTGGCTCGACCCCCTTGTCGAGTGGAGTTCCCCCCTCCAATATGCCACTGTGTGGAGGTGGAGGGCCTTGTGGCTTTTTAATTGGTCTGTTGAGACTCTAATTTGTGTGACTGTAAAAACTGCTCCATGTCAATATGGGTTTCCATACATCCCTGTCTGTTTTATTCAGTGAGTAGGTTTTACTTGAGACACTGCTCATTAGTTCAGTTCAGGTTAAACAGGTTTAAAAAGCTACTTTATTGTTGAGGTTATTTTAGGTCATTGTTTTTGGGTTCTAAGACCACCAAAGAGGTTCCCCGTAACAACAAGGAATTTGTAATAGTATCTTATTCAATGAGAAATTCAGAAATCACAGCCGCTCACTCAACACGTGCACGTATGCCCACACAGACACTCATGCAATTCGAGGGAAAACGAGAGGCGCTTGAATGGGGTCTTATTGCCAGAGTTGGTGTGCGTGCGGTATAAGCATAAAACTGCAATTATAAAAGTGTAAAGAACTCCCATGGAGTCTTGAGCTGACTAGGTGTACATCTACAGCACAATTAAAGGAATAGTTCCCCCCAAAACAAATTTTTTCATTATTTACTCAAACTCATGTTGTCCAAACCTGTATGATGTCATTTCTAAAGGAGGATAAACTTCAGTCAATTTACTTTCATTGTATGAAAAACATACAATGAACGTGAAAGGTTACTGAGGCTGTCATTCTGCTTAACATCTCCTTTTGTGTTCCATGGAATAAAATAAATTCATATGGGTTTGTAACACCAAGAGTGTGAGTAAATGATGACAGAATTTCAATATTGGGGAACTATTCCTTTAAGAGTGAGGGGAGGAGCTACCTGGAGCACTTTGGACAGTGCAGGTAAACATGTCATTATGAAGATGAATAAGAGTGGATATATTTCATGGCCCTTTGTCAGTATTTCCACTTGCATTTTTTGGACTGCATACAGGAAGGAAACATTCCACAAACTTTAATATCCATTCTGTTGCCATGGCAGTACATTGTGAGTGATTTGTATGTTTAGCATACTGTATATATACTCAGCAAAAAAAGAAACATTCTCTCACTTTCAACTGCTTTTATTTTCAGCAAATATAACATGTGTAAATATATGTATGAACATAAAAATATTGAACAACTAAGACATAAACTGAACAAGTTTCACAGACATGTGACTTGAGTGAGGATGTCTTCCCTGTAACGCACAGCATTGAGATTGCCTGCAATGACATCAAGCTCAGTTGATAATGCTGTGTCACACGCCATCCCAGACCATGACGGACCCTCCACCTCCAAAGCGATCCCGCTCCAGAGTACAGGCATACTACACCTCTGTGTAATGCTCATTCCTTCGACGATAAATGTGAGTCCGACCATCACCCCTGGAGAGACAAAACCACGTCTCGTCAGTGAAGTGCACTTTTTGTCCAGTCCTCTCTGCTCCAGCGAAGGTGGGTTTGTGCCCATAGGCGACGTTGTTGCCGGTGATGTCTGGCAAGGACCTGCCTTAAAACAGGTCTACAAGCCCTCAGTCCAGCCTCTCTCAGCCTATTGCGGACAGTCTGAGCACTGATGGAGGGATTGTGCGTTCCTGGTGTAACTCGGGCAGTTGCTGTTGCCATCCTGTACCTGTCCCGCAGGTGTGATATTCGGATATACTGATCCTGTGCAGGTGTTGTTACACGTGGTCTGCCACTGCGAGGACAATCAGCTGTCCATCCCATCTCCCTGTAGCACTGTCTTAGGCATCTCACAGTACGGACATTATAATGTATTGCCCTGGCCACATCTGCAGTCCTCATGCCTCCATGCAGCATGCCTAAGGCACGTTCACTCAGATTAGCAGGGACCCTGGGCATCTTTCTTTTGGTGTTTTTCAGAGTCAGTAGAAAGGTCTCTTTAGTGTCCTAAGTTTTTATAACTGTGACCTTAATTGCCAACCGTCTGTAAGCTGTTAGTGTCTTAACGACCGTTCCACAAGTGCATGTTCCTTAATTGTTCATTGTTCATTGAACAAGTATGGAAAACTTTGTGGATGTAATAAAGATCTGAGAATTAGAATTTTTACCAAATTATCTTATCTAGTGTCCTGAAATAGGGACGTTTCTTTTTTGCTGAGTGTGTGTGTGTGTGTGTGTGTTTATATACATATATACATACATGCATGCAGTGCAGTGCAGTCGGGAAGTATTCGCAGCGCTTCAATTTTTCCACATTTTGTTATGTTACAAAATGGATTAAATTCATTATTTTCCTCAAAATTCTACAAACAATACCCCATAATGACAACGTGAAAGAAGTTTGTTTGAAATCTTTGCAGATGCACTGTATACAGTACGGTGGAATAGTCTTAGGCACATAAGATGTTTCACAAAAGCATCTGTCTTAAGATTTGTGTCAGTAGGATCTATAAATGTTAGACTCCCAAACATTACTTTTGCAAATAGAAAAGATTAGAATGGAAGAACAGGGAGCCCTGCAAAAGATGTCATGGCCCCCAAAAAGCCCCCCACTGAACATTGTGTCTGTCTGAGATTATTTAAAGAGACAGAAGTAATTGAGACTGCCAAAATAGAAGAACTGTGGTGAATTCTCCAAGAAGCTTGGAACATCCAATCTGCCAACAACCAAGAAAAACTGTGTCCAGGTGTACCTAGGAGAATTGGTGCTATTTTAAAATTGATTTAGCTTTTTTATCTTTACTGGATTTTGTATGACATTAAGTGATAAATGACATCCTAACTTTGCAAAAATGTTCACATGTGCCTAAAACTTTTGTACAGGACTGTACATCAAGTTGAAGAAGTTTATATACACTTCATATTTCAGACCTTGAATAATGCAAAGAAAACAAGTTCATATTCATTTTTAAACAACACTATACTAATACTAAATACTAATATTTTAACATTAACTCCGTAATCAATATTTGATGGAATAACCCTGATTTTCAATCACAGCTTTAATGCACCTTGGCATGCTCTCTACCAGTCATTCACTTTTCAAAAATTCAAGCAGCTTGGCTTTGTTTGATGACTTGTAACCATCCATCTTCCTCTTGATAACATTCCAGAGGTTTTCAATTGGGTTCAGGTCTGGAGATTGGGCCGGTCATGACAGGGTCTTGATCCGGTGGTCCTACATCCACACCTTTACGTCACTGATGTTAATGGAATATATTTTTGAACTATATATATATATATATAAATGTAATATAATTTTGTTTTTCAAGTTATGGGCCGGACTGCGATTCACAGTACCACGTCTGAAGGACACACACAAATTTGTACAGTTTGACCTGCAGATCCGCAGGTATGGAACTTGAGAATATACTCGCATGCTTGCACTGCTAAATATCACTTTAATATGTAGGAAGATATTGCCAATATATGACAGTGATGCACTGATATTGACATTTTGGCCAATACCAAAAGCCAATTTATTTTTAGGCTATAGTATGACCAATATTTTTAATCTAAACTGGTTTTGCCTGGTTCTTTTTACGTCAGCATTTATACTATCTAGAATCTAGAAAGTAGAATGTTACATGCTTCTGATGAAATCAGACCTTATGGCCACTACCACATTAATTCTTTTTAGTTTGAAAAGAATACACATTGATTTTGCTGCGTTTACTCATGTCATCTATACTAGGGATGGTGTTTTTTCCTTCACCAAAAAATAAGTGCTTTCGAAAACACACTCCATTACTGAATACTTTGTGAAACGATGACATTAGGAAAATGAAAAGGAGTTTTCAAACTAAAGTGAATTAGTGTGGCTTAAAGCACTTTAATGTTCAATGGCAAAGATGGAGAATGTGTTCAATGTGCACTTTTGAAACCTGCCATAGAGGAAGAATAACCCTAATATTATCTGTTTCCTATAATGAACTAACAAAACCAATGGCGAAAGTAAAAAAAAAAAACAAAAAAAAACAAATATTGGGCAACACCTATATTGTGCATCTCTAATATATGGTCAGGTCAAATGTACAGTCTTAAGATGTGCTTCTTAATAAGCTGTTTGTCTGTCCATCTGCAGTAAAAATGAGAATAACTCCCAAAGTGAAGTCGTCCCCTACAAGGTGGAGGTTGTAGTTCAGTCTGATGTGATTCTGCAAGGGTGAGTTTACATGCAGAACCCATTTATTTCTCTTCTGGAATTGTCACTAGGAAGATCTTACTGTTCCCTCAATTTAAACATTTTCCTTCTCATTTTATCTCTCCTTTTACAGCGTCTCTCGTCCCGACAAGGTCTTCTTCCCCCCTCCGAACTGGAAGGCGGCCAAGAATGTAATGGTTGAACAGGATGTCGGACCCTCTGTCCGGCATATTTATGAGGTAAAAGCCTTGTCCAAGTCTTTCAGTTAAACGTGAGTGGTCATTTTATAGGAATCCAGTGTTATTGTGATTTTAAAATCTTATGCAATTTTGCTGTCAAGTAAATGTATCTTGAGATATTTTAACAGAAAGCAAGACAAATATACTGATTAAAGGAATAGTTCACCAAAAATGAAAATTCTCTCATCATGAACTCACCCTCATGACATCCTGGATGTGTTTGTCTTTCTTTCTTCTGCAGAACACAAATGAAGATTTTGTGAAAAATATCTCTCCTTTGTAGTTCTGTTCAATGCAAGTGAATGGTGGTCAGAACTTTTATGCTGCTTTTATGTGCTTTTAGTAGCTTCAAAGTAATCCATATTACTCTAGTGGTCAAATCATGCTTTCAGAAATGAGTGGGTGAGAAACAATTCAATACTTAACTCCTTTTTTTCCTCCTGCATTTGTGATGGCATGAGAAATGTTTTTAATTTTTGGGTGAACTTCCCCTTTAAGAATTTATTTTTGCAGTGTGGTAGCTTCTTATCACTGAATTCTGCAAATTGCTGCTTGCAGCTATATTTCTTGAAAGGGCAGATACCTTCAACCAGGGTTGTCCAGATGAGTCACTGAAACACTCATACAGGGAAAGGTTGTCATGGAGAATGTGTTCACATTTAAAACAGAGGTCCTGAAATAGCACAAGGCATCAAATCTTTCCTTCATCGTGACCAAAAATTACAGGGACACCTGTGAAGTTACTTTGGTGGTGCGACTTTATCCTGTGGTCATGATGGTATAGGACAAAATTGTAAAAATGACAAAGCAGCGGCCTTGATGTTAAATCAATGTGGTTCAGAGGGTATATTATGACATAACACAATCTCAAGTCATCTCTCTCTCTCTCTCTCTCTCTCTCTCTCTCTGTCTCTTTCTCAGTTGGTGAACAACGGGCCGAGTCGTATCAGTCACACTCTACTGCAGCTGAAATGCCCCATGAAGCTTCAAAGTAACAGGTTCATTTACCCACTGGAGGTCACAACTGAGGGTCCCATTAACTGCACCACCCATAACATAGTCAACCCCTTGAACCTTAAGGTAAGTAGTCGTGGGTGAACCACAGGCCAGAGATTTGTTTTATCAGGGTATGACCTGCCGAAGTCATTAAGACTGAGTTGTGTTCTGTGATTATGTGCATGACTTTGATCTGTCAAGCTTTTCTGTTAAACCTGTTTATTGATGAATCTCACAAAACCTGTCAAGAAACTCCACAGGTCAAATTTCACCCAAAATCAAAAGATTTTAATATTTTGCCCAGAAAATGAAGCCTAATTTTAGGATCATTAGAATACTATGGCACTGAAACATTTTCATTACAATTGGGAACCATTTCCACAAAATTCAAGAACATGAAATATCTCATTGTCATTACTGTAATGCGAGACAATTCGATGCTTATTTAAATTGTGAAGTATTTATTATTACGTATATACACTCACCTAAAGGATTATTAGGAACACCTGTTCAATTTCTCATTAATGCAATTATCTAATCAACCAATCACATGGTAGTTGCTTCAATGCATTTAGGGGTGTGGTCCTGGTCAAGACAATCTCCTGAACTCCAAACTGAATGTCAGAATGGGAAAGAAAGGTGATTTAAGCAATTTTGAGCGTGGCATGGTTGTTGGCGCCAGATGGGCCAGTCTGAGTATTTCACAATCTGCTCAGTTACTGGGATTTTCACGCACAACCATTTCTAGGGTTTACAAAGAATGGTGTGAAAAGGGAAAAACATCCAGTATGCGGCAGTCCTGTGGGCGAAAATGTCTTGTTGATGCTAGAGATCATAGGAGAATGGGCCGACTGATTCAAGCTGATAGAAGAGCAACTTTGCCTGAAATAACCACTCGTTACAACCGAGGTATGCAGCAAAGCATTTGTGAAGCCACAACACACACAACCTTGAGGCGGATGGGCTACAACAGCAGAAGACCCCACCGGGTACCACTCCTCTCCACTACAAATAGGAAAAAGAGGCTAGAATTTGCAAGAGCTCACCAAAATTGGACAGTTGAAGACTGGAAAAATGTTGCCTGGTCTGATGAGTCTCGATTTCTGTTGAGACATTCAGATGATAGAGTCAGAATTTGGCGTAAACAGAATGAGAACATGGATCCATCATGCCTTGTTACCACTGTGCAGGCTGGTGGTGGTGGTGTAATGGTGTGGGGGATGTTTTCTTGGCACACTTTAGGCCCCTTAGTGCCAATTGGGCATCGTTTAAATGCCACGGCCTACCTGAGCATTGTTTCTGACCATGTCCATCCCTTTATGGCCACCATGTACCCATCCTCTGATGGCTTCTTCCAGCAGGATAATGCACCATTTCACAAAGCTGGAATCATTTCAAATTGGTTTCTTGAACATGACAATGAGTTCACTGTACTAAAATGGCCCCCACAGTCACCAGATCTCAACCCAATAGAGCATCTTTGGGATGTGGTGGAACGGGAGCTTCGTGCCCTGGATGTGCATCCCACAAATCTCCATCAACTGCAAGATGCTATCCTATCAATATGGGCCAACATTTCTAAAGAATGCTTTCAGCACCTTGTTGAATCAATGCCACGTAGAATTAAGGCAGTTCTGATGGCGAAAGGGGGTCAAACACAGTATTAGTATGGTGTTCCTAATAATCCTTTAGGTGAGTGTATATATATAGTGTGTGTGTGTGTGTGTGTGTGTGTGTATTTAGATTATGTGTTTTCTTTGTTTTGGGGGCCTTTCTCAGCTAATATAATATATATCTTTAATTTGATTAATTAATAATCTCATGCAATTCATTTGATTAGATTTTTTTAGCGATTAATAGCCTTAGAATTTTTACATAATTGTAGTATTTGTTGTAGTGCCTTGTATTTCAACTGATTTTAATTAATAATTATTACAGTAAAATAAATTTAAGCCAAATTTCATAAAATAATTTTACTACAGTACACAAAAATACCCGGTAACATGTAAATTAATAGTAAAATGTCCAGACATGTTAAAGTGATAAGAATTTGGAAGGAAAATGTTTTTAATTGCCATAAAAATAATGTCACAATACAAATCTATCCTAAATGTCATAAAACAGGCTTCTTGGTTTTTCTTTTCATTTTTGGGTGAAATATAACCATGATATGGTCTTGACTGTTTTTCTAGAGAGTCACCCTTCTGTATCGATTATCGACATCGTAAATTTATTTTCATATGTGCCAACACACAAACAAATGCAGTCAAATGAGGTCAGAACAGATCTGACCTCATCAGGTCTGTCAACTTAATTCAGAGGCTCTTAAAGGGGCGGAGTCTTTTTATAACTAATTTGAAACCTGTGGGACATCAGATGTCCAGATCACACCCACTTTGTCCCATACAAACTAACAATTTTATGCTACATATGCCAAATACATGATCAATTGCCAAATACATCATCACCAACATACTTCTTAAGCATGTCTTCTCCTTGAGTCCACCCTGTCCCTGTGCAGCCCCACCCAAGGCCGTCTTTGATCCTCCTGCTGTTCTCTCATCTCAATTTTCATACACCACGTCCCACTGCTGTCTTTATATAAACAACCATCAGCTCAATCAGAGCCCCCTTTCAAAGATCCCTCTGAAAGATCTTTCTCTTTCTGTCTCCCTGCTGAAAAAACTGTGAAAGCCAATCCAAGCTGGTTGGCTTGTCTTAGCTGGCATCCCAACTTGGTCATGCTGGCCAGTTGGCTGGTTTTATAGGGGTTTTGGGGACTTTTTAGCTTTTCAGGCTGGGAGACCAGCTGGCTTCCCAGCTAAACCAGCTTAGGTTGTGAGACCAGCACAAACCTGCTAAGACCATCATTTGTGCAATTCTGTTTGGTGATGCTAGTGTAAATAACAAAAACAAAATGTACAGAGTAATTGAAAAGATTATATTATGTATAACATATAAAGAATATATATATATATATATTTTTTAAATTAAAATAAAACATGAAGCTCAAGTGGTAGAGCATGGCACTAGCAAGACCAAGGTTATTGGTTCAATTTCTAGGGAATGCTCAAACTGATACAATGTAAACCTTGAATGCACGCGTAAGTCACCTTGGATAATAAAGAACGAAGAGCAATAGTTATATTCAACAAATGTTTTTGTGTCCCATCTGATGCACTGCTGTGGCTCTTTTGAAGGCTGCCTTGATCAGTAACGCAAAACTGATGTAACATCTGGGATTGCACACTTCCTCCCTCAAGTGGTTTGTTTATCATGCTGTCAAGGGCGTTTCTTGGTTTTGAGATGTTTTTGGTCCACACAATGGAGAAGTTGAGTAAAATGCTGACATATGTTACGAAATACCCCATGCGTCCTGCATGACACATCCCTCCCGTTGAGCTCACTGTCAGTGTTGATTCAGTGGTCGTCAGTATAGACTGTACTGTGATTTCAGAGTCTGCAATGTTCAAAAGGGTAATGAGTTTCCACTAAATGTTCTTTTCCCTCTCTCCCACTCTGTCTCTCTTTCTCTCTTTCATTAGCTCCAGCGGTCATCTACAGAGCAGCCTCCCTTACGAGTTGCAGCACAGGAACACCATATCGAGAAGAGAGAAACGCACAAGGCCGAGCTGTCCCAACTGACCAATCTGGTGAGATTTCATAAAAGTAAAAAAAAAAAAAAGGGGGGAGGGGTTATGAATGAATCGTAAAAATACACAAAATGTGAGTGAAACATAAGCTCTGTTGCAAAATCTAGCGAGCTGCCTTGCTGTCTACTTCCAAGACCAGATCCTAACCGAATGGGGACTTATTTGGAACACTCTACATAGCCAGTATTGTTTACAGTTTTGTGTCATATTAAACTGTTATTTTTCAGTATTGAATAGATAGTAGATTTATAATCAAAATTTCTCTTGCTTCCTCCACCATCTTGAATACATTTTTCTGCCGAGCTCATCACGATGCATTCTGGGATTGCCTTCCCGGGGAAGGATACATATGATGCTACCTTAGAATTTGGCCAAAATGAGATATCTTAAGAGGCAGCATAATTAAGATGTATACCTTTTGGAACAGCTGCCTCCGGAGGATGCTAACAAGGTTTTGGAACAGACCCAACATAATCAAAACATTAAATTCTTTGATTTGAAGCAAAAAAAGTATTTGAAAATCAGGCAAGACTGTGCATGTAATGTCTTTATTGAGGGAATTAATTACAATCCCATAAAGCATTGCAAAAGTAATTGAAATAAAAACGGAAATTTTTAAAACTATGAATCTAAAGTCATTGATTTTAAGTGTATAAACAATACATTTTTATTTTAATTACTTCTGGAACAAAAGTATTGCACTCATTTTATTTCCAATAGAGTTGTTATCATGCTACTAAGCTAATGACTTGATGCTCTAAGCAGCATAAAAATTACATAGCACACACAAATATTGACTGGTGTTTAGCCAATTTTAGTTACATTGAAAAAAAAATTAGCGATACTTTTCAGTATTAAATATAAATGAATCTGTAGCACCCCTTTAAAATGGCCATGTAAGACTGCCTCTGTAGCACCCCCATTTTCACCTACAGTCACCAAAATTGGTACATATTTAGTTCTCATCAAGCCAGACAACTTCTATAATTATAGTTATTATCTCTGCCCAACAGGAAGCCGGCCATTTTGGATTTTTTGAATATTGCGGTCTCTGAACTTTTAAATACTCCTCCTAGGGGATTCATGAGACGGTCACCACATTTAGAGATTATTTTGCCAAGACATTGAAAATGTTAAATTGTGAACAATAGTCCTCTTATCTTTACCCAAATTGCTTTAAAATATTTAGAATAATGTCAAATACCAAATGGATGTGTCCACATTGCATTGTTTTTTGAAAGCCACTGGGTGGAAATGAAACCATGGTGCTTAGGCCCGTCATTGCTCCTTGCAAATATATTTGTAAAGTGCTACCAGTTTCAGAACAGAACTTTTGAGTCCTGGACAACAGACACAATGTTCTTGAACCACTGTGACTCATGTACATTTGGTAACAAACACTGAACAAACAAATCAAATGCAGCATTCTCATGACCTCAGAACTCAAAAGTTATCATTCTTTGGTGTTACAACTCAAAATGTCAAGTCATGCAGGGTCAAAGATCTACTCTGACTGAATGGGAACCATCAAGGATGTTTTTGTTGGACAGTCTAGGTGCGTGCACGATTGTGTGTGTCCACGTGATCTGTCATTAATGACCTCATTGCTCTCAAAGTGAATGGTCTGCCAGTGTCCTCACTCTACCCTCTAATTTTCAGCTCTTTTCTGCATCATTAACTGGCCCAGCTACCCCTTCTTTTAGTCAGCAGCTGATTGTGTAGCCCAGCTGCAGGTAGATCACATCCACCCTGTGTACCTGCTCCAGTAAAGTAGGGCTTTATGTTGCTGACTGTTGTGCTCAATTGCCCTCTTTTACCATTCTTTTGCTTGATGAAGTGCTTCAAGAGGGCTATTTATTCTCCACCCTTTTCGAGAAGGAAAGTGCAAGGACCTCTGTTAAGAACGTTCTATCAGTGGATGTCGGAGATGTGTTTATGTTGGATAGTGTACTGTGATAGTTAAAGAAGCCTGGCAGGAACTCAGCTAGAGGTTCAGACCCACGATTGACAACTCTCTGCTGGGTTTAAGTGATAAGTAGAGGTCCTGGCTTAGAGAGACCTATTTGATACTGATTTATTTTCCTTTTGCAATTGTTTTAACCTTTTTTAATCAGTACCTCAGTTTCTTCAAATATGCACTCACCTAAAAGATTATTAGGAACACCATACTAATACTGTGTTTGACCCCCTTTCGCCTTCAGAACTGCCTTAATTCTACGTGGCATTGATTCAACAAGGTGCTGAAAGCATTCTTTAGAAATGTTGGCCCATATTGATAGGATAGCATCTTGCAGTTGATGGAGATTTGTGGGATGCACATCCAGGGCACGAAGCTCCCGTTCCACCACATCCCAAAGATGCTCTATTGGGTTGAGATCTGGTGACTGTGGGGGCCATTTTAGTACAGTGAACTCATTGTCATGTTCAAAAAACCAATTTGAAATGATTCCAGCTTTGTGACATGGTGCATTATCCTGCTGGAAGTAGCCATCAGAGGATGGGTACATGGTGGCCATAAAGGGATGGACATGGTCAGAAACAATGCTCAGGTAGGCCGTGGCATTTAAACGATGCCCAATTGGCACTAAGGGACCTAAAGTGTGCCAAGAAAACATCCCCCACACCATTACACCACCACCAGCAGCCTGCACAGTGGTAACAAGGCATGATGGATCCATGTTCTCATTCTGTTTACGCCAAATTCTGACTCTACCATCTGAATGTCTCAACAGAAATCGAGACTCATCAGACCAGGCAACATTTTTCCAGTCTTCAACTGTCCAATTTTGGTGAGCTCTTGCAAACTGTAGCCTCTTTTTCCTATTTGTAGTGGAGAGGAGTGGTACCCGGTGGGGTCTTCTGCTGTTGTAGCCCATCCGCCTCAAGGTTGTGCGTGTTGTGGCTTCACAAATGCTTTGCTGCATACCTCGGTTGTAACGAGTGGTTATTTCAGGCAAAGTTGCTCTTCTATCAGCTTGAATCAGTCGGCCCATTCTCCTCTGACCTCTAGCATCAACAAGACATTTTCGCCCACAGGACTGCCGCATACTGGATGTTTTTCCCTTTTCACACCATTCTTTGTAAACCCTAGAAATGGTTGTGTGTGAAAATCCCAGTAACTGAGCAGATTGTGAAATACTCAGACCGGCCCGTCTGGCACCAACAACCATGCCACGCTCAAAATTGCTTAAATCACCTTTCTTTCCCATTCTGACATTCAGTTTGGAGTTCAGGAGATTGTCTTGACCAGGACCACACCCCTAAATGCATTGAAGCAACTGCCATGTGATTGGTTGATTAGATAATTGCATTAATGAGAAATTGAACAGGTGTTCCTAATAATCCTTTAGGTGAGTGTATACTCAACATTTTAAAATTTTGTTAGCATTTTCAATCTTAACTTATTCTTTGATCTAAGATAGTCATAAAGGGAAAAGAGCTGGAAGACCACAAACCCTTAACATAAAAATACAAAACCCCTAACCGATCCCGCAGGTTGGGGTGGTTCATCTGTTGGTGTTTGCATGTCCTATGATTATTCCTCCAGCCCCCTAATGAAACGAACATCATGTTACAGAGTTCTGATGACAAATGTGGTATTGTACAGCTTGTAAAAACTAGGGAGCAAAATGTTATTGCGTTGGTGGGTCGGGAATTTTACTTCTGGCCACGGTAGCCAGTATTTTACAGTCCTGTGACTCTACCAGTGAATTTCTGCTAATTTGAAGCAGTCGATGCATTAAACCCGAAGATTGGGCCCTTTGTCACAGCTATTGGTTGTGACTATAACGTCAGCATCATGGTTCCATCTCTCCATCTGGATCTTCATATTTATAATTATTCTTGGGTTTTTAATGAATGCTTTCAATTAGAGTTTGTCTCAATGGACTCAAATGACAAGCAGGCATGCTTTCATGTTGCCTATATTTCTTTCTGCCAGGAAATTTAATTCACATGATCTATATTTGTTTAAAGAGCTTCTTTTCCCCTCTATTTGTCTGATGTTATAGTCTTGCTCTAATGTGGATTGCTGGACTCTAACGTGTAATGTTGGCTTGTTGGAGCGAGGGACGAGTGCCATACTACAGGTTCGCTCTCGGATCTGGGCTGAAACATTCATGGAGGTGAGTGTAAAACTTGCAGAAAACGTTGGTGCCATCAGTCCAAAGCTAATGTCTCTCTAAACAGGATAATTATGGTTCAGAAAATTGAATTGGCTTTTATTTTTATTTGATTTGTATTTTGGTGTTTAGTCAGTCAATCTGTTAGTCATTCATAGTCTGATTAGTTTAGTTGGTTTGTTTTTAATGGTGTCTAAATGGATGCAAAGTTACATAGGAGTCAGTCATTCATTGTATGGTTAGTTAGTCTGACTAGTTAGTTAGTCAGTCAGATATTCATTAAAAGACTGACTAGTTTAGTTAGTTTGCTAATGTGCATATGTAGATACAGATCAGTGGGGATTTCTTTAAGACTGCAAGGGATGCTCAGCTTCCCTTGTAATGTCAAAAAAAATAATGGTCAAATATGTACTATTGTGTAAACAATTTATTGACTAAAAATGCGAAGACGAGTTCGTTCAGAATCAGCTACATTACATATAGCAGGTCGGCTGACTCGATTTACTTCTCATACATTCCCGTAGCGTCAGTGCATTTCCCTGTTGAAGCCGAGCGTCCATTGACTTCAATGTGGCTGCTCTGAACAGTTTTTTTCAGTGCTCCGAAAATAGAAGGTCATTGGATAAATGCTGCGATTATGTCCCGCCCACGGACGCTCAGCCTCTCTGGGGGTGAATGAGGAGTGGGCTGGCCCGGACTCCGGGCTTCTGCGTGATGATTGGAGGATCTGTCGAAAGACTGCATCTCCTTTTGATTGACAGCGAATCTGTACTATAAGAAGTCACTGAAGCTATTTCGCGCTCAGTCCCATCGCGGATTTCTTAGTCGAAAGATAAATTGCTGCAACCTATTTCTTTATATTTGTTTGGCGAAATTGCTAGTCAATTTGCATAATACATTTCACACAATTATACACCACATTCCTTGTTTCAGTTTTACCAAGTTTAAAATATTTTGTTTTAGAGCGTTCGTTCGTTCGTTCGTTCGTTCATTCATTCATTCATTCATACAGTAGGCTAGGCTAGCGTCGTACGGGTGAAACTGCGCACGATGGCAGACGGTGCTAATATTGTCGACCTGATTTTGGCGAAGCCATTTGAAAGTCTTCCTTACGAGGAAAAAATTAGAATTAAACAGCAGGGCAGATCAACACCTAAGATTGATTTAGTGCAAAAAATAGGGTTAATAAGTGTATAATGTAGGCCGAAAATGAGCTTCCCCTCTTTGAAAGACCAGCAGCCGCCACTGATACGGATACATTCATACTAGTAATAGATGTAGATAGTTAGTCAGTCAGTCGGGTGAGGAAGTCAGAGTAGTAAGTCGTGTTAGTTTGTCAGGTTGGTAAGTTATTTTGTTTGTTTGTTTTATGGTGCATAAATGGATGAAGATTTACCTGCCAATTAACATGGGGTTAGTTAGTCGGGTTAGTTATTTATTTAGTTTGTTTGTTTGTTAATGGTGCATAAATAGATGCGGATTTACATGCCCTTAACCTCGGGTTAGTTAGTTGTTTGTTAATGGTGCATAAATAGATGCAGATGTACCAAGCTAGTCAGTCATTCACAGCAGTACTGGTTGGTTGGTTAGTTAGTTAGTTTTTTGTTTGTTAATGGTGCATAAATAGATGCAGATTTACCTGACCCTTAACATAGGGTTAGTTATTTAGTTTATTTACGTTGCATAAATAGATGCAGATTTACTTGCCCCTTAATGTGAACTACAAAGAATTAACTGTGGTTGGTCGTTTTACATGTCAATCAGACACTCCCATCCTGTGTAATTGGCCAGGTATTATGATCTAATTATTCTGACAGAATAAACTCATAGTCAGAAGTCAGGCCTAGGAGATTCATTAAATTACAATATCCCGAACTGATTGAAAGTTTTTGTTGCATTTTAGAGTGCATTTGTAGTTTCAGTTTAATTTAGTTTTTTGTTTAATGAAACTTATATTAAACTGAGTTATTTATACTAGTATATTTAATACATTTTAACAGATAACACAGGAAACACTATACATGATTTCTAGGTCTGGGGTGATCAAGCTTTTATAAAGTACAATTTCAAACTATATCACATCAAAATAAGAGCTTGACTTCTCAAAGTCTGCCCACATAATTATACTTATTAAATATTATTACTGAGTTCAAATGCAAAGTGTGCACATTTCCTGGCATGGTCACCATGAAATGAGAGAAGTGTGTGTCCATTCAGCATGTGAATGCGGGTTAAAGAGAGTCAGATTATATCTCCAAACAGGACCTCTTTTGAGCCTTACATGCTCACTGCAGTTCTAGCCAATACAAATCTTATAAGTGAGTGCATTGAAAATACATTAGCAGGCGATCCTGAGAGCTCAGACGATTGGAAAGTCACAGGAGTTTTGTAAGAACCAAATCTAGACTGAAACACTGTGGTTTAGTGAGGCAATACTGCCCTCTGCGGAATAAGAATGGGACTGTCACATTAACAATTATATTTGTCAAAGAACCATCAATCATTGTCAACCATTTTCACAGCCTGTTTTATTCACATGGTTAAAGAAATAAGTTGACAATATTAAATACATTTTCTGGAACTTATTTACAAATGCCTCTTTTTCTATGCTTCCCTGCAGAATCCATTTAAAAACATCATTCTGGAGTGCCTTGCTAGTTACAAAGTGGAAAAGATGCCTTATGCCATAGTGCCTATTGTAAATCCTAGTGGTGCTAAAAAGGTAAACGTCATACAGTTTAATTTTCCCCTTTTTATTTGATCCATTTAATTTCTCCTTCCTTAGCCATTGTGTCATATATATATATATATATATATATATATATATATATATATATATATATATATTTTAACTATATTTTTAGCATACTAGTTAAAATCATCCACTGAGGATGGAATTTTTCATCTCCCTTCTGTAGATGGTCACTCCTGTGGTCTGGAACAAGCCAGACAGTACATATGCTGTTCCTCTGTGGATCATCATTTTAGCTATTCTAGCCGGCCTTCTGCTGCTTGCACTGCTGATCTACGTCCTCTACAAGGTGCGTGATGGCTGCCAATTTAATAAGCATTGTATTTCTTGTTGTGTTTTTATAAGTTACATAGTTGGACTAGTTTTTAATTATTTGGAAATAAATTCTTATCCTTTGTTGTCGGACCAGTTTGTTTGTTATAGCTTGTACATATCATAAACAACATTCTTTGAAATTGGGCTAGCTTGTAACTTACCGTAAACAAATTTCTTAAACTTGCCTTAGTTGGACTATCTTGCAACCTATCATAAACAAATTATTATCCTTTGTAGTCAAGCTCCTTTGTAGCTTCTAACTTATCACAAATTGTTTTCCTTTTTAGTAAGACTAGCTTGTAACATGTCATGAACACATTTTTATCCTTTGTAGCCAGACTACCTTGTAACATCGTAAACAAAATCCTTTGTAGCCAGACTACCTTGTAACATTGTAAACAAAATCCTTTGTAGCCGGACTAACTTGTAACAACGTAAACAAAATCCTTTTGAAGTCTGACTAGCTTGTAACATTGTAAACAAAATCCTTTGAAGTCTGACTAGCTTGTAACTAATCGTAGGCAAATTATTGTCCTTTTGAGTGGCTCTAGTGTAACATATCCTAAACAAATGTCTTATCCTCTTTTAGTCAGACTAGCTTGTAATATATCGTAAACAAATTATTATCCTTTTGTAGTCAGTTTAGCCTGTAACTTATCGTAAACAAACTATTGTCCTTTTTAGTTGGGCAAGCTTGTAACTTATCCTAAATACATTTTGTATCCTTTTTAGTCAGACTAGCTTGTAATGTATTGTAAATAAATCCTTATACTTTTTAGTCTGGCTAGCTTGTAACATATTGTAAACAAATTATTGTCCTTTGTATTTGGATTTGCTTGTAACTTATCTTAAATTATTATTCTTTCAAGCTGGGATGGCTTGTAACTTATCGTAAACAAATTTGTATCCTTTGTTGTCACGCTAGCTTGTAATTAGCGATAAACAAGTTATTATTCTTTATATTCGCTGTAAACACATTTCTTATCCTTTATAGTCCATTAGCTTGTAACAAAACCTACACAAATTCTTATTCATTCTAGGGTGACAACTTTTTAACTCATTATCAAATGATCTATTGCTGTCAGACTAGCTTGTTACAAATTGTAAACAAACTATTATTCTATGTTGTCAGGTGAGCTACCTAATCATAAACCAATTATTATCACTTCTCTTCTTGCATCCTGTAGCTTGGTTTCTTCAAGAGAACTCCCTACAGCACCGCCATGGAAAAAGCCCAGCTCAAACCTCAGGCTGCATCTGAGGCCTAAACTACTAAAGAATTTAGAGAACCATACCAAAAACGTTTCTTCACCAGAGGCCATCCAAAGGTTACTTGCTGTTTTTAAAAGACTAGACTGCAGTAAAGGAATAGGGATAAAAGATCACTGGATCTTCACTGCACTAGATGATGAGACCCTGAAGACTCAAAGCCAAATGAATGTTGACATACGTGTTTATTTTACGTTATTGTTATGCTTGCTGTGGGTTTCGATTTTTATTCACCAATTATAGTCTACCACTTACAAACAGTTTGGGTTAATCTTAACCAAAACTCAGAATCGCTTGCCTGGCAACCGCTAAAGGAGATAAACAGAGTCTCTCCTACGGATTTTGCCCAAGACTCACTCATCTGCACTAATATTAAGAGTAACATTTATTATGTCTCAACACTTTTTTTTGTCTTAGTCCCCACCTCATATATTGTAAGTGTTTCAGATGGTTAAACAATCTGCAGTGTAGCATTTTACATTTTCATCATGGTATTTCACAATTACACCAAAAAACTTCTTTGCAGTATTTCACAAACAACCAAAGACTTTAATACAGGTGGTGTTTTGTTTGTTTGTTTGTTGTGTTTTTAAAGTGAAAACGAGGTCGTTGGATACCTCACATGGACCCTCATCTCCAGTTTCCTGCTGTTTGTTTTTCTGTAGATTCTTTTTTTTAATTGTGATATCTTTATTGAAAGTCTATGCAGGGCCATTGCTTAATTTCACTGGACATGGGACAACATTTTGATGGGTGGGCCCTAATCATGGGCCCAAATTGTAGACTATACAATAGGGGATATTACTGGGGCCCCATTATCACAGACCCTGGTTGCCTCATCTTGACAATGGCCTTAGATAGATTTTCAGTTAGAATGAGATGTTTTCAGCTCAGTCACCTCTGTATCTTTTATAAAAGACAAGCCAAATGGTTTCGGGTATATTGTGGAAAAGCAGCAGACATTACCATTCAAACATTGCCAGGATCCTTCACGGAAGGCGACTGTTCTTCCCCGCTGACTACCAACTCTTTCTGTCCTGTTATGTTCCAAAGTTTACTATAACAAATGGTAACGGTGCCTTAAAAGTGCCTGGGACACGACTGGATCTACACAGAGCCTGTGAAACCTTGCGAATGCCTTGAAGCAGAGCTGTGCTTTGCCTTTTACGATATCAGACTCTTGGAGCCAAAGAGCAAAAAGAGTCAGAAAATGGGGGCCGATTACTTCCCACATGTACCCTACAGTTGTCCCTCCAAACTTCTGTGGGCGAACAGAGAACCACTGTGGACTTGGAACAAGATTTTTGCAAAGTCCATTTGTCAGTGCAAATGCAGGTTATTGTTTACACACACATATACATACATAAAGACATAGTTCATCCAAAATTGAAAATTATTTTATGTTGTACCAAACAGGTAACTGTTTTGGAATGACATGAAAGTGAGTAAATGAGAGAATTTTTATTTTTGTGAGAACTATCCCTTTTGTACAGCATAGTTAACCACACAAATGGTGTTTGAGGTCAAAATCAATTGACTCATGGACTAAAAGCAAACCTCTTCCAAGGCAGCGGCCTCAACCAGGGATTGAATGTTGAAATACACCTGTAAAGTTGTTTGTTTTGTGTGTATTGTTTGTGCATGTAGTGTTAATCTGCTTGTGTGTGACCCTTTGTGTGTTTATGGAGAGGTGTGTGTCTGGATGTGAAGATATGAGAGATTTTTGTCAAAATGCTTATGGAGAGCCAGAGTGAATGACATTCAGAGTGTAGAAATGCCTCCGTACATCATGGTGCTGAAGTGGCCGAATTAGACAGGATGCAACTGCAATCATTCAGCATGAAAGTTTCAGCAAGCCACTTAGAGAGGGAATGCAGTTGAAACTGTGGATTATGTAGGACCTGTATGGAAGTGCAATATTATTATTATTAATTTTTTTGTTAATTACAATAATTGTAATATGGAGGGGGGGGCGGTGTTGTAAGGTTCTCAGTTTGAGGGATGAAATTAGCCCGGAAGTACAGTGTAGTCAATTGTGTGGCCAAACAAATGTTTAGATGTCAACATTTGAATGGCACAAATGGTTATTCCATTGCCCAAAAAAATAAAATAAATAAAAGGCCTATTTTCAATCGTTAACTATTTTTGTGCCATAAAAGTCCAGTAAATTGTCTTGTCGACGATACTGCCTGTGGTATTTTATGAACACTTTTACTGTAGTTTTTACGTTATACAGCAACACTACTTTCACAAAACCAACTAATTGACTCAGAGACCACTTGAATACTTTTTAAATTTTCATTAATATGTTATCTCTTTTGAACATTTTCAAAAAAAAAATAAAAAAAATATTTATTCCTCAATGTTAGGTTTTTTTTTTTTTTTTTTTTTTTGGCAATTAAAGCAGGAGGAAACACTGGGTTTGTCTTTTTTTTTTTTTTTATAATTTTTTTTTTGCCAAATTCCTGTTTTTGTTTTGAGTTGTAAATATAAGTTTGGTGAGGAGAATATTTAAATTTTTAGCTGATACTGATTTGACATTGTATTTCATCACCCCATATTGGGGAGAATTAGAGGTATGTTCAAGTAATTATTTGTATTCACAGTTTTCATTTTAAAATAAATCTTTTTCTACAAATTCTGATTGTTACTCTGACATTTAATTTCCTTTCTGTTATTATTTAGCATAATTGTTCTGTGGAATCTACTAATATATCGCAGCATAGATTTTCCTTGTGCCCGCTAGAAACTTCTGACACCCCCCTCCCGGTCACATGAAGAGACGACCACTTTCCCACCCTAAAGATAAAAAAATATATCAAACAACAACATGCACCACACATTTTCAATAATGTATTTATAAAAAATATATACACACTTCAATAAACGTGCATAAGATATATATTTCTATAATTATATTGTCTAAAAATCTGATTGTGCTATTGTCATTGTATTTAATTGGTTTATCATTGTCGTATTTGACTTAGTATATACAGCAGCTAGTAATAATCTGTACACTGTTGTTCTCCAGTGCTTGCTCACATTCTGTACAGGCCAGAATACTGTTACACATTTTATAAATAACAGTGAATGCCAGCAGTGCCACTAAAGTGAAGTTAATTGACCGTGGTGTAGTATGTATTTCAGATACAGCCCAAAGGGGGCCAAGCAGTTAAATCAGAACATTTATGACAAGGCACCAAAGGAAATGGTCACCACACAATTTTTTATTCCCAGCCAATGCTTGGGCTAAGTATAGTCCATGTAGCACTGAGTGACAAAGCGTTACACCAATTAACCACACATAGGGTGATCATGGATTTCATCCGCCACATTAAAATGAATGGATGAGATATTTTCTCCAATATGGAGTGAGGAAAGGCAGTCTGATGGTTTCTCAGTGCTCTATAGTTCTGGATAACTGAGTAAGTCTCTTCTGATTGTCAATCACTTTAAGATTCTGAATGTACTGTCTGACATTGATGGCACTGCAGAGGGTCAGAGACTGATCTGAATCTACAAGAGATAAGAGGGAGAAATCAATGAAGCTGTTTTTATTCTGTAGAAATCATGATGCATAGCAAGGACACAGACTGGACAGTACACGTACTGAAAGTAGAAAAAAACAACAACATACTTGTTGATACTCGGATGGCTTGGGCATCCAAGAACATTCGCTCTGTCAAACCTTTTTGTGGCGATGAAGGTACTGCAAAAGAGGAAAAATTTATCAAAAACATCTGTTATTTACAGTCAGATTTTTTCTCAAATTGAATGACCAACATGGAAATCGAATGCTTCACAGCTAAAACCTGTGACATCCTGACATCCAAACCACTAGGGGGAGTATTACCGTAAGGTTGACTTCGGCACTCTTGAACTGTCTTCAGTGTCCTGGCAATCATGCGCTGCAGAAAGGATAAAAAACATTAATTTAAATGTTTTCTCTCTCTCTCTCTCTCTCTCTCTCAAGTGTAGCGTTAATTGAATATTAAGTTAAAGAATGTTTAAAAATTCACAGGAAGCAAACCAATATGTAAGCCCACAAACTTACCATTTTCTCAAAGTTGACCAATTTATCAGTGTAGTTTTTGTTTCCCTCATGTATAAATGTCATATCTATAAAAATAAATAAATACGTGATAGATTGGGTCAACAACTGAATGGTCAAATTCAACACCTAAAAATATTTTCACCAAGTATTTTTTTTTTTCACCTTGCTGTTCCGTAAACATTAAATAGCTCATGATGTAAATAGACAAAAATATAAATAATAATAAATTAGCAAACTGTACCTTTAAGTAGTAGAGGCATGAAGGGAATATAAGGAGGGCTGAGTTTGGCTACAATCAGCCTGTAGGCTCTGTGATTACGGGATGGATCCTACAACACATATGTCAATATGAATGTGAAACACTTAACATTTTCAATAATACATAATGTGAGCCTATAGGCTAACACCCTTGTATGATTAAAGACAATTTCATAAATCACATTTGGGTAGCACTGTTAGGTAATCCTTGTAAAACCTGCTTGTAAATCTGAACATTTAAAATTTGCTCTTACCATTAATCTTTCATATGCGCAGTAGATCCTTTTGGTTTTGTTTGGTAGCCTCTGTTAATGCACATGAAGTAGAAAATGGTTTCATTTAGTCAGATTTTTCATATTCAAAATAACCAAAACCAATAAATTATTCACAATTTACAGAATGTTATTGATTTATGAAAATTGAATGCATGCATTTTACATTAACTAAATTAAAAGCTAGCAACAAAGCTTGTTCGCTAAGAACGCACACCAGTGGCGTAACTGGGGTGACAGAGGGCAGTGGTCAACCAAAAGAAACCTTAAATATGACCACAGATCCAAGTTACGCTACTGCCGCACACCATCCTTCATACTTGTACAACAGACGCTCAAATATAGTATTTGCGATTACACAGAGCCTTTGCAGAGGCTGACTGCTTACTTGTCCTTACCTCCCATGTTTTATTAAGTCTCTGAACGGCAGTGTTACTGAGCCCGAACATCACAGCAAAAAAAGAGTTCAAGTTCTTCTGCTCTTTCAAACTGAAACAGAACAGAAATATATTCAGATCCCCAAATCACAAACCATCCTTCTTGATGCAAACATGACAACTGTGTTGATCTCGCTGTAAATGAATGGTGATATTGTTGATATTAGGGACACTGTTATAAAAAAGACCAGGAGCGGATCTTTAGTGGGGCATTTTGATATTTAGGGTGGGTAACAGTTTATGTCATTGTCAGACCGGGGGATGCTCCTTGATAATTTTGCTTGGATTGGTCCCCATTTATCGTGTTTCATCATTGGTCCGGGGGCGTTAGATTTGTGCATATTTCTGTCACAATGGATGTGCACTGCACCTATCTGCATGTGAGTGTATTTCTCTAAAACATAGTATGGTCATGTGTGCAAATTCTCTTAAGCAAGAGTGCTGTGAAACACGAAGTGAACACATTTTGATAAGGGGTTATGTGAATGACTCTTATAGGGCTTTTCCACTGCACGGTATGGCTCGACTCTGCTCGCTTTTCTGGGGTTTTCCACAGTGGATAGTACCTGGTACTTGGTACTTTTTTAGTTCCAGCTCGGTCGAGGTTCCAAGCGAGCCGAGCTGATACTAAATGTGACGCCAAAACCCTGCAGATCACTGATTGGTCAGAGAGAATCGTCACTACCAGCGTCACTGGATTTGCGACACGGGACATCAACCCGCTAGTTTTAAAATTAGCAACAGGGATAGCAGTTTCATCATATGCGACTTTCAAATTGTAAAAAGATATGGCTGTGCACAAAACCACGCCGTGGTCAATAAACGAGGTGCAGATTTTCATCTCGTTTGTAGCCGAGGAGAGGATCCAACGAGAGCTGGATGGGGCAACACAACTATGATGAGCAGCCTATAATCCCACCCACGTTGAGGCTGGACTAAACTGCAGTTGAAAAGCAATCTCAGAAAAGTAAAGCGAACAGAGCAGAGTCGAGTCGAACCGTAACGTGCAGTGGAAAAGTGCCATTAGTGGGTCAGATGGACTTGCTGATGTTAGCAAGTGTAGACAGGTGTAGGATAGCTTTATGGATAGTAGACATTTTATAGTGTATTTATTGCAAATGTATTGTAATAGTTAACAGCTGCTAACAACCTTGAATCTTGTGGGAGTATCGTAAGTTTATTGATTATTATCCATATAGAGAATACTCACACAATGGCCATCTTGATGAACTTCTTCAGTAGTACGGCTCTCTTGACCAGGTCTTCACACAGACACAGTTCAGTGACCACCCAGTACTGCACCTCGTTGAAGCGGCGAACAAAGCGCTCAAGGTTAGCTGGGGTGGCACCTGGGAATTTTTCCTGTCCGAAAACATAGTAGACCAGCTCCACCTGTAGGACAAAAAATTACTTATGGATGACCTGTGTTACAGTTAAATTAAAATGAAAAATCTTAAATGTTTTGCTCTTTTAGAGCATTGTGGACTGCAGTTGACCTTTATCCCTCACGGAGGCTTAATTAGCCTAATACGGGACCGGGTGTGTATGATCACGACCCGGCCCCGCCCTCCGCCCTGCCACAAGCATATTTAACCCCATTTTTGTAATTCATTTCATTTGACTTTTATAATTAAATAACATAAATATTTGTTTTAATATTCAAAATAAAAATAAAGTTTCACTTTCGTAATTTCTATTTTTCTTGTTAGTAAACAAGACTAATATGGTATTAAAATAATAATAATAATAATAATAATGAAATTGTTTGTAAAAGTATTCTGAACTTTTCTTGTATGAAAGGTGTTCAGTAAATTAGGTTTACTATTATTATATTTTCATTATTACATCATTATGTTTTACTATTATTATTTATTAATTTATTATTATACTTATTTATATATTATTTTATAGTGAACTGTACAGATTCAGAAGTGACTTTTAAAATATTCATAAAAGCTATATTTTCTTTGAATAAATACTACATAGTCAGACTAGTTTAAATAGCCTACATCACTACTCTCTAAGATACGAGCTGCTTTTGTACTCTTAATACTTGTTCAGGTGAACTTTGATTGTTCTGAACTTACACATTGAAGAACAGTCAATGAAATGCCTCAAGAAACATGCATTCATCTGATAAATAACCATACATGTATTTCTGAACAGGCGTCAATGAAGGCGTCATATTTTGTTCAAGTTTACCCAGAGCAGGTGTGAACAGCGGAAGTATTTCACTGACTAATCTGATCTGACACTCTGCAAATGATTCTCAGATAAACTGCACACAACACTGATCGCATCCTGTGACGTATTTGTCACTGAACATGCAAGACTATTTATATTTAAATGCTGGTGTCCGCTGATACATGGAGTGCTGATAATTTATTAAAATGTCACACTGCTGTAGTGCTCTAATCAGACAAAAAATAGTACTATGATTCAGGAGTGATTAGTAACAAATAGCAAATCCTCGGCCTTTACAAATATGTATCTCTTATTTCACCTTAGAATTAGTAATTTGTTATTTTTGTTTCATTCCAGCTGAAAAAAAGAAGAAAAAAAAACCTGTCCAAGCTTGTGTTTAGCTGGTCTAGGTGTTTTACTGGTCTAAGCTGGTTTATCTGTTCAACCAGCAGGTCTCCAAGCCCGACAAGCTGATAAGTGCCCAAAACACATCTAAAACCATCAAAACTTACCAACCTAACCAGCTTGGCCAGGCTTGGTTGTTTTTTTATTAATAATTTTTTTCTCCCTAATTCCTTATTTACCTGCTACAAATGGCGCCACAGATTGTCTAATGAAACTCACATTGTGTTATTAGTGTTGGTGTTTTGGTATGGCAGGTACCTCATGCATGGCCGTGAAGAGCTCCCAGTCGTAGCTGGTCAGCTGGCTGGCGATGTCTTTGAAGCCCATCTGCTCCAGTGTGTCCATGGTGTTCTTCTCTGGGCCGAGCTGCTCTTTCAGGGGGGTCTGTCAGCGGCAAAACATACCCACACCAGAGAAATCAAACTACTGTCTTTAAAATTTTTAAATGTACAATTTTGAATTCTATTCATTCAATCTTACTGGTTCCCTCTGAAATATTTTAAATATCAATGCACAATGATTGCCATATTTATGTACCCTGGTATTCCAAGGTTCTTCAAAGAATACCAATGTATAACCATGATACGCTTTTTTAAAAGTTCAGAACTAGTCTTGCACTTATCAGATCAGATCTTAGAGTAAATATGTAGACTACAAATATGTTGCTTAAAGCTAATTTGTATGCCTAGAATCTCTTTGCAACAGTGAGGATCTTGTCCTATAAAGCAATAATAATAATAATAATAAAATAGTCTCTCACCAGTTGTTCCACTTGACTGGCAGAACAGAGAAAAAGCCTCTCGTTTACTCCTAAAGAGGCAGACACCGCTGTGGCTTCCAACTTGAGCTGGACCCTGTCTGAGAGAAACAAACCAGAAAAACTTATAAACACACATATGCAAGACAAAAACTGAAATTTGACTGTTTTTTAAAAGGAGTAGGCCACCCAAAAATAAAAATGCTGTCATAATTGATGTCCATTGCGCATTCATGAGCGCCATGAGAGAAACACGTTCACAGTGGC
This sequence comes from Xyrauchen texanus, assembly GCF_025860055.1. Classification (NCBI taxonomy): domain Eukaryota; kingdom Metazoa; phylum Chordata; class Actinopteri; order Cypriniformes; family Catostomidae; genus Xyrauchen; species Xyrauchen texanus. The sequence continues at coordinate 30,156,029 of NC_068310.1, read as the reverse complement.
TTGCGTGTTAGAACTTTCTCGCATGAACAAGTCTTCTCTCAAGATTTTCTCTTAAAAATGACTCAAATTTTAGGTTACATCCCTCAAAAACCTAGCGTATGCTTTCAGAAGTCTTGGAATAAGACGCAAAAGCAACATGGACTACTTAAAGGAATATTCCAGGTTCAATACAATTTAAACTCAATCGACAGCATTTTCCATAATGCTGATTACCAGAAAAAAATCATTTTGACACATCCCTCCTTTTCTTTAAAGAAAAGCAAAAATCTGGGTAACAGTAAGGCACTTACTGTTAATGGGGGCCTCACTTTAATCTCAGTTTTTTGTTTATTTTTTTAAAAGGAGGAACGAGTCAAAAGTTTTGTGGTAATCAACATTATGACAAATGCTGTCGATTGAGCTTAACTTGTATTGAACCCAGAATATTCCTTTAATGATACTTTTGGGGCCCTTTATTAAGCTTAAAAGCAAGCCACTATCCACTGCCATCAATGTGAAAAAACAATATTTCAATAAAACATATCCTTTTGTGTTTCGCAAAAGAAAGAAAATCATGTGGGGTCGGAAAGACATGAGGGTGAGTAAATGATGACATTTTTTTTTTTTTTTTTTTTTGTGAACTATTCCTGTAAGTACTGCACTTCAGCAGTTCTGACACATAGGCACATCACAACTGAGAAAGCAGAAAAATTATAGACAGAAACACTTAATCAAAATCATCTGAATTTCATGGCTTACCTCCTGAGGAATTTATCTTGATAAGCACATAGTTTTTCTCCGGGTCCACTAATGTAGACAAGATGTCCTTCACTGAGGCATCGACTGGCAGCATTACAGTTACAGCCGTATGGTCCGGTTTAAAGATCTCATACAAGACTGTAAACAGACAAGGAGAACACTTAAATGTACCAATGTCATTAGTGCTTCCACAAAGAGTGGAATTCTCTGTATGCAACTCTTCTTTCTCTATGTTCTCTCCTTTAACTGACACTGAGGTCTCTAAACTCCTCCTCTCCAACCACCCCACAACCTGTTCCCTTGTCCCCATTCCATCACACCTTCTCCAGGCCATCTCTCAGTCCATCCTACCTGCACTTACACACATAATTAACACATCTCTTCTTGCAGGCACTTTTCCCACTACATTTAAGCAGGCTCGAGTAACCCCACTGCTGAAAAAACCTGCACTTAACCCCACACAGATAGAACACTACAGACCAGTCTCTCTCATCCCATTCATGGCAAAAACACTTAAAGGGCAGTTTTCAATCAGATCTCTCACAGAACAAGCTGCTGGATGACAATCAGTCAGGCTTCAAAAGTGGACACTCCACTGAGACTGCCCTGCTGTCTGTCACGGAGTCGCTGAGACAGGAGGCGAAAGCTGAAACCAGATCATCCATTCTGATTCTGCTGGACCTTTCTGCTGCTTTTGACACAGTCAACCATCAGATCCTACTCTCCACCCTCTCTAAACTGGGCATCACTGGAACTGTGCTTGGCTGGTTCAATGCCTATCTCTCAGAAAGGTCTTTTGAGGTAGCCTGGAGAGGGGAGGTATCCAAGCCACATCAGTTACTTAATGGGGTACCTCAGGGATCAGTGCTTGGGCCACGTCTCTTCTCCATATACACAACATCACTGGGACCCATCATCCAGTCACATGGTTTCTCTTACCACTGCTACGCTGATAACACGCAACTCTACTTGTCTTTCCAGCCCAACGACACCACAGTGACCGCTCGAATCGCTGCCAGTCTGGCAGACATCTCAGCCTGGATGAAGGAACACCACCTGCAACTCAACCCAGCCAAGACCGAACTCCTTGTCTTTCCAGCCAACCCTGCTGTTGAACACAACATGACCGTGGAGCTGGGTCCAACTGCAGTTTCGCCTTCCAAAATGGTCAGAAATCTAGGGGTAACCATTGATGATGAGCTAAATTTCACAGAGCACATCTCAAAGACTGCAAGATCATGTAGATTTACACTCTACAATATCAGGAAAATAAGACCTTTCCTCTCTGTACATGCCACACAACTGCTCGTTCAGTCACTTGTCATAACTAGACTGGACTACTGTAACGCTCTCATTGCAGGCCTCCCTGCATGTGCTATTAGAAATCTCCAAATGATCCAGAATGCAGCAGCATGTCTGGTCTTAAATGAACCTAAGAGAGCACATGTTACACCACTCTTTGTCTCTCTCCACTGGCTGCCGGTTCATGCACATACTAAATTCAAGGCCCTGATGCTGGTATACAAAACAGTCACTGGGTCTGCTCCAGCATACCTAAAAACATTTATGCAGAGCTACGTTCCCACCAGAAGCCTGCGGTCGGCTAAGGAACGTACCAAAACGGAGAGGCACCAAAGCACTTTCCCGGACTTCCAGTTTCATCACACCACGTTGGTGGAATGACCTTCCGAACTCAATCCGTGAAGCTGACTCACTCTCTATCTTCAAAAAACAGCTAAAAACACACCTTTTCCAAAAGCACTTTATATATATATATATATATATATATATATATATATATATATATATATATATATATATTTACAATTCTTGTTGCACTTAAATCTGTTTTGTATACTATTCTGATGATAGTGAAACTTTGTAGTATGGCTCTTTTCGTACCACTGTCTCCTTAAGATGATTCGCTGATGTTTTCCTCTTTTGTAAGTCACTTAGTTACTAAAACTCTTCACAGAAGTAAAAACAAACCTTTGTCTTGAGCTCTGATTGGTAGCAGTTTCCCCACAGGCTCTTCGTGAGTGGAAAACCAATCAAATTTTTGGTTCAACTGAAACAAACAGATGACCATATTAGATACCAGCGCTTAAGATGCTTCAAAAGATAACTTTTCTGGGAAACATTTTTGCTGTAGACAGACTGGGAATCAAATAAATAAATAAAAGGATGGACAGCACTTGATGTTCTCAGGTACTATGAATTTTCTGTGTGGGTGAAAATAGCCAAAGCTATTTGTTCTTATTTCAAGAATGTGAGAAATCAGAGACAAGGTTTGGTACAGTCAGAGATCAAGGAAGAATGGTCCACGTGGCATTAAAGCAATGTCAATCGATTAAAAGATTTAATTGCAACTAATTGCATATTTATTTTTTGTAATTAACACATTCAGTTCCAAGAACACCAAAAAATCTGTGTAATTACTAGGTTCAGCAATTTGTGTGGATGACACTCATAATGTAAATTTGCTGCAAATAGCAGCCAAATTAAAATAATTAAAGGTGCACTCAGTAATACTTTGCTCTTTAAAAAAGTTCTACTTCTAAAGAAACACATTTTAATTGTAAAACATATGCATAAAATCAAGACCACGCACAAGAGATGGAGACTCCAGTCATATCAGCAACCTTATAAAAGCTGTTTTATTCTACATGGAGAGGGTCCCCTCATGGGGGCTACCATATTATGATCACATGACCAGCCAAATACCACTTCCTTAATCTCCTTAATCGCCTTGTTATTGGATTAACTCATGGGTTAAATGAATCAAAGCTAACTGTAAATAGTGATTTTCTACAATGACATTTGTAATAGAAAACTACTGTGTTTGAATGATGCTGCATCCAGGTCCCTAGGTGTTAGTGTAAGTCCAAGACGACACATTAAAAAAAATACTGAGTGCACCTTTAAGAGACAGTGCTGTGATGGTAGGACAATTGGAATTGAAGTACAGGTCAGGGGGCATGATTAATCACACTGAATTAACACATTAAGTTGATTCAACTGCAGTGCTTCCTAACCTAAACAGGCAAGATAAGTTTTGCAGTAAAGTTGCACTATATGGAAACAATGTCACATTAATTATCATTCAATCATTTGTAATCATTTTGATGCACTTCTGAAATAGATTGCAAACAATATAACGGTTGACAGGATTTTATATAACCCACTTTTAATGTGCGCTCATTTCAATGCTCATAGCGTGCCATGTAATATATGGCTCCATCTCACCTGGATTACTTTTGTTTTGTTCTCTGAAATTGCTAAAGCAACTCTGGGCAGAGAGCTGTTGACTTTTCCACCAGTGAGTTATTTTTTCTTATTCTATGTCATACAGCCGTTCGAAGGATTTATTGGTCTATTCTTATCCCTGCAATTTTCCCATAGACTGAGAAAACCCCAAGTGCCTCTTACCTTCATCAGAGTGTGGCATCCATTCTCAGTTCTGAAAGGAGAGAGAATAAAGGAGTACAATTGTAGGATTGTGAAAGAGGTTCACTGACATACAGTACATTACAGACACAAAATTAGAGGTATGTACAATCTAAAAGCAGGTCAAGGGAAGATTATGTTTATGGTTATAGCATTAATGGGCTTGCAGCTCAAAGATGCTCTTGAGTGATGCAGTTGGCAACAATACTCTGAGTGTGTTTGTGTGAGCAGATGTGTGTGGTAAGTATGCGTACATATACATTGGGAAGTGTATTACTTACATTTTGGTCTTTCTCTTGTCCCTCAGCTGTTCTCTGAGCATGCTGGATAGCCTTGAATCAGCCATCACCCCCTCCCTGAATTTCTACCACAAAGATGGAGATTTCAGTCATACATTTTTTTACTTTTTGTTCAAGTTGAGGAACTTAAATGTGTCATTTAAGAGTATCACCCTAGTCTCACTCTATAAAAAAAACATCTGAAGAATTGTGAAAAAATGTAAAGAAAAAAAAAAGAAAAAGGAAATTCCATCAGAGAAGTACTAGAACTATTAAGAATGCACCGTTTTTTTGGCCAATACCAATAAATGTAAGCATACGTGTAGTTCTAGAAGGAAGATCTCGGTATTCATTCTATCAGGCATCTCATCCAATAACAATACAGCCTCCGCTTATAAGCCTGCCAGCTGCCTATCATTGTTTACATACTTCTGTGTTTTCATCCCCCATCCCACCCCACCTCCGCTCCGCTCCCTTTCCGTCATTACCTCTGGCAGGATCTGACGGTTTAAGCAAGCATCGGAACCGTAGGACAGGGCTTATGCCAAATTATATAACTATTATTTTGCTCACATAGAACTGATTATTATCTTAATTTTACGGCCAAAAACCAATGTGATTTTTTTAGTTTTCTCATAATACAGTGAAATAAGGCATTTAAACATTATGTCCTTTTTTAAACCTGGCATAGAGAAAGAGTATAATATGTATTGTCTGACATTGACCTAATCAGACAAATGTTATGTATTTTTGCCCATTCATTTTTTCCATAGGCATTTCTTTAAAGTCTTCAAAAAATCTTTCTAAGCCATGAACAGCTCTGAGGTGAATCACAAGATTACATGCTTTGATTTTAAGCAAACAAGTATTTAAAAATTGGACAAGATGAAGGTTCAAGACTGTGCATTTAAAATCTTTAATTAGGTAATTAACCACAATCCCATGAAGCATTGCAAAAAGCAATAAATTAAAACAATGGAAATATGTAAAACTAAGTTTTTGATTATAAGTATGTAAACAATATATTTTAATATTATTGCAAAATATTCAGATTTGGCGTGCTTTGTATACTGTGATTCTCTGATTGGTGGATTTTCCCCCACAGGATCATGGGTAGTGTAGTTCTTCATCAGAAATTCTTCTTTTAAACAAAAAGTTCAAAACACTTTGAAATAACGTGGACTGATGGCTTCATCAGAAGCATATACCAACAAAAAACAACCTCAGATCTCAGGGTACAGTCTGTCTATAAATGTTCCCCTATGTTAAATATAAATGGGATTTTAACTTCCAATACCAGATTGTTGTGCTCTATTGGCTGATACCTATGGTCAATATTTTGGTCATCCCTAATGACTATTCAGTTTTATACACTGTGATTACACTAACCTCCAGGAATTCTGAGGCCACAGGGTCATCCCTCAGTAGCAGACCATACAGAGCCACCCAATGACCCACCAGCTTCACAATCTTCTGTTTGGTGTTGAGAGCGTATGCTGCCTTCTCCAGATCTGAGCCTTCTGATGGCTCCGCTAGATAAGTGCTACAGCAGTTAAGCAATGATATTGGACCAAACACACTTTATACAATTATTGTTGCAATTCAGGTTTGTGCTCTCTGACAGGAATTACAGACACTGAATAGCACTATTATCAAACCAAAGAAAAAGTTGAGACTAAAATAGCAATATGAAGATGATTTTGAGTGGTTTGTTCAGTGTCAGGATATTGATGCTGGAGGGCCGCACAGAACTGACTGTAGGGCATGAAGACAGGATGTGTTAAGAGAAAGTCACTCACACTGGGATCTGTAGGAGCACAACAAAGGCTCATAAATGGCATTAAAAGGGACATTTTTTCTTATTTAAGCAGTTTGGAGAACACCAGAACAATCTGAATCATTCTTTAAAGCAGGGGTCTTAAAAGGCCAGAAAAATACTTTATGCAAGTACTGTATACAAGTATGCAAGTATACAAGTACGCAGATGTGACACTTGCCTGATGCATTGCAAGCACGCAGTCTCTACACACGTCGCTCCGCCACGGCCACATCACTACAGCATGAAATCGAGCTTGCATAGCTAGAAGCGTCTGCGTTCACGTACTTGCATAGAGTATGTTTCGGCCTAACAGGGGGCCATTTATTGATTTTTCTATTTTATTGATTTATTGAACTTTTCTGTGTAAAATTAAACTATGCATTACAAATTACAATATAAAGTTTACTTCAGCCTAAGCTACAGTTAAAAAGATAAAGTTCAGCTTAACATTTCATTTTCCCTCTTAATTTCAAATGTATCATGTAAAATATATCAAAGAAATTGTAAAATATAAAGTATTGTAAATTATAATGAAAAGTAAGTACATAAATATGGTACTATACACAGGTTTATATACTGTAGGCTTGGCATAAAATGCACACTCCATTTGTAAAGGAAGTAATCTCCATTTGCCAAGGGGGTCCATAGCCTGAAAAAGTTTGATGGCCCCTGCTTAAAAATAACAAAATTACAATCTCAAAGAGACAATACCATACCTACAAAATCAGTGCCATTGGTTTCCAATTTAATTGTCTCCAGCATGTGTTCTAGTATCTTCTCTGGTGTTCCTGATATTACTGTATACCTGAGATAGATGGAGACAGATCTGAATAATTTGTGTGTGGGTAGGAGGTGGGTAATTCATATTGATAATTAGATGTCCTCCATGGTTTCATAATTGGTTTAAAACACTTGAAATCAAGTAATAGTGATGACTAATGCTCAAGCTTGTTTTTCAGTGTAAAGTAACACTGCTGTAGCTGAGCTAAAGTCCTTTATTTCACACAAATTCATGTACAACCGAACTGGCACTCTCATTGCGGATATTGTTTCCACATACTTTTAAATGTGACTGATTTTACTTATATGTTTTACAGTTTAAAGCTGCATTTGAGTTTGCTAAAGTGAGCCTAATGCTGTGAGAAAAATATACTCTCCTAAAATAAGAAAACACAATTCAAATGAGTAAGTTTCAGTATTTTGTATGATGTTGATGTTACTTTTTCAGTGCTTAAATGCTTTCTCCTGTCCCAGGTTAATATGCAGTCAAAACTATACATAGGTTGTGTAGGCTGATTTCCCTGAATTGTGTAAATGCTGCAGCTCTTTCTAAACATTGCTCTTTTTGTTTGAGCATCTCAAGTGACAGATTAAGAGCATCTCCTTTTTAACCTTAACAGTATTCAAAGCACTTTACACTGTAACTCATTCACACACACACACACACACACACACACACACACACACACACACACACACACACACACACACACACACACGCTCACACACACGCTCACACACACGCTCACACACACGCTCACACACACACACACACACACACACACACACACACACACACACACACACACACACACACACACACACACACACACACACACACACACACACACACACACACACACACACCAAATGACAGCAGATCTGTTAAGGCACTAGCCTGCCATTGGGAGCAACTTGGGGTTCAGTATGTTGCCCAAGGACACTTTGGCATGTGGAGTCATGTGGGCCAGGAATTGAACCACCAACCCTGCGATCAGTGGCCAACCCACTCTACCACCTGAGCCACAGCCACCCCAAATAGTGTGAGTATAGGGTGGGGCTATCTGTTCAGGGGCACTGTATGAAAATGATAATACTTTTTGACATAAAAATTACATACTTCAGCTTTAATTAAAAGGGTTTTAAATTACTGAAATGTGCAATTAAAATATAAACTAAATTAATTAGTTCTGAAATGAATTATTTACTTGTTGTTGCTTGCTGATCCTCCCTGACAGTTGGACTCCTGCGCTGAACACTTCTCAAGAACCAGAACGACTTTACCATGTTCCTCCAAACGGACGGTGTTGGCCTCCACATCCTGCAATAAAATATGTACCATTACACCTGATGCACACACATATACTTACATCCATGCATATTCCTGGAACAACAAACATGTTGGAGTTGCACAAAATTCCTATCATCCAATCAGATTTTAGGTTTAGGTTTAGGCTTAGGGCTGGGACTGAGGTTTAGCCAACTGCATTCTTATCAGTCAATCATTTCCCTGTGAATTTAGGGGTTGTAAATGATAAGGTTTAGGAATAGGATTTGGACTGTAACTGATTGACAGGAATGTGCTTCAGGATTATTCTGGTTAGTGCTGGTTTGGTGCTGGTCTTTTCAACAAGGAACCCATCCAGACATATGTATGCAACACATACCTTAAGGATATGTATGAAGTCCTGCTTGTCCACCCGCAGGAAATGGCAGTTGTCCTCTCTTAGGATGATTGTGGCCGCTCGAGGGGCGTCATTCACTAGGGCCAGCTGCCCAAAGTCATCTCCTTCATGAAGCGTGGTCACCAAGCCCTGTATGATACACAGATACACAAGCACAGACAATAAGATCATCTTTTCTTAAGAGGAAGAAATAAATTATGAATCATCTTGAAACAATGTAAGCATCTATATTTAAACTTTTAAAGGTCACCAAGATAAAGATGATGGCTCTACCTTGCCGTGTGTGATGACATTAACAGAACCCCTCCAGATGATATACCATGAAGTCCCCTTGTCCCCTTGACTAAACACTGAAAAACATAAACACAAATACATGTTCCATGAAAGAAAGTCAGCCTGGTTTTGAAACAACATGAGGGTGTGTAAAGGATAACAGATTTGTCATTTTTTTGGCTGAACAATACCTTTAATCTTGGTATAGTCTTGGTAAAACACACATTGTAAAGTAGAATCATACTGCAATATTAACACACGGACAAAAAATAATCTAATACGAGCATAAGAAGTGACTTTCTCTAAGGCTATCTAACCATTTTATTGGTTCAAACAGAATTTATGAATATATGAGTTTATGAAACATGTACAGATTTTAAGTGTGACTAACCTCCTCCATTAGATAACCATCAGTGTCTGTGCTGCCTACTCTTCCTATTCAGTATGCAAGAATGACTGCGGCAGTGATGCTATATATGCCATTATTGCTTTTAGTTTTTCTTCTGTATGTTAATCATCTACTTTAGCATGTAATAAGGGAATAACACAATAAAATGATCAACTCATTCACATTGTTAACAGTGCTGTCTTGAATGAAGTCTAAACAGGAACATCACAGCTCTTTTTTACTCTGCCTAAGTGCTTTTTCAATGTTAGCACAATGATGACTAACAAAATGTCATCAATGCTTTCACACTCACAGACGGTTCCCGCCTCAGCATGGCTTTCAAAAACCAGCACTGCAGCCAATTCCTTCCGAACCTACGGGAAAGAGTGAAAGATGAGAGACATGATGGATGAATTAAGATTTGTGGTGCAAACAAATACGAAGGGTTTCAGTGAGTGTTAACTCACAGATGTAGACAAGTGGGCCACAGCTTTGACGTGCAGAAGCTCTTCGTAAATAACTTCAAGATCCTCTGGAGTCCGCTGGTTTGGACTAATGCACAGAAACACACATTTTTACAAGTTTTATGCAGACTATTAAAAGGCAAAACCATTTGTTAAACACCAATTAAATGGAAACTGGAGTATTTTAGCTAAAAGCCCATGTCTGTTAGTAATGTCATCCATCCATCCATGTATATATATATTTTGTTTCAGACATGTTTGGCATCATCTCTTGTGTCTTACCATTTTCTCAGTATCATAGTCAGAAGAGCATCTGGGCCCATCTGGATAAGCAGCGATAGACTCTCTTGGAGCTCGTCTTCTTTGGAGTCTTTCTCATTTGTTGTGTGGTTAAGGTCAAATTCTGCCTCCATAAAGCGGTAAAATTGTGTGTCTTTGTCATGGAAGTTTAACTCCTGTTTCACTGCACAATTTAACAAAGACATATTTTTTGTCAGTTAATATATTTACATTCATATATGTGACACTAATTAAAAAGAACCATGGTACTACCATGTTCAATTCCTGGCCCACATGACTCCACATGCCGAAGTGTCCTTGGGCAAGACACTGAACCCCAAGTTGCTCCCAATGGCAGGCTAGCGCCTTGCATGGCAGCTCTGCCGTCATTGGTGAGTTTGTGTGTGTGAATGGGTGAATGAGTCACAGTGTAAAGCACTTTGAAAACCGCTACGGTAAAAAAGCGCTATATAAGTGCAGACCATTTACCATGGCAATACCATGTAATTTTGGACTAGTACCATGGTTATCTTTGAAATACATTGGAATACTATGTAAATACTATAGTCCATGAATATGGGATTACATTCTGATACCATCACTGTACCATGGTACCACCACAAAACTTTTTTGTATGGGAAAGCATGCCAAATATGTGAAATATTCTATAGATACTGTATATAAAGACGTTGTTGTTTATCTTTACCGTGAACCAGAATGCCCTCATCCACCAAAACCTGCCACATCCCGATTGCCTGACTCCGGGACTGAAAACAGTCATTCAGTTTCATCAGCCAATCAACAAGCTCCTTTCCACTGCAGCACTGCCTATGGTTCAAACCAAATACAAAACAAAAAAAACATAATTTGTTGTCTAAGACAGTAAACAGATAAATTATACACATTTATCTATTTGTCTTTGTTGGTGAATATTGTAACTTATTTATCCCAAAATGACAAAGTGATTAGATGCAGTGAAAGATGCACCTATAGGTCTTAAGGTGGTGTTTTCTGTCCCTTATCAGGCCTGGATTACGCTCCATCAGCGTGCTGTACACAACCCTGGTGGCTTTCAGGATTCGATCAGACAAAAACTGAGAGAGCAAGAGCAAAAAAAGAGAGAAATGGTAATTTTAAGACTAATAATGATCATTTAATAATAATAGGTAATATAATTTATATACAGTATTTAAACCATAAAGGTTTGAGTACAATTTAAAGACAACGTGAAACCAAAAATTACAATACTGTAATTACTTTCTTCAAGGGATAGTTCTCCAAAACATTTAACTTCTCTCATCATTTACTCACCCTCATGCCATCCCAGATGTGTATGATTCTTTCTTATGAAAACAAACAAAGATTTGACCAGAACTCAGAAGGTCCAAAAAGGATATAAAGGCAGCATAAAAGTAACCCAAATCTCTAGTGGGTAAATCAAAGTCTTAAGACACAAGATGATAGGTGAGGGTGAGGTCCTTTTTTACTTTAAATCACCACCTTTGACTGAGAGTGCCTTCCACGCCAGAATGTGGTGTAGATTTACAGTAAAAAAATATTTATCTGTTTCTCACCAACACCTATCAAATAAATTCTTAAGACATGGATTAAACCACTGGAGTCTTATGGATTACTTTTATGCTGCCTTTATGTTCTTTTTGGATCTTCAATGTTCTGGCCACCATTCACTTCACTTGTATGGACCTACACAGCTGAGATATTCTTCTAAATATCTTTTTGTGTTCATCAGAAAAAAAGAAAGTCATCCACATCTGGAATGGCATGAGGGTGAGTAAATTATGGCAGAATTGGAATTTTTGGGTTACTATCCCTTTAATTCATTGTGCATGATTCATCAGTATATTTCACTGAAAATAAATTTCTTTTTTTTAAAGATGTGATATGACAGGTGATTGAAGGGAGGGGTTGAAAAAAAGGCTTGGTGACATAAAAGTGGAGGTGGAGCAAGTTAAAAACAGCAACGTGTGGTAATCGGGTCAATTGTGAGTTCATGTTGACTTTAACTGTGCTGTGAAAGGCGTTACTTGTTGTCTTTAAATGAAATGGACATTTGGTCATTATTTCCAAATAATCAAACAAAACAAAAAAAAATCACCATGATCTCCCTGCAAATTCATCCAAAAAACTTGTCTGAAAATGAACACTTCACAGTTAGGTTGGATTTGTTAACATTAGTTAACTACATTAGTTAACATGAACTAACTATGAACAATACTGCACCTTTTCAACACTTATTAATCTTATTTAATGTTAATTTATATATATATATATACTAATTCATTGACTAATCCAGTGTTACCAAGTTCCTACTAACAACAATGGGTAGATAAATACAAACATTTCAGCCAAAAGCCTTCTTCAGTTTGTCATCTTTTGAAAAGATTGGCTCTTTATACATTCATAAGCAAAGTTTCCTTTAAAATCTATATATACCATGTGGAAGCACAGCGTCAGTAAATATGAGGCAACAGATTAAGATTCAACAAGAGGAAGAGAGTGTTTTATTGAACAGGTGAGTGGCGGGTGAGAACATGCCACAACCCCCCAGTGCTACACTCGCCAACACCTCCTTTGCTAAAGATCATTACCATTCACAATCCTCCCCCATATGAAAGCTGTTTCTCAGCTCTTCTGTTTTCCTTCTATCAACACCCTCTGTTTTCATACACTCCTGCTTTATCCATCCCTCTCTTTCTGGACTTCTGTTTTCATTCCTTGCCTCCTCCTTTCCAACCCTTCATTCTGTTAGACCCCCTGCAGATGGTGCGTCCCGCTCCAGCTCCCAAACAGACTGAGATAACACAAGTGTAAGAAGTCGAACTAATTGAGGCTACAGTTTATAGAGCTACTGAAGCATGCCATCGTTGTTGCAATGCAGCCTTGGTTTTTGTCTGTTTTCCTGCCAAGACCAACTCATACGGATCACATGGTGATAAAAACTGGTTTAGTGCAACAGCACTGTAAAAAACAAACGTCTATTAAAGTGAAGACACTCATGCTGTAAGAGGATGAACTACTGTGAATGTAAAGCACTGCACAGAAAACAATGTCAGCAGAAAATATCAGTAATCAGAAGGTCGCTGGTTCAGTCCCCACAGCCACCACCATTGTGTCCTTGAGCAAAGCACTTAACTCCAGGTTGCTAGGGGGGATTGTCCCTGTAATAAGTGCACTGTAAGTTGCTTTGGATAAAAGCGTCTGCCAAATGCATAAATGTACATATCTAATACGTCTAGTACATAACTCTTATGGAAAGAAATTGGTACTTTTATTCACCAAAGTGGAATTCAACTGATCACAATGTATAGTCAGAACATTAATAACATGAAAAATTACTATTAAAATTTGAAATAAATGTTCAGATCTTCTTAAAATACTTCAAATAATTCTTATCAAAAAATCCTCCAAATGCAGCAATGACAGCTTTGCAGATCCTTGGAATTCTAGCTGTCAGTTTGTCCAGATACTCATGTGACATTTCATCCCACACTTCCTGTAGCACTTGCCATAGATGTGGCTGTCTTGTCGGGCACTTCTCAATGGGGTTAAGATCCATAACACTCTTTTCCGATTATCTGTTGTCAAATGTCTGTTTCTTTGCCCACTCTAACCTTTTTTTTTTTTTTTTTTAAATGTGGCTTTTTTTTGCAATTCTTCCCATAAGGTCTGCACCCTTGAGTCTTCTGTTTACTGTTGTACATGAAACTGGTGTTGAGCGGGTAGAATTCAATGAAGCTGTCAGCTGAGTACATGTGAGGCATCTATTTCTCAAACTAGAGACTCTGATGTACTTATCCTCTTGTTTAGTTGTACATCTGGCCTTCCACATCTCTTTCTGTCCTTGTTAGAGCCAATTGTCCTTTGACTTTGAAGACTGTAGTGTATACCTTTCTATGAAATCCACAGTCTTTTGGCAATTTCAAGCATTGCATAAACTTCATTCCTCAATATTTTTACCTAATATTAACCTTAAGACATGCCAGTCTATTGCATACTGTGGCAATACAAAAACAAACACAAAGACAATATTAAGCTTCATTTAACAAACCAAATAGCTTTCAACAGTGTTTGATATAATGGCAAGTGATTTTCTAGTACCAAAATAGCAATTTAGACAGAGGAACCTTATTGAGGACGCTTGAGCGAGGAAGCATAGGTGCATCCTATGCGGAAGACTTTTTGGCGAAGCAGCTGATGCATGCATATATTCTCCTCCCCTTCACATCTCACACAACAGTTTTAATTCATGTTTCACCTTTGCAGTCTACTTTAATGGTGCATCTTGAATTATTAGGATTTGCTATGAAAATATCCATCAATCCATCCATCCATCCATCCATCGTCAACTGCTTATCCTGTGTACAGGGTCGCGGGGGGCTGGAGCCTATTCCAGCTAACATTGGGCGAAAGGCGGGGGACACCCTGGACAGGTCGCCAGTTATGAAAATATCCATCCATCCATCCATCGTCAACCGCTTATCCTGTGTACAGGGTCGCGGGGGGCTGGAGCCTATCCCAGCTAACATTGGGCGAAAGGCGGGGGACACCCTGGACAGGTCGCCAGTTATGAAAATATCAATAAGTCAAATTTCAACAACATAACGTCAAGCACTCCAATGTAATGCAGCTGTGCAGAGAAGGCGCTCTGAAGTGACGAGTGAGTGAGCAGGACGTTTCATTTTACCAATCCGTCTTGCTTTCATTCCTCCATCCTTATTTCCTTTCCTTCCATTCTTTTGAGGGTGGAGCAAGGAAATTAGAAAAGGAAGAAAGGAAAGGAAACAAGGACACACAATTTCAGAAATGAGAAGTCCTCAGGGTTTCAGCAGACAATTTATGATGCTGAATGATGCAACGTATTTTATATATTTTGAAAATTCATAAATACAAAATTCAATGTATTTAGACATAAATTACATAAAAATTTTTTTTCAAAGACCTTAAAATACAGTACAAAATATTTTTTTTGTTTTCAATTACCTATTTCAAATACACGTATCTTAAATGCTTGCCCATCTCTGGCATTGGCCTACATCCCAATTAAGCATACTTTGTTACAGAATATAGTGTATATAATAGCAATAATAATGCTATTTTGCTATTTAATGCAATTTAAAAAAATATGTGTATTCAGCAAACAGTACAGTTTAATTCAGCAAGTGCGGTCCAGATGAAAAAGTTTTATACTGCAATTTTTTGCAAATATAGTTGGTCATCCAGGAATTACATGCATATGTAAAATCAGCATAATGTGTGCAGTATACACACTATATACTGGAAAAGTAGTAGAAAGTTGAGTACCATATTGTTTGAGTATGCCAGTACTCATATTATTGGGACATATCATCAAGTCATACAACTGTGTCTTGTTACCACAGACCCTCTGCAATATTAGTCCAAAAACCAGAGGAAATAGTATACTATCCAGGCACCTTAAGAATAGTACTTTCAAAATGCCATGATCTGGGATATACTAAATCAAATCTTGCATACTACTTAGGATGGATAGTGCACATTCTGAGACACAGGGTTGGGGGCCATTTAAGCTTAAAGTTGTGCTGTTTTTCCATTGTTTTTCTAAGTAAAAATGAACTTGATGGATGTCTGTGTCTGTTGTGCTCAGGTTTCTCTTTATTTTTGTCACCATGTCAGGTTAAAAAGTACATAAACTTTTAAAGGTTTGTCTATAGAAACCTGCGTTCTATTATATTTGTTGCACTGCGACAGGTCTTTGTAGCAGGAGAACACGTTTGGTCTGAAAAGGCCCCTTAAACTCAATTTAGGCTAGTAAAAGGTTTCAAACCTGAATTTCTTTAATTTCTCACCCTATGTAGGCCAGTTATGTGTGCCTATTCTTGGAGGCCCCTGGTCTGGTCTGACCAGTCAGTCTTGGTGATGTAATTGGCTTCTGACCCGTCAGAGATCGGCTGAGCCATCTTTACAGTCCCAAGGGAGGCAGTTCTCATGCTAAAGCACCCCAGACGGGCCCACTTTCTAAAACACTGCACAAGGCCAGCACTGAAAGCAACACATGCCACACCTCGTGAGTTGGGAAATATCATTGGTCATATAGTTGGTTTTGGGCATATCATTGGTTTAATGTCCTTT
The DNA here is from genome assembly GCF_025860055.1 of Xyrauchen texanus. NCBI lineage: Eukaryota > Metazoa > Chordata > Actinopteri > Cypriniformes > Catostomidae > Xyrauchen > Xyrauchen texanus. The sequence continues at coordinate 30,139,749 of NC_068310.1, read as the reverse complement.
AACGTAAATCATGTATTTTTATGTATTTTTTCCTTTCTTTTTATGACACTAACTGTTAGGATTAGGTTTAAGGTTAGGGTAGGGATGTAGGTACGTTTTGTTGATTTAAAACTCTGTAGAGCATTATCCTTAAAAACCTCATCTATTTTTTGGACAAAATTTACCTCGCTTTTAATTTTCACATCTTGCATTTCACCTTGGAAAACCTGAGATGCGTGCAAGAAGTCATGTCGCAACAGTCACTGTATGTCATGTATCTTTTCTTTGATATATTGATACTTGTGAGAAAAAAGTGACCGATCAAGGGACAACTTTAGAAGAACGAGATACCAGTTTCACCTGAATTAAAAAATGTCCAACTTATTTTACTCCCTGTAACTGTAACTCAGTTGGTAGTTAGAATGTAATTTCAGCCAAGCTAAGAAGCACAAGGCTGGTAAATGCATTTAAACGGTATCTAGCCCTATCTCCGCTGAAAACTCTACACTACAGAACACTCCGTCTTACTCACTTTACACTGCCTGGGCCCAGACACTGTGTCTACAGACCCTGAGCTTGTAGATCTCTCCCCTGTCATCTCTGCCTCATGGCTCTGTCCCTAGAGAAGGGGGTTTAGATGGGAACTGTTGCTAGCAGTCTATTCCCAGTATTCTTGAGTCCCCTGAGGAACAATTACCTTACTTTACAGCACTGATAACTGGGAATAAATGTATCTGTACACTGTTATCAACCTTATCATCTAATTCACAGACTAATTTTATATATAAATGGCCACAAATGTCTCTCTCCTGTTCTCAGCCTCTGAGGTTATCACCTAACAAAAAGCATTTGACTTCTCATACTGTGGGCCTACAAAGTATTTGGACACTTTATCCAGGTTTGAATCTCAATGTTAGAATTACATTTGGATTTCTATATAACATTAGCAAAGTGATCCTAGACCTTTTCTCAGAAATAACTTCACCTTTCTTTACCTTTCTTTGCAGTTATACTTTCAAACAATTGGTCCCAATGTGATTTTTATTGGATGTGAAGTCAGTTCCCCTCAAGTTCACATGCATCTCATAGACTTTCATTGATTTTGTAGCAGGCTAAAGATATATTCTAACCCCTATCCCTAACCCTACCCCTAAGTCTAACCCTCATAGAAACCTGTGCACTTAATTTAGGTGATTTATGAGCCTTTTTTTTTACCAGTGAGAACCAGCCAAAATGTCCTCACAAATGGGTTCTCTAGCACTTTTACTGTACTTGTGAGGACATTTTCAAAAAGTTGGCACTCACAAGTATAGCAAAACCTGTACACACGTGTCCAGCAGAGTAACCACAGGTGTATTGTTGTTAATCATTTACATTTAATGCATTTGGATTTACATTTAATGCATTCAGATCACCCTGAAGCTCAAGACTGGTTGCCTACTGAAGCTAAGCAGGGCTGAGCCTGGTCAGTACCTGGATGGGAGACCTTCTGAGAAAACTAAGGTTGCTGCTGGAAGAGGTGTTAGGGAGGCTAGCAGGGTGTGCTTGGACCTGTGTAGGTTCTAATGACCCAGTATAGTGATGGGGATACTATAATGTAAAAAGGCACTGTCCTTTGAATGAGATGTTAAACTGGTCCTGACATTCTTAAATCCCAGGACACTTCTCAAAAAGAGTAGGGTGTATGGTGTCCCCCCCCATTAGCCCTTATCAAACATGGCCAAAATATATATATTAATGAATTTGGGTTGAATATGACCAGGACAATTGTTTGAGAGAATCAAGAATAACATATACACACCGATCAGCCAAAACATAAAAAAAAGCTAATTTTGTGTAGGTCCACCTTGTGCCGCCAAAACAGCGCCAACCCCGCAGCTCAGAATAGGATTCACTAACTAAATGTTTTTTATTTTTTGCACCATTATGATTAAATTCTAGAGACTGTTGCATGTGAAAATCCCAGGTGATCAGCAGTTACAGAAATACTTAAACCAGCCTGTCAGGCACCAACAATCATGCCATGGTCCAAATCACAGAGATAACATTGGTTGATGTGAACATTAACTGAAGCTCTTAACCCGTATCTGCCTGATTTTATGCACTGCTGCCGCACGATTGGCTGATTAGATAATCTCATGGATGATTGTTGGTGCCAGATAGGCTGGTCAGGCTGGTACCTGACCTTTCAGAAACAACATGCGACTTCCTCTATGATTATGTTGCCATTTTTGTGGCACTTCACAGTTGATTTAAAGATGGCATTTCATGACTTGATGTTGTTTTTTGTGATGTACCGATTAATCTTGGCCCTGAGTCTCATCAGACTTGCTAGACTTTATTCAGGTCCGGAGGTAGTTTGAACTGAGGCATTAAATTATTTTCAGTACTCTTAAGCACATTAATGACCAATTCTCATTACCACGACACGTCTGGATGCTTTACTTTCACTATTCACCATTATTTTTGATGATACTCATTACTGTAACACAATCATGCATTTAGGTGAATTGAAGTAGTGAAGTGAAAATGAAAAGCAGTATGAATGGAGTACTACTAAGGTGTATTTAAGATGTACTTTACGATTTTAAACACATACCTTTTTTTACTTTGCAATATTTACATTAATGACAGGGGGTAAAATGTACGTAACTGTAATTAAAATGATGTCATAATGTAAAACATCTTAATTTACTCTTAATTCTTGATACTGAAAGAAGAAGATGAGTCTGTTTTGCTTATCTAGTTCTCTCAGGTGTGTCTAAGGATCCCTGGAGAGCTCCAACCAAACTCCTACCAGGTCACAGAAGACTGCTTGTGTGACGTCGCCATGCGACTATAAAGTTTGTCCGGAGGGAATGGGTGGCATTGTTTAAGTCTCAATCAGATTGCTATTCAAAGAGTTACCAAAAACAATGTGGTACAGCAGCTTGAAAGTACTCAATGTGCAATACAAATGTGTAGAATGTGTGGTTGTAAAATTGCACCATGGGAGCACCTAAACACAGCATGCAAACTCTGATTTCTTAATTTAATGACCTTAAACCACTGTATGTATATCCATGGGCAAATCACCAAACAATAGGGCCTCACCCTTACGAGTTTTGCAAACTGCTAAAAAAATGCATTAACAAAATTACTTTAACTATAGAGACTTTTCAGGGAGGTGGTTGCTTCCTTTGCATACAAGTGTTAGTCACCCAGAGGTGATGCATTTTGAAGTAGCAGCAGCACAGGTCTGTCCTCCCCTGTGCTGTAGGGAGGAAACGGGCTGTATTTTCCATCTGTGGGCGACGGTAATAGCGGAGGCATTCGTGATGGTGTGACCTTCTTGAGCTAAGGGAATAGCTCCATTCAGCACAATAAATACACAACTCACAATAGAGGTGGGCAGGAACCATAGCATAGACACAGTGGCCACTCAGGACATAATGAACTTATTCTCATATCAGAATACAGTGAACAAGCAGCCACGGTTGCTTATAGACACCCCATAGAAAGTGAAAATACAAAGCAACTGAAGTGTTTGGACGTCTTTTACTGTTGAACGTCTCTCTTTTTGTTTTCAGTGTGTCACACAGGAGCGCTGCGTCTTTAAGACCACCTATAAAGTGTATGTGGATACATCTGCATTGTGTTTCATTCTCACCAGCTTGAGAACTATTTACAATATTTACAATCTCTAAGTGAAATTAAAAAAAACAATGCAAAGCAAAAACAAATACACCAAATTATTCGTATATTTTTTTGGCTTTAGAATATCAAAAGGCCCAAGCTGTACATGGTCAAAACAGTACGGTAAACAAAAGAAAAACTACTAGTTAGAGGAAAACCGATATATCGGTTTTACAGATTATTCAGTGCCAATAGTTGCTTTTTGGAACTATCTGTTATCTGCAAAAATCTATGCCGATAGTTTTAATTATTTATTTTTTTATTTGTTATTTTGTTTTGGTAGGATTCTACAGTTAGAGCGTCATGGTCCTCCAGTACAACAGTGGCCACCAAAGGTAAAATAAGTAATTAATGAATAATCTGTTTCCTCACTTTTATGTGTTTTTATATTTTGTCCTAAATTGAAGTGTGGGCATGCAAAGAAAAATTTGACTATATTGAAACATGCCCCATCAGCATATGCATCTCCAACTTCATAAAATAACAATAATAATAAAACGTATTCCTCATTAAACTTCATCTGGTGAAATATGTACAAGGCCCTTCATCTTGTGACTATAGTACATAGGCTACAAAATGCTTAATTTGGAAAATACAAAATATAGAGCATTATAACGCAGTCAATTGTTTTACATTTCAAAATAAGAGCCCCCGGTGTGTTTAAAAGTTATTAACTAAATATAAATTTTAAGATTATTTGGTTATTTAGTTTCTGTTTTATTGGGATTTTGGTTGCACAATAAACTACAACTACAACACTTGTATCCTCAATGTCTATAGAAAGGAAAGACAGATTTTGCTTTTAACTATCAATTAATCGGTTATCTGCCTTTTCTACCACCTTAGTTATCGGTATCGCAAAATCCAATATCAGCTGACAGCTTTTACTATTAACAAAGGAACTTTCCAGGGACCATATCAGAATTCCTTGTCCAAGAGCTCTTGCCTCTTTACACTCAGAGAAACACACTCCAAGAATCATTGTGCCCACCGAAAGAACAGTTCAAGTGCTGAAAGCATTCCACAGATGAAAGATGCTCATTAAAGAGGCAGAGAAATATGTGTACAGCAGAAGTAGGTGGATACAGTAATCGTAAAAGCAGTATTTGTACAAGTATGAGCTCTCAAGTCATAAAACAAACTCATTAGAGGTTTGACTGGGTTAGGTGTTAATAAGCGGGGAATCCAAACTGCATGTCTATTCGCAAATATGTCTTGCTTATCAATGACAAGTCTTTCCCATTAAAGTCACTTAAAGAATGAGAGATAAGGCTGAATGAACTAAGGTGGGGTTGGGGTTGAAAGTAAAGATGAGACCTAGCCCACTGGGATGAAAATCACCTACAATGTATGTGAATGTAAGTGAACTTTATCTATATAATGTTTCCGTCTTGTGGCTATACTTTTGTAACGGTGTGTATTTTTATGTTTATGGACTGGCCCTATTCACTTCCATTGTAAGTGCCTTATACTGTAACCGTAGGATTACATTTTTGTATATATATATTTTTAAATAAACTAGGGATGAGCTATCTCCTGCGCTATAATTAAAAGTCAGTCAAAAATACATTCTCATTCATGAGAAGAGCCAGAGCTACAGACCTACAGTAGTTTAACAGTAGTTTAACAATGTATTAGATGATTAACTGTACACATGAGATCGCTAGGCTGCAATGCCAGAACAGAAACATATTTACAGTGTCTTCCTCCCTCAGGGGTTCATATGATACTGAAGGGACACGTATCATATGAAAGACGTGACACTGCAGTTCTAGAACCGCCTGAGGCAGTGAAAAAGCTATGAAGAACAAAAGAGGCTTCATAAATGAAATATGAATACAATATTTTTCAGCTCAGTTTGAAAACATTAAACAATTGTGTGCAATAACTCACTCCAAAAAGCACAAAAAGGTAGCATAAAAGTAATCCATATGACTCCAGTGGTTTAATGAATATCTTTAGAAGCAATCCAATCAGTTTTGGGTTAGAACAGACCAGAATGAAACTCTACATCATTGCAGTTTCTAGGCACGATCATGATTTCAAGCTCGGTTATGTTTCCTAGTTCTTGACGCATGCGCAGAGCACTAGATGGCACTAAGAAGTGTAATCGAGAAGTTATATTTTGGTGACTTCTGAAGATATAGATTTAACCAATGGAGTCGTAAGGATTACTTTTATGCTGCCTTTATGTGCTTTTTGGAGCTTCAAAGTTTTGGTAACCACTCACTTGCATTGTATGGACCTACAGAACTGAAATTCTTTTATTTGTCATTATATTTATCTTTTATAAATCTTTATTTGTGTTCTGCAGAAGAAAGAATGTCGTGATGGTGAGTAAATGATGAAAGAATTGTCATTTTTGGGTGATCTATTCCTTTAAGCAGATATTGGTTAGGAATAATTATGGTAGTAGTAACGCCTAAAAACTTTTTTAACATGGATCTGTGTATCTATTTGATCCATTTATTGTGTCCTCTCCCATCCTGGAATGTTGTTACAGGGTGGGAGTTCAGATTCCATGAGAAGTGTAAAGTTTTACTTCGCTATTGATGTTGTGTTTTGAGCCATATTTAGAAATTCGTAAGCCCTTTTATGCCTTTAACATTATTACACCTCGAGCCACCCACTAACTATCTCTGTGAGCATAGTATTACTAACACATATAGGTCAGAGGTGTTAAGATAAAAGCATATGCGCATAATGTCATTCGGCTGATCTACAATAAGGTTTTACTTTTCACGCTTATGAACTTTATAGGAATCTGGTGGAGTTCAGATAAGACCTCTTGACATGTACAAAACCCAGGCCATAATTCAAAGGGCTTCATACCTCTTTGATGGTGTCTTGTGTGTCCACAGCTTCTGGCAGAGGTGTCTGTGAGGAGAAAAAGAGAGAGAGAAAGAGTGTAAGGAAAAGAATGCATGGGACTAGTGGAGAGCTCTTGCTCTGATTATTAGTGGTCATTATTATTTCCATTTTGTTTGAGTGTTAATGTATGGTGATCCGGCGCTTGAATATGTTTTTCATGTTATCATGATTGCTCATTGCTACTGTTATCAGTGGCCTTGATTGACAGCGGCAATGTTCTCTCGTGCACACAAACACGTGCTGCAATGGCTTCAAGTTGTTGTAGATACTGTATTTACACTGAGTGTTATACAAACTCTCAGCCTTTCAAAAAACAGCCAAGCAATGACTAGCAAAATGCCATTCTGCCAATGCACAATGTCAATGTCTTAAAACATGGTACAACAAAGTCACAGAGGTAGGAAAGAATACCAGAAGACATGCTAGACTGATGTCGTCATTCGTGGCATCTGACGCTTGTGCTGTATATGAACCTTGCTACCTGCCTTGCTTTCTTTAAAGACTAATTATCAGCTATAACGTAATTATGAGTCACACAGGAATTCAAGAGAAATGTTTGGCTCTGTAAGCTTGCTTGTGTGGTGGAGACAAGGAGAGAGATTGAGAGATACTATAATATATATATATATATATATATATATATATATATATATATATATATATATATATATATATATATATAAAACAATAAATATTTTATATAGCCCAATTGATAAATATAAATATATTTAAAATCATTTTTCACCCCACCCACAAAAAAATAAAATCTAACGTTCACTTCCACACGTTATATGGACTATCTTACTACTTTAGTGATAATATTGTGGTATTTTTTTACCTATTTGGAGCTTGACAATCATTGTATCTTTATATATTACAGAAATGTCCTACTGCATCATAAGTCTAAAGTTAATATCTGAAGTTAAGTTCAATGTTCAAAAATTAAATCCTAACTGAAATCGCTATGGGTTCAGATAAGATAAGATAGGCTATTTAGATTTGCAACATGATCGCGCAGGAAGTCGGCATGTTGTTATCAAGAGTTTGGCCAAATTATGCAGACTCACCAATAAGCTCCATATCCTATCATATATTTTTGTGCATGTTTACTTTCCCCTTTGGCATGCATTTTTCCCTTTAACATTACAATTTCTCTCCACTGATGGTTAGGTTTAGAGTTTGGGTTGGGGAATATGCACTCCTCTTCACTGTATTACAACCTATACTGTACAGCTGAAAACAACTCGCTTCACAATTCACTTTTAGCGCCCCTCTGTGGACATTGCACCTGGAAAATTTGCCAATATGCTCACAAACACTTACCGCTTTTGCCACTGGGGGCAGTGTTTCAAATTTCAGTAAGCACAGACTGATTTTAGCTAAAGAAAAGTCAAGCTACTGTTTCCAATTTCACTGTGTGATCAGTCTGAGAATTAGGATGTTTCTGTAATATGATCCCTGGTCACGTCAGTTACTTTTAGCTTCTTTTCCACCATCTGGCCGAACGGTTCTGAGCACGGTTCAGAACGGTTACAATAGTATTTCCACTGGAGCACGGTTTGGCACGACACGATTATAAACCATTCTCAGCCCAGAATTCCTGGCATGGTTAGCTAACCATACTCAGCTGTTCTTAACCATGTTGGTGGAATGACTTTAGTACGTGACAACTTGTAAGTATCTTAATGATTTTATTAATATTGTTTAAGTATTGTAGCTTAATTTTATTTTTCTACATGCCTTTTTCATCAGGGAAGTAGATTACCAGCTCATTTAAACTCAAAATACATCAATATATTCTCATTTAGTATTTTCATATAATACTCATATAAGATTTTGACAATAAATATCCTTTTTCACTAGTTTTGGAACTTTTACCTCTCTGCATTCTTGTGTACGGTTGTAAACACAAGTCCTCAGGAAATTATGGTAAACCTTGCGCCGACATGGTCTGTGTCTTTGCTGATGTTAGGAGAGTAAAACCATGGAAAAAAGCAGTACTAAAAACTGGATCATCCACTATAGCGTGCTACACTCGCTCCAATGTTTACCTCTCATGACGTCGGAAACACACGGATCAATTATTTACCACAGTGGAAAAGAAAAAACGTAACTGCACCAGCTGGTCCGGATCGGCACGGAACGGTACGGTTTTGCGACGAAAATTGTTTGGCCCAATGGTGGAAAAATGGCTTTTGTATGGAAAAGAGCACTTTGGACATTCTGTTCAACTTCTCCTTTTGTGTTGTACGGAAGAAATAAAACATACAGGTTTGGAACAACATATGGGTGAGTAAATGATGGCAGAAGTTTAATTTTGGGGAACTATTTATGTAGTGCCTAATATTGTGTAGAAATTACAAAACAAATGAAATGACACCAGCAAAGAAGAAGCATTCAAGTGATTTCAAGCATCTGAACTGGACCACATACTTGAGAATGAATCAGGTTGTAAGTATGCATTTCTGATGGGATTCTGGCTCAAGAGGCACTTGAGTTTTTGGTGCTGTGTCCAGCCATTAACTAATGGCAGTTGCCACCAGCTCTAATCTCTGTCTGCAATCAAAGCTATTTCAGATAAAAAATATCTTCTCGCTCCTCCATATGATGAAAATCAGAGTGTCGATGAGATTGAAGATAGAATAATGGATGAATTGCTGTTTTAAATAGATTTATTTTTTGGTAAGCTGTAAATCACTGGTGATTTAGATGCCCAAGTACTCACTTGTATTCGCCTGTGAGTGCAAGATGAGTCATGAATATTTTTGGTTCTTTTTTACGAAAAAAAAAAAGACTGTACATTTTAAGTGAATATCGATGTTAGTAGTACACGATCATATACTGTAGCTAAAAACGTTTTTTGACTTAGGCATGAAGAGCCATATAATGCCCATTGATGACAAATGGAATTACATGGCATGAATTCTAAAACCAAACATTCCTTTTGATATACGTTCCGTGCAGCACTACAACCTTTACTTTCTATTATGAGATTCTGCTGGCACAATAGCTAATTGTTTGTAACCTTGATGACAAAGAATTTCACCACTATCTTTCATCTCAAAACTGGCCACCTGATTCCCTTTTCCAGTATGGCAGATAATCCATAACTCAGCATTTATTGGCCTCTGTCAGAGTCTATTCCCACACCAGGTGTTACTCAGCATCACCAGCCCAGAACCTTAACCACTACCACGTCATTGAACCATTAATGCAGCAGATTTCCACTGATGCATCCCAGTCAACAGTCCCAATATTTAAGTCTGGTGTATCATTTCTCGAAAAGATCTTAGGGATAAGCTGATTGTTATGAGCAGTATGAACCAACAGTGACGGTATTTTTCTTCAGCTAACTAGGTAGCTTCATTTTCTACATCAAATTTCCCTGCTTGGTTTCCTTCCAAAAGTAGTGATGGACAGTTTGTTTGGATTCTAGTGTGAGGAGGGATCATTCCCAGGTTATCAAGTTCACTACCTCCTCATGCTTCATTTCTATTATTAAGGCTGGCCAGCGAGGAGTTCTCTCCACCCTGTGGATCTGTTGACTGAGTAAACTGTGTAGACTACGACTGTAGCTGCCTAGATCACATGCTCAGACACAAAGGGAAATTACGCTCTATTGACTCTATATATAATGAAACTGGGTAGGATCTAATATGGCCTGAAAGTGAAATTAGATGGATGGAGTGGTGTATTTACAATCTCTTTGGATGGATGGATGGATGGATGGATGGATGGATGGATGGATGGATGGATGGATGGATGAATTGGAACAGACCGACCGACCGACAGACAGACAGATAGATCGACAGATAGACAGACATACAGATAGATAGATAGATAGATAGATAGATAGATAGATAGATAGATAGATAGATAGATAGATAGATAGATAGATAGATAGATAGATAGATAGATAGATAGTATTTCATATAGTATTTAATACTTATGGTTGTACTGTCTACTTTACTTTTTGTTTAATTAACAACATAATTTTTCACACTCTGGGTTTTGGAACACGGAAGTAAACATTTGCAGAGTAAACTTTGACAGCGGTTGAATGAGAGTGAATGGGGGATCATAGCAAATATTATTTTCACTTACCCATTTGCTCCAAGACCAAAAGAAAATATCCACTCTTACGTTTGAATGACTTTCCAGAAGAGGAAAAAAATATAGATTAAGACGCCGAAGATGCCAAATTTATTGTCACTCTCTCAGCAGCTGTAATAGAAACCCCCTCACAGCTGTGGTAATTCGTTTTTTAAAACGAATTCCAGGTCAATATAACACAAAGTATAATATAAAAAAATGTGTGACAATTACGCCGCAAAATAAGGCAGAAACGCATCATCACAGTCTGTGAAAAAGGTCTATTGCAGAGAAAAATGGAAAGCAAATTGTTTGGCAACCAAATGTCTTGTTTTATAACAAGCTCTTTGGCAGTAAAAACGATCAATTGCACTACATTAATTAAAGAGGGCTTGCCATTAGTCTTAGTTAGAAACTCTTATGGGAATCTCACATAGTTTGGTGGACAAAAATATATTTTGACTAATGCTGGACACTCTTGAGGCACATGCCCGGGGCTCAGTTATGGTTTTTTAAATTGAATGTGGACAAAATAGATGAATAATTACAGAAAATGCCAGCCAGAAAAAATAAAAAATACTTGACTGTGGCATATTGGCCTACATGGATTTCTTTCTTTCCCTCTTTATATGGTTCTTTTCCATTTATCCCTTCTCAGAGAATTCTCAGGCAATGTAAGGTATTTCGCCCTGTCCAGTCACCAGCCTTATTGCTAGAATGCAGAAGAGGGACAGCGGGGTCCTGAGACTACACATATAAAAGACCTCCACTCCTTGACAACCAACAATCATTAGAGCAGAAAGTTCCAAATCAGGCATTTTGGCCTAGTTGAAAACGGTCTTAATTGAGGAAACTGGGGGATGAGTTATTTGTTTTAAATGTTTGTAATGAATATGAACAAATTATCCACACCAGAAATGAATGTAATTTAAAAGGGTTCAATTTGAGTTATTTTTATTTGGATGTCTACTTAATTATTTGGAGAAAACAAATGCTAAATACATGAGATTTATTCTATAATTTACAAAAGTTTACTCTAGTTCACTAAGGCCTACAGTGGTGTGGGTCTTCCTGTCCTGGAAGCCTCTCTGTGCACATTATTTTCCAGACTGTAAGGGAACAATAAGTTGGACAATAAACAATACGCTATAAATAACTCCTTTTTAAGCCTTTAGTCCAAGACATGTAAACAGAAACACACACACACACACACACACACACACACACACACACACACACACACACAACAATGGAAAGTGCTTTCCCCCATTGAGTCTTTGCTGATTCTGTTTCAGCTATCATTATGAGGACTCTCCATAGACATAATGATTTTTATACTGTACAAACTCCGGGAAGGGGCCAGTGATCAGTCTGTGGTGGCACAGAAATTTTAAGGGCAGTACATATTACTTCTTGTGCTCATAAACAGCAATTGCGAGAGGGGTGGCCAATGGGATGGCCGTGGCCACCATGGACTGAAGCCTGGCAACCCCCTAGCTCCACCACTGTATGAACTTTAGATTCTATCCCCTAAACCTCACACTCACAAAAAACTTTCTGCACTTTAAAATTTCAATAAAACATAGTTTAGTATGTTTTTTAAGCTATTTAAATTATGGAGACACAGAAATGTCCTCATAAACCACATTCATAGCATAATACCCTTTTAATTACCAGTTTGTAACCTAAAAAAAAGTCCTCCTAAACCACACACACACACACACACACACACACACACACACACACACACACACTTATTATTATCTTTCACCTTCATTTATGGAAGTCTTCATAACCTCCCTCCCTTAAACCCGTGTTAAGTAACAGTACTACATGATTTTGTCCTAAAGAATAGCCTATATTTTTCTTCACACTTACCCAGCTGATTCCCCTGATTTTTGGTGTTTTCTCATTGGAACCGCGATCGGGATAGACTTTGTAATTGTAACTCCGAAAGAGATGCATGTTTCAGTGAGGTCCGATATCAAGAATGATTTCATTTAGAGATCATCTGCTGGCACTGGCAGTAACACACGGTGAAAGCTACATTTCCAGTGAGAGTTTGACCATCCCTGTTTGAAGACAACGGGAGCTCGCTGCATTCCTACATGCGTGTTATGTCCAGGTTCTGAATGCCATTAAAACCCGTGCTGTGCGCTGTCAAACTTGCCTGCGCGCTCTCGACAATCCAGCCTCAATTCAATACAGGAGGCGCCGAAACGAGCTGCGCGTTCCCGCCCCCATGCAGCCGGATGCACGGCGCGACACTCACTTCCAAGCTTCCGCACGGATTTGTCCTCAGGACAGGTGTTTGTTTCTACACCACAATTACCACAATTATTAATTTACGAATACTTATGTGACCTTTAAGTTTCCGTTGTTGTTTACCGCTGTACGTATTTAAATAAGGTCAACATGGTAACATGTTCTAATGAGCCCAACTTTCATTTAGTCTGACAGTAATCACACTTTACATTACACTGCTCAGTGCTCATGTTACTCTGTATTCTGTGCGTTTCAGTGCCACGGTACAATAGCCTGCATTTCGAGAATAGCTGAAATAACATTGAATCTTGAGAATAAAATCACAATTACGATAGGCTACTAAAGTCAGCCTTATGACACTTAAGAAATAACATTATCAGAATAAAGTCGTAGAAATTATTAGAGATTTGAGTCATAATATTTTGAGAATAAAGTCAAAATTACGAGAATTAAGTAAAAGTATTCTGAGATTAAAGTTGCAATATGATATTATGAGAATAGAGTAAAATCAGATTAGTCGAAATAGTATGGGATTAAAGTTATAATATGAAAGGACATTATTATAAAGTAGTAGCATTACAAGTTTAAATAGAAATACATAAATAAAGTCATATAACAATGCAATATTTTGAGAAATGTTTTATCTCTCAAATATATCTTTATTCTCTGTTGTGAGATTTTTTTCAAAATATTTCCACTTCAATTTCATAATGTTACTAATCTTAATTTGCATTAATTTGTTATTTTAAGGTGAGACACAAAAATGCCATTGTACCATAATATAATGTTTATTGTTATTTCCCCTTGCATGGTGCAGTGATGTGGTACTTTGATACACTGTATATATAATAGTACCGAATGATTACCTGTACCATGGTATTTATTTACATGGCATTACAACGGTTTATGTTAAAAAACACAGTTTTGCCATGGTACACATCCAAAGCGATTAAAACATGCAATAGGCCATATGGACATGTAATGTTAAGTGTTAATCAAAAACATTGCATAATTATTTATATCAATATGATGTATATGCAAATATAAATATACAACAGTATATTAGCAGTAGTCGTCATTCATGTCAAATTCATATAATTTATTTATTTTACTATAAACAAATCATTTATGTATTAAGCATTATTCAATGTAATAATGTTTCTTAATGTTATTAATGAAAGTTCTTATAAAGTAAATAGATAACTTTTAAAATCTTCTTTGTAAATACTTTGAGGACACCTCACCCACCATGTTCAGTACACATGTTATAGTATATACTGTATTTACTACATATATACTGTTTAGCTCATGTGTTTGACTCAAGAACACAGTCTCTCCTTCAGCTCTCTTATCTATGTGCCCCAGATGCATGATAAACCTGGAGGGTGTGAGGATCAAGGGGCGTGTCCGCAACCAACATTATAGCTACTATGTATGCAGGTGCCAAGGCTGGAGTAAAGGAGTAAACCAACAGAAAAACTGCAGCATTGGCTTTGGTACAAATCCCTCAGAAGTTGGAATAGAACATATTTCACCCAAATCTATGAACTGGAGTTTGAATGTTGAGCTTTCTAAGTGTTTGATTTAGACCTGTATCAGAAAGTGTTGAGTTTGACATTTACTCATACATATGTGATATTTCATTGGTAACCCCCCCCCCCCCACTGGACATCATTAAGGAAATAGTCTCTTTTCTGTACCTGTTCAGTGGGCAGAGAAGCCTGGATGAGTGTGTCTGCTGAGCACATGACTGCTGGAGCCTCTGAGAAGACAAACATAAAAGAGAAGTCAAAAACAGTCTTTAAAGTCAAACTACACTTCTATTACCGTTACATGATATTATTTTCCCATCTCATGCTTATGTTTTAAGAGATATAATGACTCCCACAATATTGTGGATGAATAGTATTGTGAATATTTGCATATGTAGAGCGGAGGAGGGCGGGGCCGGGCTGGAACAACTGAAACCTGGTCCCCAATCAGCCTGATGGGGGCACGTGAGGGGATAAAGGCGGCCTGTGAGGACAGTTCGAGAGAGAGAGAGAGAGAGAATGACAGGCAGCTGCTCTGTGTATTCATGTTTGTGTGTTTTTGGTTCAGTTTATTATTAAACTATTATTTATATTGCCAAGCTGGTTCTCACCTCCTTCTTTCCCTTATACCCCTTTACAGCATACTTGTAAGTGACTACGAAGATAGCAACTAGCTTTGTTCCAAATCTAAATGAGCATCCTAACTGAAATGGAACCTCAAGTGATTGGTTTAAAAAGCCACATTAGAATAGAAATAAATTGATGTGCATTAAAGTCTGACTTTAGAATGTTACTCAGTTAATGACTAATGAAAATACATACAGAAGCTGTAGATATTGGGTGAAACATTCATTTTAATCAGATGGATTTCAGGTTTAGTACCGAATAAAATATAATTTTATAACGTAACTATTTATAATTAACATCTGAAAATTTTTACTTACGCATTTTGGGACCTATTCACAAAGGATACAATGAATGCTGCCTGAGATTTTGGCCACAATCTTACAAGACAGCATTTCGCTGTAGTGTGCCTGTAATTATTAAAATGGGGCCTACAAGTGGGCAGGTCACCAGTTTTTGTAACACTTATATTTAAAACTTGAAGTAGCCTACTTGTCACAACTCTGTTTGTTTTGAAGTGTCCATACAAAATACTCGAGGTCCTCCCCACCCACAGATCACATTGGGGACAACCTTAATTCCCACCCTAAGAAGGTCCATGTGGACAACATCAGGGTGTCGGCCGTTCACCAGTGTAATTTTTGTTCTGGATGTCAGGGAGCATTACATAATGCTTGTTTAGATCCCGGCTATTGTTTCAGGAGAGTAGGCTTCCCTTCCTGCAGGGACCAAATGGAACAACATTAAGCCTCCAGACAGTTTTTGTGAATTTTTTTGTGGATTGAAGATTTTCGGTCACTTTTGTGATGCTTTTCCTCTCCTCAGTCCATAATAGTGATATAACAAGATATAAAAATGCAGCTGCATTTTAAAAAATGTTTATTGCCTTTTTTTTTTTTTTTTTTTACAGATTGAACATCAACATTTTATGTTAAAGGGGGTAGTTCAACCAAAAATGAAATTCTCTCATCATTTACTCACCCGCATGCCATCCCAGATGTGTTTGACTTTCTTTCTTCTGTAGAACACAAACAAAGATTTTTAGAAGAGTGTTTTAGCTCTGTAGGTCCATACAATGCAAGTTAATGGTGATCAGACCTTTGTAGCTTCAATAATTACATAAAGGAAATAGAAGTAATCCATAAAACTCCAGTGGTTAAATCTATATCTTCTGAAGCGATATGAGAGGTGTGAAACATAAGTCCTTTTTTACTCTGAATCTCAATTTTCACATTCAATTTCAGATGTGAAATTGAAACCATACAGCCACTACATGTGACTTTCAAATGTAAAAGTGAAAGTGGAGATTTAGAGTAAAAAATAACTTAAATTTGTATCTTTTTCTCACCCACACCCATTACATCACCTCTGAAGATATAGATTTAACCACTGGAGTCTTATGGATTACTTTTATGTTTGCTTTTGTGATTTTTGGAACTACAAATGTCAGATCACCATTCACTTGCATTGTGTGGACCTACAGAGCTGAGATATTCTTCTAAAAATATTAATTTGTGTTCAGCAGAATAAAAATTGTCACACACATCTGGGATGCATGAAGGTGAGTAAATTATGAGAGAATTTTCATTTTTGTGTCAACTATTCCTTTCAGCTTTGAAGAAACACAAAAACAGAGCAAGTTCTCAGTGTTTGTTTTTAGGGTGCACTCAAAAAATATTTTAGCCTATTTTTAAGATTTACGCATTTCAATTTCACAACAAATTTACATCAAATTGAATTGTGTAATCTTTAGCCAAATTAAATGAATAAAACCTTTTTTTTATTTAATTTAGTTGAAGATTACTCAATTTAATTTAATGGAAATTTGTTTTGAAATTGAAATGCTTAAATCTTAAAATAATTGAGTGAGTATAGTAATACAATTACCCTTTTTTAAGATTTATGCATCTCAATTTCATAATAAAATTCCATTAAATTGAATTGAGTAATTAAAAAAAGAATAATAAAACTTGTACTCTATAAAAAACAAAAAAAAAATATTATTATTAAAGATTACTCAATTAAACTTGATGTAATTTTGTTATGAAATTGAAATGCATAAATCTTGAAAATAGCCTAAAACTGAAGATTAAATATTGATAAAGAATGACCCATCAGAATGATTTATATTCATGCACAAGCTTGAAATGTCTTATACTATTTGTGTGATGTTCATTTAGGTGTTAATATAACATGCTTTTAGGTAATATCTTACAATTATTGATCTTTTGGGTAAAATTGGTTAGAAGCATTCATTTTAAATTAAAAGTTGCATTTGGTTGTACAAAGCCATATCAAACTCAACGCTCAAGGTTATGTGTAAAATGTAACAGCACAGACTCCATTCATGAGCACAAGTTGTCCCTTATACCGTGCTTGCTTTGGATGCTTGTACCTATTCTGGCTCTATTCATCTGTCCTCTTCCACAAGGGCCCCAAAAATGCTTGTCAAATGCTATTTTGGTTTCTCTTTATGGCTGCACCAAAGCAACAGACTTAGAGAGCTACTCAAAACAACCAACTGAAACAGCAAAAGCTGTCAGTGTTTCAACATGAACACGAAAAAGCTTTTCAACTGCACAAATATGCAAGTGTACACATGCTTGTACACATTTGTGTGCACACAAAAACAACCAACCACAACAAAGAATAAAATGTCATGTGGATTGATGTTTGCACGCTCTTATAACTAGTATTCATACATCTTCTAACCAGGTATTTACCTCAATAGAACTGTATCGGATTTATCTTACCAATTCTGTTTCTCTTCTTAGCAGACAGGATGTGTTTGAAGAAAGAATACATTCTGCCATACATATTCTCCATGTACGTTTCACTCGACAGTTGCTAATGTAAACCGTTAGGGCCCAGCAAGGCGATTAAAAAGAGAAGATCCACAAAGTGTCTTTCAGACTCCATGTTCCTGTCTGCATATTTATAACATTATTACTGTTGCCTATGACAAAACTGGTGCCAGTGACAGAACTCGGAAATCCATGTGTTTTCCTGCATGTGACCTTAACAATTTACTTGAATGTGGTAGTTTGTATCTGATAAGAAGCACAGGCTTAGTTCAGATCAGATAGTAATAGGCACTTTAGTAATTTTAATTGTGTGCAAACACTGGGTGTCAAAATTTGTTGATGATCATTTGGATGCAGTTGTCAGATTTTGAGAAAGCACAAATCTATGCATCACTGTGCATTACATACAGTATATGTCAATCTTATTTCAGTTAAGATTTGAAATTGAGAGCATTTTATACAAGGTGTTCTCGATTAAAATCTATTTACACAGCAATGTCAAGACAATAGGCTATTAAGTTCCAACCAGTTCACCAAGTAAGGACATCTGAGTTTAGAACAAAGATAGGATGGATTTTTTATTTTTTATACCTCTTAAATACAATGACAAAGGAATCTGATTCATGGCTGTAGAATCAAATTGATTCATATGATAATATACACTGTCGGCCAAAAGTTTGGAATAGGTACATATTATGCTCTTATGGAAAGAAATTGATACTTTTATTCACCAAAGTGGCATTGAACTGATCACAATGTATAGTCAGGACATTAATAATGTAAAAAATACCATTACAATTTGAAAAGTATTTAATAGTTCTCATCAAAATATCCTCCATTTGCAGCAATGACAGCTTTGCAGATCCTTGGCATTCTAGCTGTCAGTTTGTCCAGATACTCATGTGACATTTCACCCAACACTTCCTGTAGCACTTGTTATAGCTGTGGCTGTCTTGTCGGACACTTCTCACGCACCTTACAGTCTAGCTGATCCCACAAAAGCCCAATGGGGTTAAGATCCATAACACTCTTTTCCAATGTCTGTGTTTTTTTGCCCACTTTAACCTTTTTTTTTTGTTTTTCGGTTTCAAAAGTGGCTTTTTCTTTGCAATTCTTCCCATAAGGCCTGCACCCCTGAGTCTTCTCTTTCCTGTTGTACATGAAAATGGTGTTGAGTCCTCTTGTTTAGTTGTACATCTGGCCTTCCACATCTCTTGATATAGCCAGTTGTCTACGTGTGCCCTCTAGTGTGCATTTATAGCTAGTTCAATTTACACACTTGATAGTGTGGCTTCACACTGTGGTTTGGCTGGTCATTGTTAGTTTTTGGTTTATCAAACATTTATGGCGGAAAATATCAACAAGCTTATCTTTGAATGGCGGGTGTTTGTTTTGTAAGTGTTTTATTAGTTTCACTGTTTCGAACTGAACAAGACAATACACTGATTAAGTGGTTTGTTGTTTATCATGATTTACCATACGTGAATCCGAACGTTAGGATCCAGCTTTTTTTCACAATCTGAAAGGCGCATGAGCAAATGATACTACTATCGCTGTTACTAACTTTAAAACTAACGGTTTGATGACCGGTGTCGGAAATCCAGTGACGCTGGTAGTGACGATTCTCCCTGACCAATCAGTGATCTGCAGGATTTTGATGTCACATTTAGTATCAGCTCGGCTTACTTGAAACCTGGACCGAGGTGGTACTAAAAAAAGAATCAGGTACTATCAACCGTGGAAAAGCCCAAAAAAGCGAGCTGAGTCGAGTTGAGTCAAGTTGTACCGTGCAGTGGAAAAGCCCCTTTAGGGTAATGATGTTCTATACTCTTAAAATGGAATACATACACTATCAGCGAATTGCCAACAATAGCCTACACCAGCCAAATAACAAAGGACAATGGGTCTGTGTGAACTTCAGCAGCTACCCAGGATGGGCTTCAAAAACATTAGTCATTAATCTTACAGTTCATACAAAATCTTGTTGTAAATGGTCTGCACTTATATAGAGCCTTTTTAACCTTAACAGTATTCAAAGCGCTTTACAATGTGACTCATTCACCCATTCACACACACATTCATACACCAATGGCATCTTGGGGTTCAGTGTCTTGCCTAACGACACTTTGGCATGTGGAGCAGATGGCCGGGATTTGAACCACCAACCCTGCGATTAGTGGCCAACCCACTCTACCAACTGAGCCACAGCCGCCAACAGCTGTTGTTTAAACACTGGCCCGTAACACTTACTTTGTTTACTAATTTTAAACCATGACTTGCACCACACACTCACACACTCACACACACACACTCACACACAAGAACTCAAACAAACAAAAACAAATAAAACTAACATTGGCATAATAATCATGCTGTTTAGCCACAGTGAGTCTGGATTCTCCCAAGGTTATTTTTCTCCATTAACCAACATCTTATGGAGTTTTATTTTCCTTGCCACAGTCGCCTTCAACTTGCTCACTGGGGTTCTAAATACAATTATTATTATAATTTTTTTCACAATTTAAAATCACATTTAAATAAAAACACAATGATGACTCAAAGACTTTATAGATCTTACAGTTTCGTTTTCTGTTAAAGCATAATTTTCTCTAAAGCTGCTTTGATACGATATGTGCTATGAAAAGCGCTATACAAATAAAAATTGACATGCAGGCCTACACTTGACATGTAGGCCTACTGTTTGGCATACATCTGTTGTTTTGTCTTTTAGCTTCACTCAAGTGTTTCATTCGTGAATGAAAATAATTTTTACCTTATAAAAGTTTTACTCCTAAAGAAATGAATTGTCATTTTGAAACAAATACATAAAATGATGACCACTCATATGACTCAAGTCATATCAGTAACCTTATAAAAGTTATTTTTTTTCTACACGGAGAGGGTCTCCCCATGGAATCGGCCGAATACTACTAGCTTAATCTCAGTAATCACCCTGTTATTGGACACTTTCACTTATGGAATAAACAAATCATATCTTACAGTGAATAGTGAATTTCTACAAATATATTTGTAACTGAAAACCATTGAGTTTGAATGATGCTGCATCCATGTTCCTAGGTGTCATTGTCTAAGACAGCACAATCACAAACATTAATGAGTACACTTTTAATGATTCGGTTGAATCAGTTGATCTATAACTCACTTATATCATGCTCATTTGTTACCTCCTATTGGTGGATATAATGGTTACTCAAAAAATATTTTTGGTGAACAGATTTAAAAGACTTGAGTCACTGTTGTCAAAATTCCTACAACTATAAACACCCCAATCTAACATCTCCCACAAGTTGGAAAAAAAAAAAGTTGTACTTACATTATTTTGTTGAATTTTTTCAAAATGCTAGCATTTTGTTAAAACGATAAAAGATGCTCATTTGACACCTTCTACTGGTGGACATAATGGAACTAATCTTTTTGGTCAATAGATTCAAAAGACTAGAGCAGAGACCTTTTAGTACGAGATGGACCAGTGGTATAAAAATGAGTGGGAGAAATTGGAACGCACAACGGATATAGAAAAGAAAGTCCCACCTTACAAGTAAATGAGCTTATTACCTTTTAGATACAGGCATAGCCTTAAAGTCAACTTGAGAACGTGCATGCGCAATAGGTGAACCAGCCTGAAAATGGCATTTTTTTAAGTGTGACCTGAGCTAAAGAAGCATTTTACTACTGATTTTAATTATGTTCTTGTAATGTAATATTGACCAACCTTTTTGGAGATTTCAGTCTTTCCCCATTCAAGGTCATGTAGAAAATAGCTGCCTAGCCTGCCTATTAAAGATTGCCGCAGAGTGAACTGTCTTGACTTGAACTTACCACTTTATCTGTCCTTGACTCTTTGAATAGTCTTTGGAATTAATCAAAATCCCATCACTAAAAAACACTGTAATCTCATGCACCCCATGACAGGTGGTTAAAAAACTAATTTGCAAATACACTGGAACATACAACACTCTTTTAATGTGGTTCGTTATACAGTATATCATGATGCATCTGTACTGTTCGTCATACTTCAGTGGTTTTATTCACACTGGTGTTTCATTCGTAAATATATTTTTGTTTTTTAACGAATCAATTGATGCAGTCATAATTTCAAACCCTCACTTATAATAACACATAAATGACACTAGGTGCATCCCAACCTGCTCACTGTATGTACATTTGTAGTGTAAGTAGTGCCTGTAGTATGTTAACACTGAAAAAGCAAAATAAAAAGAGTTGTTGTACAAGTACCCGGATGGTGCACTTTTTCAACTGTCAAAATGGAGTGTGGAATTTTGGACACCTCATGCACCCAGCACTCGTGGCTTGTCATAAGGGGTGGAGTTACCTGGCCGTGATGCTCATAGATATGTATATGTACGTAGATACCTTATTAGCAGTTGATCCTATTGGCTGCGATATGTTGGCGTGTCCACCATATTGGAAAGTTCATGAGCTGTCCATCAACACATGAAAGTAAATTGCTGGAGTCTTTTCCAGCAAACTTTCAGATTATCGGATTTTCTATAAACATTGGGCAAGATTTGAGATAATGGCAGTGATTGCCTGACAAAACACTAAATAATGGTGAATGTAGCAACTAGCGAAACTTTAGTAAAGACAGCACCTTACAAATGTATGTTAAAAGCTGTACAATCACCCCCATGCTGTGTGAAGCTGTTTGAGATACAAGTGTTGAACTGAGGCTGGCTAATGTGCTACAGCTAGCGACAACACATCACATGCGTTTGAAACATCACTTCCATGAGCTGTTAAAGGGTGAATGCCTCCGTGTAGTAAAAAAGTGTTCCATTTGGAACGATTCTTTATTTTCATACACTACGGCCATGTTCACAGTTCACACACTGTACTGTACACGCGTGTCTCGTGTGTTTCATGTGGGGTTTTGGTAACTCAAGGAGATGGAAAAATTTGCTGCGTGTCATCCAAAGATTCAGCCGCTGTCTTCCATCGGCTGCGCACAGGCACGAGTCGCACAACACAAAAGCAGCGCTCTGCATGTGGTTAAAAAGCATTCAAAGCCACTGTCGGTTAATGATGATCTGATGGATGAATTCACACCTCGATTGGACTCATTTATTTAATAACGCAGTGGCAATTATGATAAGACATGCCAGTGTTATGGACGTCACCATCTTTTACTCACTGTCACTATGGTTACAGCTGTAAGAATACGGTTGTGGTTGTTCGTTCAATTGAAACTGGTCCTGCTCGATCTGCTTCAAGTGGGAATTGAACCGGTGTCTCCGGCATGGCAATCGGGCGCACTAATGAGGAGGCTAAAGGCAACAGCCCCTAGAGTCAGACACAAGTGTGCCTCTTGAGGCCAGGGTAGTGAGGTTTACACACTACGCAGCTACCTACCAGCTGGCTACAGTTACACATACAGACAGCATTCAAACTGCTACTGTACACCGTTTTATGAACAGGACATTTCAAGGCTCACACCTGTAAGTAAATATGGTTGTCAATCCCAAACCGTATGACTGTGTGAACATAGCCTACATGGCTGAGTGCAGTGTATATTGTAAGGGCATAGTGTGTAGTGCATCATATTGGACACAGTTACTTAATAACCCCCCCTTGCAGATCCTTTGTATTCTAGCTTTCAGTTTGTCCAGATACTCTGTGGCCTGCACCCTTGAGTCTTCTCTTTACTGTTGTACATGAAACTGGTGTTGAGCAGGTAGAATTCAATGAAGCTGTCAGCTGAGGACATGTGAGGCGTCTATTTCTCAAACTAGAGTCTCTGATGTACTTATCCTCTTATTTAATTGTACATCTGGCCTTTCACATTTCTTTCTGTCCTTGTTAGAGCCAGTTGTCCTTTGAGTAATGAGTTTCTAGAGAAAGCTGTTTCTTTTTTTGCCATTTTTTACTTAATATTGACCTTAAGACAACTTATGCCAGTCTATTGCTTAGCTTTCAAATGTGTTGGAAATAATGGCAAGTGATTTTCTAGTACCAAATTAGTAATTTAGCATGATTACTCAAGGATAAAGTGTTGGAGTGATGGCTGCTGAAAATGGGGCCTGTCTAGATTTTATCAAAAATGCCTTGCACGCACACGCACACACACACACACACACACACACACACACACACACACACACACACACACACACACACACACACACACACACACACACACACACACACACACATACGTTGTGTTTCCATGTTTTATGGGGACATTCCATAGACATAATGGTTTTTATACTGTACAAACTTTATATTCTATCCCCTAAACCTAACCCTACCCCTAAACCTAACCCTCACAGAAAACATTCTGCATTTTTACATTTTCAAAAAACATAATTTAGTATGATTTATAAGCTGTTTTCCTCATGGGGACCGACAAAATGTCCCCACAAGGTCAAAAATTTCGGGTTTTACTATCCTTATGGGGACATTTGGTCCCCACAAAGTGATAAATACACGCTCACACACACACACACACACACACAGACAGGTCTACCTATCATTATGAGGACTTTCCATAGACATAGTGGTTTTTATACTGTACAAACTATAGATTCTATCCCCTAACACTCACAGATAACTTTCTGCGTTTTTACATTTTCAATAAAACATAGTTTAATATGTTTTTTAAGCTATTTAAATTATGGGGACACTAGAAATGTCCTCATAAACCACATTTATAGTATAATACCCTTGTAATTACCACACACACACACACACACACACACACACAATTACCCAAAAATGAAACATGGCTTTCTTTCTTTTGCAGAATCCAAATGAATATTTTTAGAAGAATATTTCAGCTCTGTAGGTCCAAAAAATGCAAGTGAATGTTGGCCAGAAATTTGAAGTGCCAAAAACCACATAATGTCAGCATAAAAGAAATCCATAAGACTTCAGTGGTTAAATCCATGTCTTCAGAAATGTCATGATAGATGTGAGTGAGAAACACATCAATATTTAAATCCCTTTTTACTCTAAATCTCCACTTACACTTTCAGACGTGAAAGTGAAACTAAATAGGCATCGAATGTGACTTTCAGATGTGAAAATGGAGATTTAGAGGATAAAAAGGCCTTAAATGTTGATCTGTTTCTCATGTTGTTAATATTAAGGGGAGCACCACCTCGAAACTCACCTAGGGCACCAAGTAAGCCAGAACCGCCACTGGGTCTATGTTCTAAGAATCTTTGCACTCCAATTGGAGCTGTATTGCCATAGAGTGCACAAAAAGGACACAAAATAATAAACATGCAGACCTTACTCATTACTATATAGTTAACTTTCAAATCACAGAGAGTAAGAGACAGAGAGAAACACACAGATCCTTTGGGAAAGGATGCAGGACTTCCTGCAACAAATCACATTCTCTTTATACCCAATCCTCTACTCCCTGTTGACTCTTAAAGTAAGACCATTTTAAATAAAAAATAAAGATCACACACTCACACACACATAGATGTTGTGTACATAGATTCTCAAGCCTTACACATACACATAAGATTGTTTGCATTTTTGCTCATCCCACTCTAATTCCAGTACACTCAGTGATTTGACATTATCATTATCCTATCTGGTCAGTTGTACCATTCCAAACTTTTCCTTCCCATTCCAGCTCAGTGCCCGTTTCTTAAAAAAAGAAAACTCCCCGTCCATGCTTCAGCCCTTGGAGGAAGGAAGTAACATTTATGTTGGAATGACAGTGCAAAATTAAGTGATAAAAATATTGAAAGGGAGATTTCGAAAATGAAAGAGATAAAAGCTCAAAAGCACGCCACTTAATGTTCATCTGCTCGCGTGTGACTTCCTGTCTGCTACCTGTGGGCTTCTGCAAGTTCATAGCTAACCCTCTTCTGCTTATCTTTCACCCACTTGCATCGCCCACCTTTCCCAGCATAAACATGGTTCATTGGCCATAGAATTTCCCATGGCAAGATACGTTATGGAAATGTTTGTGTAATGGACAGAATGAATATCATTACAGTTAATGCACATCTACAGACCTTACAGACAACATGTTAAACTTATTTTGGCCACATGTTGTAAATGAGCTACTGTTTGAACTTTCAGTCAGACAACTTTTAGGATAAATGAATTATTTACACACACTGAATGCCATAAGATTGAGGAAACCCACAACAATAACTGCCATGTACTACCATATAGATACTGTGTTCTCATTTTCAGTTGTGTTATAATTTAATTTACTCATTAATGTAAACAAATATGAATAAAAACGAATAAACACAAATTAAAAAATTTCAACTATTTTACCTGCTTATGTTTTATCAGGTAACTTAAAAATATGCTTAATGTGGTAACACTGTATCGAATATTATTGAAGAGTACAAATACAAATGTAATAATTATAAAAAAGGAATATTAAAATATTTAATATGACAGTTAACTGGTTTGCCTCCTCATGCTAAAGACACATCTACTTAAACTAAAAGGAAAAATTATTACACCAGTTATAGCTATGATGAACATACTTACCGGTATGTCCGGTATATCTATAAGAGATGCTGGCAGTGTTTTCTTCTTTACAAATCGTTTCCTTTGAAGTCAGTCAGGAGAAGACTTGTCTTTCTGGTCTTTAAGGAGAGCGCCAATTACTTGCCTTTACAGTGTATCCGTATCTCTTTATCAATTTTTCTTTCTCTAGCCCTCTCTTTCAAACCTTTCTTTACCTTTATCTGTCTCTATCTCCTTTTGTCTCTCTGTGGTGTCTGTTAAGTAGACAGAGGAAACCAAAAAGAGTTTTGATCTCATTTGAATATCTGAGACCATGCAAGTTACCAGTTTCCTGCTTCACTCTGATTGGTGACAATAAAAATGTGGCTTTGTGTTCATTTTGTGAAGGCTGCCTTAAGAAGGTGTGTCTGTAATCTTGTTGACACTTATTGTCTTCAATGGCCATAAATCTGAAGCAAACCCCATATTGTAATAGCTCTCCAATGTGACCGGAGGAAATGGGGCCATTGTACATCTGTGTCCTCTTGACTCTGATCACGCCCCTCTGGACTTTCACTCTGTGTACATGTGCATCAACTTCTGTGCTGCCAAATATTGTGTGCACATTGCAAATCAACAATACTTGGCTTTTGATTCACAAGTTAGTTTGATCTTCCCACTTTCCCCATGCATTGATCTTTTCCTTGATAGTCCCAAAATCATCAAGAATAAAGATGGCAGAGCATCAAGTCAGCTTGCCGACACCATGACAGCTTCTGTCCTGTGAGTGCTATGTATACTGTAAAAATGTCATAGCTACAATTTAATATGGTAAAATTGCACCAGGGCCTGTTGGAAATTTCTGCATGACTCATTTAGGATATATGGAACATTCTGTAGATGATGTCAGTTAGAATTCAATCTTCTCATCACAAAATCTAGGTATAGTATTTCAAAAATCTTTTAATGTAATACATTACAGATTACTGAATGTAATCAGTAACGTAATTCAACTACATAAATATGAAAGTAATGTAATCAGATTGCCTTTCATTACTTTTGGGTTACCACAAAGGCACATATGTAAATAAAGTCAAGATAAAATCATTATGATCTCTAAAACTTCAAATTATGCCTTGAATGCAAACAGAACATGATTGAGTAATATTATGACTGCTGTAGCTGTTGTTATATCTAAGGAAAAGAAACATGGACACTGCACCCTACCAAGAAATCAGATGAGTTATCTGCCTGCTACAGAAAAAGAAAATGTCTCATAAAGCAAATATAGTCAGAACAGCACTGAATTATGTCTTGGTTAGCATTGAATCTGACAGGAAATATGACAGGTGTATTCCAAAAAGAAAACAAAATCAAGTTTTAAAGAATATATCAGATTCTTTAAAAACAGATTAAAAGTTTTTGTGTGTCTTTTCAATGACTTATTCCTAATTAATATAAGTGTTGTACATATGACATTTGCCATATGACATTTGAACTGTTCTCAACTATAATTTATCAAAATATTTTTGATTTCTATGCCATCCCAGCAATTATGTGCAAATCGTGTCATTATTGGCAGCTATTCCTGCTCATGCCAAATTATGAGGGCCACAGATTTATTTGAGCACAAAGGCTAACTCATTTGAACACATTTTAATATTAACTAATTTTAGCTAAACTATCTAAAGTGATTTCTGTGTGGCTCTTATTACCTTCAAATTCTCGAATCCTTTGATAATGAGAGCATCTTCACAGCTGGAAGGCATAAATTCCACTGAACTTGAATGTTGTTTCGCTTTTCTCTTTTAAAGAGCGAATAATGCATAGAATGCAAAGGTCGTCCAAGATGGCCATCGCAATGAAGCGGCTGTTTGCCTCGAGAGCAGAGTGCTAATGTGAGACAGGTGTTATTTGCGCATGCGACAGTAGGAGGCGCGTCTGACTCAAGTGAGTCATGAGAGAGAACCGGGCTGGTTGCATAAAACTGTTTTAGACTAGTCTTACTAGTTAGTCGTCTAAAATGTTGGTCTTAATTTTTTCAGTCAGTTGCATAAAAACTTAGATCAGTCTAATTAAAGACCAAAATGTAAGACAGCACACCTCAGGCTAACTTTTGTTTACATTCCATTTTGCCATTGAAAATAACTGTCAGCTGAGCCAGTGGGGGCTGAAAGGGGCTTGAGTTGAGACTTGGTTGAAGACTTTGACTTCAAAAATGGTAACAAAATGTTGTGTTTTTAATTATTTGGGTTAAATCACTAAATGTGTTCATTAAAATCAATTTTGAAGCATTGTAGTCCTCTAATAAGCAAATATTCTCAGCGAATAAAAAATTTATTGAACGTCCACAGTCAGCCATTTTTTTTAAGCTGTTCAGTGTCTTATTTTTCCCACAATGCAATGCAAATTAGACTGTCTTACTAAAGACAACTGTGAGCTTGATTTATGCAACAGGCTTTCTATGGCGTCTTTAGCTAGTCAAACTAATTGTTAGATGCAGACTTAAGTTAATGGCTATGTTTATGCAACCGGCTGCTGCTATATACAGATCAGCGTAAAGAACGCGCATCTAAAACACCTCTCACTCTATTTCATTTATATCTTTCAGTGAACAGGGACATTTTCTTGTCATTTCATTAATATTACTGAGAGAGAAAAATTTCAGTTTGTTGGAATATCGATTAAAAATAACATTAAAACCACTGATCTATATATATAAATATGCTATATATATATATATATATATATATAGATATATATATATATATATATATATATATATATATATATATATATATATATATATATATATATATAGATCAGTGATTAAAACGCTCTTTTTCATCTTCACAACGTCAGGGCTATGTTGACAGTTGCCATGGTGATATCGTGGAGCTCTTCCGGGTCGTGCCGTCATGTTTACGAATTAGCAGCGCTGCGTTACATAATTGCTCTCTATGGCGTAATCCTTCATTTCAGCATCTTTATACATCTTCTCTAAAAACCTCGGTACTTTATAGATTTTAAATGTTTCCGAACAGAATATATATCAGTGTGGGTTATGCCACAGTCGGATTTTTGGTGGGTTTTTCGGCGTTTATCGTGTGGAATGTGGTGTATAAACAGCCGTGGACGGCGGCAATGGGCGGATTATCAGGTATGTAAATAAATAAACTCAAGGCCACAGTTTCTCTTTATTCTCTCAGTTACAGTAAAACGTTTCCGTTTTTTCTTACTATCGTGCCTTTAAATGCATTGTTATTGCACGTCATGTCATTTTGTGGTGGTTGACAAGACAAGAGACAAGTCTCCTCCTGTCAAATGTTGTATACGTGTAATACAAAGCCTTGTAGTGTATTATTTACATTTCTATATATATATATATATATATATATATATATATATATATATATTAATAACTATTTTTGTATTATATATAACTATAAGTGTTTTATATGTTTCTTGGAAGGATCAACCTATTTACTATTACTAATTACAGCATGACCCATTTACTAATTGTCCCGTAGAAAGAGAGATTTAATTAATCCCTTCGAGAGAAGACCCAGTCAACACAATGCATTTTATGTGTGTTTTAAAATCAACAGGGGTTCTGGCACTCTGGGCCTTGGTCACCCACATTATGTACATACAGGACTACTGGCGCACATGGCTGAAGGGACTCAAGTTCTTCATGTTTGTTAGTTCTGTCTTCTCCCTCCTGGCTTTTGCTGCTTTCGCCACCTTCATAACTATAGCTGTTTTAGAAAAACAGGGTAAGTACCTTCATTGGGACAAATAAGTGGTATTAACACTGGAAGAGCGTAATAAAAAACCTATAGTGGAAGTCTGAACTTTGTTATCTGTAACATTGTACCTGTGATTAAATCAAGGTAACCTCACAAGTACCCAAAAACAGCCTTTAAAACCGTGTAGGGAAACCCTTTTCCTTTTATCTGTCTTAATTTTTTGTTTTTATATGCAGCATTATCTGACCCCAAAAGCTTCTATCTGTCAGCTGTGTGGAGCTTCATGACTCTGAAATGGGCTTCACTGCTGGGCCTGTACTCCTACCGGTATCGCCAAGAGTTTGCTGACATCAGCATCCTCAGTGACTTTTGATTGGCTCCTTCATCTGGAGATGAATGATTTGTTGTTGACAGTTGGTGGCTTCACCTGCCAGTCCGGAAATGGAAGGATGGATGGTTATCCTTTTAAATATAGACTAACGTCTTCTTGCTTTCACAGAAAAGACTCAATCTCACCCCCACCTTCCCTCAGATCCAAGCCCTGGAATAAGATGCTGGTGAATGTCTGTGATCTTCCTCATTCCTGTCTTTTTTAGTTTTTGAAGGTGAAGTGAGTATGTTTTTCGATGTTAAAGGGTCACCCAAAAAATTTTAATTCTGTCATCATTTACTCATTCTTGTGGTGTTCGCACAACCTATTTAGAAACATAATTTTTTTGTTAGTGACACAGAAATGACATACTTCACCTTTAAGTTTTAATAGGTAATATTACAACATTGTTTAGAAGTGTTTCAGGTTTTTTGTAGGATACACTAAGATGTGGACACAGGTAGTTGTTACTTTACTCAGGGCAACATCTCCAAATGTTAGATGTGAAGTGTGATCTCTCCTTGCAGTAGGTAGAGTGGGTAGCTATATATATATAAAGATTTGCACAGCTTTTTCTAGGGTCCTAAGCCAGGGATGGGGGAATGGAGGACAGTGTCATTATTAGCATCTGCCTACAAAGCTGACTTTGATTCATTGTTAGTGATGTTGTTTTTGTTATTGTTTTCAGATGTAGAGCATGACCACACTAATATGTTTTCAGTTGAAAACACATTGATTTTGCTACGATTATGTCTCACATCCACACTTGAATGGCACTTTCCTCCTCTGGTACTGCATACTGTGTGAAACAATGATGTTAGGAAACAGAAGACAGTTTTTAACTGAAAACGTGTTAGTGTAGACCTGGCCATAGACAGTGTTGTTATATATTTTGTTTAATATTGTGTTTATACTGATCTTTATGTATGATAATAAGCTGTTGATTATCAGTGACTACGTTCTGAATAGCATACTACTATAATACCTATACGTACTATTTGCTGCAGTATGTAATATGTATACTGTGTGCAGTATGCACGTTTATGCAGATGACCTGCTAAATTTGCCAAAATGTGCAGTATACAACAATGCACACAGCGAAGAATACAATGAGCTCTACTTGACTGTTCCTTTTCCAATGTGTTGAATGAGCAGTAATTACAACCATGATTTTTAACATCTTCTTGACCCTTATTTGATAAGAATACCACATGTTAAGAATTACAAGTAATACAGAGATGATAGCTGAACATCATTTACTGAATTAAACATACAACATGATGAGGTTGTGTGACAACAAAGTAGCGTACAATGTAGCATTGCGTAATGCATTTTGGTTTCATTCAATTTTTATATAGTAAGCAGAATGTATTGTATTCTCTGCCATGTTCTGTAAGCAGGATGCTTGTATTCCATTTTGAACATAGCCCAAGTTACATTAATAGAATGCTGTTCTTCTCTTTGCCACTAGTAGGGGTGATTGATCAATTGAATGAATGACTACCTGGTGCGCTGTCATCTGCAAATATCAAGGACACATTCACTAAGCTGAATTCACCAAAGGACTGAATACTAAATAATGTTTTATTTTTCATATATTTTTTTAGCAATTATGTGTCGTCGTCGCCCCCTTCTGTTTTAATGTGTTTTAATTCAGATGCAGATATGCTTATTTCAGAGAATGTACCAGAGTTTAAGAAGTCATTGTGTTTAGTTGCTTGAGTTGAACAGTTTAGGAGCCAAAAAGTAACAAAAACAGATTGCACTAGATTGCTTAGGATTTTAATTGTATTGTTTGTTGAAATTTCGATAGGTGAGGGTCAACTTCAAAAAAACCTTTACGCTATAGCATGTGTCAAACATTTTTTTGTATTATGGTTGCTTTTAACCAGCTATACACATATTCATCACTGATTACAGTTGTACTACAAGCAGTTAAATATTTGCACAGTACTGTATATGAATTACATGGAAATTGGTATTAAAGTACTGCTGTTTTAATCTATCCTACGAATGCTCTGTTTTCCTCATTTCAGAATTGTTTTGATCTGCACACTATTTTAAAGTCCAAAAAAACAAAAGTTAGATCATGCTAGATTATGTGTCTAAAGAGGAAGAGTTTGATAATAACAAATTAATCTCTTGTATAATAAAGGACCCCCACCCCCAACAGGGTGACTAATTATTGTGAATATAATTGTGACATGAAGAAGACTGCTGCACTAAACTCCTGCTTAGACAAGCCTCAATATAAGGGCAGTGATGATCTCAAAGCCATTTGAAGACCTCTGATAAACCAAAATTGTTAATCACATCCAGCAATGAATGGTATGTTTTAATGCTCTCTTTATTATTCACCTGAATGAAGAATGACTGTGATGTTTGCTTGGATGTGTGACAGATGCTCAGGAGAACGTTTGAAAAGTCTCCTCCTCAGACACATGCCAATTCTCAGTTGGATTCTGTGATGTCATCAGCGGGGTCAGCGCAGGCACCATACAGGTTCCTCAAGATCCATCCCGTCTTAACACTTAGCACATTTTCACAGCAAGCTGGAGAATTGACAACAAAATCTAGAGCAACTATGATTAAGAAACCCATTTAACTTTTGTCAGAATATCTTGTCATTGTTTTGCTTACAAATTCCATGGATCTGGCAGACTATAAACTCCCGGAGCAGGTTGATTCTTGAAATTGATCAAAATAACCCAATGTGCATTATTCTTCTCTGTCTAGGCATGGCCTTTGCCCTGCTGGCTAACCTGCCTCCAGTCAATGGGCTTTATTCATCTTTCTTTCCTCTTATATCTTATTTATTTCTGGGTATGTCTCACCAAATAGTCCTCGGTAAGTTAGGGTTGAAAATAGTTTTAGGAGTTGCAATTTGAATACAGCAACTTAGATAATAAATTCAAGCTCATAAGTACAATTTGTTTTAAAAATAAATACACATTATTCCATCATAACAATATTCCATCAAATCGAACTGAGTAGTCTATAGCAAAATAAAACTAAAAAGGAAATGGGCAAAATCAAGTTGATTGTCTAATTTAGGACTTTTAAATTGTGTTTGTTTGAATGAATTCCACCTACTTATTTTACCCTTACAGGAAATGATCGGATTGTTAATCCATTCCGTTTATATAATTAATGGATTCCGGAGAACATGGTATTTTGTCACACTACTAGACTGAAATCCACTGAACAAAAGAGTAAATGAGAATCATCAACAAGATTCCATTCTGCATTGAGGAATTATAATTCTGTACAGTGCTGTATAGAAAATAAAAGCTATTGTAGCGTATTGTGTGAACAGTTGCTGCTTTCAAGCCTATAATTTCATGATGTGCTGTTTTGGAATTGATGGTGAATTGATGGGCAGCAGTTCAAGTTTATTTTACATTATCAGAATAAAGCTTCTTGTTTTTTTTACAAGTCCAACTTTGCATTTAAACAATTGCTATTAACTGCAGCTTATTTCAGCCAATGAATCATTGACAAATAACGTGGATATAAAGGATATATAGGGTTAGTTTACACAAAACTGACAATTCTCTCATCATCTACTCACTCTCATGCCATTCCAGATTTGTATGACTTTCTTCTGCAGAACACAAATTAAGATTTTTAGATTATCTCATTTCTGTAGGTCCATACACTGCAAGTGAATGGTGACCAAAGATCCAAAAAGCACTTAAAGGCATAGAAGTAATCCATAAAATAATCCCTATGTCTCCTTAAGCGATCTATTAAACTTTGGGTGAGAACAGATCAAAATGTAACTCCTTTTCCACTTTGCATCTTGCCATTGTACGATCATGATTTCAAGTTCGATTACACTTCCTAGCACTGGACGTATATTCCTAGCTATATTGCGCAATAAAGTGTAATCAAGCTTGATGATATGATCAACAAGGAGACTGCAAATGTCAAGATTTATAGTGTAAAAGGAGTTATAATTTGGTCTGTTCTCACCCAAAACTGATTGGATAGCTTCAGGAGACATGGATTTAACTACTGGTGTCACTGGATTACTTTTATGCTGCCTTTATGCGTTTTGGAGCTTTCAAATTTTTTCACCATTCACTTGCATTGTATGGACCTTCGTTTGTGTTCTGCAGTGGAAAGAAAGTCATATGCATTTGGGATGACATGAGGATGAGTAAATAATGAGACTTTTCATTTTGTGGGTGAACTATTCCTTTAAATCTGTGTGCCAGACTTGTACTCTGATATTATTATCATATATCAAATATATCTTTATAAAAACTGAAATTAGGTATATTAGAATGAAAACACACTTAAGAAACATCCACTCCTCTTCAAGAGGTGGCGATATGTTTTTTGAGCTGTTTAGAAACCACTTAATCTGGAGTGAGGAAGAGGGTCATAATCTTCAACAGTTTAAACCTCCTTGGTTTGAGACAAGCGTCCTATGTTACGGGTGAATGCTTGAAATTTGAACTACAATTAATTAACTAAATCTCTGCACACAAAACTGTCGAATGTAAGTAGTCCGCATTGAACTATGCTTTGCAATTATTTATGTAAGTAGGCCTATAATAGTACTTTGAATACTATATTACTCTCCATCAATAGTCTAACCTTTAGAAAACTGTGCAGTAACTGCAGTTTGTAGATCACCATTCAAAATTAGCAACTTTAAATTCTGTGTATAAACAATAGTTTTTAATGGTTTATTTTTAAATGTTTAGTTAATAGTTTATTAGCCCTAATTACTACAGACTGCGGAGTGCAGACCGAGTGCATCAGAAATCTCCCTCTAGTGGCAGATAAAGCTCATTACAACAACAACCTGTGATGCCACAAAGCCGTTTATGTACAGTTTCAGTTTCCAGTATTTAGCTTGATAATTTTCTATGCTATGTGCACTATGTAGACCAAAAAATCTCAAATATATATATAAAAAAACAAAACAAAAAAAAAAACACTATTTTCACATTAACTTTTTATGTTGTAGAAAGATAGCACGTTTCTTAACAGGAAATGTGTTTATCAAGTGCTTGGTAAACTATCAGGCCAAAAAAGTTCACACAGGAAGTGGTGATTTTTTGTTATATATATATTTTTTTATAACATACAGTCTGCCTTTATTGCCCAACATGCCATAGTTTGTGACAGCTGCTGTTTGTGAACGCCACAGCTGAGTGCAACAATGCAACTCAACAGAGGTAGGAATACAGAGCATTTTTATAAATTTATTATTTTGATTAAACATGGACCAGCTTGGTATTTAAACCATTGTGAATCTTTGACATTAAATGTCAATTGATAGATATTGTGTTTTCACTAGATTGTTAGAACAGTTTTCCAGATATTTTTCAAAGTGACTTAAAAGAACATGTTGATGAAGCATTTTTATTTGAGTACATTTTTGGTGTATGTGTATGGCTCTTGCTTTTGCTGTGTAGTAATGCACGCTTTGCATCTGCATCAGACAAACATAGCAGATCTGGATAACACTTTGCAATAAGTTTCCATTTGTTAACATGAACTAACAATGAACAATACTTTTACAGCGTTTATTAAACTTAATGTTAATTTCAACATATTCTAGAACATATTTTAAAATAAAAGTTGTATTTGTAAACATTAGTTAATGCACTATGAACAAACATGAACTATGAACAATTGTATTTTTATCAACTAACATTAACAAAGATTAATAAATGCTGTAAACATATACTGTTAATTTTTTGTTAATGATACCTAATGCATTAACTAATGTTAATGAATGGAACCTTATTGTAGTTACCCATATTGGTTTAACAAATGTCATGAAAGATAGCACAAAAGTGTTGCTTGAAAAAGTGTTCTTTTTGTTGCTAGGGTTTAGTGTAGTTTTTTGTAGCAACATTTACACACATCAGGATGTGGTTTTTCATTTTGGTTTCTAGAACAAGAACCTGACACAGCCCTTTCTTATTTGCAATAACAACCTCATTACAAACGAAAAAACAATCTAGAACAACTGTTACCCATCAATTTTAATGTTAACAACTATATTACATCTCTTTTTGCAGCTCTGCTCATCCTTTGCCTGGTGATATCAGTGGGTAAGACTTGGCACAAGCTGTTCATTTTTAATATGTCATTCAACACTACATATCTCTCAAGGTGAACATTGCATTTGTAATGGTTTCATGTGGTACAAGCACACTGCTGCTAGATTAGAGAGCACTGAAGAAAGGACACATTTGAGAAGCAGAACAAGCATTACCTTAAAAAGTAACCTTTGGCTATTGCTAATGGCATCATTGTAATAATAATAAAACAGATTATCTTTTACTCATACGTCTCAGATGCACATAGGGAGCACAGAGTGACCTGCTTTCTGGATGTTTTAACACACCACACACGTGAGGGTCTGTGCACTCATATCGTCGTCCCCTCTGCCTCTACTGACGATAGACTCAATCTTCAAAGCTTGTCAGAGGATGACTTTGCAACTCTTAGTAAGATGCAGGAGAGGTCTGTGCCAAATAAACCATGCAATTTTAACAGCATTCTTTTTATACCCAGAGATTATAAAAATATTTTTTTAATAAAGTTATATTATTGATCCAGAAATCCAACGCTGAAGATTTTACTTGGATTGGAAGTCAAAACATCAAGGTATTAAAAGTGTTTTGCACACATTGTCCACTAATGACATCGACTGACTCCAAGCAGTCACTCATGTAAACATGTCCAGGTCACATTTTACCCTAAAGTCAAAAGGAAATTTCTATACAACGATTTCATTTAAATAATGTACAGCATATATGCATATAAATAATTTATTATGAATTTAATATTATTTCCCTTGATTTTGGGGGGGAAATATGAGCTGGATATGTTCTTGACAGATTTAACGATATTTTAAACCAAAAACTAAATTTGCTACTGTTTAGGTTGGAGCTAATGTCTGCTAATGAGTCCAGCTATTGACAATTTCATGCACACCGCACTTGGATACTTAGGGGAGAAGAATTTAGATGGACTGGACTTGACTTGGCTGGATGACCCTGTTTCTGAGCATTCTAGCAAAAGCACAGATCTGTTCATGAATTTTCTCAAGGCAAGTGTTTTTATTTTCAGACACTCAATTCTTTTAATGCATACCAAATATGATGAATCTTTTTATGATGAATTGATTACAGAGTCTAAGAGGAGAAATCGAAAAAAAGACACTTGTTACTCTTTCTGGTAACAAGTCTCTACTTCTCTCCGTGTCTGTACCAGACCACACCGAGCACAGTAGTGCGGTCAGTTATGATGAGCAAACACTTTCACAGTAGGTCTTATTCTTAAGCACCATTCATAGTGTTGCTCACTTCGTAGTGTACTTAACATGTTTTTTTCCTTTCAAAAGGTATGTGGACTATATCTCCCTTCTGCCTGCTCATCTTGAAAAGGATGGTCCATACATTGTAAATGACTTAAATTGAATTATTATTTCAGCTCATAATAATAATCAATTATTGCATTAATAATACAATGATTGTCAACTGGAAAAATACATTAGCTGCCCACAAGATGTGATTTACCCAAGTAGGATGTTTATTTGAATCAACATCCAGACCATTCTGATGAGCTAATTGTAGGCCTAACGGCAGGATCGTAACCCCTAAAGCCATTGGGAGGGATGCATCATTCCCATTAATAAGATAGTGGTCCATCCATATGGGGTTTTCAATTATTTAGTCAGCCTAATTTTGAATATTTGATAACATCCTTGCTTAACACTACCCCTAAATGAGATGGAAATTATAAAGTTGTTGTCTTCAGAGGAAGTACACTGAAGAAAAATGCACTTATTGTAGTAACAACTAAATGAACTAGTTTGATTGTTTACATTATGTAACATTTCTGACATCACCCTAACTATGTTAGATCACACCAATAAATCTCATTTTAAGGGTTACATTGGCTATAAATAGTTCCTTAAGGCAACTATTGTAGGTTACCACTTTTTAGTGTAAGTGAAGGCTTTGGATTTACCTGGAGTTCTGCATAAATTGGTCATAACTTTTCACAAGTCACAACTATAGACAAACACAGTCTGCTTAAATACATAACACAGATTCAACAATAGTTTTCATGTCTTTTTTTTAACACACCATGTAAACATTCACAGTGCAGGGTGGAAACAAATGTGTGAACCTAGGACTGGGTGATAAAACAATCTGCATATTAACTGACACACGTCGGACCAAAACCAGGAAGAAGAGCATTGTTGGAGAGTTAAAAATTATTGACCATGAGGAGAGTCAAACGTCCGCTGTAGACAATGTAATTGTGGCAAAAAGAGGTCTGAACATATGTTGGATTAAATCCCAAACTGAGTATACTTGAGATTCAAATGAAAAGGTAGCTTCTCCTGAGTTTACCTGTAAACAAACAAAATTTATGTTTCATTCATTCTTGAGTTCTTAAAAACATGTGGAATTATTGGTATTATTATGTATATTTTGATAAATATCGATGTTGAATGATAGGAAAACATATATTGTGATATTTTGGGCCAAATCGCCCAGAACTATGTGAAATCTTCCAAATAACAACTGGTTGACCAACCTTTTGACATCAATAACCTTCACTAAATGTCTATTGTAATAGCATACCAGACCTGCACAAGTTTCAGGAGGAATTGTGCACCATTTCGCTGTACAAAACTGCTTTCGTTCAGCAGTATTGTTGGGATGGTTGGTGTGCGTCACTCTTTTGAGGGTTTTCCTGCAATTTTAGCTCCTAACCCCAGCCCCAACTCTAAAACAAACCCTAAAATCTGACAGATTCATTAAAATGTTGTTTCAGGAACAACAAGGATGTTGATACATCCTACTTGGCTAAATCACATTAAAATCTTATCCAAGTATCCCTGTGCCTTGTGTTTCACTTATATTCTTGTTGTTTTATAGAACAAAACAGTTCAACACTGGCAGGATCAGCAAGTTGACCTGCAAAAGTTGAATCTAGCCATGCCTGCTTTTCTTCGAAGGTCACGTAGGAGGCATCACCATAGGGACCATCCAAGAAATGATGACTTAAATACAGAGGAAGTAAAGAAAGATCACATCCAAGGAGTGAGCTTAATGCTGGCCAATCAGGTATAACTGTAGATAGAATTAGTGTAAGCTTAATTATTAGCTTCCTCTGGGACGGCTTAGGCAAAGTGTTTCAATCATCTGAAACTCTTATTCTTTCAGGTGTGCCAGGCCATTAAAAGTGGACAAGAGCAGTTTCTTACTTTAACAAGTCTCTCAGATGAGCAAAGTCTTGTCGAGGAGGTAAGTGAAGCATTTTTTCAAGCAGGAACATAATTTGGAAATGTAATTACTAAATATATAGGTTAATCAGGTGGCTAATGGCACCTAACATATAAGTACAAGATGGCACTGTAGTGCACTGCCTTGGGGTCTACTGTCTACATAGGCAGCTGCCTTTTGAGACAGCATCCTAAATGAGAATAGTGACTAATTTGGAACACTCTATATAGGCAGCAACACTGCGCACCCAACAAATACTATTGTGCTCTGCTCAAGGGGACTCGACACATGATTGATTATGGTAGAGCTTGATGTTAGCATGTTGCTAAGCTAATAACATGCTACTCTAATAACCATAATTATACAACCACACATAAACATTGGGTAAAAAAGTGCATTTCAAATTAGATTGCCTGATTTTTTTTATCAATGCTTTTCAGGATTAAATGAAATATGAATATATTTCGAACCACCATTTTTCTCACTTTTTCCACAAGCATGCCTGTGTTTTAAAATACTGCCTGTGGGGGCAGCGCACTAGATTTTGGAACAGAGTGGACGTTTGATGAAGAAATTATATTTCATTGGTGTCTCTATTAATGTGCAGGTGTCATGGTTGTACGAGAAAGGCTTTGGTGGGGTAGGGATCGTCTTCATTGATATAGATGGCTTTGGTAACACCATATGTGCCGACAGCACTCAGGATGAAAGGGCGATTGTTGAATCAAAGGTGGTTGGGCATTCACGTCATGAACACAGACGTCATGGTGATCAACATCACAGAAGGGATCATCACCACTCTCCCAATCCTTCTTATGTCCTTGATGATGGTCACCATCATCGTGGCCATCATCGCCATAGTCACCATGGTACCCTCAACCATGGTCATCACCATCATGGTCATCACCAGCATGGTCATCGACACCATGGCCATCGACACCATGGTCATCATCATCATCATCCTCACCCCCATCCAACAACTCCTCAAAGCATTATGGCCACAGAGGGACATCAGGGTTTGGAGTGACCTAAAAATTTCACAATATATTTTTATAATCATACATTTTATCAAAACAATAGTCTTTGTTTTAACCTTCACAATGTTATGATTTGCATATGAAGCGCATTAAGGTGTAAAATTATGCAAATTATATAATGTTTTAGGATTTTACTCATCATTGTTTGTTATTGCCAAGAACAATGTAATCATATTCACTTGTGTTGTCAGAAAGCTTTACCACAGATTAATACAGCATTTTGAAATAAATATGTTGTCCAAATATCTTAGGGGTTTCCATTTCTTTTCTCTTGGACTGCAACGTGGGGCATTTAGTCTAAGCATGAGACAACATGCCAACGGGCAACCCACAGTCCATTCGCTGATGGTCAGATGCGTACTGCTCACAAAATATCTTTGAGGAGAATATTTTCAACTTTGTTTTGTTGTGTTGAGTTATGTTTGCAAAATAATCAGTATTACTTTTGGAAGGACAAAAAGTCTCAACCAAGTTTACACACATTTCTACTAATTTCTTCTGTGTTTTCTCTAATTGTTCACGGATCGACAATGCTGGCCAATAACTTGAATGAGTTTTTGACAGTCGAGGTCGATAATTAGTGAATTATTTCAGGTTAACCGACCCCTAAATGGCATGAAAAAACACCACAAACTGTGGTTGGTCACTTTACATATCGGTCAGACAGTCTCTTCCTGTTAGGTATGGGCGAGACCACATTTTCTTTTTGATCCGATACCAAGTACTTTTAGACCAATATCGATACCAATACCTCTATTAAATTGATTTTTTTACCAATTCTTTGGATACAATTTGTAACTTAATTATTGCTAACATTATTTTATATATTTATGGGCCTAAACAGAAAATTATTAGGCTGCTTTGTTTATCCTTTAAAAATTAGTTAGTACAAGCCACATATAAAACCTCCAAATTAACCATAGATATTATTATATGGTTACTATTACTAAAACAAAGTAACCATATGGATACTACAGTAATGCTGTAGTAAAACCATGATCATGACCTTTTTTACTGCCAAAAAGAAACATGGTTACTGCAGTAAATCCATGGTAAGTTTAAGGGTATAATTTATTAACGAGGATTACAGACCATTATCAATGTTTTAACATCTGTGAATGTAAATAAGCCTGTAAAAATGGTCACACAAGCCCATTATAATAAATGTCACATCTAGGTTGGTCATTATTTAGTGTGAATAACTCCAGATGCTGTTTGGCTGTCATTAACTCAGGAAAGCACTGCTCTCTCTTTGAATGCGCATTATGACTAAAATGGTGAGCTCTGTCTGTGACAGCTAGTGTATTTTAGCATTTCTGCACGTCAAGATGAGCGGATGAAAATAATGTGCCATGCAACTATTGGCTCATATAAATATTTCAGAATCTATATTCTTGATACCACATAAGTATCAGAAGTATCGATATTTTAGTATTGATCCACCCATCCCTACTTCCTGTCTAAGTGGGTGGTTCTTGACCAGAATAAGCTGCCAAAGTTGACCAGACTTTTTGCTGAAAGTCAAAAGTCTGGTTATGTGATGCTATGTTGAAATGTAAGGTTGTATAATATGTCTATGCACATGTTGACTTTTTTCCAGTTCATTGTGCTCTAAAACTAATTGACCAAAAATCAGTGTTCCACCAAAACCTTATTAAAAACAGGCATTGATATACCAATCCACAGAGCAGTCCCCTTGAGAGTCTACTGGCTTCTGAATTCAGGAGCGGCAGGTGCAGCATGGCTGCCCAGTGGCTTTGCTTTATGCATGAGTAGATTTATGAGGCTATTACTAGGACGTCCTGGGGTATTTCACACAAACACACACACATACAGCACACACACCTGGTTCTTTGACTGCCTGTGGCTCAGAAGCGCAGTGGCACAGTAGGTATATACAAGGATCCTGCTGTTTCAGGCTTTAATTGGGAGCAGAGAGAGATGCAGGTACATTACAGGCCATACTCTCCTTGTGTGAGGACACAGTTCCTTAATGTCATCGCAGCATCACAATATGATGATTATCATTTAGCATCATTGTATAGGGAAAATGTGTGGTTAATGCTCATTGCACTTTATGGAAATAAAACAGATTTGATTGGCGAGTCGGCACAATTTCAGTCATGTTCCAAAACACATTTAGTGTCCTGTAGCGTGACATGCTATACTTAGAGGTGTGGCTACCGGTGGACATTGGCCACCCAATAGAAAATCAGTCAAATTAGATTAAAGAAAATGTATTAGCCAATCTATTCATATCACAAAAGAAATGCATACAAATTCACCCCTGAGCCTGATATACATCCATTGATTTATAGATGCAATTTTGTTTAAAATAATAATAATAATATATTTTCTTTTAAATAACCATGCGGTAATCGAACCCTGTACATTTCACACTCGAACCAAAATTCTTACCACTTGAACAACAAGCCTTTATAACAAAAAGTATTTTACATTTCCTTTTAAAACAAAGTGATAGCCATGTAGTTTTGTGAAATATTTTATATAGTGGCTGTAATATTTCCTTTATTAACCTCTTTTTTTTTCTTCACACATTGACTTTACTTGCCCACAGCCCAAATCCTTGTAATACCACTGGATATACTACAGTAACCTACAATTCAGAACATTTTAAATACCATTTTGTTAATTATTTTATAATTATTATGCATAGGCAGTGTCATAACCTCATTAATTGAGAGACTAGAATATTTGTACTTATTTAGTACAAATACCTGTACACACCACAAGACCATTAAAAATAAAAATTGAAGGGAACAAGTTATTACAAATGTATTTTTCCCCTTATGCACTGATATCATTATTTTATCTAAAATCTTCATGTTTGTAAATAATATGCATAATCTTGTGAACCCTTAAATCCTAATGCTAAATATTTCCCCTCATTTCTCAGGTTTACATGACTTTTAACTCAAAAAATCTTTCAGAAAGTTACACAATTATTACATCAATATCCAAGCATAAGTAAATGATCCATGTTGTACAAATGAACCATGTGTAAATGTTTTGATAGGGTGAATTAGAGAGAAGGGTAATTGGAAACACAAGATAATTGCATTTTGCAGAACTTTGTTGGATGAAAATAAAATTAGTCCACATGGCCCCAATTTAAGTGTGTCTTTGAGTGTTATGTGACAATTAAATTAAGTAAAACAGTTAATACTTAAATTGCAACAGTAGCCATGAATGCTCAGGAGTAATGATATCAGATGCCTCTCTCTCCCTGCTATAGACACAAAGTGCCGCATAAACCCTGATAAGTAGAGTTGCAGGCGCAGTTATTTTAACAACAGTCCAATGACACATGAGCAGCAATATGGATAGATACTAGCATCTTTCGCCTAAACACATTGCAGAAAACAAAAGAATGAAGCAAAGTGAAACTATATTAGACTCATCTGTCTAATATATGAATCCGATGGTTCAGCAGCTAAGGCTGGTTTGTGACCTGGACAATTTAACGTGGCACCTACAATGATTCCCCCTGTCTAAATTTAGCTTAATTAATCAGCATGTTACAAACATCATAATAAACAAACTGATTTTGTTCTATATATACTGTATATGTTGTCATACTGACACAGATTAAGTTATTATTATCCAGACTTTTGCTGGGAAGGGAATGGAGAGATCAGACCACTTGAAACTTTAATTAATCTCCCTGGTATAGTAAAATCAGACATTGTAGACAGATTAACATTTTAAGGTAGGACCCAGCTATCACGGGCACCCTATAGGCGGACGTACACAGTGCTCCAAACCAATTTTTTCCCAGTTGGGAGAGATTGCGTGGAAATCGTGCTCTTGTGATCGTGGCTTGCATCATGTGAGATTAATTATGTGCGGAGCCGAGTGGCTTAAGAGCAGCAAACGTCCTCATAATTTGGTGAAGTCTAAAAAGTTTGACTGCTGTCAGCTTGAATTCGTGAGGTGTGTGCGGTCGAATGAGCCAATTTGATGATCTGCCTGAAGTTGTTACAACTCACACGACCAATGAAAACCGAGTGTTCATTAAGCTTTTTCACATTTGGAGAAAACGGTCGTGTTTTTCCCATTTTATTCATGAACACATCA
This sequence comes from Xyrauchen texanus, assembly GCF_025860055.1. Lineage (NCBI taxonomy): Eukaryota > Metazoa > Chordata > Actinopteri > Cypriniformes > Catostomidae > Xyrauchen > Xyrauchen texanus. The sequence goes on along the minus strand of NC_068310.1, from coordinate 30,094,915 downwards.
TTGGGAATGATTCTACAGATAGGCCATGCTATTCTCTGCTCTTCAAAACAAATAATTTGCTATACGGGTTGCACTAGAAAACAATCTGACGGACATAGTTGTAAAATATCCGTCATGGTCTATGTTCTAGGGCTACATTTAGCAGGACAAAAAGACCTCACGGATCTTCATCAGAATGTCTGCTATCAACATGCAAGCAGTGACACAGATGAGAAGGATGTAGCCTAAACCTAAAGCTGAATAATACAGGTAGCCTACTCCACTAAAATAACTTGGAATTCTGCTCTAAACAAAATATTTGATCTGTTAAAAAAACGACAGAATGGGAGCACAATTTTTACACACTTTCTTTTTAATCTTGCACTTTATTGTCATGCAGTAACTGGCAGCAACACACTAACGTTATGATTGATGTATGCAGTCATGAAATCACATAGCCTCCCTTCGAAATCTGAATCTGTCAAATGTTGGACAGCATTTGTAATAATTATGGTAAACGGTAAATGGTCTGCACTTATATAGTGCCTTTTTAACCATAACGGTATTCAAAGCGCTTTACACTGTGACTCATTCACCCATCCACACACACATTCATACACCAATGGTGGCAGAGCTGCTATGCAAGGTGCTAGCCTGCCATTGGGAGCATTTTGGGGTTCAGTGTCTTGCCCATGTAAATTCATGTGGACCAGGATTCGAACCACCAACCATGCGATTAGTGGCTGACCCGCTCTACCAACTGAGCAACAATCAGCTAATGCAGCCCCTGGCCATGCCAGTCTTCCTTTTTATTTCTAAAAAGCATGCTATTAAAGCAATGTCCTCCTCTGGCTTTATGTCTTATATTGATAAAAAATTCGAAAATTCATGTGAATGCTCCGGAATTCGCCAGATCGTAAAGTTGTGTTGTGTACGGTTGCACCTGTACGATTTTCAGATAAACTGACTCATAATGTGCTTACGACCTCCCGATTGTCAGAACTCACACTGTGTATGCCCGGCCTTAGACCGTGGGCCCCAGTGCGGCTGCCCCGCCCACACCGCCAGCAGTTGCACCACAGTAAAGAGGACAGAACATACCAGCACCCTTTCAGAAACATCAAATAACCTTTGAACAGAGATCAACTAGTGTGATTACTCTTACAGATCTTCTACTGACACAATCTATTGTTTGACTTAATGAAGAATATGACACTATAAATCTCTGGGCAGCCACTGACATTACAAACCGATTGTGGACATTGCTGGCAACTGGTTAATATTAATATATGTTGTCCATTCTCTCATTTCACTGGTCTGATTGCAAATAAATGTTCCATGAACTGCACTGATAATTCATTTATGCATAAAATGCAAAGCTTGAATTTGGAAGTCCAATTGAACAAATGAGCCATGCATCTTATAGCACACAATTAATTTTGTTGTCTGTTTGCTCCAACAAGAAAAATGGAATGCTCAGAGAAAAAGGATTTATTTGTAGCACTAGGCACAATTACAAAAATCTGATTGGTGCTTACCATGCGAGAGTATTGTGGGTGGTTGCCAGGGCATTGCTATGGTGTTTAGTGTGGTTATGTGGTTGCTTGTATGTTTTAAGTGGTTGCTTACTGGTCCAAGTTTAAAGAGCCCAACCCCAAGTCTCTTGACATTCTAGTCCCTCAGTAAGACTTGTGTCCCTTTTCAATTTAAGTCTATGGGATTTTTTAGTCTAATCGCTTAGAAAACCAATAGTTTTCAGTTACAGACAGGCCCGGATTACCCAATGGGCATTATGGGCACGGGCCCAGGGGCCCATGCGCACTTGGAGCCCAAGCGAGGGGAAGATTTATTTATTTTTGTAATTTTTTTTTTAATTTCCGAAAACGGAGCATATATTTGCACTATGTGTCGGCCCGGTGCCTGTCTTTTTAGCAAAAAGACGCTCGACACAAAATAACTACTGTAGCGTAAGGCGTGAGGTGCATGATGGTAGCTTTTGACGCGTTCGGCCAGAGTTCGAATCCGCCTTTTGCCGAACTCGCTCTTCTCCCTTTTCCCTTTTCCCAACACATGCAGGTACTTACTGCTGGTGGTGACACGTACGCGTGCACTTGAGCAACACTGGCAACAAAACTAGCACTAGTGTAATTGCTAAATAAGTTAATTGCCATTATGCAACGTTTTAGAAAAGTATGAATTAGCAGAATATCCAGTGTTATGAAAACAGTAGGTCAACATAACTACAATGCATTCTTTAATTCCCTGTCTTATTCTGCCCTCTGGCATATCGAAATTAATACAAACCTTAACATAAAGAGACGGACAGTGTTATTAACAGACAGTAAAAATCATACAAATAATACTATGTAAAAAAAATCTGATGAGCCCAGAATATAAACTCAACGTGTTTAATTACACGTTATAAGCATTGCCGAATACACTCAAATGAGATCGACTCAGAAAAGACGTCAATAAATGCACGCGTCACCTGCTACATCCTCTTTGTTGCATGCGCAAATTATGATCACTAATACAAAATACAACATTTTATTCACAAAAATGTCTCTATTTGTAGAAATTGCTGCACATTCGTTGAATTCTGAATTTTGCACACATAAGTTGAAAGCAATTTGTTTGTGGATAGTAGGCACAGGCTATCCTAGAAGAACATATCTGCAACATTTATCAAGTTCACGGATAATTGTGCGTGCATCTGATCTATTAAATTAGTATTATTAATCATTATGACACTAAAATCATAATAAAGTATGTATACTATAAAAAATCAGATGAGTCCAGAATATGAACGTAACGCGTTTAATTTCACATTAAGTATTTTCCTCCCATATAAAACATTATAAGAAAGCTAAATGTGGCTTTATGCATATTAGAATGTCCCCTTATTATGTCGAAATAACGACTTATTATTATATTGAAATAACGAGATAAGTTATTTTTCTTCCTCTTTTTTTCACCTTAAAAAGTGAACTTAGAACAACAAACACAAAAGCGCCTCAGTGCACTGTCACTGATGGCCATTGAATCTCAGCTGGTCATGGACTTGGATTTTGATGACATTGTAACTGAGTTTGCTAACAGGAAAGCCAGGAAGAAGTCTTTTTAAGGGCAGCCGGAGAGAGGAGAGGAGGAGAGACAGACAGACAGACAAAAAAGTGAGGAGAGGAGGAGAAAGACAGACAGACAGACAAAAAAGTGAGGAGAGGAGGAGAAAGAAAGACAGACAGACAGACAGACCCTGAGGAGAGGAGGAGACAGACAGACCCTGAGGAGAGGAGGAGAGGATGAGACAGACAGACAGAGAGGAGGAGAGGATGAGACAGACAGCCCCTGAGGAGAGGAGGAGAAAGACAGACCCTGAGACTGAGGAGAGCAGGAGAAAGACAGACAGATAGACAGACAGCCCCTGAGGAGAGGAGGAGAGCATGAGACAGACAGACAGACCCTGAGGAGAGGAGGAGGTATTGTGTGTGTGTGTGTGTGTGTGTGTGTGTGTGTGTGTGTGTGTGTGTGTGTGTGTGAGAGAGAGAGCAACTTACATGAAATATAGTATTATCAAAAAAAACAAAAACAAGCTGCTTTATTTTACATTTGATTTACATTTAGGGCATTTGGCAGATGCTTTTATCCAAAGCGACTTACATGTAGTATATTTGTCAATAGTTGGACAGGTCATACACCAGCAATTGTAATTTGTATTGTAAGCAACCAATATTATACCATAATACTTACAGCATCTTGTAATGTGTCTACTACCATTTCACTATCATTCAATCATCAAACATAGTGCCATTAGGGGCCATGAATAATAAAGTGCTAAATACATAAGTGCAGAATTTTTTTAGTATAAAGAAGAGTAAAAAAGTTGAGTTAAGATGACCTATACTGTTTGCATCCTTTTCATCACAGGAAGAGGAGAGGGGAGAGAGACAAAGAGCGGCAGCCCCTGTAGAGCCGAGGAGTAGAGGACAGGAGAGGAAGAGAGAGACAGACAGGAAAGCTACATTAATGGGTGTGTGTACGTGTTTGTGTGTTAATTATGGAAGAATTTGATTCATATAACTGGATTGGTAAAGGTGAGGCACTATGTGCTTGCATATGCCAGCTAGTTGCTCGCTATAGGTGTTACCAGCAAATAGTATCCAAAAATTCAAAAGCTTGATTGTGTGGGTGGGGTGGGGTGGGGGTCCCTACAAGACATTGTGCCCAGGGGCCTCTGAATTCTTAATCCGGGCCTGGTTACAGATGCCATTGTAGAAATGCACTTTTCACAATCAGCCATGATTAATTTAATCCAAGAGTGAAAGTGTCCAATAACAAGAGGGTTACTGAGATTAAGCGAGTAGTATTAACAAGGTCATGCGATTCTAAAATGGCAGCCCCGATGAGAGTGCCCCTGCCCCTTGTAGAATAAAACAGCTTTTATAAGTTCACTGATATGGCTAGAGTCCTCATTTAATGTGAGTGGTCATGATTTTATACATATTTTTCAAAATTACAATTCTGTGACAGGGCGGAGGGCGGGGCTGGGTGGTGATTCTGCACCCCCATCCCTTATCAGGCTAATTAAGCCTCCGAGAGATATAAAGACCAACTGCGAATGGTGGTGCGACAGAGAGAGATCGTTAACGAGCAGCTGACCATCATGTGTGTGTTTGTGTCTTTTTGTTCAGTTTTATATTAAAAATATTTTTTATATTGTCAAGCCTGTTCTCGCATCCTCCTTTCCCACATATCCCTTTACACATTAATTTCTATAAGAGTAAAACTTTTTTAAAGGAGAAAACAATTACTGAGTGCACCTTTAATTATGTATGAGCAAAAGGATAGAAACATACTTCCCGTAAGTATGCATACGCAGATGCGAGCACTTTGCCAACGTGCAGTCTTGTTGAACATGCTGACAAAAGTCAGTACTCAAGGGGAGCGATAGAGTTACCTTCAAAAATCTGTGCCATTAAACTGAATGTGTTATAATTCAGGTAAGTTGCTATTAATATTTTGACTTTATGTTACTTGCTAAGCAATATTCTCTTCAAACTGTTGCCCTGCTATAACATTAGTTGGCTTGAAAGAAAAAAAACTCACTGTAGAAGTGGACAGTTCACACTAATGTCTAATATATATGCCCCTCGTGGCAGCTTTGAGAATGTAACACATGCTTGCATTGTATTAGGGACAGTTCACCCAAAAATGAAAATTCTCTCACCATTTACTCACACCCATGCTGTCCAAGAAGTTCTTTCTTCAGCAAAACACAAATTAAAACCTTTAGTTGAATATCTCAGCTCTGTAGGTCCATACAATGCAAGTGAATGGGTACCAAAAATTAAGCTCAAAAAAGCACATAAAATCAGTATAAATTTAATCCATTATACTCAAGTGGTTAAATCCATGTCTTCTGAAGTGATATGATAGGTGTGGGTGAGAAACAGATCAGTATTTAACTTGTATGGTTTTTACCATGAATTTTCCTCCCTGCCCAGATATGCAAAAGAATGTGAATCACAAAAAAAAAAAAAAAGATTAATAATAAAAAATTGAAGAATGTAAAAGTGTTGAGTGATAGTAAAAAAGGACTTAATTATTAAACTGTTTCTCAAGAAACACTTATTATATCACTTGAGAAGATAAGGATTTAACAACTGGAGTCTTCTAGATTACTTTTAAGCTTATTAAGTTTATGTGCTTTTTTAAGGTTCTACATTTTGGCACCCATTCACTTGCTTTTTATGCCATTACAGAATTGAAATATTTTTCTATAAATCTTAATTTGTGTTTAGCAGAAGAAATAAATTCAAACACACGAGGGTGAGTACATGATGGGTAAACTAATCCTGTAAGGCCATTTTTACTTAAAATTGTATCATTTTCATTTATTATGCTCAAACCTACACCCTTGTGTCAACGTGATTTGTCGGACGGACATACTTTGGAACGAAACAGCGTACAAAATCAAGTTTGTTTATAGCTAAAAGCAGTACAAGTATGTTTCAACTTAAAAACTGATGCCTTGCTTTATGTATATAAAGGACAGAAAGCATATTTATAAAACTCTAAAACACTCTTTATTCGGTCATAACTGCAGAGTTTTAATCCATTTACACATATTTATTATCAAAGTGCCACCTGCTTTATTTTGCACTGACTCTGCCTCTACCTTTGTGTAATTGTTCTATGATCACGAAGGCTTTTAGCTTCTAGATAAGTGTTAAATGAGAGTATAACCCATTGTTGGAGGAAAAAAGTGCTGGCTAACAGCCTTTTGAACTGGACCCAACTTTATTTCTCCGTTTAGCCAAATTGATTGGCAGCATTGTTCATGGATTTCAGATGTTAGGAATATCTTAATTAACGCAGATGGTGGCTCTGGCTTTGTTCAACAGCCGTACAGAAATTAAAATGGACAATGTGAAGCTGTAGACTGGCTCCTGAGGGATCTCATTACTTACTATATGAAGAAGTCAATGCACACTCCGTTGCTTCAATAAATGTTAATATCGTTACATGCTTGTACGTACATATAGGTGCTGAATGGTTAATTATGTAGTTGGGTGATTTCCATTAACACATTGACTCCAAACATGAGTTGCATGCTCAAAACTGAATTTGGTCCAAAAACAATCATAAAGCCATTCAGTGCCTAGTGATTGTGCACAGTGTGTTTGTGAGTGTGTTTGTAGATGAGTTGTAATGGTGGCATTTACATTTATTTTTATTTTTTTTAAATACATTTAATGTAAAATGTTACCATGGAAAATAACTGAGCTGAGCTAGTGGAGGCTTCAAAAGTGGAGAAAAAAAGTGAGCTGAGCTAGTGGAGGCTTCAGATGATGGCTGAAAGCAGCTTGAGTTGACACTTTGACTTCTACAATGGTAAAAAAAAAAAAATCTTATTATTTTGGTTAAAATCACTAAATTTGATCATTAGAATAAATTTGTAACCATTGTATTCCTCTAATAAGCTAATATTTTCAGCAAATGAAAACTGTATTGAGCATCCACAGTCAGACATTTTTTTTTTAAACTGTTCATTGTCTTACGTTTCCCCACAATTCCATGCGAATGAGACTGCCTTAAGACAACTGTGAACTTGTTTTATGCAACAGGCTTTCTATGATGCCTTAAGCTAGTCAGACTAATTGTTAGACAAAGTCTTAAGTTCATGGCTATTTTTATGTAAATGGCCTCTGATGCTGGCTCTAGTTCAACTCAGTTGTAGAGAACTATAGCTGGTCAGTGGGGTCCGTACTAACAGCACATTTAACTTGAGTTGTCTGTCCGGTAGCTTTGTTGTGGTAGCTAAGCGTTGATTATCAGTCCTTTTTTTGTTTCGTCCTCACTATTCCGATGACGTTCCTATACTCAAAGCACATGCTCAAGATGGCAAACTACCTCCTCATATCAACTTTGCACACACCAAACTTCTTCACGCTACACCAGTCGAAACACACACCTAGCACACAAACGGGAAGCCATTTTATACTGACTCACCCTCATCATGTCTTGGTGGCTGATCCTTAAAGTGGCAGGGCCAATTATCACTCTGCCAGAGTGCACTGCAGGTGATTTCTCTTTGGTGTGTATCCCTGTGTTCCCCATCATCATCAACAATCTGATGCTTAGCTTACATTACACGAACACACACACACATGCACATATAAATCTGCTATATAGAGTCCACTTTTACTGTCAATACTAGCTTCATTTTATTATGTCTTAAAAATTAATCCTATATGTATTGGTTGACAGCACTAAACAGAATGGAATAAGCACAACCTGAGGCCATGGACTAGACTGACTGTAGTGAGACAGGCTATGGTTACATTTGCTTTAGAAATTGATTTGCATATGCATCTTCTGTATGTTGTTGGCTAAGACCTTTAGCATATTGCTTGTGCTCCTGGTGGAGTATTCTGTGATTAACAATCAATCAGTAACAGTAAAACAAAAAAGTTTTGTTAAAAACTAGCTGTTCTGAAACTACATGTGGAAATCAATGCAAGTTCATTTACTCTGACTGACCTTGAAACCTGATATTGGGGCATTATTTGTGTGCCAATAGTATAAACCGAATTGCACTACTGATTGTAGAATAATGTCTTGGTAATTTCCCAACAACATTTTATTTGATTGTTTTCATGATTTTAACAAAACTTTTGATGGTTTGAAAGGCATGACTTACTTGAAATTTTGAGACATGAATACGACATGCCAGCCCGTGTATATGCAGACTGCAGTGCAAGTGGTAAAGTAGAATTCCACTCATTACAAAAAAAACAAAACAAACAAAATTTTCCATCATTTCAATTATTGAAAAGTTAATCCCAACATTCAAATTCCACAGGACAGTGCCAGGGGTACCTCAGAGCATTTAAAGTTAACAAAGAGGAAATAGTGTCGATTCCCAATTCTTCCACTGGAAGGCACTGTGGTTATGTAAACTCAACCTGGATGTCTTGAGCATCCGGTATTGGAAACGCTCATGAAGAGTCTCGTTTCTACACTGAAGAACAGAACGCCTATGTATCACACATTTTGACACAGACGATTTACGTTTGCTCATTAAATAAGCCACAGATGTTTCTCTACATCCTCTGATACGTGCACGAGACTGTGTTCCTCAGAGCGATGTCAAAAAGAGAGAAAATGAGGAAGGTAAAATCAACCATTAACAGCAATGATTCCCTCGAGATTAAAACGCTTTAGTGTTTTAGGTGCCCCAATACGGTGGCCCAGGGGTGCACAACAACATAACACTACCAAATGAGCAAAGCGTAGAACGATTTAGATGTAGTTGGGCAAGGGAGAGGGGGCAAAATAAGCCAGTAATGTTTTAAAAACACTTCAATAAAAAATGTGTCAAAGTGGGTGAACATTTCTAGAAGTAGTAGACACATGTATGAGTTGTAATGATTGAAACACGCCTGGATGTGGGTAATTTTTGTACTCCAAGTAATCACTGCCAACCATGTTAAAATAAAATGAATAATTGAATAATTCTGAATCTTTGTACTGATTACCATTGTCACATGTCTGCCAACCATGTTGAATGGTGCAAACATCATCTGCAGCCCAGCATAGCCAAGGGTGGGCCTTGGTGGGCATGGGCCCACCCAAATTAGACCCAGGCCAACCCAGAATATTAGAGATTATTCTTTGACTTCAAATATATATATATGTATAAAATAGTAAAAAAAACAAAAAAAAACATGAATTTTGATTTCTGAAAGTGTGAAAGAATTGTTTGAATGCGCCGCTTCTCTGTTAAGTAATATTGGTAAAAAACTTTTAGGTGAAAACTTGGCACATCCATTTTTATTGGGGCAACCCTAAAGTAATTTCCTGGCTATACACTTGCTGCATCCTGAAACTAAACTTTTCATCGGAAGTTTGGAGAAAATGCACTTGGCAGCATAGGAAAGCTATATATGGTCCCTTGCTCCCTATTTAGCGATTGACTTCACTAGTAGATTGACTGACTCAGTTTGAAATGCACCTTATTTTCATCCTAACTCTGCATTTAGCACCTGAAAGCAACACTTTCAATCTTTCGAATGTATCCATTGATACTCAGTGTGATAATGCCCAGTGAATAAAGGATTTCAATGAAACAAATAGCCCTATCAACGGATGTGCGGAACGACTAATTTTACTGACGTTTAAACAAAAATTGTGGAGTTGACTAATCTAAAAAGAAACCGACCTTCAGAAAACAGTATAAAAAATGTGTTTATGTGACCCATTTAAAATATTAATCTATTCCGAACACAAAATGTGATTTTTGGCAGAATGTTAGTCACATGCTATTCACTGTCACTGCATCTTTTTTCTCCATAAAATAAAAGTGGATTGATACTGAAGCTAACATTCCACAAACATCTTTTGAGTTCCACGGAAGATAGAAAATCAGACAGGTTTGGAACAACATAAAGGCAAGTAGTGATATAATAATAATAATAGGTAAAACTTAACAATAAGGTTAATTAACATTAGATAATGCATTAGCTATCATGAACTACCAATGAACAATATGTCATGTTGGTGCCTGTTTTTCATGTCTCTTATTTGAAAAAGTTCATGTCATGTTTTTCTCCTGTTTCCTTGTCATGTGATCTTCCTGTTTCCCTCCATGTCCATGTGTCTTGTTTTCATTGGTTTATTGTTTGATTACTTTGTTATTAGTCTTGTCTTTTTATTGGTTAAAGTTTATTTAGTCTTGTTATCTTGTTTATAGTTTAGTCTTGTGATTGGTTAGTAATTTAGTCATATGTTCTCCCATGTCAAGCATTTAAGCCTTCATGTTTTCCATTGTCCTTCATCAGGTATTGTTTGTGTATCGTCGTTATTGTTCATGCCAAGTACATAGTCCAGTTCATGTTTTTGTATTGGTCTAGTTTAGTCCAGTTCATGTTTTTGTATTGGTCTAGTTTAGTCCAGTTCATGTTTTTGTATTGGTCTAGTCAAGTTTATGGTTTTTTCTTTTTTTTTTTGGACATCACGTTTGTAAAATAAACTGCACATGGGTTCTGCTTAATCATCGTCTTCATTTGCATCTTCATCATTGCCATTGCTAGCTGCATACGTTTCACAATATTTTACAGCATTTATCAATCTCAGTTAATGTTAGTTACTAAAATACAATTGTTCATTGTTAGTTCATAGTGCATGAACTAATGTTAACATGTACATCTTTTTATTTTAATGTATTAATATACTGTATGTTGGAATTAACATGAACCAAGATTAATAAACTATATAAAAGTGGTGTTTATTGTTAGTTCATGTTAACTGATGTAGTTAACTAACGCTAACAAATGGAACCTTTTTGTAAAGTGTTACCCAATTTTCATTTTTGGGTAAATCATCTCTTTGAGAGTACAACCCAATTCATAAGGTATGTTTAATATTGGCAAAATGCATTGAAAATGTTAACCGATAAAATCCTGAGAGAATCTTGCTGCTAAATCAGTTATGTTGTATATTCCAAACAGAAATGCATATTAAAGAGACAATGATTTCATTGTGTGTAATTTATTAATATGATAGTGTTAATATTATTATGTGTATATAGTTATATACTTATTATGATTGACTGATTCACATGCAGAGAAAATACGTCGTACACATACACTGGATGGAACTCTAGAAAGATGAGAGATGTAATGGGTTCATAAGTCTGTTTGAAGCATTTCTCCTCACTCTCAGATGGTATTATTACACAAAGTGTTTTTGCAATTTTCTTGCTGTTTTATGAGGGAGTGCCACGATATGATGAAACAAAATTAGATTTCTCCAAAGTTGCATGCTTGCAATGAAGACAGCTTTGTTGATTATTAACAGGAGCTATAGTTTTATCACATTGCTCAAGACGTGGTACAACATCCTTTTCATGTCCAATTAACAGGTTTATACACGTTTATATATGTAAAATGTAAAGTTCAGTAGATACGCGCACTGCTTGCACTCACAACAAGCTGCTGAACACTGCACCATGAGTGAGGGCGAGAGTGAGATAAGGTGATGCAATAGAGGGAATTCTCCTCATTTTGAAAGTGAAACATGCCTTGCAATTGAGCTAACATTCGTTATTGAGATTTTAATCTTGTCCGATCATGCAAGTAAAGTTCTCTTTAACTTGCCCGTTCAAAATTCTACTTGTCCCGGACAAGCGTTAAGGTCGAGCACTGTATTAAAACACATTTTAGCCTCAAGTAACATGTAATCTTCACCTGTCGCTGTCTGTGTGCAACACTGTGTGTGTGTGTGTGTGTGTGTGTGTGTGTGTGTGTGTGTGTGTGTGTGGAGAAGCTACTTGAGCCCCACCCCAAAAAAGAGCAGATGAGAGCACAGATGCAGCATGACTTTTGGTGACATTCATTCTTATGTGTAACAAACACGCATGTAAACACAATGGGCAATATCGATGTCAGCTAAAATGATCGAGGTCATGTCCATATATCGTACAATAAGTCAATAACGTAATTATCATGACAGGCCTACTCACCACTACTTGGCGGGGCTACGGAAGTGATAGGGTAAAGTTGATTGACGCATTGTTGTGGAGGCAGTCAGATGCAAATGTCTACCACAGTGTGACATCACAATGTGGAGGAAGTACAGTCGTTTTGGCAGCTTGGTTTTAGCAAATACTGTTTTTGCATTAAGGAGGAAGTTTGGAGTTCTGAAACTCATATTTGTAAAGTGGAATGACCTCTTAAATGTAAAAAGATGAACGGAAATTTGATTCCTCATGAAATGACCACTTTAAGAATGTGAAAGGCCTGTCAACATTTTAGTTTTGTGGTTTTAAGTACAAGCATGTCAAACTCAAGGACATTTATAATAGTGTGCTCTTCAAAGTTGTCAAAAATAACATTTATCAGATATACATATTTAAAATTTGCACTGTTTAAAACAGGTCTCCTATCCTGGCCAAGCTGGTGTTTAGCTGGTTGGCTAGCTGGTCTCCCAGCATGACCAGCCAGATACAGTTTAGCAGAGATGGACCACTTGTATTCAAATGAATGGTAGAAATTGGAATTACCAACAGACAACAGATGTAGAAAAGGAAGTCGTGCCTCACTGGTAATTTGAGCCAGTCACCTTTTAGAAACAGACATCGGGTGTCAGTCAATTCGAGAACGTTCATGCGCATTAGCGGAATCAGGCTGACAAATGACGTTTTTTAGCATTATCCAAGCTAAAGAAACAATTTATGATGGTTTGTGATTAAATATTTTCTTTCTTCCTAATCTTGACCAACCATTTTGGAGATTCTGGTATTTCTCCAATCAACTAGATAGGAGCAATACTTTATAATGTTCTGTCCCATGTTCATGTTTCAATAAGAATACGTCACCACAAGACAGAAAACTGTGCCTTTCTGTCAATTATCAATGTTTATTTAGGAATATTTAGGAGTGTTTATACTAAAAAGAATAAAAAAGAGAATGCCTGTCAATCATTCTCAGTAGAAGAACAGTTCATGAGTTCATGCTAATGGGAAAAGTATGAGGATGATTAAACTTCATTCATAACAGATGCCATATTTAATTTGACATAAATGGGAATGAAGATGTGAGAGATGTAAGTAGTCTGTTCATGATAAAGTTCAAAATCAAAAAACCTGGTTGATCATTCAACTTTTTTAAGAACATACTGAGCAAAGCGTTCTTCGGTCCCTCACAGCCCCATTTTAAATTCATATAAAATATAGCACGTTCACTGACTAAAGTCTATAAAATTAATTTTATTGGCTCTGCTTGCAAGCACACCATCACACTAAGGAAATGTTGACTTACTTACGTACAGTGCAAAGATGCCTATATAACCCTCATCTAATTCAACACTGGATGATAATGTGTGTGAATGCATTGATACATAGGCTCTGCTGTGCTAATGTATGCATGTCTTTTATCTGTTTAGGTGTGCGTGAAAGAGGGACAGACATAACTGACTTATGACATATGCATGTGTAAGGGATTAAATAAAGAGTGTCAGTGTATCTGTGTTTAGGTCTATATATGAACCAATCTGGGACATTGTCTCTTCATTCTGCTGTGAAGATGAACTCTCGGCCGCTTGCCATGTCCTGAAATTTCAGCTCCATTGGAAAATCATTACAGATCAGAGAGGAACAGGACCATAGACATACCAAAAACAAGACATGCTATTGACAAGAATCTCAAAGGTAATATGTACAAATGAAAATGTTTCTAAGAACTAGGGCTGTTAACGCAGGATGCATTCTTGCATTAAGAACAGCTAGATGGAGTGCGACAGAATGCCACAGACTTGAACAGAAGGCTCATTTAGAGGCACATTAACTCCTTTACTCCGTTGCTGATGAACACGCTTGAGATGCTTATCCCACCCCCAGATTCATCTGATCGGTCCACTCTTTTCAAACTCACATTGATTTGCTGTTTTATGTTTTCAAACTATTTTTAACTCAATACAGTGTCTAAAAAGTCACGTTTGTGGTGCAAGATGCTGAAAAAACAGTTGGCCAAAGATGTTTGTCTGCTGTGTGTGTAAATTGGCCAACAATTAAAAACTATCCCAGATGGATCGAAAGAGCGCATCCTGTGTGAACGACCCATATCATTTGTCTAAATAACCATGCCTATGCAGCCTTGTTGGTAAAAATCTTTTTAGATTCACTGTGTATTTTCAGAGAGGTCAGACCATGGCCATGTACGACTGTGCAGCCACACCTGGAAATTAAGTGAGAACATCTTCTCAGGGAAGGAATCATTTTCCCCTTCAGCATCAATAACTCAAGGGCTGTCTATAAATACCTGACTCACTTTTGGCTTTTTGGAGCTAAACTTTGGAGGACTTACAGAATTACGTGCATGAGAACCATAGTTGATATGATGATAGTCCTTGTAGAGATTTAAAAACTTTTGCAAAATGTGCCATATTTCATTAGTGGTACTCTAATGACTGCTTAAAGTCACCAAATTAGTAGTAGTGCCTGGAAATGCCATCTAAAGGCAGATCAGAAAAAGTCGTTATTACGTGAAAATCATAATTTATCGCTCTTTAATGTTTTTCACGCTTTAGTTGGCGTTCAAACCTGACAGGTTCACAATATATGCAAGAACCAGTAAGGTTTGTGTGCACTTACTGGTGTGGTGTGGGGGGGTTGGGTGCTCTTCTGGCCTATGTGCAAACAAAGTTCTCACTTGCCAGATGATAAGAGGTAAAAATGAAGAAAAGTGTTTGGTCTAATTGAAAGTTCCAGACAGTGATTTGTTTTTTGTAACAAAAGACATAGAACATAATTTTCCTGAACATTCACATTGACTGTTTCTTGCTGGTGGAGTGATCTTTGTATCAAAATGAGCATCTCTTCTGTGTGCACTTGACTCAATCCTCTTACAAAATCTCTTTCGTTCATTATTAACTCTCACTTTTCCAGTTACTATATACATGTACGTTTGGTGTCTGGAAAAGATTTGATTGGACGTTCTGCTAAATAACTCCTTCTTTTGTCTCATAGAAAAGAAAACTTGTACAGGGTCCGTACAACATGAGAGTGAATAAATGATGACATAATTTTAATTTGGCAGATTCTTTTTGCACTCCGGTGTAAATAATGAGAAATGCTATTTACACCTCAGTGCAAATAGAAGCAGATTGTTGCACAACAACCCTGGTGTAAATAATGTTAGAAGCACCCTGGTGCAAATAGTGTCACCCGTATTTAAATACTAACATACAGTATGGGAATCACTGCAGTGTGTTTATTTATAATCCCATATACACACTACATCAACGTCTAACCCTAAACTTAACCTTAACCGTAGAAAAAATAACCTTCATTTTACTACAGTAAATGGTTTCACGTGGGAACGAGTGTGATCGACAGACTTCTAACCTTAGTAAGTAGTATTAAAGGAAATATTAAGAGTGGAAACAGGAAATCGGATGGGAAAAAGAGTGAGACATAAAGCGGATTCAAACCGCGGTCGCTAGGACAACAGTACACATTCACACATCGTCTTTACACCCCTGTGACTGCAGCGACACCTAATTGGTTAGTTTGTCATATATTTCCAAGTACACCAGAGTACAGTCGTGACGATGGGGCATGGTGACACACTGGGGTGGGCCGACACTTGTAGCTCCGCCCACATCTGATTTAATTGTTTTACAGCTGAGCTTATAGGTGTATGTTGTTGAGAAGTGTGACGCTATAAGCTAAGCATACACATAGGGAGACTATTCTCTGGTTTTATGAGGACATACATAAATCATTACGTCTGTGAACTACTGAATAATAATAAAGCTCAAAAAGTAAACAGAGAGAAATAAAGCGCTAATAACTGGCGCACATTTACTATTAATTAGCAAACGTGACGTTCAGAGCAGAATTCTATGTGTTATTTTAGTGGAGTATCTGTAACAGAGATTCTAATGTGCATGCATGCCTCTCATATCTGTCCCTCATGTTGATATCAAACATACTGAATAATTTCGTGAAGTTCATGTACATGTTTATGCATTTGCCTTTTTAAATTTTACGATCATGTGATTATTTCCCTTTTAAATCCTCAAGGAACCGGCAAATTGTAAACGCCTGCTCTTCCCTTTTTTTGCATGGGAGGCACTTAAAGATTTCTGTTGCTATAGGTTTGGTTAAGCATGGAAAGGTTGTTGAAATGGACACTATTTCCCCTTTTATAAATGCTGCACAGAATTGTCACAGCTCCAGCTGACTATTATTATGCAGCTAAAATACTTAAATTGAATTGAAGGTATTTGTTACAAGTCACAAAGGAGCTTCAAATGAGGTCACAGGAGCAGATTCTAAATGGAGGCTTAAAAGTATATAATAAAATAAACAAAGTACAAATTAACGGGGTAAACACAGGAACAAAAGGAACATCCACGATGGGAAAAATACAGGAACAGAGAAAACATGAACAATGGGAACGGGTCACAAACAGAAGGTCAAAACACATACAACAACTGACAAGGACTGAACAGAAATAAGGGCATTATATACAAACTGACTAATGAGGGAATGGAACACAGGTGAGAACAATAGGGAACAGCTGGAAGTGAACAGAGCAGGGGATTATGGAAAAGTGTAGTCCGGGGGGAGCAGATGACAGAGGCAAAACACAGGGCAGACAACAGTGAATCGTATCAGTATGCATAGCAAATAAGTGTCATAATGTTATTTAACATCAGAAGCTAAAGAATGAAATTTCATAAAACATACTGACCCACATACTGTACATAATTTATTAAAAGGTAAATGTGAGATACATGGGATGAGTTTGCCATTGCTTTTAACACTTCAATATTCTGCAATGCAAGTTCACTTTATAATTGTAATTGGCTTTACAATGTAGTGGACATTTTCCAATATGCCTCTTGCTGCTGGAAAAAAAAAAATGTATCAGCCTCTCTCCTGTGAGCAAGTTTAATCAATTTAACATAGCTGCCAATGTATTGAAAACCATCTTTCAATACACCTTCTACTGCTTACATTCTGTATCTGATTAGACAGTATGGTGCTTCATATTTGCTGTGAATGACACGTCGCTATGCTTAAGCTAGTAAGTCGCATTCGATTCACGAACATCACGTACTGTAAATTTTTTAAAATACTGTACATTAACTAACTTTACACCAAACCGTTTCTCTCACCTCACGCAATGACAACGTCCTCATGTTCCCCCTTATCCTAAATCGTTTCACTGTTTCATGTCCGAACTGTCCCTTGTTTCGGAGCTTTTCAGTATTTAGGTGTACCCAGCATGTCACCCTGCCCCATCGTCCAGACTGCAATCTGTGGCTTCCCCACTTCCCTCTTGTTCTAATTGTTGACTGCCATGGAGATGTTGAATCTACAAGACCAGCAGATCTCGATGGAAGTTTCAGTATGTGGCCTCTTGGCCTCTCTGTGTTTTGAATGTATACACCCCTTTGCACTATAATTTCTTTAGATGTTGATTTATTAACTAATTGCTTGTAATTGCTGCTTAGCACCACAATTAATCCATGATGTCTGGTTCCAGGAGCACATTAATCTGGATTTCTACAATTAAGTAATTAGTTCAATTATAGAAGAAATAAAAAGAAAAGAAAAGAAAGGAAGAGAAGGACGAGGAGGGGGCCACATTTTTGGAAAAAGAGAAGTAATTAATTATGAATGGGGGAAATTATAAGAGGGAAAAGTATGCCTCTGTGAGAGGTTTTACTTTTGTGTGAACATTTATTCAATCAAATTCATTTCATGGTCCTTCACTCATCTTGGTTAAATAGTGAATTTCCCTGCGTCTCTGCCTATGTCGTGCATCAGTATATCGTGAACATGAATTCAGGCACTAGTAAGGGAGTTCATCCACTGAACATTGGTCACCTGCGACCTCGCGCATTGAGGCTCAGCTATTATTAATCAGCATAACACTATCGTTCATTTTCCTTAGATATGAAGATATTCAAATGTACAGTGTTATTATAACAGATAAATGGCGCGAATAAAGAAATACAAATATATGAGAGTGT
This sequence comes from Xyrauchen texanus, assembly GCF_025860055.1. NCBI lineage: Eukaryota > Metazoa > Chordata > Actinopteri > Cypriniformes > Catostomidae > Xyrauchen > Xyrauchen texanus. The sequence goes on along the minus strand of NC_068310.1, from coordinate 30,076,888 downwards.
ATTTTAAACCTTTTAACAACTCAAATGTTTAAAAAATGTTTCACTTTCATGGTAGTTATTAAAGAAAGACATTACAAACCACATCTCTTTAAAGATAAAATAAGGCTCAGACTTTTGCACTTGTGCTCATCTTCTAACGACTTGAAAGATTTCAGAAGACATTACGACTTTTCCGGTAAGTGAATATAGTGAGCAACAATGCCTGGTTTTAACGGTGCATTGTGGGATTTTTATGAAGCGAACATTTCAGTGCACTGGAATGATTTTGCAAATGAGGCAGCCCTAAAAAGGGCCGACTCACTGATCAGTGCCCTGACTACTGAACTAGGAAACTGATTGAGACGCATCCTTAGTCTTTTCTGTACCCCATTCCAAACCATCTAATGTTCTCTCCTGTGTGTTTTCATGCCGTACCCACCCAGTCTATCCTGTCTCTCTTAGGCTGTGGTACAGACTGCATTGTCTGCAGGCATTGTCATTGTTATTAGCCTTGTGGATTGCTTCAGGGGTATGTGCAAGCTCAGGGGAGAAGGAGCCAGGTTGGATAATTAGTTTTTCCTCAGTTTCAGACGAGCACACCAGCACTGTCACATTCTGGAAACAGGAAGTGCTAAGATTGTCAAGGCAACAGCAGCTAGGCTTCTGGCAAGCTGCATTCCAGCACAGCTTCCCTGCACACGCCATCAAAATACTGACAGGACAATGGCAGCAGTCTCGATAGAGGTAACAGATTGCTGTCATTACGTTCTGTCAGGTGCTTTATTGCAAAAATATCTTTATGAGAGGCATTAGGAACTGTTGGAACTGGAGGTGTTGGAATGTCTCACTAATTTCTGATGTAGTTTAAATAGCACACAGATAAGATAATAACCAGTCGAGCCTACTTTAATGGACATGCAGTGGCTCATAATCAGCCATCAAAGGCAGAGTTGTTTAATATTGAATTTCATAAGGATGATCATGGCTTCGTTATTGTTCTGAATGCTCAGTACTATGGAGTCTCTCTTCTGGTGTTGTCTGGACAGTACCTCTGATCTCTGATGATGTCATAACTCTGAGGAGTGGACAGCGATGGCATTGATGGCTAGTCTTGGATTTGTTTGAGGTGCCTTGGGATAAATATATGCTGATAAGCAGGATAAGCAGACTTGTGAACAGTGCACCGACAAATCCAAAGAGGAGACCATAAAGTAGTGGCCATGTTCTGTCTAGCAGTTGGTGCTGAAAAGGTGGCACAGGTTTCCTCTTCATCTCTAAATCTACATCTTTCCAGGTGAACCCTCTGGCTGTAAACCAGTCAGTGACAATAATGGTTAGCATGACTCGTCTTTTTGAGACAAGTTACTTGCAATTCACAATCTTTGTTCTCAAGAATGTTAACCAAAAGAGATGCTGCAATTTTGATTTTGAATAGTCAGAAGATGCCAAAATAGTTAACATTCAGTTGTTGTGTTTACAGAAGTGGTGTATATTAAAAGGATAGTTCATGCAAAAATAAAAATCCTTTTTTATCATTTACTCACCCTCATGATGTTCCCTTGTGGATTTATGGACCCACTTTATATTAGGTCGCCTTAACTACTATATACTTAACCATTTGATACAATGTGCTTATTATATACACTCACCTAAAGGATTATTAGGAACACCTGTTCAATTTCTCATTAATGCAATTATCTAATCAACCAATCACATGACAGTTGCTTCAATGCATTTAGGGGTGTGGTCCATGTCAAAACAATCTCCTGAACTCCAAACTGAATGTCAGAATGGGAAAGAAAGGTGATTTAAGCAATTTTGAGCGTGGCATGGTTGTTGGTGCCAGACGGGCCGGTCTGAGTATTTCACAATCTGCTCAGTTACTGGGATTTTCACGCACAACCATTTCTAGGGTTTACAAAGAATGGTGTGAAAAGGAAAAACATCCAGTATGCGGCAGTCCTGTGGGCGAAAATGCCTTGTTGATGCTAGAGGTCAGAGGAGAATGGGCCGACTGATTCAAGCTGATAGAAGAGCAACTTTGCCTGAAATAACCACTCGTTACAACCGAGGTATGCAGCAAAGCATTTGTGAAGCCACAACACACACAACCTTGAGGCGGATGGGCTACAACAGCAGAAGACCCCACCGGTACCACTCATCTCCACTACAAATAGGAAAAAGAGGCTACAATTTGCAAGAGCTCACCAAAATTGGACAGTTGAAGACTGGAAAAATGTTGCCTGGTCTGATGAGTCTCGATTTCTTTTGAGACATTCAGATGGTAGAGTCAGAATTTGGCATAAACAGAATGAGAACATGGATCCATCATGCCTTGTTACCACTGTGCAGGCTGGTGGTGGTGGTGTAATGGTGTGGGGGATGTTCTCTTGGCACACTTTAGGCCCCTTAGTGCCAACTGGGCATCGTTTAAATGCCACGGCCTACCTGAGCATTGTTTCTGACCATGTCCATCCCTTTATGGCCACCATGTACCCATCCTCTGATGGCTACTTCCAGCAGGATAATGCACCATGTCACAAAGCTTGAATCATTTCAAATGGGTTTCTTGAACATGACAATGAGTTCACTGTACTAAAATGGCCCCCACAGTCACCAGATCTCAACCCAATAGAGCATCTTTGGGATGTGGTGGAACGGGAGCTTCGTGCCCTGGATGTGCATCCCACAAATCTCCATCAACTGCAAGATGCATCAATGCCACGTAGAATTAAGGCAGTTCTGAAGGCGAAAGGGGGTCAAACACAGTATTATTATGGTGTTCCTAATAATCCTTTAGGTGAGTGTACATATATGTTGTTGTATTGTAATCACATTTAAAGTACTTGCATTTAATTAAATTTGTAGTTACACTGTCAACTTTACTCCTAACCCAACCCTTACCCCAAAACCTAACTCTAGCCCCTAATTCAATCCCTAACCCTATCCTTACTCCTAAACCTACACGTACCTCAACCTCAGTAGCAGCAAATGTGGGAATTTTGCAGAACAACATGTAGTTACACAGTAAATACATTGTCTTGTATGTATTTAATGTTTGCACATAGTAGTGAAGGCCACCTAATATAAAGTGACTGATTTATTTTTTCTGTAGAAGACAAAAGGATGTGTTTGGCAGAATGACAGCCTCAGTCACTATTAACTACAGTGAAATGATGCAATGAAAGTGAATGGTGACAAAGGCTGTGATTTCCTAATATCTTGAAACAGCTTATGGGTGAGGAAATGATGAATGTAAATGTGTTGGTGAACTATTCTTTTAACAAAGTGCTCACTTTATTTGCTTAATGTTAAATATGTAACAGTGTTTGCATTCCCATTTTACTTCCATAATTGGACATATTTGTGAGTGAAACAAGAAAGGAAATGTAGGGACTTAAAGGATAGTTCACCCAAAAATGAAAATCCTCTCATGATTTACTCCCTCCTGGCATCCCAGATGTGTATGACTTTCTTATGCAGAACTCAAATTAAGATTTTTAGAAGAATATCTCAGCTTTAGGTCTTCACAATGCAAGTAAACAGGTGCCAACATTTGAAGTTCCAAAATCCACATAACATTTACATTTACGCATTTGGCAGATGCTTTTATCCAAAGCGACTTACAGTGCAGTTATTACAGGGACAATTCCCCCGGAGCAACCTGGAGTTAAGTGCCTTGCTCAAGGACACAATGGTGGTGGCTGTGGGACTCAACACAGGATTGAACCAGTGTCCTTCTGATTACCAGATTGCCAGTTATGTGCTTAGACCACTACGCCACCACCACCACATAAAGGGAGCATAAAACTAGTCCATATGACTTCAGTGGTTAAATCCATGTGTTCAAACAGATAGGTGTGGGTGAGAAACGGATCAATATTTAAGTCGAATTGAATTCATTGTCCTGCCCAGTATGGAGTGATATGCATGAAGAATGTGAAACACCAAAAGCAGAAGAAGGAGAATGTAAAAGAGTGGAGAATGGAGATTTAACCACCAGAGTTTTATTTTGCCCATATGTGGATGTTGGACCATTTTGGCACTGATTTATTTGCTTTGTATGGACCTACAGAGCTGAGAAAGTCTTAAAAAAAAAAATCTTCACTTGTGTTCAGCAGATGAAAGAAAGTCATACACTTTCTAAAATGATTTTTAGATCATTTTCATTTTTGGGTGAACTATCCCTTTAATTTTGTCCATTTTGAATAGATAAAATATTTTTCAAATGTATTGATGTCAGCCGAAAAGGAAAGTAAGTTAAAAGGCGGAGCAAGTTATTACTTTTTAAATTAAAGATTGTGAAGACCAACTTTTTTTGGAACTTGTTTTTTAAGGTGCACAATGGGACCAGGAATGTGCATTAATAAAGTAAATTGGGTTAATTTGATTTCTTATTGACTTATTGAGAAAATGAGCAATAAAAATTATCACTCAAATGATTGAAAGCACTTTGTCTTGGTTGAGACACCAATCAAGAACAATAAATTACTACTTTTAAAAGATGTTGAAGCCCCTCACCCTGTTTTGCGGAGTACTGCATCACCTTCTCATGATCCTCATGATCCTTTATATTTTCTAGTTGGTGCTTCTCCAGGTCAGCGGTCATCTTGCTAACAAGTTCGTGGTACCCCTCCACATATTTCTGCATGGCAAGAGTTTTATCCTGGTTGATGTTCTTACCCACCTCTTAAAGAAAAAGAGCACAGTCAAACCCAGCATTTACTTCTAGTCCAGTTGTGTTTAGTCTAGCGTGGCTCTTGTCTTCACTCTGCACACTAATATGGATTTAATATTAATTAACTTAATTGTTCGTGACATTCCTTTCATATTCATATTCAAGACACAATGCAATTCTTGCAGCACATTAAGAAATCAAACATACGATAATGGCCTCCATCAACCCTAGAAATGAGGTTAACTAAGAATGCCAGGCCCAATAAATGTACCAAGTATAATGAAGCAACACATGCCGGAGCATAAGGATGCAATTTATCCAAGGTGTTGTTTGCTGAATGGCTACTCCTCATCATAGCCCATTTACAGGCTGGCAATTAAAGCTCTTGTAATTGCCACATTGTATATTTTCTGTACGCATCAGCTTCTATTTTTGCAGAGAAATCGCTTTCATTTTCTGCGGCACACCATTTTGACTGAAGGATGTTCTTGGGCTGTCGAGTCTGTCATTTTTCCCCCTCTTCCTCTTTGTTTATCCCTTTCTCCCTCTCTCTCTCTTTAACGGAGTTGATGAAAGGAACAGATGGCATATAGTGAATTTGGTGTCAGCTCCACCGAGCCTGCTGTCAGATCATTTGCACCTTCTCATATCCGATGCCATTCGACTGTGGAGTTGCCCTCACACCGGACCACAATCACTGCCAGATGAGCGACAGAGTGCAAAGTGCGTCCCATCCAAAATGTATAAAAATAACACTATGCTCTGCTGAACTTCATCTTTTGGACAACAGTTTAAGATTGATTACTCTTATTAGCTCGATGCTTATTGCATCAGTGGTGTGCAAAAACAATAGAAAGCTGATGAAAAGCTCTGTAAATTTTTTGTCTATTCAACAGTTTTGTTTCTGACAAAAACTTGTTTATGGCCACATGCAGATGTTAGTGGGGAATTCAGTGTGCCAATACCCATATCTGATTATTTAGAACAACATTTGCTGATACTGATAGTTTGGTTATTTTACTTTTTTTAATGCCTTGTTTCAAATGACTGATTACTAATTATGCAACCTTGAAAGAAATGTAAATAATAAGCTTATTATTTATGTCTTTACATGTCTTTCATGTGTCAGAGTACCTGGTCTCAGGATTAACTAAAACACTGAAACAACTATTTAACTAAACTACACATTAACTAAACAATTATGAGCGTACATTAACATTCTCAACTCAGATTAACTGAATTCTGAATAGCCTCATGTTTGACTGGTAAGATTTCTTAATTTTTTGAATGTTCTCAACTCACATCAACTGTATTCTGAATGATGAAGATTGTCAGTTTTTTGCTGAAGCATCTCCGCTTTAGCTTTAACAAACTCATTACATTCCTTGCTGTGTGGAGCTTTAAGGTGAGTTATCAAATTAGTTGTGTTAAGTTTTATTGGTAGTTCCACCTCGTTAAATTCTAGCAGTGGAAAGCGTACCAATTGCAACTCTGCTGTCATTGGCACCCAATTTAAAGTAATTACGCACAAGAGACATCACACGCAGCACAAGTTTTGGCTAATTGGCTAAGGTGTTTTTTTCTGGCCCATATTGACAGGAAACAATTCACTGATGATGTCCGATGATGTTGAGCTGATGTCCGATAGCGCAGATAATGGCTTTTGTCAGCTGATACCGATGTTTGGCCAATGCATCAGTGCATCTCTAATGAATGCACATTTTGTAATCATTACTGATGGCTGTCAGTTTTATTAATTAGTAGGCTTGGGATTGATGCCTTTTCATGAATCGATAATCAGAACGTTTTTCTAATGATTTTCAATCTATAATGTCCTTTTTCTAAATAGGGCTACTAGTTGTACAATGGTCTTTGTCTCTTCATACATTTTCTCAACACATTGTTAGTAGAAGTGTGAATAGCAGGTTTCGGTTTAATTTGTTTTGGAAAAGGGACTCTCCACCACGTTAAATGGCTGCTTATCGCCGGTTATAAACTTTTTTTATAAACTTAAATTTCTTAACTTCTTGGCTTGTGGCGAATTAATTGATAATTTTTTCTAAGGGTTCATAGCTTCCGTAATTGTTGGTTGTAACTGTTTGTTGCCTTTTGCTGCACATACCTGCCATTGGCCATGATATCTGTTCATATTGGCCAGCTCCATCAACCCAGAATCCAAAATCACTCCAAATTTTGCTGCTTTTGCAATTTCCCCAAAACTCTCCCAATTTGTTAATCCGCCATAACATTATCCACAACGAATCCAAAGACTACATTAAACATTTAACATATCGATTCCTCAAAAGTGCATCGAGAAATAATGTGTCAATCAATAATCAATGTATTCATATTTTATGATATTCCTATTAATTAGTACAAAAATCTGCCAATCGTTGCCTAAAATAATCATCCTAGTTTTTCTATCACTTATACTGTACATCTGACAGTGTCCTCATAGTAAATCATTTATCAGACCACATGTACTAAATGCTCTCAATAAATGGTCTGCACTTATAAAGCACCTTTTTAACCTTAACGGTATTCAAAGCACTTTACACTGTGACTCATTCACCCAATCACACACACATTCATACACCAATTGCGGTAGAGCTGCCATGCAAGGTGCTAGCCTGCCATTGGGAGCATCTTGGGGTTCAGTGTCTTGCCCAAGGACACTTTGGCATGTGGAGTCGTGTGGGCCGGGATTCAAACCACCAACCCTGCGATTAGTGGCCGACCCGCACTACCAACTGAGCCACAGCCGCCCACAACAGAGAAGAAATTTCCATTTTGTGTGTGTGCAGCTGACCTATGGCAATGTCAGTTCTGCCAATCTTCTGCAGTGCACGAGACAGCCTGTCGTAGTATATCTGCTTGCCATGTGTCTGCAGCCAGTCCTTAAGGTTTGAGCGACAGGGGGGCTCCTTGTCTGAAAATAACCCAAACATGGTCTAGACAGTCAGAGGGAGAGCAGCCAGTAATAGAAAGAGTGGCTCTTGAATTTTACAGGCAATTAAACTATTTAATCATGTCCCTCTGCCTCAATACATTTCATTTCTGATGAAAAGGAATCACATCAACAGAATTAGTTTGGTTGAGATGCCTCTTGAGTGGACCTCTCAACATGAGTAGATTGCTGAGAGTGTACCCTCTGCATTACAGTGGAGATATACATTATGCTGTATACATTAGTTGTCTATGAGCTCTTCATTCACTATTTGTGGTGTCACAAATCTCACATTGTACTACTGGATTTCACCAGCAAAAAACAGTTCAGCCAGAAATTAAAATAACGCCATAATTTACTCACCTCTATGTTGTTCCAAACTCTTATGACTTTCTTTTCTTTCTTCCGTAAAACACAAAAAAGGAGATGTTAGGTAGAATGCTCTCTTCGGTCACCATTTAATATTTTATGGAAAACAGACTCATTGAAAGTGAATGGTGACTAAGGCTAACATTCTGCCTAATGTATTTTTTAGTGTTTAATGGAAGAAAGTCATACAGGTTTGGAACATTATGAGTGTAAGTAAAAGATTACAGAATAAAATTGTTTTGGTGTAATATCCCATTATAATACCTATATTTCTTCGTCTCCTTGAATGAAGTGTTAACTGGTTCTTTTCTGCGGACAGTCGATCCAAGTGTTGGAAGATGTTCTCCTCAGTATGGGAGAGGGCAGAGATGAACTCTTTACACTCCTGAGCTGTCAGCAGCTCCACCAGACGATCCAGCTGGTGAGGTCCAATGTTCTCTGCCACTGTGGAAGACGAAAATAAACCGCATCCCACCAGAGTACAGAACAAGGGAGTTAGCGGGATATTTCTTGCAAAAGTTTAAAATCTGCCATCATTTACTGACCTGTTGTTGTTCCAAGCATGACTGACTTTTCTATTGCAAGAATAAAATAACAAAGTATTCCTCTAAAGGTGATCTTTTCCCCCCCAAGCACAAGATCCCTTAATTTAATACAAATACACAATAATTAAGTTAAGAAAAGACCACGAGGCATGGTTTGTTTATATATACTGTATATACATGATGTTATGCATCATGTTTTATTAATACTATGCCTGCTTTAATTAGTTTACATTTTTTCACATATACTTATATCACTGTAGCTTGTGTTATATAATCCAGGCATTAAAAAAGAGAAGCTGGTTTTGGAAGATTATTTGCAATATACTCGTAGCAAAATACATTCATAAATATAAAGACTGGACGTGTGCAACAGTGCTCTTTACTCCTTCATTTGCACAAAAAAACACATATTCATTGGTCCTCAAAATGCATTAAAACATGGAAAGAACATAATGAAATAGTTATGCAAGTTAGGTAAATACTGTAAATTCCTTAACAGCATTAAATATATGAATCTCATGTATTGACAGCTGAATGCTTAAAGATCCATGCACCAGAATACATGTTTGAAGAACATAACCGCCTACTTTTCAGGGTTGAAATAGTTTTTCATTTTATTTGTTTTGGTCTCGGTGTGAATAGACCTTTCGTCTGCAGTTCGTCTCGCAAATTCATCGTGAATTTGGTGTAAACAGGCCTTTGCTTTCTGACTAAACATCTTTTGTTGTGTGTTCTATGGAAGGAACAAAGTCATATGAGTTTAAACATGAGGGTGAGTTAATTAAAGGTGACAGAATGTTCATTTTTGGGGTAACTATCCCTTTAAGTGTTTCTAAAGTAGAACTTTAACTGATACTGAATAACCACACCACCCCCTCTGCATCTCCAACACAAAATCATACATTCTGTGTAGACATATACAAACAAGCATAGTCGTGACTCGTGCCTTGAATACCTTTCTAGTTCTCCCTATGTCATGCTTGACAGTCTTTAAGGCAGCTGTTAAGACTGCAGCTGATACCATCCCTTGAGGAATGTATAGTAGAGCTGCGAACAGCATGAGAAGCAGATGCGTGACATCGCTGGGAAGAGGTGTAATCAATTAATGCCGATGTGTGATAGTAGAGACATATTTCCCCCTTCCATCACTGTCACCTTTAACGAATAAACCATCCTCTCATGTCAATACCACACTGTGGGTGGATCAGTCACTCAGAACTTTCTCTCAGATTTGTGTATGTTATATGTATGTGACTGCTGTAAGTAATCAACACTCACCTGTATCTTTAGCAAGACTTGGGCTGTTCAAGAGGAGGATGAAGCAGAGAAACGATGGCTGCATTGTAACAGAAATCCTAGTTTTGTATTTATTTTCAAATCACCTCAGAGTTCTGTAATCATGAATCATCGCTTGTGGAATTTGAAACTAAACAGTTATCTGTTCTCTAAACCAATGGCTCTGTTTGGCCAGCTTCTGCTGAAGGTACATCCAGTGCTGGAGGCTATGATCATCACAGCCTGAAATAGTCAAGGTCTTCAGCAAGGATGACTTCCATTTCTCCTTCTTTCAATTTTTCCTTCACCCTGAGGATTTGAGTTAATAAACACAATGAATGCGCATTTAGAACAAGCAATCTTTTGGACCTAGAGATGAGTATTTGGTTAAGACATAAAACACTTATTTTCAAGTATTTTATATACTTCAGAATCAGATCAGTTTTATTTCCATATAGCTGACGTATTAAATTAAGTAGCCTTGATACACTTAGAATAGTCTATAAATTAAAATAGACTCATTATAATTATTAAGTTATTAAAAGTGTTATTATATATTATAGATATATATATTTATATATCTCAGTGCCCCAAAATCTAATTTTAAGCTTGAGGTATTGTTGTTGAATGTGTGAAACCTTCTCTAGGTATTCTGTATAATTATTGACAATTGTCATCCCTTATTAGACATTTTTGAATCAATTAAAGTGTGTTTACCTTTTCATGTGGCGCTACTGATTGTGAATTGTGCGAACAGCCTCAGAGGCACAGGTACTGGTTCCATGGGAACCAGGAAGTTATCACATTTATAATCAATGATAAGCGTTATTCAGAGATTGCATTTCATTCTAAAATTACATTTTTACTCCACTGACAGTTAGGTTTAGGTTTGGGGTTAGGGTTAAGGGCATATGGTTAATAAAATATGCATTTCTGTTGACTAAGTAATGTTTTTACAAACTTATCATTTTTTAAATCTTTGTGTTTGTGGTTATGGTTAGGTTTGGAGATATGGATAGATGTAGGGTTGCTGCAGGACTCCAAATAAACACAACAAACACAGTGTATGAATGTGGCATCCAACTGTTCCAAGACTTCTGGATTTTGCTTTTTTTTTTTGGAGGGGGTGTAACTTTTTTTAGTAGTCATGTAGGATACAGACAGAGCTCATGTATGCCCATACATTCAACAACACTGCCAGCTTCAGCCACTAGAGGCAGTGGTTCGTATTTTAGTAAAAACAGACTGATTTCAGCAGCAGAACTTTTGATCTACTGTTCAGCTGAGTCTCTACATTAGGGGCAAGTGGGGCCAAGCCCCACCAGAGGTGGTACTCTTGTGCAAACTGCATGGCATCATCATATATTTATTTTAAGAAATAATATATTTTCTGCAACTTAAACTTGTTTTATGTCCATTATACAAGAAAAAAAGTATATATTCTTTTGAGAAAAGAGTGAAAAGAGAAATTATATTATTATTAAGGTTGCGTAAAAAACATTGAATCATTCTCATTTGCTATGCGTGGGGCTTGACCTTCATCCTCAATGTTAATCAATGGAGATCTGGAGAACGTCATACACATGTGCAACGAGCGTTCAACGATAGCCTGAGGGGCTAGTTTGCCTTTGCCCCTGAGCCAATCAAAAGCTTAGATAATATTTATGTCAACTTTTGACATGAGCATTGAAAGATACCGCTCTTGACTGCAGACCTGCGTAATGAACTTCACTGGTAAGTTTTAAAAGCTATTTTTTGTTCTAATGTGCTGTTGGTTGAATTAGTTAAGCACCGTTCAACATTTCATTGAATTCTATGCCATTGCATTGAGGTGTTGTGTTGATGCATTGGTTTGTATTAGATATTAATGACTGCTAATATATTGGGAGGCTGTCGATTTGATTATTTTGTTATGCTGTTCATTCGAGTTAGTGAGATTATATGCACACCCTTTTGCCTATTTATGGTTTACTTTCATGGTCACTTGAGCTTTTTGACATGGATGTGCACATCTTAGTGGTGTTTTGTGCTGAGATTAAATTATTAGGGATGGGTTATGAGTGCACCGGACTATCCCTCAATCATCCACTCTCACTCACCCATGTTTTAACTACACGCACCTGCATCTAATCATCATCTCATTAGAACTGGCATTTAAACCCCACTTGAACACTCTAGCCTTGTTGCGAGGTGCTCTGGACTTCCCTCTCATTCTGCTGCAGTGTAAAGGACTTGTCTGCATCACTGACTTATCTGCTATCATTCCCGGACATCACAGATGGATTTACTCTAGATCTTCTTCACCAGTTTGTTCACATTCCTCTACAAACACATAAGATAAGTGACTTTCTGAATCCCCAGTTTACCATATTCCTACTCAACTGTTTGAAACTTACCTTCTGAACTTTGAGCATGTACTTATGCTCGGGGAACGAGACATTGAAAACGCTGAGGATTTTTTATGTCTGGAAATACTTACCATCTCCACTGTTTATGCACCTGACTGTCCTTTGATCCTGTGTGATGTTGAAGTCAAGATGTGAATTACCTTTGACTCTGTTCGACATTGTAATTTTCAGTTTCAGCTCAAGACTTGATTTACCTGTGATCTTGTTTTGATATTCAATTTACCATTCTGAGCACCAGCCATGACTTTCTGTTATCCTGTGTAACATATATATGTAATATATATTACAGATGGTTGGCAATTAAGGTCACAGTTATAAAAACTTAGGACACTAAAGAGACCTTTCTACTGACTCTGAAAAACACCAAAAGAAAGATGCCCAGGGTCCCTGCTCGTCTGCGTGAATGTGCCTTAGGCATACTGCATGGAGGCATGAGGACTGCAAATGTAGCCAGGGCAATAAATTGCAATGTCCATACTGTGAGACGCCTAAGACAGCGCTACAGGGAGACAGGAAGGACAGCTGATTATCCTTGCAGTGGCAGACCATGTGTAACAACACCTGCACAGGATTGGTACATTTGACTATCACACCTGCAGGACAGGTACAGGATGGCAACAACAACTGCCCGAGATACACCAGTAATGCACAATCCCTCCAACAGTGTTCAGACTGTCTGCAATAGGCTGAGAGAGGCTGGACTGAGGGCTTGTAGGCCTGTTGTAAGGCAGGTCCTTGCCAGACATCACTTGCAACAATGTCGCCTATGGGCACAAACCCACCTTCACTGGACCAGACAGGACTGGCAAAAAGTGCTCTTCACTGACGAGACATGGTTTTGTCTCACCAGGGGTGATGGTCGGACTTGCGTTTATCGTTGAAGGAATGAGTGTTACACTGAGGCCTGTACTCTGGAGCGGGATCAATTTGGAGGTGGAGGGTCCATCATGGTATGGGGCAGTGTGTCACAGCATCATCGGACTGAGCTTGTTGTCATTGCAGGCAATCTCAACGCTGTGCGTTACAGGGAAGACATCCCCCTCCCTCATGTGATACCCTTCCTGTAGGCTCATCCTAACATGACCCTACAATGCCACCAGCCATACTACTCTTTCTGTGCGTGATTTCCTGCAAGACAGGAATGTCAGTGTTATGCCATGGCCAGCGAAGAGCCCGGATCTCAATCCCATTGAGCACATCTGGGTCCTGTTGGATTGGAGGGTGAGGGCTAGTGCCATTCCCCCCAGAAATGTCCTGGAACTTGCAAGTTCCATGGAGGAAGAGTGGGGTAACATCTAACAGCAAGAACTGGCAAATCTGGTACAGTCCATGAGGAAGGTGGGTAGCTTCCTTAGCTCCTAAAAATGATTTAGAAGAGAATGATATATCTTACAGAGATATGTGACATTTTCATATAAAAAGGCTCTATGACAGCAAGAAGTCATTCAGTATGGTTGTAAAGGAATAGCTCATCCAATAATTATAATTTACTCTTCATTTACTCACCCTTCCCCTTCTGTCACTCACTCGATGTTGTGTCGATGTTGTGTGTTCGACACAAGGGGTCTTCCTGGGACAACAAACATACCTCTGAACCTGAGAAAAGGCCAATGTCAAGTTGGCAGACAGAATTTGCAGGCCCTGCCCAGGACATATGTGTATAAAGGGAAGCAGAGCAGCGAGTGTCAGTCAGAATTTTTCTTCGGAGCCGAATGGTTGTGCAACAAGCAAGCTGAAGTTCACCACTGTTTCACTCACCTCTGTCAGCGAGAAGCACTGCTGTTGGATCTACGGCGCATTTCCAGCTGGCATTCTCTCTCTGCCCGCTGTGCATTCTACGCCCCTGGGCGCTTCGACAGTGCTTTTCACTGTTAAAAGAGTGTTCTCCTCCTAAAGGAGTTTGATTTCTCTAAAAGAGCAATACTCAGTGGCGTTGCACGTCCTTTTCAGGATGTGTCTTTTTCAAGATGCCTTTCCGCCCCTGTGTTGTTCCTGGATTCGGTCGATTTCTCTTCAAGACCGACGGCCACAGATGCTGCCTTGTGTGCCTGGGCAGCGATCACACTGAGGCGGCGTTCGTGGATGGCTCATGTACACATTGCGAGAACATGACCATGGCAGCGTTGCAGTCGCTGCTCTCCTTCCTCAAGGTGAATGCCACTTCAGCCGCCTCCCTCCTCACTCCTTCTTCTGAGGACGACCCAGCTGGCGATGAAGGCGATATGGGGATAACGACGGACTCCGTTTCGCCGGGTAAATCTCCACAAACCACCCGCCCCCCGACACGCTCACTCACTTCCGTCCGAGCTCTGGATGAGTGCGGCTTGCCTCACAGCCAGCTGGCATTCTCCCTTGAGCCCCTGTACTTGGATAATGACATCGCATGATGCTGGCTGTATCTCTTGCCCTACGGAGGTTTCTCCCACTAATCCGGGACAAGCACGTCTTGATCCGTTCAGACAGCACCGCGACGGTAGCGTACATAAATCGCCAAGGCAGCGTGCGCTGTCGTCATATGTGACACCTCGCCCGCCATCTCCTGCTTTGGAGTCAGCCGTGACTCCGGTCGCTGTGCGCCACTCACATCCCTGGCAACTGCAACACGACAGCGGATGCGCTGTCGCGGCAGGTTTCGCCCAGCGGAGAGTGGAGGCTCCACCCCCAGGTGGTCCAGCTGATATGGGACCAATTCGGCATGGCACAGATAGATCTCTGCCTCCCAAGACAACTCCCACTGCCCGCTCTGGTACATGCTTTGTGTATCTATGTTCAGATGTTGCCAAAAAAAATTATTCTTTATTCGTCACTCTCTAAAATTTCTATCGTGGTCTATTTTTATCAGGCATACTTGTTTTAATTTTGTAAGTACTAGTTCATTGAGGGGTTTAGCATCCATTCTAATGGCACATACATGACAGTAGATAAGCTTTTATGATCAATTGTTTTACTGCCCTTGTTTGAGTCCGGTAAAACCAGTGAGTTCTAGTTTGACTCTTCCTGTCAATCAGCTCCTGCGCAAAAATTCTTTTTTTTTTTTTTAACTTTGCCAGTTAAAGAGCATACACACATGCACAAGTTCACAGAATTTCATAGTCCCTGATGTGCACATAAACTGCAACAGGAGAAGCACATCTGTGAAGCTCAGTTAACATTTACTCTACTAAAATAACAGTTCTGCTATAAACATGATGTATGCACTTATTAAATGCATGCATAATTGGCTGAAATAATGCGCTGCTTTTTTGTGTTTTCTTTTTGTTGTTATGCAGTTTGCAATAAGTATTATCATGCATTAAAACACTGAAGTAATGTTTGATGTATGCAGTCACGAAATCAGATACCTTCTACTCAAACTCTAAACACAAAAGAGATGCACAATACCAGGTGTACATGATGATGGTACCAGTTAATATGCATAGTAATACCAAGGAATAAACAGGGCACATGTTCAGCGGGAATGTGAGGGACAAAGAGTGAAGTCAAAACTGATGCACAAGGTTAAAATGTTTTTCTTGTTTCTTTTGACCGAATTTGGAATTATTCGTCAATGTTTCAAAGATCGGTCAGATAATTGATTAAGTGATTGATTGTGCCCCACACTAAATAATGACCCTGAGACACCACTGCTACTGTTGTCGAATTCTCAGTGAGATTAGTCTGTTAGATCACTTGAGAGATTCCAGGCAAAAATTAGCTTAATTCTATGTATTCTATCTCAAAGCTTATTTAGTGCAGTCCTAAATGCAATGTGTTGACTACTACTGTTGCTTGTAATTGCTTGTGCAGCTTCTTGTTACATCTCCCTGTTAACATCTTTAGTTAGATCAGCTTTTAATAAAATGTTGGTCTGTTGAGCTGAACCGTTCTTTCACATACTGTAAGTTTTAAAGGCTCTTTGTGTTTAATAGTGATGTTGAACTATTCAACTGCAGTATCTGCCAAGCAGAAACCAACAACAAGCAATTCTGAACAAACCTAAATTACAGCAAATTAAATTTTAAAGCGTTTGTGCTTTAAAAACCTTTTTAAATGTGATGTTAACATGGTTACTCTCATCAAATGAAAACAGGCTTGCTAAGTCCAGTACCTTAAAATTAAGTGTTTGCAGCATGTTGCTTGAAGATTGTTTAGATATGAGAACATCGCTAAATGAAATAGCTTATTGCAGTTACAACTGCAGACTGTAACTTTAGATAAGCATGCATTTAGATAACATGTAGGGAAGATTAAAAGTTTGTTTAATGTTTAATGTTTTCTAGTTATTTTCTTGATTCACCAGTTCAAGCAAACACTGTCGTTACCAAGGGTTTTCAAAAAGTGTTGATCATGTCTAAACATGACTTAACGGTGAAAAGAGCAAGGAAGCACTTTTGTTTTTATCCTGGAGAAGCCACAGGCATAACCTCAGGGCAAAAACCTCTAGCTTTGCATTTATCTTTCATTTTCAAAGTAGCAACTGAACATGTCTGTCCACAGGGGGAATCAAGGCACAAGCGATTGTGTTTCAAAGCGAGTCATATAGCTGTTCCTTAAAGTTTCTTTGCATTGACATGAAAGTTATACTTGAAAGTTTTCTCTAAAGTTGGGGGTTTCTTGCAATGCACTTGGCATACTTAGAACTCTGTTCACTTTTTTTGGCTTTGTGCGGAATGATTTCAAAGGCTTACAGATATCATTCTCAAGTCTTACCACATGAGTGCAAATTTCAGTTCATAGAGAGAATATGTGGTAGACTAATCGCAATTTAAAAAGCAGCCATATTACAAATGCAAGGGGAGTAAGGAAGGGTTGATTTATTCTTGAAGTTTATGGTCAGGATTGGGCAAATCACACAAACAGATTACACATGAATTGAGTTTATTAGTGTGGGTTGAGTGTATAAGGTCTGAACTCTGAAGGATCTCTTTTCTAGTTCAATCTTGTATGTGTGTGTGTGTGTGTGCTTATCCGCCTCTGCTTAGACAGTGAACAAGCATGCCATGTTGTTTGGAGCCAGCATAGTACGCTAAAGGGCAGGGTGAGGTACATTGCTTTACATACAGCAGATGTTTAGATATGGTGAACTTATAAGCGTTCTCTGCACTATAGGACAGCTAGGAAGGCAAAGAAAGGGGCTTGACATTCACAGTGTTTAGCATGAAACACGGGCTACATTGATCCAAGCAGGCATGAAAGCACAAACAAATGATACTACTGAAAACTAGTCATGCATACTTTATAAATCATGTGGTTGAAATGTTTACTCTGTATTTCACCTTGTAATGGTACTGTTATTTTTTTTCTTCTGTTAATCAAATGCAGCACCACAAGTAAGAAACATTTTCCGAAATGTCAGCTTGTAGGAGGTGAGATTTTTCCATGTCTCCTACACTTCACACCACTGAAATCTGATTGGACAGCTACACAGACTCCGGTGGAATGAAGGATAGAATTCACAGAGCACAAAAAAGCCTCCGTACCGCAGCTCTTGGTAAGACTTCATGGAGGGCACACCTTCCATACCTGTATGCAGTCTGACATAACACAAGAATATGACAGTGTTAATAAAGAAATCTTGGGGATTACAGATCATTTGAAAACGGTGTACTCATTGCAAAATAGCAAATAGAAAATTCACATTTTTAATTCAGATTCAAATGTAGGATTTTCCTAATTTAATCAGTGATGTTAAAAACTTGTTTTCTCAGTTTATTCCAGTATATGAGGGCCATTGTTGCTATGAGATTCAGAGAGTGTGCGCGGGAATGTACCCTGTGACTCCCCCCCCCCCTGTGCCTAAGAGGGGGGTTTCCAAGTGTTTTTGATACTGATCTGACTCACCCTTCCACTTGCACATTATCATGAGTTCTTATTATTAAAGTTACTAATATCTAAAAACATCACTGAATAGAAAAGGAAATTATTGAACATATATATTTTTTACACCAAGCAGCATTTTTGTTTATCATCCAGGTCGACTGAAGATCAACTTACAACATATTATTCCACAAAATAGTTTGAAATGTTATATGAATTGCATTTATCAGAAACTTGCTGTGACTAATGGTACCTACCTTGATTTTGGATCGCACACTCACCTTTTACATGATGTTAGATCCAAACCCACTTAGTTCTGAACCAAAAAAAAGAAAGAAACCAAACCTGTCAAAACCTGCAAAAATAAAAAGGTTTGAGCCTTTAGTATATATAGAAAAAAAGTGCGGAAGGAAGGTTTTTAGCTGGTCCCATTGTGAGTTGGAGTGCAGGAATGATGAGCAACACTGTGATCCTCTATCTCAGGTCTGTCTTTATTTGCCTACCTGCTTCAGGTAGCACTACTTTACTACCAGTGACCGACCAATAGGAATGAGACATTTTTTTTGTAACCGCACCCCTCTCAATCATAAATCTGAACCACACCTAGTACCACTCTGCCTGTCTATAACTCACTAAATGTAATGTGAAAGGCTATTGCAATAGTATTTTCAATGAAATAAAATTTATGTTTCATGTTTGGTTTTAATATTTAACAGCATTACATATTAAATCTTTACAATAATTCATGTTTAATTGATCCATGTTGTAAGTTGCTGAAGCATGGCTAGCACAAGATTTAAATCTTGTAAAGGCTGTTAAGTACACATTTTCTTATGATTGTCCATTTAGTCTTTTATGTTCTCATATGTGTTTATTAATAGATTTATACATGCATACACATTTTTAAATCACTTTATTTTGTGAATCAGTAGGGTGAATTCATACTTCAATTTACGGCATTTCTTTTGCATGTTTTATCTGCACCTTTTCCTGTGCTGTAACTTCCTCACACATTGTATCACAACTGCAAGAGCAAAGCCTGCTTCTTTTTTTTTTTTTTTTTTTTTACAATACGTGGTAAGCTCAAGTCTGAACCGGAGCAGGAATGCCCCACCTCTCCTGTTGATTTCTATAGGCATTCTGAAACAAGACAATGGGCATGTGGGTAAGAGCCTGTGGGGGTTTGACTGATTACAGATCTAATGGAATTTCTGAGGACTAATTCTCACAATCACCTGGGAGTACAACCTCATTGGAAGCACATGCATATTGAGAGTTGATTGTCTCCCTTGTCTTGTGTAATGAAAATTTGAATCTCACAAAAACATGCCCAGACCACCCCAAATTTAAAAAGTGATTCTTATTACTGTAATAAAACAATACTTTTTTATTATTTACATCAGCTTA
This sequence comes from Xyrauchen texanus, assembly GCF_025860055.1. Classification (NCBI taxonomy): domain Eukaryota; kingdom Metazoa; phylum Chordata; class Actinopteri; order Cypriniformes; family Catostomidae; genus Xyrauchen; species Xyrauchen texanus. The sequence goes on along the minus strand of NC_068310.1, from coordinate 30,057,484 downwards.
AATATATATATATATTAGTATTTAAAGAGATGGTTCACCCCAAAATGAAAATTCTCTCATTTACTCACCCTCATGCCATTCCAGATGTGTTTGACTTTCTTTCTTTTGCAGAACACAAAGATTTTATTTATAATATTTTAATTAATAAAATTTTCACAATGCAAGTGAATGAGTACCAACAATTCAGCAATAAAGGTAATCCATAAATCTCCAGTGGTTAAATCCATGTCTTCAGAAGCGATATGATATGTGTGGGTTACAGAAAGATCAATGTTTAAGTCCTTTTTTACTATCAATCTCTTTTTTCACTTTCACATTCTTATTTTGTTTTTGCTGATTCACATTCTTCGTGCATGTCACAATCTACTTGGCAGGGAGGAGAATTTATAGTAGAAGAGGACTTGTATATTGATGTTTATCACCCACACTTATCATATCACTTCTGGAGTCATAAGGATTACTTTTATGTTGCCTTTATGTGCATTTTGGAGCTTCAAAATGTTGGTACCTGTTCACTTTTTTATTGTTTTGGAACTACAGAGTTGAGATATTCTCCTAAAAATCTTTGTTTGTGTTCAGCAGAAGAAAGAAAGTCATACACATCTGGGATGAGTAAATTATGAGAGAAATACATTTTTTTTGGTGAACAATCTGTTTAAATTGTCATGAAAAAATATTTCCCTTTGCAAAATATATAAAACGCATTTTTATTTTGGGTGATGTTTGACCCGGACAGTTAACTAATTTTAACAAATGAAATCTTGTTGTAAGTGTTACCATTTCAATTAATGTACTGTAAGAATCATTATACATCGTAGAGTATGAACTTCTGTGATGAGTTTGAAAGATGCCTTAGCATCCTGTGTCCACACATTATCTGTCACTATTTTCTTCTCGGCTCCTGGGAACTCTACACCATAGGGGGAGGTTTGAAATCCCATCAGATAAGATTTCTATTGCAGGTGTGTCACTCTGAGCACTGTCAGTGTGTGTTATCAAGTACTTATGTGCATAAATTAGCCCACTGATGTTTCTCCAACAAAACTAGTTTGAATTTGTCACCAAAGCAAGCATCTCATGAAGATTTACAGTAGGTTGTGTCCACATGTTATAGGCATGTATGTTACATATATGCCATAAGGAGCTCTGCAACTTTGTCTGAACGTTGAAAAGACATCGTCACAAAGAAATGGGACTCTTCCTCCTTAAAAAATCAGTATTTTAACTGACCCAAGTCAAACTTTGGCAGAAAACAATAGGTGTGTCAATGGATGGTTTAAGGCAAACATCCTGCATGCAGTGTGAGGGGGGATAGTCACACAAATTCACATTCCAAGTCTTTGTCACTCTGCCTGACTAAACAATCAGATGCAAACACACTGTGTCCCCAATGGTGCATCCCACATTACAAAGGAAGCATCTATTCTTTTTTTGTTGCAATGTCACTTATTGCAGATGGCAAGTTTTTTTTTTTTTCTTTTCTTGCTAAGACAGGACGGTTTAGCAATAGATTATTAGAACACTTGCCACTAAAGTAGATCAATAAATAGCCTACGTCTTCTTCACGTCACTTAAAGTGACAGGAGACATGTTAAAAATGGTTGTACCATTACCTAAAAAGTTTAGTTTTGATGCTATGTGTGAACCGAGTCATAAGATAAACAGTTCGAGCACGTACAAGTATGGGACACGCTTATGTAAGGCGGCGATGAGTCAGTTACTCTCGAGTCAAAAAATTATTACAAATTGGACAGATTCAATTGAAATCATTCTATTTAGTCGAAGAATATAAAAATATATTTCTTATTTTAGAGCCGACAACAGAGGAAACCTTGTAGTGTATGATGCTCCATAACTCAAAACTGAAGTCATATGGTGAGCAGCCAATAGATATCGACCGTGTACGAATACGACACTGGACCTCAAAAAAATGGAGATGTGAAAACACACTCAAAGTGGAGAAAGCATTTAATGCCACTCATGTGCGAGTGGATAAATAAATTTGTCGACTGATAAAATAACTAACTACACAGAGATTAATGCCGTTTTGGTGCTGATGTGTGAATGGTAGCAAAATGGAAAAATGACAGAAACCATTGCATATGTGAATAGCAGATGTGGTACATATAACAGTTCAGGTAATCCAAAAGTTTTACTACAATTTACCAGGTTACATGTATCAAAGGGGCTAGTTACTGTCTTCACACACAGAGATGTACTGTGTCTTTGTCTACACACAGCTGTCATGTGTGTGCCTTCGTGTAATGTTTAAGAGAGTGCTTAAATACAGTACACAGGTTTATGCACACTGTTGCTAAAATTTGCAGAATGCACATACATGGTAGACATGTAAAAACTGTTTTAGGGTTGCAAAGGGTGGACATGAAGGCTCTCTAAATACAAAACTGAGCAGAACAATCCCTTTGACCTTTGTGACCCTACCCTGTTTTAGCCATGTCAGCAAGAAGCTGGATAGAAATACATACAACATTAAACATTACAACATTTTCTACAGTTTATTTTGTAATAGAGGAAAACAGCAATAGACAGAGTTATGACTTGCTTCTCTGACTCCCATTGAACACACACACACTCACACACATAATGGTGCTGGGTTACTGTAGCCTCTTCCCTGTAGGCTGCAAATCTGTCTCAACGTGCCCAGGAATGTATTCATTCTTTCTTTCCCTGTGTGAGCAGTGCCTGAGAATGCTAGATCGCTCTTTCCCTCCATCTACCTTTACTCTTTTTCTCTGTCCCATGAGAGCAGGAATATTGATCAGTTTAAAGACCTGTCTACGTCCCGTCTCCCCCTTCTCTGACTCATGCATGCAGGAATGCAGCCTGTATTGTGGTTCTCTGCTTTGCTGATGTGATCCGTGGATGAACACCCCCTGGTTATAAAGTACGGGTTTAGTCAGAGCAAGACATTTGAAAGCCATGATTAGAAAATATCTATGACACACAAAACAAGTCCTTGCCTGAATGGTTATGCACTTCACCTTCACACTGCTGAAACATATTAAAGGGATAGTTCCCGCAAATTCTTTTGTCATTTACTCAACCTCGTGTAGATACAAACCTGTTTGACTTTTTTTGTTCCGTGAAACACAAAAGGTGAATTTCTGAGCAACCTGGCCACCCTTGTCCAATAATGAACGTGAATGAAGATTGAAGATTTCAAGCTCCAAAACAACAATAAAAACACCAAAAAATAGTAATAAAAGTGCTCCATATGACCCAGGAACAATAGTCTTCTATTCATCAATAAGTCTTCTGAAGACAGCTGATAGTGATTATGTGAGGAAATTTAAGCTGTTATTTACTGAAAATCTTGACATCCATTTTTCCTTGGTGTTTATGAGAGAAGCAGTGATGTCAGATTTGTGGACGAATCACTCTTTTAAGTCTTGACAGCTTTATTGAACTCTACCTGCTCAACACCAGTTTCATGTACAACAGTAAATAGAAGACTCAGGGGTGCAGGTATTATGGGAAGAATTGCAAAGAAAAAGCAATTCTTTTGAAACAGAAAAACAAAAAGAAAAGGATAGAGTGGGCAAAGAAACACAGACATTGGACAACAGATAATTGGAAAAGAGTGTTATGGATCTTTTAAATATTTTAATTAATTACAGAAAAATGGTCTGAATGATTAATTGATGAGTAAGCTGGTTTTCAAATTCAGCTCAATGGAACGTAGTTTCAGTCACAACTATTAACAGCTCTATGGAAGAAAAACTTATCAGTGAATAGCGACTTTGGTCTGAACTTTGGTCTGTTCCAAAGTCACGTTGACAAATTTAAAGGGATAGTTCACCCAAAAATGAAAATATTCTCATGATTTACTCACCCTCCTTGCCTTCCAGATGCAGGGGTGAAATTGTCATCAAAATGTTGGGGGGACAATAAACATAACAATATTCAAGACCAATTTTTGAAGGGGGCACTAAGGGTTTTTTTGTTGTTGCCCCATTTGCATTTGTATTATTTTATTTCTTAAACAATTATTTTAAGAATATATCATTATATTATTTACAATACACATATTTTAATGATATTTTAGGGGGGGACAACCCTTTTTGAAATTTGTGTAGAAGCCGACTGTATAATAGGGGCACTCGACTACTGCCAAGTGTCAAGGGCCCTTTGAGGTCACACAGCAAGTCGGGGAACTGGACTATGAGGTTAAGAGAATGGATAGGGGTGGGGCATGTCAGATTTACCACCTCAACCTCCTAAAAACCATGGAGGCGGTCCCTGTGACGTGGGTTACGGTGGTTCCCGAGAGGGAGGAGCTTGGACCGGAGGTGAATATAAAAGCAAATCAAACTGCCCCAGTCACTTGTTGAGACCACCTCTCACTGCCCCAACTCGCAGAGGTCACCATTTTGCAAAAATAATTCTCTGTGTTCTCACCTCTCCCTAGTCGCACGGATCTCATAGAACACCACATCGAGACCACAGGGGTAGTGGTACGCATTCGTCCCAACTGCCTACCTGGACGGGAAGAATTAAAGGCCATGCTCGATATGGGAGTAATAGAAGAATCCCACAGTGATTGGGCCAGCCTGGTTGTTCTAGTGCCAAAGAGTGATGGCTTGGTCCAGTTCTGTGTGGATTATAGGAAAGTCAATGCAGTAACGGCAAACCCTAAGTAATAAAGACAGACTCAGTCAGTTCTCATTCACTTTCATTGAATGGAATAGCGTGGCCAGGATATTAAACAACAGTTTGCCTTTTGTGTTCTTTGAAAGAAAGTCATACTTGTTTGGAACAATATGAGGGTACATAATAATAGTGTTTTCATTTTTGAGCGAACTATTCCTTTAACCTGTAATTCTATGTAAAGGTTATTTTGATTATATGTGCTTGTAGAACTTTTAAGGAAGATGGGCCTTTTCTATAGGCTACATACTACATTCTCTCTCTTTGTTTCTCTCCTGTCCTTTGCTGATGGGAATGCGATTTCCATATTGCCTGTGTCCGTTCTGACTTGCCCAAGCTGGAATGTAGCAGCCATCTTATGTACTTTTATCTCATAGCAAATTGACTATGAAGAGTGCCATTATTCACAACATAAATATTCCATTCCCAGTTTGGATGCAAATTCGAGGCATTGCCATTGGAATATGAATAGGCCATATACCCTGAGAGTTGATTGTGAATGTGATTTGTCCAAAAGATGTGTGTACATGATTGTGTGTAGAGACTGATGAGACAAAAATAGAGAACAAATTTGTTTCAGAAGCTCAGTTTTGTCGAGGAAGCCTGTTAGTTACAGTAGGTTGGTGTATTTTCAAATCATTCACTACAAGGTTTTACAGCATCAGCTTCTTTCAGTAATGGAGAAAATATGTTCCATTGTTATTCCTTTATTCTTTGTATATATTTTGTAAATATGTTAATCCCTTTTTTACGTGTGAATATTTTGCAAATGTAATTTGTAAAAAATATAAGCAGAGGTGTGCAGTAGATCAGGGGCATCGCTAGACTTCTGTGTCATCCTTGACTTAGCCTACGGATTATTTTTTTTTTATCTAAGGAATCATTTTTGTCTTTGATTTAACTGTTTATTTTGTTATAACTGAAATTATTTGACAAAGTGATATGAAACCGTCATTTAACAATTTAAATTTGCAATTGTCATTTATTGTAATGTTTTGAGAATAAATTGAAAGGAAAGTAATGTGGTGGACAAAAGCAAAGTGGAGCATCTGTGTCTTTACATACAACATCACTAACCAGGGAGATAACTTGGCTATGCAACCAAGCTGAATTTGTGGGAAGTTTTTGCAAGATCTCTGTTCATGAACGAGGTGTGCATAAGTACAGGAGTTTTCAATCTCTGGGCGCCTGTCAAGGGAGGCGCGAGAAAAATAACTAGAACTGCTGTGAATTATAAAGGTCCATTCCAAGACATTGTTTGTGGTAACATCCCCTCAGTTACAGTATTGTTTAAAGAGGAAAAGCAGAACAAGCATCACCAATGAGGAGCGGGACTGCGCAAATGTCTGTCTGGTACTTTCTCCTGAATAAATTACATTTCCCACAAAACTGCTGCAGTGTCCAGAAACTCTGTGCTGATGCACCAAAAGACCAAGGATTTCTTTATTGCTAACTCCAATTCTAAATATGATTACATCCTCCAAATCCATCTTTTACATTAATAAAGCTGCTGGCTCAGTGTCCGTTCTATCGTTGAGATAATGATGCTCTGTTTGGCCTAATATTGAGATTTCTTTCTTGAAATATTTCTTCTATATTCACACATTATATTACTTTACTCTCACAATGCTATGACTTTATTGTAATAATTTTTTACTTTTTTCTCATATGAATTTTATCTCATACTGCTACAACTTTATTCTTGTTATTTTATGTTCATTCGCAAAATATTATGACTGAAATCTCGAAATCGTATTTTTTTTTTCTGTGGCAATAAAACGCCCTTGTGGGATCACAAGTAAGAAAGTTAAAGTTAAAAATAACTTTCATTTTTATGAATGCATCTTGAAACACCTGCATAGTGTTTGATGACTGTTACACCATTAAACTTGATTTCAGGTTGTTTTTATAAAAGCAAAGTTTCAATTTAACGGTTAGACAGTGTTTTTCCCCCTTTTGCTTTAATACAATAATTAGAAAAGTTCAATGCAATCTGATTTTCACATCACATTGAAAAGTGAACCAGTATTTGGATAATTTTTGTTTGACTTTATTGTGAGATTTTATCATTTTAATACCTATGTATTGTGATATTTAGGCTCATAGCTCTCTGTGCTGATATTCTGAGTTACATTTGAGGAAATTCCATTGCAATAAATGTTCTTTGTTCCCACATACCGATGAAAACCCAAATAACCGTTCGTGAAACCTTGTGGTTAACTGAATAGGATAAAAGGTAACTGTGCACATCCCTGCTAAGAATGATCAACAGATAATGATAAATCCAGATTATAAGCTCACGTGTAAATTAACCAGTTAGCAACTGTTAGCTCATTAATGTGGCTACCTGGCTACTGGCTTAAGAATCGCACATCATATGGTGGCCACAGATTTCTCTTATGGAAAGAAATTGGTACTTGTATTCACCAAAGTGGCATACAACTGATCACAATGTATAGTCAGGACATTAATTACGTGAAAAATTACTATTACAATTTGAAAACAAATTTCAGAACTTCTTAAACTACTTCAAAGAGTTCTCATCAAAAATCTTCCATGTGCAGCAATGACAGCTTTGCAGATCCTTGGCATTCTAGCTGTCAGTTTGTCCAGATACTCAGGTGACATTTCACCCTACACTTCCTGTAGCACTTGCTATAGATGTGGCTATTTTGTTGGGCACTTCTCACACACCTTACAGTCTAGCTGATCCCACAAAAACTCAATGGGGTTAAGATTCATAACACTCTTTTCCAATTATCTGTTGTCCAATGTCTGTGTTTCTTTGCCCACTCTAACCTTTTTCTTTTTGTTTTTCGGTTTCAAAAGTGGCTTTTTCTTTGCAATTCTTCCCATAAGGCCTGCACCCCTGAGTCTTCTCTTTACTGTTGTACATGAAACTGGTGTTGAGTGGGTAGAATTCAATGAAGCTGTCAGCTGAGGACATATGAGGCATCTATTTCTCAAACTAGAGACCCTGATGTATTTATCCTCGTGTTTAGTTGTACATCTGGCCTCCACATCTCTTTCTGTCCTTGTTAATGGAATACCACTTTGGTAAATAAAAGTAAAAATTTCCCTCTGAAACAGCAAAATCTTTACAATATTACAAACTTTTGGCCGCCAGTGTATATATATTATCCTTGTTAATGTTTTGTTGTATTGAAGGTATTGTTAATGACATACCTTCTCCATTCTGATAAACTAAAGTAAAATAAAGTCTGGTTGGTTCACCATTCAGTGAACTTGCTTGCAAATTTGATTATTGATGGTAATTCTTAAATGCGCTAGCTGATTTTACCAAGGCAGAATCCAACTTAGAGAGCGAGACAGCAAGCTCTGAACAAGTTGACTGGCACATGCATAAAAATCTACTTGTGTGTGGATTGTGAACAAATGAATATTAGTAATGACACTTATATATGACATATTTAGAAATAAAGCTTGCGTAATAAAACCTCAGTACCTCTGGTACAGAAAAGCTGCACCCCATGAGAGAAAATAGAAAACTCCCACTTAAGGCATTCGTAATGAATCTTGAGCAAAAACGGCGATAAAAGTAAAATTGCAAACTTTTGCAAACAATTTATGCAGGTGGGGCTCACTGACAGGAATTAATTTACATTTGAAGCCAGAATTGCAAACTGCCTTGTTGCTTTTGTATCCTGATATAATGAACATTAAGCCTTACTTTTTTCTCTTTTTTTTCATCACAAAAAATATTCAGGGCTATTAACAAAAGATCCTGGGCTAGCCATGCTGCTGTAGTAGATACTATTATTCATGTGTCTAAAGTTCAATGCTTACCACTTATATGGTACAGATTGCCCATTGATTTAAAAAATAAAAAGATTTTAGGATAAAATGTATAATGAAACAATTTAGACCATTGTATACAACCATTTAGATTTTTGTTTAAAAATAGTTTTTCAGTTACTGGTCCATCTAAACTTATTTTTAGATGTAGAAATGTTCCATATTGTCTCTAAATTAATATGAGATAAGGAAAGCTTCACACATTATAATTATAAAAAAATCAGCAAAATTCTGTTTAAAATAGTTTTAGGTGCAGTATAGAATGCAACACCGCAAGACATGTCAAAGACGTATTTCATACCAACCACCCATATACATGCAGAAATATGACCTTTCATAATCCCATTCTCTAATTTGTTCTTTCCTTTACTGAATGCATGTATATTTTTCTTTCCCGCCTCATGTGTTTTGTGAGAATGCCCTGAGCATTTCATGTGCACGGCCCCCTTCATTAGACATGAGAAACCAATGCTTTTCCAACCCTCTTCCTGACACACTGTAATTAAAAGCTGGGAAATAACAGTGGATGGCTGGCATCTCAGTGGGCCATCATCAAAATGCTCTTTCTCTCTGCCTCACTTTTGGCCCAATCAACACATTAGTACCAACTCAGTGACTCCCCTCCTCACTGTGGGCACTTCAGACCATCAGCGAACTCTAAAGAGTGCTTGCTCTATCTGCTATGGTCTGTCTGAAATGTAGGCACACAAAATGATAATAAAAAAATTGTAAATGGTTTGCACTTATATACTGCTTTTTTTAACCTTAGAGGTTACCAAAGCACTTTACACTGTGTCCCAATCACCCATTCAAACACAATCATACACCAATGTTGCCAGAGCTGCCATGCAAAGCGCTAGCTTGCCATTGGGAGTAACTTGGGGTTCAGTGTCTTGCCCAAAGACACTTTGGCATGTGGAGTCGTGTGGGCCGGGAATCGAACCACCAACCCTACGATTAGTGGACAACCTGCTATACCACCTGAGCCACAGCCGCACAGAAAAACTTAAAATATTATAAATATAAATATAGTATATATATTTGAAAAAATAAATAGTTTGTTATCCATTTTCAAGGCTGTTGGTGAATTTTGGAACTAACAACATTTTGGCCTGGTTGTTATATCAGTCCAGCACTTCTTAGCCCTATTTTGCCTGCATTGTTGTCTGCCTACAGATGCTGCTTGTTTTCACAATACATTTGAACGTCTTGGTTACTGATGTAAGCTCTGTTCCCTGATGGAGGAAACGAGACGTTTTGTCGATGTAGTGACACTAGGGGTTCGCTCTTGAGAGCCCCAATCATCTTTGCTTTATCCAGAAAAGGCCAATGAAAAATGGTGAGTGGATTTTGCATGCTGCTCTCCGCCCTGGACATACAGGTATAAAAGCAGATGGCGTGCACCACTCATTCATCCACTTCTGAAAGCAGGAGCCCACCCTCCGACGTTGCGACCGGTAACTCGACCTCGTCATGAGCCCCAAACGAGACATTAAATCTGCCTTGAGGTGTACCACCTGCATTGCTCGTCAACTCTGCCGAGCAGAACAAGCATACTGGAGGATGGGAGGACCACGGAGACTGGCGGAAACAAGCGCCCAGGGAAAGCACAATACTCGACCATGCGAGGGTGACGCTGATAGGCTCTGTAATTCTATCATCAATACTGAGGTGATGGGACGAACACACTTGTGAGCTCAGCTCACAAGGACCAGTCTGAATGAGTGGTGCACGCAATCTCCTTTTATACCCGTATGTCTGGGGCGGAGAGCTGCATAAGGCAAAGGTGATTAAGGCTCTCAAGAGCGAACCCGTAGTGTCACTACATCGACACAACATTGAGTGAGTGACAGACAGGGAATGTCTGCCATTGGGAGCATATTTGTGGGAGTTGGAGCACGTTTAGGGTTGACTATCATACGTCCCCATGTGATTCAGAACGACCTGCCAAAATCACTCCACCCACTTTTAGAGTTGCTTTCTGTGAGCTTGTGTATGCCTGTTTCTTAATTCTTAGTGCTCCATAGAACTCTTTGGAACTCTACTCACCGTCTCTATGGTAACTCAAAGCATGCCAAGGAAGGAACAGCTGGAGGGCCTGATTAGAACAGAGCTCAGATCTCTGTGGACGAGACAGTGCATGCTTCACACAGAATGCAGGTTGAAGCCTCTGCCTCAAAAAATGCAGCTCTGCTCAGAGCCACAGGAATTTGAAGGCCTTATTTTTTTTTACATTTGTGGTTCAAGTAAAGGAGAATATCTTAACAGCATCTTCACATCCTAGGGTGAATTGCATAATTAAATCCAGAATTTATTGCTTTTCACTGCTGGAAGCTACATGAAGTGGTTTTCATGAGTTTAAGATGGTGAAAATGATTGATCATAGACAATTGTGTGGAAACTGTACAACCAGAACCAAGGCGGTCTCCTGTCCAAATGGTAATAAAGTCCAGTACCTTGTGAGATAAGATAGAAGGTAATTCATCATGGACTCCCTCGGCGTGGTGTGGAAAAGAATTCGACACTATTAAGTCAATATTCTTAGTGTATCTTTGACCCTAAAGCATAGATGCATCTGTGCTTAGAGTCCAGTGCTTTTTGTAGATTAATCAGGTTGTCTTGTTTAAAATGTTACCAGTTATGAGCCGAAAGCAGGACTAACAACAGTGTTACGTTTGCAGAGGTTTGATATGAAAAATTAGAGATCAAAAAATGATTGCACTTTGTATTTAAACAACTTTAATACTGCTTAGAGTGTCTATCAGTGATGAGTCGAAAGAGACTGCCACTGCATGTTATGAATTTAGTAAGACAAAAACTAAGCAGGAATATTAATTGAATTTCATATTTTAGTCCTAAGATTTTCATCAGTGTAAGTACTTTTTTAGATTGTCAAAACTAGTGAATGTATTGAGTTAGATGGAGTCAATATGGTGAAACCTTTGCTGGTGCTGAATGTAAGACTGCTAGAATACTTTACCAACTTTAGCAAACATGGCCTATTGCTTTTACCATGGATAAAAAATTAAAAAAAAAAGAAAGGAAGAAAGAAATTAGAAAATGATGTATGAATCACACAGCTGAGATAATTTTAGGGCTGAAGTGTGATAAAACATCTCACTACATGAATGCTAAAGACCACTGTACAACTACAACAAAAAATGTCACACTTATCCACAGTGGCCATGATGTGTAAACACTGTGTGGATCGCCGGGATTATACCAAAATAAAAACTAGTGTTAATGTGATATGAGAAAAGAAAGCTGTGAAGAAATATCTCACAAAATAATATCAGAATGAATCTGTGTGTGTGTGTGTGTGTGGCAGCCAGATGAATGAAAAAGGCATTGTTATTTTAGTGGAAACTGATCCATTTCAAATGAAGAATCTCACAATCTACCATATAGCTAAGAAGGAACTGCTGAAAATAGTGCAAGAGTTGGGAGATGTTCATGGAGCACTATTGAGACATTCCATGTCCAGGTGTGCAAAACCAACACCCTTTATTGTCACTCTTAGAGATCCAGGATTCTATTGGAGTGAGCTTTGGGCAGCACCCCTGTCGCCCTAGAGAAGTGACTCAAAGAATTCTGTGATATCTATTGTATGGGATTATCTGTCTAATCCTGTCAGTGCTTCAACCAAGTTTACTTTAACAGTAATATAAGAAGAGATGAGCCCAGATCAACTTTTTTTTTTTTCCTTTTCATGCCTTTTTCCATCCTATTCCCATTTTCTTCCAAATCACTCATGACTGAAAAGACCCTATTTTCCCCAACTGTGTTTCATTCCACATTGAATGTGTTTCAGCATGAAAGGTTGCTGAACAGAACAAGATGTTATACTTGTCATACATCATCAGAGACTCATTTAAATTGCATGCTTGCTCATTTACATTTAACAGCCCAGAGCTGGGATATGGGATTCAAGATGTGTGTCAGGTAAGTGTCAATTATCATTAAATGATTGCTTGTTTGAATTCTTGTTTAAATGCTTGTTTTGATTTTGGCCTGCTTGAATCCTTTCTTCTGATAGACTAAAATAGACATTATTTAGGAATTGAGATTGGCCCACTTGTGTACATGGGACAACCTGGTGTCATAGACAGTAATTCATTCTTAAAATAATGTTGTGTTGTACTTATCATGGCATATTTCCTGGTGAAATGAACACTAGAGGTGCTACAACAACAAAGACTTGTATTCCCTTGCACACAGATTCCAAGTAAATTGGCAGATTGTCAATTCATAAACATTTACTTTTCACCCTGTTCCTCACGCAATGCTATCTAATGACATATAAACACTTTCACTATAGTTTGTGACTTGTAAGGTGATACATTTGAATGTTTACATTACATAACCAGCTACATTTAAAAGTTTGTTCAAATGCATTCAAATGGCTAGGTAGCTCAACTACAGGTCCTTCTCAAAAAATTAGCATATTGTGAAAAAGTTCATTATTTTCCATAATGTAATGATAAAAATTAAACTTTCATATATTTTAGATTCATTGCACACCAACTGAAATATTTCAGGTCTTTTATTGTTTTAATACTGATGATTTTGGCATACAGCTCATGAAAACCCAAAATTCCTATCTCAAAAAAATTTGCATATTTCATCCGACCAATAAAAGAAGTGTTTTTAATACAAAAAAGTCAACCTTCAAATAATTATGTTCAGTTATGCACTCAATACTTGGTCGGGAATCCTTTTGCAGAAATGACTGCTTCAATGCGGCGTGGCATGGAGGCAATCAGCCTGTGGCACTGCTGAGGTGTTATGGAGGCCCAGGATGCTTCGATAAGCGACCTTAAGCTCATCCAGAGTGTTGGGTCTTGCGTCTCTCAACTTTCTCTTCACAATATCCCACAGATTCTCTATGGGGTTCAGGTCAGGAGAGTTGGCAGGCCAATTGAGCACAGTAATACCATGGTCAGTAAACCATTTACCAGTGGTTTTGGCACTGTGAGCAGGTGCCAGGTCGTGCTGAAAAATGAGATCTTCATCTCCATAAAGCTTTTCAGCAGATGGAAGCATGAAGTGCTCCAAAATCTCCTGATAGCTAGCTGCATTGACCCTGCCCTTGATAAAACACAGTGGACCAACACCAGCAGCTGACATGGCACCCCAGACCATCACTGACTGTGGGTACTTGACACTGGACTTCAGGCATTTTGGCATTTCCTTCTCCCCAGTCTTCCTCCAGACTCTGGCACCTTGATTACCGAATGACATGCAAAATTTGCTTTCATCCGAAAAAAGTACTTTGGACCACTGAGCAACAGTCCAGTGCTGCTTCTCTGTAGCCCAGGTCAGGCGCTTCTGCCGCTGTTTCTGGTGCCTGTGCACAGTGGCTCTGGATGTTTCTACTCCAGACTTAGTCCACTGCTTCCACTGAGGTCCCCCAAGGCCTGGAATCGGTCCTTCTCCACAATCTTCCTCAGGGTCCGGTCACCTCTTCTCGTTGTGCAGCTTTTTTGCCACACTTTTTCCTTCCCACAGACTTCCCACTGAGGTGCCTTGATACAGCACTCTGGGAACAGCCTATTTGTTCATAAATTTCTTTCTTTGTCTTACCCTCTTGCTTGAGGGTGTCAATGATGGCCTTCTGGACAGCAGTCAGGTCGGCAGTCTTACCCATGATTACGGTTTTGAGTAAAGAAACAGGCTGGGAGTTTTTAAAAGCCTCAGGAATCTTTTGCAGGTGTTTAGAGTTAATTAGTTGATTCAGATGATTAGGTTAATAGTTCGTTTAGAGACCCTTTTCATGATATGCTAATTTTTTGAGATAGGAATTTTGGGTTTTCATGAGCTGTATGCCAAAATCATCAGTATTAAAACAATAAAAGACCTGAAATATTTCAGTTGGTGTGCAATGAATCTAAAATATATGAAAGTTTAATTTTTATCATTACATTATGGAAAATAATGAACTTTATCACAATATGCTAATTTTTTGAGAAGGACCTGTATATGAGCATTACTCGTGTAATTTTTGAGCTGTAAAGTAGTTTACATTTTTACAGTCGTTTTAGGGTTTTATGGCAATGAAGTTGTAAAATTGGCTATAACTTTACACAGAAAAGCTTAGTAAGTGTTTCCATGCATATTGTAAACTTTTGAAAAGAGAGTACTTTTGAAAAGAGAGTATTTTAACGTAAAATTGTGACCCAGCCATTGTGACCCTTCCATTGTAAGTGCCTCATTGTAACCAAGATTTTTGTTTTTTTAAAGCAAGGGAGGGGTAAGTCAAAATGAATTTAGTTGGTAATCTGTATTATACCACAAATACAGTTGATTGAGCTTAAATTGTATTGAATATACCGGAATATCCCGTTAACGCTAAATATTGCTGCTGTATGGAATTGGCGTTCTTATGGATCCTGCTTTACAGATAAACAAGTAATTTGCCTTTTTGAACGTGGCATTGCAACACTCAATATGGAGGCTGTATGGAATAGAAGTTCTTATGGTTTTTTAAGGTCTTATGGATAAAAAAGGCAGTAATCGTTTTGATAGAGACATCGTCTCAAACGTGCATGCACATGAGCTGAATCAGCCTAAAAATAGATTTTTGTGATTTTAGCTAAAAAATAAAGCACAATTTATGATGCAATAGTTTAATTGATATTTTAACACAAATCATGACCAACATTTTTAATTATTTAGGTATTTTCTCATTGAAGTAGATAGGTGACGTACTGACATGACTGAAAATTGCTGGCCGGAGGAGTTACAAATATGGCCGCTGAGGGACCTAATTTGCCTTAAAAGGACTTTGGTTAAAACTTTGTGTTTTTGATTATATAACAATTGTGGCACAATGAACTGAATCAGTGAATTTTACATGAAGTAGCCTCTTTTTCATTGGAGAATTTAATGACAGGTTTGTTTTAAAGGGGTCATGACATGGGTTTTTTTTATTGTATTATTATGTTCCCTTAGGTGCAATTATAGTATTAATATATTTTTTTTAAGAAAAACTTTTAAAATCTAGTGATTTATGACCTTTTCCCACCCTGTTTCTCATCCTCTGATTCAAACAGTCTGTTTTGGGGGCGTTTTCCATTTAAGACTTCAGTGTTAACGCTCAGTGTTATGCTTGGCTAACGTCAGTGCCTGTGTATCAATTATTGACGCTCCCAGCCAGAACAATATGCAAGTAAACTAAGTAAAAACACTGTGATTATTCATAATGAATGAAATTGCGCTTTAAAAAGTAGTTTAAAGTTTAAAATAGATTACTTACAGTTTGCGTCGTCGTTGTTCCCATAATAGTCGGCACGGACTTATCTTTCAGCAACAGTTTTCTGGCAAAGCCAGCATCATATTGAGATTTGTTCTCAAAACAGTCATCCTTAAAATGTACAGAACAAACGCTTAAGTTAACCTTGCTGTGACTGGGACGTCCGCAAAAAATAAACTGCATCCATTTTTCCCTGACGTCTGGATCTTTCGGCAGCTTATTCAGAGTTTTTGTTTGACCACAGCCAGGAACAGCACATCTGTGTGGCATCGTAATTTTTTCTGTTCACAAGTAGTCTCTGTCAGAGCTCGCTGTCCATCGACTGAACACTTGTGAGGCGACGGCGATACTGAAATGAGCGTAGTTGTCTTGCGCTTAAATCGTAGTTATCTTGTGCTGGAGGCGGTCATATGCAAACGCTGTTACGTCACTTCTAACCGTCACGTCACTTCTAACCATGAATCCAGAACGAGCTGTATTTTGAGCTTGATTAAATAAATGATTAGTTTAGAATGGGGAGGACGTCTTAAAATATTAAACTTGCAGGACGTTTTAATGATACAAAGACCTCTTATATACCAAAAGATCAAGGCAAATTTGGTTTCTCATGTCATGACCCCTTTAAAGGGTTGAAATTAATCAATTTCCTGAAGAGCAATGGAGGATAAAACTATGAAGGTCAGATGAGCTAATTGATGGTTTTTCATCTTTTCCAGTATATTTCTGAATTGTTCCTTATCTGCATGAAACATTAGCTGCAGAGCGAAGCTGTGAAAATATGATCCCGTAGCTCCTGGATTTACACATTTATTTCATGCCAAAGGTTGGATAACGCTAGCGGGAAAAGTAAATTATGAATCTACTTAGATTTCTTTTTCTCTCTCTCTGTGGTGGCAAACTCAACGGTTTATCTGGAAAAGGAGTAGCAAAGCCAGCAGATGCATGGTCTTACTATGCTAGATTTATCGCCATGGAAAAAATTATATAGAAAGATACATATTTTACATTTCCAAGTAGATAAAAGGGAGCTTGCATACTGTATTTGGTATGATTGAAAGCTGACTGCCATGTATTGTCTGATAATACCTGCTCCTCTTTTGGACTGGCACATTACATATGCTCTGATCTCTGGTTGTGCATTCAGAACTGTAACCTTTTTGTGAAACTTAACAGATTCTGTTCACTTTAAGAGCGTTGCATACATGTTTATATTCAGTATACATATTGCTTATGTTGTGTTTCCATGTTTTATGGGGACTTTCCATAGACATAATGGTTTTTATAATGTACAAACTTTACATTCTATCCCCTAAACCCTACCCCTAAACCTAACCCTCACAGAAAACTTTCTGCATTTTTACATTTTCAAAAAACATAATTTAGTATGATTTATAAGCTGTTTTCCTCATGGGGACGGATAAAATGTCCCCACAAGGTCAAACATTTCAGGTTTTACTATCCTTATGGGGACATTTGGTCCCCACAAAGTGATAAATACACGCTCGCTCACACACACACACACACACACACACACACACACACACACACACACACGTTGTGTTTCCATGTTTTATGGGGACTTTCCATAGACATAATGGTTTTTATACTGTACAAACTTTATATTCTATCCCCTAACCCTACCCCTAAACCTAACCCTCACAGAAAACTTTCTGCATTTTTACATTTTCAAAAAACATAATTTAGTATGATTTATAAGCTGTTTTCCTCATGGGGACCGACAAAATGTCCCCACAAGGTCAAAAATTTCGGGTTTTACTATCCTTATGGGGACATTTGGTCCCCACAAAGTGATAAATACACGCTCACACACACACACACACACACACACACACACACACACACACACACACACACACACACACACACACACACACACACACACACACACCAACAGAGCAGCAGAGCTGTCATGCAAGGCACTAACCTGCCATTGAGAGCAACTTGGGGTTCAGTGTCTTGCCCAAGGACACTTCGGCATGTGGAGTCATGTGAGCCAGGGATCGAACCGTCAACACTGCGATTAGTGGCCAACCCGCTCTACCACCTGAGCCACCTATCACGCACTACATTTATAAATACATTTATTTTCTTTGGCCCAATAACTGCAACAGCAACAGACAGGGTTATCATTTTTCTTTTGCTTTAATAGCCATCAGCACTTCTAAAATCATCCCTCTGATAAATACATTTTGAGGCATAGCAGCATTTGTTGGCAATGAGAAAGCTGGTGTGACAGGCCCATTGCTGAAGGTGATTTAAATGGCTGATACAATCTACCTCTAAAATGGAGGTCTGTCCTCGAGCAGACAGTTTAGATATGTCTATGATAAGGAATTACTTGGATATTACAAAAGCCCGTAAACCATAACCAGCAGCAACCATTTAGTGAGGCAGGGAGCTGGGTGATGAGTGACAGGTGAAAATGTTGACACAAGCCTTCGGAATAGCCCTTTGACAAATTAGTATGGAAAACCATAAGGGGACTTATAGCAGGAATAAATATTTGCCTGTCGCCCTTTGCAACATTTGATTTAGAGCCAGTTCGTAATTTTAAGGTTTGATTAGAATTTTGGCAACCAAACAATCTCGCATCTGAAAGACGTCTAACAGTTTGGCAAATGTTTACAGCAGTACCTATAAGACTGTTTGATGGGATCTGGGTAATTTAAATACATTTATTCTTTGATAAACACAATGCTGAAACTTCTTAGAAACAGATTAACAAGTTTCCATAATGCAAAAATGTATGTATGTTTTTCCATTATATTACAAAAGATCAAACCAAGTGGCATTTATTTTAAAGAAATACAGCACAAATGCACTTTTCAATCAAAACATTTCACAAAAAAATTTTTCTTAGGTTTTAAAGTTTAAAATAATAGATATATTGTGAAAAGTTATTACAAACTGTTATTGGGTGTCAAACTTTGTCAAACTACACTCGCGTTTACTCTATTATGGTACATGCATGAATTTGAGGGTAACTGCCTTGATACATAGTCTAAATATTACACTCACCGAGCACTTTATTAGGAACACCTGAATACCTACTTATTCATGCGATGATCTAATCAACCAATCATGTGGTAGCAGTGCAGTACATAAAATCATGCAGATACAGGTCAGGAGCTTCAGTTAATGTTCACATCCATCATCAGAATAGGGGAAAAAAATTGAACTAATTGTTTAAAGACTGTTGGATAATTTTTGGTGCCAGATGGGCTGGTTTGAGTATTTCTGTAACTACTCTTGGGATCTCTTGGGATTTTCACACACAACAGTCTCTAGAATTTACAAAAATACATCCACCGAGTGGCAGTTCTGTGGATGGAAATGGCTTGTTGATGAGAGATGTCAACAGAGAATGGCCAGACTGACTCAAACTGACAGAAAGACTATGGTAACTCAGATAACCACTCTGTACAATTGTAATGAGCAGAATAAAATCTCAGAATGCACAACACCTCGAACCTTGACCACAGTGCTCCTAATAAAGTGTTAGTGAGTGTACATTGAGGCCAGTTGGTGAGAAGTCATTGCCAAGTGGCTAGGAAAAGTGAAGTTAGTCCTGAGAAAATGTCTAGCATAATTTGCTTGCAGATGCCATTTGATATTTTGTATCAGATGCAATGCTATTTAGACATTTGTAAGTGTGACTTAAGTGTCAAAATACTGAACTTTGTTTGTCCACTGTATATTCCCCATAATGTGCTTGTATGAACAACACAAGACTTGTCAATTAAGTAGTGAATTGTTGTTTCCTTGAAACCAAGCACTGTATGGTATTTGTGATACCACAAAAATAATTTGACCTCAGAACATATATAAGTTTTAATCAAACACATCAGAATTCAGCCTGAAATTAAGTTAATTTTGTTGAATTTATTCCTCTTATCTTGCATCATAATGGAATTTTCCGTGAGGTGGCAGAACAGAGTGGGGAGATCTGGAATGTCAGCAGGATGGGACTTGCCTTCTGTTCTGTGCTGTCCTTTTGGAATCCTACCTGTAAAAACCAACTCAGTTTTACAGCTCTGTATGATTGGGCCGCACCTCTGCTAAGAACAGGTCTGAGGTCTCAGAGCCCCAATTTCACGTTTTACAAGCATCCTTATTATCTGTGCTTCTAATTACATCACCCCAGATAAAAAAAAAGCTCATTCTTTAACATTATTTTGAAACATTTGAGACACGATTCATCACAATCTTACACCGATTTGGTTGAATAAGCTGACGTGTATTGTCATGTAAATGCCTTATAGTTTTTCCTTTATCGGGGTAAGGTCATAAACAGTCAACCTACAACAATTGTGCATTTTATTCACTTACACATAAATCACAACAACAACGGCTGTTCGTGACTTTATAAAGACTTATTTTATAAAGATTTACTATTACTCACACACTGCAATTTTATGATATTGAAAGACTTTTACTATATTTCACAAATGTGCATTTTTTGTCGCATTTGCTTTTAAAACACTATTTGTTACGTTTACGTTGGTGTTGATTTAGGGAAAGGATGTCTGATTTGTTCATCTCTCATTTGCTTTTAGAACACTATTGGTTAAGTTTAGGTTAACATTTTAGGTTAGGGAGGTATGTTTTACTCCTTAAACCTCCATCTAATAATACTGACCTTAAAAACCTTGTCTGATTACAACACAGTTTCACTCACTTTTGGCGCCTCCTGCTGGACATTTCACTGGGAAACTGCAGCAAAACATGTAATGTAGCATGTAATTTCGTTTTGCCATGGTCACATAATGTTCTTGATACCAGTCTGTAAACAGCTGAAGCAATAACAATCAACACAGGTAGATTTTGGCCAATTACCCAGATTTCACATCACATGTAATCAGCTTTAACTGCATTCTTACCAGCTTATCCACTTGTGCGCAAGTGTTGTGCGCATGTCTGAATTTTACAATGATTTCAAATCTCATGTAAACACAGTTTTTTTTTTGTGTGTTTTCTGATTTTTTTTTTAATAAGCTATAGACAGGTTATCATATAGAAGGCTCAATAGACAAATTCAAAGTATTTTCCCATCTGTCACTCAAATTTCTTCATTACATTGATTATACAGTAATTGTGGAACAGCCTATTTAAATGCTACAATAATCAAAGCATAATAACATGAATTGCTCATAAGACAGATAGACACATAGCAGAGGACTAGGAAAATCATTAATGTTTAACGATCAAATCACACAGACCCATGTAGTCTTCAGCAGAGATGAAGGAACACAATAGCAGCAAATTACTTACTAGTTTGTTCCAAACACATTCTTTAAAAATGAATAAATGCATGTATGTTCAGAAAGTTTTTTGTTTTTTTTGCCCAGTATTTTTCTACAGTATTTTGCTTAAACAACTTGAGGACCACTAAAAAGGAATAGACAATCATTCCACCTAACATTTCCTTTTGTGCCCAATGGAAAAAAAGAAAGTCATGCAAGTTTGGAACAACATATGGGTGAGTAAATGATGACAGAATTTTAATTTTGGATTAACTATCCTTTACGTTTTTAGTTAAGAAATTCAAGCAGATCACACTTTCCCTTCTACAGTTTTCCATTTGCAGTTTTGTACTGACAACCCAGGAGGCAACTTAATATGGAAGACACTTTCCACACAGCACTGAAGTTCTAAGACTAATGCAGGTTTAAAGTGATCCAGACCTCCTGCAGTTGTTCTGCACAGTGCAGAGGTGGCACATGAGACACTGGTTTATTGTTATGGGGCCAGGGTTTAGCCTGTTATGTCACCAGTCTGGACTGAAGAACAACACCCGATATGCCTTCGGCTTTGTTCACAGCCCAGAACTCTAATGAAAGCTCAGGGATCGTTAACTCATTCATCTGCTGTTTGCGGCGAAATGCATCAGCATAAAGACCTTTCCAACACTAATGGAGCATAATTTAAAATGAATCTAATTTTAAACCAGTAGTTATATGCCAGGCAGTTTGCCTAGGCTATTATCCCTCCATTGCTATTATTAGGAAAAACATGGTAGAGAGCTGAGCTGTATTGTGCTCTATGGATTCTTAGAGACTACTAAAATAAGTCTGTCCATCCGTCCGTCTATCGTATATTATTTTTAATTTTGTAATCAATATTTGTTTGTTTTTTTGACAATGGGTTGGAATTACATTATTGTGATGATGCACAACGTCTTTAATCAGTGCTGGCCAAAGAAGTTCTGATTCTGGGCTTGCATAAACTCTTGGAATGACAAGAGTTTGTAGTGTTTGGCATGTGTGCTTGCAGTGCTGTCAATGGCAGACACAGTAGCGCCATCTCTTGGCATATTTTTGAAATTGCCATGCCATTCTTCAGCATTTTAGCATGTAAATACTGGCTTGATACACATGACTTTTTAATGACAGCTAGGCAAAATGGCAGTGAGCTGCTGCTCTCAGTTCGTAATGAAAATTTTTTAATAAAATAATTATGAGTTAACGAGCTGAGATAAATTCACTCTCCTCACCAGTTGCTAAAGCTTCTGGGTCAAAGGATTTCTCATATAAGAGATGTTTCATAATGTGGAGTCTAGTCTAATTAGAAGCAGATAATTTCTGTTGTACTAATTGTAGTCTTTAGTAATTAGAGTTACTTTAGAGACAGTTGCTCAAAATGTTTGTAATATGGCACCCATTAACAAACTTGAAAGCAGAGTTTGTAATTAACAACTTACCCACCTCTAATTGAAGTGCTGACTATGGTGTATGATATATAGTATTTGCCTGCACTCTTGCTCATCAAGCTTTCATGTAACATGAGTTCTGCTGTGTTCAGTGCTTTAATTGACCTTTCTATTGTGCTAAGGAGATTTTTTGAGTTAGGTTAATGTGCCATTTCATTCTCTGCCTCACCTGTGCAAAAACTTCAATCTTTTAATTAATAGAATGTGTTGAATTTTATTAATTAGTGGTTAACCCACATATCTGTGGATGTGGTAAATGCATAAAATAAACTATATCATACCTAGTAGGGCTGGGAATAGCCACAGACATCCCGATTTGATATTACAATGATATATATATATATATATATATATATATATATATATATATATATATATATATATATATATATATATATGTAAACTTTAACTCCTTTTTATCAGAAAGAAATGTCTATTGAAGAACATTTGTATCTGAAATGACAATTGTTTCACTCTGTAATATATAATTTGCAGGTAAAAGTTAGGGACGGTCAAAACCAATTTAAACTATAACAATCATCAATCAGTTCATTGTCTGAGCTAGACGAGTTAGTGCAAAGGAACCCATGTATAATGCTGCATTATGTAACTTTTTATTTAACAAATACATATTGAAATGTAACTTATAAAATTACATTTGTTTATTTAGAATATAATATATAACATTTATTACCATAGGCAATGATACCTATTATCATTATGATCATTTTGCAACATACAAATGGAGGCTAAAGAGTAAAGAACGTGTTCAAGAACCATTTCTGGGGCTGTACAGAATTATGATGCACATGACAATTTGCCTGTAGTCTCAGTGTTGTTACATGTTATTTGCATATGCATTCCAAGTCTGAGATCATATGCATTGTTCTCATAGATAACACTATTCTTACAAACTGCTCCCAGGTGACTGACAGAGAAAACATTTTTAGAACTCCCCATTTGCGCATGTTCCGCAAGACAGTCATAGAGTCACATGCATCGCCAACATTTCTATTGTCTGTTCTTCAAAATATAATCACGTGTCAGAGGTGCCATGACATGCCACAAGTAGTATTGCCAAATTTTTCCACTTCTTTTTTTGCAAGCAACATAAAATCAAATATCAATATAAATATTTTTTTTTTGTTTTTGAGGGAATCACAAAAGTTAAACATTTTTCACAGACTGCTGCGTTTCGTTTTAATGTGTTTTTACGTTTAAAGATTCTAATCATCACTTAACTTAATTGTTCCCTTTACAAAAAACTTCACTATGATGCTGCACTTTGCTAAGCGCTTTTGGGAACAATCCTGCATTGTGACCAGCTGTGAATATGTGTGTAACACGTCAATGAACATTGACCGGAATTTATAGCCTCGGCTGGTGAGATCATTAGATGCACCTGTGGCCAGGCTATAAATAGACGCGTCACCAGCGTGTCGTCAGATCCGTTTTCTTCAGAGCAAACTGTGCTGTGTGTCTCACAAGCCTGTCAGAAAAAGGTGGAAAAATGTCGGAGAAGCAAAGCAAACGATGCGTGTTTCCCTGTCAATGTTCTATGACTGTCAGGGACACGCATCAATTTTGTTTTGTTTGTTTGGGGGAAGAGCATGCTGCTCTCGCATTGGGGCAGGGCAAGTGCGCGCATTGCGACCTACTTTAGGGCGAAATGCTTCGCACTCGCCTCACTTACTTCCGGAGAGGCATTTATGGCTTAACCTTTCGGGCATCAAGGATAAGGACAGAGTTTTCCCACTCGATGCCCCGGTTTCGCCTTCCGGTCTCTTCGGAGACGCCATGAATACGGTTATCTCCAGATTCCAGGAGGCGAAAAGCCACAAGAAAGCCTTTGGGCAGTTTTTTCCTTGCCGCCCTCAGGGGGGCGGGGCCGTCGGCCACCCAGTCCCGCCCCGACTCTGCTAGGCAGAGCGTGGCGAGTCGTGCTCCCCCTTGTAAAGACTGGGGACAGGCTCGTCGCCCTCAGCAGCCCCAGAAGCAGGACCTCAGGGTCGTGATTTCTAAAAGAAAGAAACCTTGACGGTCTTGTACCCAGCCTTGTGGGGGTGGTTCCTCTCGGGACGGGGCGCGTGTACCATCCACTTCGGCCCTCCTGATACCCTCACGAAACCTCTTCACTCCCTCTGCCGGAACACTCGACATCCCCTCAACAGGAAGTGTCGAAATTGATACCCATCTCAGAGAACCTGGCAGCATGGAAACTTCTGCCAGGCATTTCTATGTGGGTTCTGAACACCGTAGAAAGAGGCTACAGAATTAAATTTGCTCGCCACCCTCCGCGTTTCAATGGCGTGGTTCCCACAACCGTGAAACCGGAGCAGACACGTCTACTGTGGAAAGAGCTGCAAAATCTCTTGGTCAAAGGGGCCATGAATGTGTTCCCCTTCCAGAGAAAGATTCAGGCTATTACAGCAGATACTTCCTGGTCCCCAAGAAGGGGGTGTTGCGTCTGATTTTAGATTTTTAAGGCTTGAACCGCTCGGTCAGGGTGTTCAAGTTCAAGATGCTATCTGTCAAGACGGTCGTGTCTCAGATCCAACATTATGATTGGCTGATCACGATCGATCTCATGGACGCATATTTCCATATTGGAATTCTGCCACAGTACAGGAAGTTCCTGAGGTTCGCTTTCGGGGGCGAAGCCTTCCAGTATCGAGTTCTTCCATTCGGCCTAGCCCTATCACCCTGCACATTCACGAAATGCATGGATGCAGCACTGGCTCCTTCACGACTCCGGGGCATCCGCATTCTGAATTACATAGACGACTGGCTAATCTTTGCACAGTTCCAAGAACTGGCAGTTCAGCACGGGGATATTGTTTTAGCTCCTCTGGTTTCTCTGGGTCTGAGACTCAACGTCAAAGAGCGTTCTCTCTCCTACACGGGTAATCACCTATCTGGGGGTTATATGGAATTCGATCACGATGCGGACACAGTTGTCTCCCGCTCGTATCACGTCCATTCAGAACACCCTGAGCAAACTCAGGCTAGGTCAAGGTTGCACTGTTCACCAGTATCAACAAATACTAGGTCTCATGGCATCTGCATCCACGGTTATCCTTTGGGCCTGTTCAATATGCGACCGTTTCAGCTGTGGCTAAAAGCCAGGGGATTTCATCCAAGGGCCAGTCCCCTAGGGCTAATAAGGGTTACGCGCCGCGTGCTTTGTTCCCTTGCTATGTGGTTCAGACCCCAGTTTCTTACCTTGGGTCCCAGTCTAGGTGTGTCTCGTCTTCGCAGGCTGCTAACAACAGACACCTCCCTGATGGGCTGGGTAGTGGTCTTAAGTGGTCGTCCAGCTCAAGGGAATGGGAGAGTCGTCAGCTCGGTTGTCACAGTAACTGTCTCGAGTTGATGGCGGTATTTCTGGCCCTGAAATACTTCCTCCAGAGGCTACCATGTCTTGGTGCGGGTGGGCAATACAGCGGTAGTCTCTTACATAAACCATCAAGGAGGTCCAAGTTCACGTCAGATAAATTTCTGGCATGTCGGATTCTCCTTGGGGCCCAGAGAAAGCCCCTGTCACTCAGGGCAGTTTATATCCCTGGATGCCCGTATGTGGGAGCAGATTTACTGTCCAGACAGAAAATAACGACGGGTGAGTGGAAACTCCACACCTAGGTATTGGAACAAATCTGGGTGAGATTTTACAGGGTAGAAGAGGACCTCTTCGCCTTTATGAACAGCACAATGTCTCCTCTACTTCTCCCTGAGTCACCCAGCCCCCCCTGGGTCTGGACGTGATGGCGCATACATGGCCCTGAATGCGTCTGTATGCGTTTTCCCCCGGTTTCTCTGCTCCCAGGAGTCGTGGCCAGAGTTCGCCAGCAAGGGTCTTGCCTCTTACTGATAGAGCTGCGCTGGCCAAACAGGGTATGGTTCTCTAATATCTCTCCTCGACGGCTTGCCTTGGGCGATTCCGGACAGGAGGGACCTTCTGTCTCAGGCGCAGGGGATGATATTTCATCCCCGGCCCGAATTGTGGAAACTTCATGTTTGACCCCTTAAGGGTACCAACTGAGGGACACAGGGCTGTCACCTGAGGTTATCGAGACCATTCTTAGTGCTAGGGCTCCCTCTACCAGAAGAATCTACACCAATAAATGGGATGTCTTCGAAAAGTGGTGCAGTTCACATGGTGCAGATCCAGTTAACTGTCAAATTGTTTCAGTTCTGGACTTTCTGCAGGAAAAACTGTCAGCAGGCATATGCCCCGCTATTCTCAGGGTTTATGTGTCTGCCATTTCGGCTTGCCACAACTTGATGGACGGGGTGCCTTTGGGGAGGCATCCTCTACTCACTCGCTTCATTCATGGAGTCATGCGACTGAGGCCTCCTGTTAGGACCAGAACTCCTTCATGGGACTTAGCAATAGTCCTGGAGGGTCTGGTTGAGACCCCCTTTTGAACCTCTAGAGTCAGCGTCTGACAGACTTCTGACTCTCAAGATGGTCTTTCTTATGGCGATTACCTCTCTTAGGAGGATTGGGGATCTACAGTCTGTTTTGCCGGCCTGTTTAGAATTTTCCCCAGGTATGGCCAAAGCTATTCTGTATCCTCATCCTGACTACCTTCCTAAGGGGCCTTTTTCGACACTATGTCCTGTCACTCTGGAAGCCTTCTGCTCCCCGCCGTTTTTAACGCCGGAGCAGGAAAGACTTCACGGACTCTGCCCAGTCCGTGCCCTTCAGACTTATGTCCACCACACTAGCCAGTGGCGTAAGTCAGGGCAATTATTTGTCTGCTATGGGGGCCGCAACAGGGGGGCGGCCGCTACCAAGCAGACTATGTCACATTGGGTGAGGGATGCTATTGCCCTAGCCTATGAGGCGTGTGGTCAAGCTTCGCCAGTAGGTGTCAGGTGTCTTTTTCTCAAACTAGAGACTCTGATGTGCTTATCCCCTGGTTTACCTTTTTCTTACACTTTTGTAAGAAATCTTAATTTTTAAAAAAGATTTCAAGCATTGTATAGCCTTCATTCATCAAAACAATGATTGACTGATGAGTTTCTAGAGAAAGTTGTTTCTTCTTGACCTAATTTTTACCTTAAGACATGCCAGTCTATTGCATACTGTGAAAACTCAAAAACAAAAACAAAGACAATGTTAAGCTTCATTTAATTAACTGAATAGCTTTCAAATGTGTTTGATATATTGGCAAGTGATTTTCTAGTACTAAATTAGCAATTTAGCATGATTACTCAAGGATAAGGTGTTGGAGTGATGGCTGCTGTAAATGGGGTCTGTCTAGATTTGATTAAAAATGATATTTTCAAATAGTGATGGTGCTGTTTTTTACATCAGTAGGCTAATGTCCTGACTATATTTTGTGATCAGTTGAATGCCACTTTGGTGAATTAAAGTATCAATTTCCTACATCATCTAACTTCCTACATAATAAACTATTTACCCACCTGTTCAAACTCTCACTGATGGGTGATGAGATATCATCTGTCTCCTTTTGCTGCTCTTGTCTGTTTGTAAAAACACCACTTACTCATTTGAACCTGACATCTTACTGCACTCATTAAGTTTGATGTTTGTAATTGTCACTTTTAGGGGTAGGCGATATAAGCAAATATTGTACTGTGAAACTGGTTAACAATATCACGATATACACATTTTTTATTGAAAGTGATTTAACTTCTAAAAAAATTAAGTTCCTTTTTTTATTTAAAACTATGTCCTGAGTAATGGTAGAAGTTCCATATCCACTGAAAGGACTTAAATAAAATATTGTTTTTAATAATTAGTTAGCTAGCTCTTTGTTTCAATATTTACAGAATTATTTTTTTTTTAATATTGCTGAATAAAATAGTATAAATGTCTGCTTTCATTTTTTAATTTCAGTCAGTTTTAATTTAAAGCATCTTCAGGTGTCATCACTCTCCACATGCTGTATGCTGAGAAAAATTTACATTTAAATGAAAAATAATGCACAATCAACTAACGACGACTACAAATGCACATTCCCTACCAAACGGTGGCACTTTGCATCACTGCGATAACAATGATACACATAAAATGATTGTGGTTGACACATTTCTGTATGTATATTTATGTCATCGGTTTATCAGTCACCTGAAGTCATTTAAATTTGTTTCTTGACATTATCTTTTAGCCTCCCACATCCCTTGAAAAATCTCTTGCAGAAATAAACAATGCTCTTTTGAGCTTCACATGCACGCTTCATGGTAGCTTTGGAAATGGCTCACAAAAACCTAGCTAGCTAGCATTATCCACTCCTGCATAGACAAAAGCTCAAAAGTGAATCAACAGCCAACATTTGCTAAGCTAGCAAATTAAACATACAAGCAATTTACATAACGATAAATATGACACTCCACATTTTGTTTTAATACTCCTGACACATTTTCACTGGTTATCAAGTTAATTGTGAATATGTTGGCTAATAAACTCAGCCATGCTATACACATGTATGGTTAAATGTTTGTCTTTTATCAATTAATTTTTTATGTTCTAAAAGTCTAAATATATAATACACTATAAACAAATAATCAGTATGTATTACAGATAGCTATTTTATCCTCTCACATTTGTTGCTCATGCTTCTCTTCTTCTCCGGGCGGGAAATACGGCGCTCTGAAGCAGCGCATTCAATTGAGCATCAGGGCAGTCAATTGATTTTGAGCAGTCACAATGATTTCAATCACAATGTGAAAGGTAAAGTCAGGATTAAATCACATACAGTATATGGATTCTAATTTGAACTACCAAAGCTAAAAATGCATGAAATAACGGAGAAAAGTATGATTGCTGGGCAATACTTAAACTAAAATTAGTATTGCCATGGCAATACTGACGGCAGCGGCCATGTCACATGTATTTCCTCAAGCACTCGTTTTTGTGTGTAGCAGCATTTCTTGTCGACAGTGGCGGGTAAATTACCCAACACTGCTTGGCTGTTAGATTATAAATATTCTGGGGTGCGACATGTAGTTAATGCCATCCAACAGTTTGATAAGCCTTTTTAAAACTAAACTATTTTTTGGACGTCTGCAAAGGTCCGGATAATAATACGTAGTAAATGTACTTATTTGGCTCAAGTAAACGTAACTAATATTTTTTAACTAAAGTTAACTAGTTACTAGTAAACTTAACACATCTGTGATTAAAGTATTGTTGTTTATATTTAATAATTATATTTATAAGGAGTTATCACATCTTATACAGTATAAGGGAAGTTATGACTGGACTCTAGGTTAGCCATATGGCACATGGGACATAATCACTACTTCTTAATGCACATATATCTGTACTTTTGTAAAGTACAATTGCATAAAA
Organism: Xyrauchen texanus; assembly: GCF_025860055.1. Classification (NCBI taxonomy): domain Eukaryota; kingdom Metazoa; phylum Chordata; class Actinopteri; order Cypriniformes; family Catostomidae; genus Xyrauchen; species Xyrauchen texanus. Next base: position 30,027,697 of record NC_068310.1, on the reverse strand, counting down.
AAATGACTGAAATGTACAGGTTCCAACTTCACCAGAGGTAACACTAATAACCCTCATGGTGACTTCACAAAAATCTCAACTATCAACCAGCTACAACAAAACAAAAATAGTTATAAGAATTAAAACTGAATACATTTTCAAATAAGAATTATAATTTTTCTACATATGTGCCTTGTTTTGACCAATAATTCATAATTTATTCAAGTGCAAGGGCTTATGGGTATTCCACACAGCCACAATTTTGTACTTGGTAATTTTGAAATAGCAGTACTACGTATATATTTCAGTTATGATTCCAAAATATTATATTTCAAGCACTTTTTAATTAGGATCACTTAAATGTTTTTATTAATGACAACTTTAGGGTTAGGAGTGCAATGGTAACTTAATTAAATCTAGTAAGAATAGTAAAACCTTACGCTTAAGTTGAGTAAACAATTTTAAAAAATTTTACAAATTAAGATAATTATTGGTATTTAAAGTGTATATTTTTGAATAATTTTTATAACTTGCCACATTGGCAGCAATAGTACTTATAGACTCTTCAAAACAGATCAAGTACAGAGAAACACAAAAACAGAGCGACAGCAGTCTAGTTTTTGTGTTTAAATAGTGATACATTCAGAATATATATGTATGGGACATAACATAGGATGCCTTTTGATAGATAAAAAATACTGTATGGGGTTCAAGGGTGTCCCCTGAGAGAAAAATTATAAAAAGGTAAAAGTCTGAATGGACCATTTTCCTTAAAGTGAGACAAATTGTAACAAACAATTTACATAAAAGTGAAGCATAAAAATTAATTTTGCTTAATTTTAATATACCGTAAATAGGCTTTCCTTGCGACCCATGCCATGATGACATTTTTCACAAAATTAGAACAAAAATCTGTTTAATATATAGGCTAACATGCTGATTAATGAAGCTAATTTTAGACAAAAAAAGTTATAGTCTAAAGATGGTGGGTTAACTTGTCCTGACACAAACCAGGCTTCGCTGAACTGTCTAAATCACACATCAGACAGATGAAGATAGTTTCACTTTGCTTCATTTTTGTTTTCTGCAGTGTGTGTTCAAGCGAAAGATGCCAGTATCTGTAGCGGTGTCTCCCCTACTGTTGTTAAAAAAATGGCACCTTAAACTGCGTGCAGTTCAGGCTTTTATGTCTATAGCAGGGAGAGAGGCAACACGTGCGGATTGGGAATAATGGGGCTTTTTCACTGTACGGCACAGCTCGACTCGACTCAGCTCGCTTTTTGGGGGTTTTCCACTGTGGATAGCACCTGGTACCTGGTACTTTTTTAGTACCAACTCGGTCAAATTTCCAAGCGAGCCGAGCCATTACTAAATGTTACGTCAAAATCCCGCAGATCACTGATTGGTCAGGGAGAATCGTCGCTACCAGCGTCACAGGATTTGCAACATGGGACATCAACACTCTAGTTTTAAAGTTTCGTTTGTTCACACGACTTTCAAATTGTAAAAAGAAATGGCTGTACGCAAAACCACGCTGCGATCAATAAACGAGGTGCAGACGTTCCTCTCGTTAGCGACGAATGAAACAACGCAAAATTAAAATGTCTTTCAGGAAGTGTCTCAACAGTTTGCCGCACACGGCACTTCACTTTATTTTGTTGACCAGCTTGCTTCTAAAACAACCAGGCCAATTTAACTGTTACACTTGTGTAAAATCACCATGCAACAACTGCTTTATGCAGCACAATGAGCTAGTAGCTAACAGCTAGCGGTTGTGTTATTGTTTTGGTCAGTTTGTGTCGCAATTAAGATGATGTCACGGCAGTAAAGGTGGTGCAACTATGACGATCAGCCTGTAATCCCACCAACGCTGAGGCAGCACTAAACTGCAGTAGAAATGCTCTCGACTTGCTTCTCGTCTTTGGTGGTGAAGTGCAGAGAAACTCATCCAGCATGCCTGCAAAAACACCAGAGCCTCCATTTTCTCCTCAGTCAGCTCCCACTTTGTCCGGACTCTGACATGTAATTTGAATTCATCTTTACCTCAAGCTGGCATGCTCGCACCTCAAGCCTGCCTCCAATTAAGATGGAGGTTCTGGGGACGGCGAGCAAGCAGACTGAGAATTATGGGATTTCACAGCATGTTCCAGCTTGGCTAAAATCTCCTTCTCTCAATTATCAGAGAAGAGTGCCACCTTCTTGTTCATCTGCTTGATAGTGGCACTTTTCATCACACAATGTTAATGAGAGAGCATGAATAAAGAATAAGATGAACGCTAACCCTGCTAATCCTGAAAAAAGTAATCAGCTATTCAGGTTGCAAGAGCGAGACAAAGAGAGAGAGAGTGTGAGAGAGAGTGTGTGAGAGAGAGAGTGTGTGTGTATCTGTGTGTGTGTGTGTGTGAGAGAGAGAGAGAGAGAGAGAGAGCGAGAGAGAGAGAGAGAGAGAGAGAGAGAGAGAGAGAGAGAGAGAGAGAGAGAGAGAGAGAAAGAGCGAGTGAGAATCTCTTGATTGCTTTTGCCCGCAATCAACAAAAACACAGAGATGCCAGTGAGTCAGATATTGAGTGATTGCTCTGGAACCAGTCCTAATGAGATATTTTCTCACTCACAGCCGAAACTGAGAATGCTAGAACCAAAGAGGGAGGGCATGTTGTTAAGACCACTTAGTTGAAGAGTTGCTGCATGCCTTTGTGTGAAAAATATTGAGGTTTTTCTCTGTATGTCTAATAAAGCAGTGAGCTAATCTGAACTGATGTATGCATTCCTACTCACATTTGCTCTAAATACTTACTGAATTCTTACTACTTCCTAGCTGTGTAACTAGTGGATGTTCTGGGTGTTCAGCAAGTCGTGTATCAACTAATAAAATAGGAGGAAAATTCCCCCATCCATAAACAGCATCCCTGTATATATGCTTGCAAATATATTTGGAAGTATGAAAGAGAGAATTAAATAAAATGGCAGCATTTGGCTTTACACAAAGCACGTTACAAGCAAACCACACTGCCGCTGGGTAAAACAAAAGTGTGAAACAGCTGAGCAACACCATACTGTTCGCGAACATTCAGACATAGGCCATGCCGCTGTGGGAGGCATTTAGAGGTGTATTTAAATATGAGGAAGTAAAAGACTACATGTAAAACACATATAAAACTCATGTGACATTGAAATGTGTTATCAATGACTTCATGCCTCATTTGAGATCAGTAAAAGATGCTGTTTTAACTACTCAATGATGATTTTAAGTAATATACCATGTATGCAGTAGACAATGTGTAATTTGTCTTGTTTACATTCTGAATTCATGGCGCAAATGCGCTAACACACTATACACAGCCATAATATGCGCCGATTAAACTCTGTTATTGTAATTTATGATGACACTGATACTACTGCAAAGATGGGTGTGTAAGTGTTAATGGGCATAATACAGACAAAAAAATACTATATGCATATTTTACTTTGGACAGATGTGGGAATGATTTTTGCTGCAGATGGCACATGAGTGAAGTAGCATGTTGTCGCTGTCTGATGAAAAACACGGATTTCCACTTTTGGCAATTTTTACTTTTTCTATAGATTACTCTTCCTATTGTTTGAATTTTGCATCAAAATGATCAATGAAAAGATGTTAAATCAGACTATATTTGTTTATCAAGTATCTCCATTGGCCTTGATAAGTGTCCATCAAAACCGCATATGTCCCGACCAATGTGTAATATAAAGGAAAAGCATCAACTAATTTACCTCAGTAGTTCGGCTGAAGTGTAGTGAAGAGATTGCCTACATTGTGCTGGCTCTTTGATTTCCCTGACAACCAAATCCATTCACACACACAATGTCAGGTGGCTTTAAAAAGTAAACTATACCAGCCATATACGGTTGCCAGATTTCCATCTTTACAAAACTGCAAGTGAAAGCTAATTTTGACAAGCAATTTATGTGTTGAACCAGAAAACGCATCTCGAAACTGAACTATCCACTCAACAACCACACTTGAAACCCTAGTCATAAAATTGATTTCGATCTAAAATAGTAAGTGAAAGCTCAGATTACATCCAAAAATAAATTCTCTAGCAATTGTTACCTGCCAACTGAGTTCTGGGAACACAAACAATTAGACTTGAGTCTGTAACTGAACATGTGCCATTGGAACCCATGAAAAGAAAACCGTGTAGGTCCAATTAAAATATCAATCACTTCACTAACAGATTTGTAATGATAGAATTCTATTTATGGTGCTAAATATTACTAATTATGTTATTTTCGATTAATTTTATAAGATTGTTTATGAGAAAAAGAGTTTTTCCATGCTCTTGAAAATATATATATTTTTGGAGATACTGTATTTGCATGAGTGAATGGGCACTTAATAGTTTTTGAGTAGTTAATTTTCCTTTCGTAGAGAAGTATGCTGGGGCCTTTATGAGCAGGTTCTTTTAGGTTAATCGAAAACACTTATAAATTAGACAGAGCAGTTACTGAATTATTCATTTACTTATGCACAAGTAAGAGGGGGTTCAGTGAAAATGGCAGCTGACAGCAGGAAGTGCCAGCCAGTGTCTGTCGGAAGAGTAGGAGGAACCTGCTGCTGGCAGCCTTCAATCATTAGCATCCAAACAGTGAAGCAAACAGATGATTTTATAGTGTTAGTGGTTGAGTTTTATAAAATAATTCAAACTTATTTCTTCAATCATATGTATAAAGATTTGACAAAACATGGTTAGCATTGTCGTTTTGATTACAAGTCTTGTATTCTAAATGAGATCATTTTCACTACACATTGTGAAACTGAACTTGAAATGTTTGCATTCATCCATAAAATATTCTAAGGTTAAACAATTTGGACAACCAAATGGTGTCATCCTTCATTTAGACAGCAGGTATACTAGGCTATTCATACAATGTGTAATATAAATGACATAACTAGAATTAAAAAAAAACATTTCTGCCCAATATCAATATATGTTATGACTTGAGAAAGGCATGCAATGGTGATGAAAGTCAAATGTCAAGAATTTTTTTTTGTTGAAAATATTTCTGCATTTGAGTGGTTTTGAAAACGACACAAACGAGTGGCATCTGCATATAACATTTGTCAACATCATGACCCTTACAAAAAACAATAATTCATGGAAAATGTGCAGCAAACTTGTCGCAAATTTGCCACTAATAATGTTCACATGCAAATGAGCTTTGTGCAAAATTGTGCATCGTTGCCAAAGGTTTGCTACAGGTTCACCACTAGCGCTTTCCTCAAGCATATGAGTGATTTGCTGCTGCCGATGTATCTAATGTAATCTAATTTTCTCTGAACCCTTAGTGGAACAAGCTGTGAATGTCCAACTTGAAATTATATAAGAAATGTTGAAGTCTCACAAGCCTGAAGTACAACATAAGGCTACATAATAGTCTAAACCAGGGTTGGGAACCTTTTACCCATTAAGGGCCATTAGAGTATTTACAAAATTAAAAGCCATACAATTGCTTCCAATTTCTGATTGTGGGTTGAAATTCCATTACGTGCTCACACATAATTTTAATTGTATTTTATCTTACAGATAATTGAATCAAGGCAATTGTTTTGCTTTTCAAATTATTTCTCAAATGGTCTCAAGGGCCATATACAGCCCTGAGACGTGTTATACCCCACCCCTGGTCGAAACGGTTTCTGGAACAGTTACTGTTATGTCATGTTGTACTTCCGACCTGTGAGACTTTAATAAAGCAGTGCAGTTACTGATGGCCATGTGGATGTTCATATGTTTAGTTGAAGATACACAAATTTTGTAGTAATAAGTGGAGTTTTATAAAATTATAAATTAATTAATGAAATATGTTTTGACTTTTCTTATTTGCTTATTTTTTTTTTAATTAAATTTTTTAATTTATATAAAATAAATTATTGTATTACATTTATGCCTCTAAAAAGTCAAACTTTTACAATCATTTTTATTTTACATAATTTATTAATAAATATGTATCTTCTCTGTAGAAACCTGAAATTACCTCATCATTTAGCAACAGCCTACTGAGGGCAGTAAATGCAATAAGAATTGCAAATCTTATTTCCAAATCATTTTTCCTAAAAAGTTCTAAAAGAATAATTACCGGAATCGTTATTGTGACCGTTAAGGAACCGGTATCGTTAAGAGGAATCAGAATCGGAAACAGAATTGTTAAATTCCTTACTATTCCCATCCCTATATAAGAGTATGTAACACATTCAGTGGAAAGGAGGAGGCGAGAACCGGCGTTTCAATATTAATAATAGTTTAACATAAAACTTAAACAGAAGATACACACACACACACATGACGGACATGTCCGTAAACTATCTCTCTCTCCCGCACAATCTTCCGCAGTCGGCCCTTATCCCTCTCGGAGGCTTGATTAGCCTGATAAGGGACCAGATGTGTATGATCACGACCGGGCCCCGCCCTCCGCCCTGCCACAGAGTATTTTGTTAATTAAAAGATATATTAAATTTTTTGATCATGCTCAACATTATATTGTCAGTAAAGTTTCGCAAACACTTATATATTCTTAAAGAATGAAGCTTTGTGGGATTTGTGATTGCCACAAAAAGTCCCTTGAAAGATTTGCCTCAGCTTCCAAGAGCTTATTTAAGGGACATTTAGTTCCGGGTTACTGTCTTGTTTGGTGTGTGAAGAGGAAGATTATGCTACCTATCTGTACTGTGAAGAAAGGACAAAATGAGGTCCCTTTCTGACACTTGACTTTTTCCCCCCTTGAAATGGTGACTTTTTGCTAGTGCTGCAGAAAATTGGATTCTCTGCCAGTTTTGAAAGGTACAAATGCTACATGCTCTTGGCTTTTCTCTTAAGACCGGAAAGAGAGAGAGTTCTTCGGAGGTATTTTCCACAGGCTGCAGGAGACACATAATAACGAATGATGGCAATATTAGCTTGACAACTGGGCTGATGTTATTGCGTTTTTATGCGCCTGGGGAAATCACCTTGTCGGTGGCAGCAGAAAATGATTATTGAAAGCTAACAGGTTGAAATGTTTAATATAAAAATGGAACAGATGAAATCATTCACTGCTCCATGGGGAACAAAATAAGGAGAGATTGTGAAGGTGTGCGACAATGCAGTAGAAAGATGGTGCTTATTACTGCGGCAGCAGTAGTGCCTTTACGGAAGCACAAATCAGAGAGGCAGGAGGTAAAGAGACTGACTGTAGATGTCACTCGGTTCCCTTGTGGGGGGTGATTGGGCTCGTTTACTAGAGAAATAATTTGTTTCTATTATAAGACATGCATAGGCCCAGGAAGCAAACATATATAAATATAGTTGCCCGTTCACCTAAGTATAGTCAGCTATTGTTTACTTTTTCCAAATGTGGAAATGTGAAAAGGGTCCATTGGAAATATTGTGTCATTAAATACAGTATTTGTATTAAATACAGACAAACACCTTTTTAAATAAGAGAATTTCTTAAAATAGCACATAAGAACTAATCAGCTTTGCTAATGGAGTTGTGCATCTGTTTGCCACCTGTACTGTTGTTTATCCCTCTTCACTTTTTCCATTTTCTGGTTTCACTATTCCTTTTTTCCCTACAATTTATGTTTCTTTTCTATGCCAGTTCCTCTGTGTGAAGCCCATAATGGAATACATTTCTCTTCTCCCCCCCCCCCAGACTTTTCTATCGTAGACAGCTGAGTGCTCCATGTGGTCTTGTCATCTTGCTCAATCTACTTTCCTGTCTCTAACTTTATCTCTCATCATATTTCTATTTCTTCAGTCCATCAATCCTTTTCCTATTTCAGGATGGACCGAAATATATTTATGTTGTAATTTCTTCTGTACTTTTACACCTGTGCTCTCAATATTGGTATATTTTTCCTGTATAAACAGACAGACTGAAGTTTTTTTTAATGTCATGAACTTAGATCTTAGAATTCATATCAATCATATTCTGGTCAATAATAAAATATATAACTATATACATGTTTTTATGGAAAAGTGATTTAAAGTGTTCCTTTTTATAATTTTTTTTTTATAAAGCAATGGAACTTTTCAAATTTTTATTTGAACAGCCATGTACATTTCAATCAAACAACTTTATCAGTTAAGAACTAATTATTAAAAATATAATTTTATCTCCTCAATATCGTTTTTCTCTCTCTGTGTGTGTGTGTGTGTGTGTGTGTGTGTGTGTGAGAGAGAGAGAGAGTGAGAGTATTTATAATCTTTATATTGAAAAGATGCATTTATATGAAAAATAATTATGTAAGAGTTACTAGTGATGGATAATAATAGATGGCTGAAATTTTACAACTCAGATCAACAATTATTTGAAGTGCAATCTCTAATTGAAATGCACATACTGTACAATGCAGCAGCGTTTTGCATAAGCACAATATTCAAAATATTCAACGGTTGACAATACGGTTGACACATTTCTACCAGTAATTTGTTTTAACTCGTATAACACTCACCCCTACACACAGTTAACATTTTGGTACATCATATAAAGAAGACATTGTAAATATATTGCCATTTAGCAGATGTTATGTACAAAGCAAACAACAGTATACCTGGTGTGGACCATCTAGTTCAAGGGCACAATTGTGATAGCTGAAAGTTTTCTACTTACGGGGGTATGAACAAGCAACCTACCAAGATTTTGAAATGGCAAGTTAAATTTAATTGGGATGTGACTTTCTATGTGAGGTTTAGACATTTTTATTAAATTCATAGGATGATACTACAAGAGAACACTGCTCTCACATGATTGCCAAGGTAAATTTGGCTGTAGAAGTCTATAAGCTCACATATAAATAGGCAGATTTAGATATTTCTTGATTTATGGTGACAGTTTTGGAATTATTTATGTCAATCATTTCCTATTCTCTGCCTAATATAGCAACATAGGTCAATAAAACATCAAAGGTGAACTGCAATGTCACACAAGCAGTTTTAAGATGAGGCTTTTTCAAAAAGAATGACAGCCTCCAACATACATAATACATACAAATGTGTTCCCATCAATTTCAGTTGCCGCTCTATTCATAATTTGCCTGTTCTGTAATTCAAATGTCATTTCAAACCCCAATCTTACAGATTCCATCCTCATGCCTTGCATCTTATGTTTTAATGCATTAACGCAGTCCCCTCCTGCACTGGTCCCATGGTGGATCTCATTCTTGTTGACCTCCATGGGACATGTCCTCTGTCCTTCTGCTGGAGAGAGGAATGGAGGAGTAGAGGAATTGAAGGGAGGGGTGCATAATCTGCAGGTCTCAGGGGGTATTCTGCAGGTGTGCTCATCTGCTGGCTTCACGAGAAAAAGAGAGGGAGCAGAGAGTATGAGAGAGACCCAATTTTCCCTATCCTTGAGTGAAGGGCAGCCAAGAAGTCTACAGAATAAGTACAGGGGGTGGAAGTATGGATTGGCCAGGATAATGTTGAGAGCAGCCTGCATTATCACAATGGTATGGATGAAAGTGCTGAATAATTTCATGTGTCATATTACAAAAAATAAGGGAAATTCATTTAATTGCAAAACCAAAGTATATTTTAACACATCACCGTATACTCTTGGCTGTGGAGCCTGTTGATGCGCACCCCCTTTTTGAGCACATACCATGAAAATGACATAGCTGAACTTAAATGGTTGTATTTACTGGCCCCTCTGGAGTATAGACACAGTTGTTGTATCTTTTGAAAGATGACACTTTGGGCTTTATTTTTCAAGTTTCAGAATTAATATATTGTTATGAACATGTTTTTTATAATCTAAAAAAACAATAATAAAAGTGCCAAGACAACCCAGATATAAAATGTTCTCAAAGCCACAAGTCTAAAGAAGTTATGTTTCAAATTTGAAGATGATCTAACAAAAAATGAGGTTCCTGCAAGCTTTTTTCTCTGTAAAATTGCTGGCAGTGTACAGAGTAAAATTAAGGCTCCGCCTTTCAAGACGACACAAAATCTGACTGCACTGCTTGGCTATTATGAATAAAATTACGCCCCATTTTTAAAAATAAACTTTGGAGACAGGCTTGTTTTGTTTATGAGACTCTAATATATAATACAGTTTATCATATACAGTTTTACAACATGAATGCTGCTCAGATTGCATAGTTTGTTGATGAACGATGATGAAGGGTAATTCTTTCAGGCGAGATCTCATGTAAACAATGGAGAATATATCAATATTTCTCAGATTTATCACTTTTATGGACAAAAAGTGCTATTCAATGAACGCTTGTCATGGACAATTGACCCAAGTGTGGCGAACTGGATTCATTTGGCGATCGCATTTTCATAACAAAGGTATGAAGTCCCATTTTGATATTACATGTTTTCATTTGTACTCCTGGCACAAATAACTAAATTGCTGTTTCTGGAGCATTGCTATCGTGAAACAGAGCTCGGATATCAATGTTGAACCCTTAGACCTTTGAAAAGTATTAAATGTAAGCAGAGTGACGTCACTACCGCGTGCGGGGGAAATGCGTATCAGCAGGTTAACCATGACCTGCTAATGTATATATCAGGGGTGTAGGAACAAGGCATAGGCAGAAAGTAAATAGGTGCCAGCCATATATATTTGTGACAGACAATCTCTTCTTCATATGGCTCAGCGTCGTTCCTTTGGGTATCTCTCCTCTTTTAAATATTAACCTTAAATATTAATACATATACAATTTATTTATATTTACTATTAATTATCATTAGCCAGACTTTTGGTGAATATATGGAACTCGTGCTTGAAAACAAATTAATAAAGTAACTAATATAAAATAAAACGCTGTGAACAGATAGATAGATAGTTTACTTATATCACTTTGTTTCATTTGCCATGCCAATTATTATTGAAATTAAAATGTAATTAAAATAATGAACAGCAACATTTGAACACCAGATTGAGATTTATATCAGTAAATGGCGTCAGCTCATCTTCACACTTGCAACGAAAGAACGTGTATGTATTAATATTTCAGTTTTTATATTTACAAGGAGAGATACCCAGAGGCATGAAACTGAGCCATTAGAAGCTGTCTGTCACATTATTAAACCAATCAGGTCAGAGTAAACTGGTCAAAGAAAACCTAATTTGATTGGTTACTAGAAGCAGGTAGGCCTTCCTCCTCATGCTTGCAAAACTCTTTTCAGGGAGAAATTTGTTCCAAAATGTGAGTGCAACAAAGGGAAGACAGAACACTATATAAGGGATTATTTCTGGAAAATATTTATGCCACAAACAAGTCATTTACACAATTGCAGTAGTTTTTTTACACATACTTTTATGACCAATAACAGTTCTGGACCCAAAATCAGAACACAGACACGGAGAAGGCAGTTGGTTCAACGGGTTTATTTCAAGACGTTTGTAGGCATAGGTAGCGGAAAACAGGCTGGCGGAGGCAGAAGACTAGCCGAGTGGCTGAGCGGAGCTGCAGGCAGGCCAGGTGAGTCGTTGCCTTGGAATATAGTAGAGGCCCGGAGTTACAGACTAAAGGCAAAACGCAGGGCAGGGCACATTAGGTCTACCGTTAGTAATACACTATCTACTGAACAATCTGGCAACGAGTGACTGGAGAACCGGGGTGTAAGTACTTGCAGGCTGATGAGAAGATGAGTTGGCTGATACAATCAGGAGGAGGAGGAGCCGAGTGGAGCGCCACACCTGGAAGAAACCACAATCACATACAAATGGGGGGATAACAAAACACAAACACAGAAAACACAAGCAAAGGGAAAACAAGGAATCACTTATTATTTTTTCCCATTTTCTTGTGATTCGAAAAAATAGGTGCCTCAGCCCAAACCATGACACATACAGACTGATTCTATGCTCTCAATCTGTTTTGCTGTTCATGACACCAAACAGGTTTGCAATGTTTTTGGCCATGTTTAGGTGCAAAAACAGTACCAAAAGTGTAAGCGCAATAAAAAGGAAGAATACACACCAAATATACTTTGTTTTAATATGAAATTATAGATTCACAACACATGAACTACACTTATACAAAGCTTTAAAGTATTGCTAACATTTTTTTTTCTTTTGCTTGCATCTTGATTTACACCTTTACAAAACTTTCTATGCAATTTATTTTTACAGTTGCAATTTGATTTACACTTTCACAACAATTTAGGCACTATTTTACCTTCAGAAACTTAGCTTTGCACAGGAGCAGTCAATGCAGAGAATGTACAGTCAGCATTAAATTAATTTATCCTACTAATTTATTTTTTTAATGGTTAAAAACAATTGAACTGCAAAGGTTGTTTGAAATGGGTTCTTTGGGGTGGTAATGGTTCTACCTATGACAATTTGTCATCCAAAAAACCCTTGAAGCACCCTTGAGTGTAACAGCATAGCATGTAGCATTATTAAGGAGATGCTGACCCAAAACCTTTTACCTTAATCAGCCTTTTTTAGCCACTTTTATAGTCACAGACCTAAGCAGATGGCCAGGCCCTATTATAGACCAGAGAAAAAGAGTGAAACTGACATGCCTTTTGATAGGAGGACAAACATAAAATAAAAAATAAGTCAAAGACAGAGTCTGATTCTGCTTTGTATTGCAGTTAGCATTTAGACTAAGTGGTACTGACCATTCATTAACTTTCAGCTGCAATAGATAGATCGTCCAGTGCCTCCAGTGTCTGTCCTCTGCATGCTCATGATCCACAGTCAAACATCACCAACTAACATTTATGTTTAAGGGGGATTTTAATGACAAAAAATAAATCATATAAAATATTTTTAAAATATTGTTATAGAGTTGGTGCCCTACTCAGACTGCATAGTCTGCTTATAGGGAGCGGCAGTACTGGTCATGAGAGTGAACCAGATGAGATCTTCAGCATGCATCTGATCATATCTGTACCATTCTAAAGCAAGCAGCAGTCTTTATCATGTTATGTCAGTAGGGTTGTTTATTTTTTTATATATTGAAAATTGTAATCCTGCTAGTAATCCCAATTTTTAACAAATGTAACTGTAATCTGAATACGTTGAGTTTGTATGTAACTGTAACAGATTACAGTAACACATTTTTTGTATCCTGATTACGTAATGCCATTACAAGTATTTCGTTATTCCCCAAGCCTGGTTAATTTGGGAATTAGGGCTGACATAGTTTAATCCATAGGATGCTCTTTTTGAGATTTATTTTAAAAACTTTCTTTTTAAAAAGAAAGAAAAACCTTGTGCTTCTACTACAAGTAACCAGGGAACAACGCATAATGATAATTTCTATAAAATTTCGCTTAAAACTACTAAACACACATAGACATTCGTTGGAGAAAAGAAAATGCTTGTCAGAGATTTGGCACAGCAATAGTTGCTAAGATTGAATTAATCAGAAATGCTTTTAAGGCAGGGTTAGGTGAAGGGTCAGTGAGTTCAGTGATCAAATCCTTATTTTGAGTGGGTTTTTTCAGTTAATTTAAATGCTTCACAAATCAGTTTTGAGTGATTCAGTAGCGCAATCAGAATTGCACCAAAATGACTAGTTAAAATGGGTTTCCAGAAATGACAAAGAATTGGAATATTCATTGAAAAAGTCATGAGTATTCATATGTAAAAATTGTGGCAACCCTGTTTATTGAAACACTTACATTTTGCTGCAATTCATTTATAAGAGCTGGAAGATATGGTGAATCCTTTGAAACATAAGTCTGGAATTCAGGGTCGGACTGGCCGTCGGAAGAATTGGGAGATTTCCAGAATGTGCCACAAAACGGTGCCACGATATTCCGAAGGGGGCAGTGACACACCCCCACCCCACTCAACAACTTTTGGCCCAGTTCCTATTTAAAACCCTGGGCCGATATCTCTTCCCAGTCTGCCCCTGCTGGAATTACAGCCCTAGATTTCAAAGCATGAGTATTATAAACCACAGCCACTGTGGCACAAGGTTAATGAGAGGAGTTTGAATATAGTTTATGGGAGATTTTATCAAGCAAATACAGAAACACACAGAAGCACACACACACAAGAGCAAAAAAGCCTGCCCCAAGGTCTAAGCATACTCAATCAATAGCACACAACAAAACTGTGGCCAGAGGAATAGCTCTTGCCTGTCGCATCCTTAGGGTTTTCATTTAATTTTTCTTTATAGCCTGCTTCACCTTACACACACATACACAATATTTCTAAAGGCTGCTTGTCATCGTCCATATGGCTTGAGAATATGTAAGAGCCTCTCGGTGCTGTGATGCAGTGGAAGACCATGGCAGCCAAAACCTCTTCCTGATATCTCCCTTGAGGCTTGTGGAGACAGGCCTTCTTAAGCAATGCAGGAGTGGGACGGGACACTGTTTATATTTGGGAGAGCTGCAGCCAAGAATCCGTAATGCTGCCATAATGCCGAACTGGCGTCTTCATAAATGTCTGGTCCCTTGAGACACTAGCAGCGCTGTGTGTTTTGTAAGTGAATATGTGTGTGCGTGTTGGCTACATGAATAAATGCATGTTCGGTTCCACACGAAGAGGGTGGTCTGTTTGCCCATTATATATGCCCGGTCGCAGTCTGGGCCATCCTCAGGAGATGAAAGTTTGTAAACATGAATAATAATTAGGCGCAGGTCTTTGGGCAGGTAATCTGCATGCTATCTCTGCCGGTATGTTTCATCCATTTACTATTCATTTGGTTCCGGGTGTAGAACAACATTTGCATTTGGTGAGAACAGACATAGGTAGTGTTTGATCTGCATGGGGCCAAACCGACTCAATCTCTTTTCTAATAGGCTTTGAAGGACATTAAACACATGCATGGTGAGAACACTAGCTACAAAGGTAAACAGACACTATTGCTCATAATAAACAATTTATTACATGGACTTATTCAATAACTGAATTGACAGAAGACATACCAACCTCTGCACATAACACGCAGGTGGTGACTCAGATAACTATTTTTCACTGAACATCAGCCCTCATTTCCATTGACTGGAGAGCCAAAAAAATTATGATGCCGCATAACCATAAACATAATTTTGAGAACATATTTTAACATTCAAATTAATTTAATTTAGTGCCTCTGTGCCATCACAAGCTGGCTGTGATTTAATGGTCAGAAACAGGGTTCTGGCACTATCACTGGCCACCTTATGGTGGAAAAGGGGTGAGGATTGAGAGTGAACAGCACTTTTATTGTTTTGATTTAAAGCTGTTAAAGCTGTTTCAACAGAAAAGTTTAAGGCATCTGTGGTGGAATCAAGGTGTGGTGGAAGTGTAAAAGCGTCTGAGAGCTTTGCATGTGAGACATACCATAGAATGCCGCACTGCGTTCAGACAGCATCACATGAGAAGCTACCAGGGCTTCCAGGTTTAATGGAGGGCGGCTGGTGAGCTGACAAGTGAGGGCTTATTGACACATCGATATGGCACTGATGATTAATTAAGAGCGCTGTGTGTGTTATCTGTCGTGGTTGAGATGTCCAATCTGGAGGTGACATTGGAACTGGAGTCTTTACTTTTTGCTTCCCTCATCCACTACTTTCCCTCGGTATAGAGGAGCCAATATAGGTAAACAAACCTCTGCCCTCCCTCTTCTGCCCCCTCCATTTTACAGATAGGCCTAAGACTTTAATCCGGATCCAGTGACAAACTTATCCCCAGTCAATAAGGTAAATAGAACCTCCTATGAGGGATGTGTGCTCTACTGAAAAGCTTGGCAGAAGAGGAAACATCCTGCATCTCAAGTATTACTCAACCTTCAAGGAGAGGGCACTCAGTAATGATTTTAGAGTTTGGCTTTGCTAGCACCACTGTTTTCAAAAACAATCCAGTCTGTAAGGGGCGACAAGTTCTTTGACCAACATGATGTAGCCTACAAATTAAACATCAAATGGACCCTCATTGTAGTATCTAGCAGGTTAAATGTTGTTGTATTATTAAGCGTTTAACCTTATTTGGTGTTTCTTCAACTTAGGGTACTTTTTTGTCCAAGGGGTTGATTTCTTTAAAACAAACAGATTTTGTTTTTTTTATTATTATTGTATTTATATAAGGTCACATTCAAACTGACTTCTTACTAGGCTTTCATCATTTATTTTTGGCACTTTTTAATTTTTACTAGCGAGCAGATTTTCATTTCCAATCAAGCTGCAATTTTGCCAAATTATACAAAAAAATATAATTTATTTGTGTGTATTTAGAATACATAAAATGTTAGCTATGAAATTAGCCTTTTGAAGACAAAATGTTTTTTGAAATAATAAAAAATTCGATTTCCATCACCGTTATTTCCACTTCGAATTTGAGGTGTGGTGGAAATGACACTGTAATGGGAATTTTACTGACTTTCTGAAATATCTGTGATGCACGTACATATGCAGCTGGACATTGTTAGAAAACAAATTAAATAAACAGCGAGTGTGTGAAAATGTTAAGAGACTTTACTTTTTAGAAAAACACATTGTTAAAAGTGTCCAAATTTAAATAAACTATTTGTTGTGTTATATCACCCTGGCATTGAGAAAAAGAAAAGAAAGAAAAAAAAATAAACACTAGGGCTGTCAATCGATACAATTTTTTAATTACATGGTGTCCCGATTAATTAATCGCATACATATTTGCTGTGAAAGCCCCTCAAATAACAATAATTAAATATATAATGATGAAATAATTATAAATAGTTATCTTTAAATAATATTATAAATATATACCAATCAGCAACAACGTAGACTTTGTCAGTTCGAACCAGTCTGGCCATTCTCTGTTGACCTCTCTCATCAACAAGGCATTTCCGTCCATAGAACTGTCCCTCACTGGATGTTTTATGCACCAGTCGGAATAAATTCTAGAGACTGTTGTGTGTGAAAATCCCAGGAGATCAGCAGTTACAGAAAAACTCAAACCAGCCCATCTAGCACCAACAATCATACATGTGATTAACTAATCAGCCAATTGTGTAGCAGCAGTGCATTAAATCAAGCAGATACGGGTCAGGAGTTTCAGTTAATGTTCACATCAACCATCAGAATGGGGAATTTTTTTTTATCTCATTGATTTGAACTGTGTTATGATTGTTTGTAGCAGATGGGCTGGTTTGAGTATTTCTATAACTGCTTATCTCACGGGATTTTCACACACAACAGTCGCTAGAATTTACTCAGAATGGTGACAAAAACAAAAACATCCAGTGAGGGACAGTTATGTGGATGGAAAAGCATTGTTGATGAGAGAGGTCAACAGAGAATGGCCAGACTGTTTCGAGCTGACAAAGTCTACGGTAACTCAGATAACTGCTCTGTACCATTGTGGTGAGAAGGTTAGGATCTGAGAATGCTATTCTGAGATGCGGGTTGGTGCTGTTTTGGCAGCACAAGGGGGACTTACTCATTATTACAGGCATTGCCATTACAGGCAATGTGTTTTTAATTTTGTGGCTGATCAGTGTATGTATGTATGTATATATATATATATATATATATATATATATATATATATATATATATATATATATATATATATATACACATACATACATACAGAGGAGTTAAGCATTGATAATAAAAAATGCAAAAAGCTGCTTAAGAATCCAATGTATTGTTTATCTTAAGCCAATCATTTGCATACAGTTCAAAGCAAACCATTTTGCAAATGAATTTGTCAATCAGTCAGACATTTATTATGAGGGCTTGTCTAGGGACCCGTCAATGTACACCTGCATCAGATGGATGCTTTTGGTGTGTCTCGCTTTGGTTGCATCACGTCATAAACATACAATTTTTAGGTCACTGTGTCCGGTTAAACGTAGTTTAATACTAAGAAGAACACATCTTGAGATCCCTTTGTTTGGATTTGCGCTCAATCAATCTGGGGTTTGAACGCAAGAATGCATCCCCGTTTTGTGCCATCTGCTGAAGTGTGTTTTTGTTCTTTGTATAAGATGTGCATTGCCTATAGAGCTGAAGTTTTGCTTACTGCCCCCTGGAGAAAACAGGTGGTACTTCAAGCTCCGGAGACATGATTAATTGCACTAATTGTTTTACTAATCGCACTGAATTAACGCATTAAATCGACTGCCCAAAAAAATAAAAAATAAAAATACAACTGCTGAGGGAGTGACAATAAATTTTGTATCTTTCTCTCTTCTCTGACTGCTGTAATCCACTGCTCTGTTGTTTTCATGGAAACGTAATATTGGGTTTTTCTTTGCTGTTGGAACAAATGGGAACGCAAAATAATATTTGCTATGGTCTCCCATTCACCTCTTAAAAAGTTGACCCCACTATAGTTTACTTCTGTGTTCAAAACTCTGAAATTTGAAAAGATGCATTGCCATTTTATAACACATCATTGGTGAGAATTCAATGTCTTTTCACATCTCTCTGTCCCAATACGTGGTGTGATTTCTCTAACTCTATAGAAATGTATACATTCTAAGTAAAATCTCTGTGCTCTCTGGTTGAGTTGATAGCATATCTCTATCTTAACGCTATACCTTCAGGATCCTAATCTGTCTTTGTTAGCCTGCCAGGTGCTAACTCTCTGCAGGCAAGCGTAAGACTGATCACCTGCCGCCTTTCCATCTCAGCTACGCATACTACTATACTGCAGCACTTTGTAATTGTCTCAGATGCCACTTTCATTCTACCAGTCTTGCATTCTGTGTAACTGCAGAATGCTGGTGGTTTGACATGGATAACAGTGCTCAATATGTGTGATAAACATTTTGTACTCAGGGAGCCTGATGTTATCACTGTCTGTTAATCTCAGGTTTTATGAGATTGCATTTTGATTGGATTAATTTCCAGTAGATGCTTTTCCGCCTCTACTGCACTGAAAGTTGGGAAGCACAGACTGTTTTTGCTGTCTGCACTGTTGTTCCCAAAAGCTGCTCAAAGTAGGCTACTACTCAAACAGTGCTTTTTTTTAATGAAAGTAATTCACTCAATTCAAAACTGCTTTTTTTCTGAGCTCTTTTACATACATTTCATACACTGTCAATCACATACATTAGCGTTTAAATTACTGGCTTTTGCTGCAAAGTCTTGAGCATTTGAGAGCTTGACCAAAACTTCAATGGCAGCTGCAGATCTGGCACCAACTCTGGAGGATGCCTCAAGCACAGTTAAAACCTGAACATCATGGCAGTCCCTAAAAGGGCTTTTCGCAGTGAAAAAAGCCAATTGCTTGATAGTGTCATGCGAGTTTAACTTGCTCAAGCCAGATATGAGCATTAATCCTGCCTCTAATTTGAAGAAACATATCGAGGTAAATTTCATATTTCTGCTTACTAGATTCTGTGTGTCTATAATGTAGCCTGTACATTAACTATCTATCACTGAGATTATTGGGCTGCTGTGAGAGATTAATACAATGTAATAAATACGGCTGGTCAAGAAAATTATATAGATGTTTATCGGAAGAAAAGGAGATGTCCTCAATCAAACTTTCGAGTAATTTTTTATATTTAGCCTATATTCTACATCTAGATTGTTCATTACAACAATCGCGATAGAAAGAGCACCACTGATCTAGATGAAATATAAAAGACTGACTTTTTTTTTCCTGACGTCTGTAACTGCGCGCTGTTTGATTGACAAGCGTCTAATGTTTGTACGCTTTACATGCACATGTGCTCAGAGAGTGTTAATGCGCATGTACCTAAACGGTCAAATGCACTTCATAATTCCGCCAATGCAGATTTTGATGAGGCATTAATGTAAACGCAGTCGTTTATGTCTAAAGTGAACTTAAACAGTGGGACAAAAAGCATATTTTGGACTTGAAGTGTACATGTAACTGAATTGAGCACTGTCTAGTAGGATATGTCATATAAAGGATATTAATCAAACAACAATAACAAGGAAACAAGAAAACCATTCACTATTTTTGGCTGAATAACTTGAGTAGCTTTAAAAGTATTACTTTAATAGAATAAAACAGTGACATTTTTAATAATACTATTTTTTTTTATATTGTTCGTTTTATTATAATACCGACCCCTGATGTAGAGTGTGTTAATTTGTATAAAAAATTACCAGGAAAGTAGAGATAATAAAATAAATTATAATTATGCTTAGCCTTTATAAAGATCAACATTTGTACAGCAATACTTCAGATAGAATATTCCACCAGTCACAAACTTCAGAAAATTGTGCATCATGTGCATCATTAGAATGAGAACACAATTTCTGGGCTTAAAAGATACAAGAACTAAATCAATGTTGAACATTGTATCTCAAAAGTAGGACAATTTGGCCCTACCATGTGCTACTTAAAAGAAATAACTCACACAAAAATGAAATGATCATTTACTCACCCTCATTCCATCCCAGATGTGTATAACTTTCTTTCTTCAGAAGAACACTAATGAAGATTTTTTAGAATAATATTTTAGCTCTGTAGGTCCATTCAATGTAAGTGAAGGGGTGCCAATATTGTGACAATCCAAAAAGCACATCAAAGTAGCATAAAAGTAATACATACCTCTCCAGTGGTGTGAAAACAGATCAATATTTAAGTCAATTTTTGCTAGAAATTATTCTCTCTGCCCAGTAGGTGGCAATATGCATGAAGAATGTGAATCACCAAAAACACAAGGAGAACAATATGAAATTTAAAGTAGAGAATTAATAGTAAAAAGGAATTAAATATTGATCTGTTTCTCACCACATCTATCATATCGCTTCTGAAGACATGGATTAAATCACTGGAGGCACATGGATTAGACTACTTTTTTGCTGATTTATAGTTTAATACAGTGTTCTAGATTTATACAGTGTTCATTATAATGGGGCATAGGTTTTGCAACACAGTACACAATACCCACTACTCATGAGTACTTTTAAATGAGCTACTCTTTTACTCTTACTTGAGTAGTTATTATGACTTTTACTCACAACATTTTTTGGGAAGTAACAGTACTTCTACTTGAGTCAGTACTCTTAGTACTCTTTCCACCCCTGTGAGAATCACAGCATCTGGATTGGTCCCAAAATGATGGGTTTAGAGCAGAGATGTCCAAACCAGGGCCCGCGGGCCAAAGTTGGCCCGTGATGACCTCTGATTTGGCCCACCTTGCCATATATGTGAAGAGGGAAATAATATATATAAAAAAGACACTTTGTCCTTTGATCGTTTGTGCCATCGATTTGAGTTCTACAGGTATCTGCTATAGACTCCGACTGAAGCAATACTTCAACAGCGCTTGATGGTCCATGCATCCACTTTCTTTTTTGGATTATTAATGTAGGAAAAAGAGGATTGCGTTACTTAAACCAAGAGCTAACAACCATTTGATGGAAGAGAAGGTAAGTTGTCATTATTGGCTATTTGTTGTTGCCTAAATTAACTTGCCAACCGAATCAATCTGAATGCACCTCTTGGTTAAACATATACTTCAGGTTCATTGAAATCATTGTTTGGCCACAAGCAAAGCCTGAATAACCATAACTTTTTTCATAGAGGACAAAGAGTTGAGCTTTGCTAGTAGCTGGTAGCTCTGGATTGTTTCTTTCACCTTAAAAATGGTTTTCATGGTTATTTCCATCACCATGGACACAACTTCCATACATTTACACCCATTCATTACCACATGCACACTTGGGTCTGACTTTGTTGGCCCATATGCGAGGAAGCATAACGTCCCTTAATAACAGGGATCATTGTCTACTTCCAGTGTTTCACTGGTGGACTTGTCCCTATAATATTGCTTCTATTTGAACATTCTTCCCTTGCCATTCACTCTATCTTCAATCCCCAATGGTTATTACACACCAAAGCTATCTGAACCAGCTTATTCCCCAAGAGTCCGATCACATGATCAAATGCTAGATTGGAGAAAGTGGAATATATATATATACAGAAGTGGCCATAATCCCTGTCATCTCTGAGCTAATCCAATTGTCGTCACAGATAGGTAGAGTCAGCTGGAATTTGATTGAGGCCCACAAGTGGCATAGCAGACTTAATGCAATGTGACATTGTTATGAGTGGCACCTTAACACCTCTCTCCCTGTGATGTAATCGGAGCACCGCCGAAATGAGAAAGGGAGGCGTTTGTTTGAAGCCCATGTGATTGGTCTATATTACGAATTGGGAAATGCATGACAACATAATTTCTCCTCATAACTAACTATTTGATTACAGAGAATATGAGATATTGAGACTCTATCAGATGATAGAATTAGAAGCATCTCCTTTCTGTTTCCACTGGAAAAATCTTATTGTTATAGAGAAATGGTTGCTGTCTCTGTGCAATCACATTTCTTATATAAATACAGATATATCTATTTATGCAAAATGAAGAATACAATTATTGGTATGTATTTGCAAATAATTAGCACCATCCTTTCCAGTTGTAAGGAAAGGGCTTGGATGATTGAGTCTGTGGTTGTTGTTTAGGGCAAGCCTAGTTCATATGGTGATGACTAAACACCAATTTGATTTCACACATACCATTAAAGATGCATTACTGTTTCCTAGATCATCGCTTGCCCCAGAGCTGGTGATACAGGAGAGAGAGAGAGAGAGAGAGAGAGAGAGAGAGGAGAGAGAGAGGAAGGGGGGTTGGTTCAAATACGTTTCCCCCATTACCCTGCCAGCAAGCAGTTGTAACACTACACAACAGGGATATTAATGAATATTCAGTGATTGATTATTAATCGTTAATTATTAGATTGATTAAGCTTGTAGCCAGCAGCCATATAACTCTGTAACTCCAGGCAGGTTGCCCACTGAAGCTTAGCAGGATTGAGCCTGGTCAGTAACTTGATGGGAGACCTTCTGTGGAAAACTATGGTTGCTGCTGGAAGAAATGTTAGTGAGGTCAGCAGGGGAGCTCACCCTGCGTTTTGTGCGGGTCCTAATGCCCCAGTATAGTGACAGAGACACTATACTAAAAAATAGGCACTGCTTTCAGATGACATGTTAAACCGAGGTTCTGAATCTCTGTGGTCATTAAAAATCCATGGGCACTTCTCATGAAAAGAGTAGGGGTGTAACCCCTACCAAAAGTTCTGGCCAAATTACCCCCCATTGGCCCTTATCAATCAAAGCTTCAAAATAATCCCCATCCATGAACTGGCTATGTCACTCCACTTCCTCCTCTGGTGTGTGGTGGGCATTCTGGTACACGATGGCTGCTGTCACATCGTCAGGTTGTTTTGCACACTGGTGGTTGTTAAGCACTTTGAGTGTAGTCATAAAAGTGCTTTATAAGTGTAATGTTCATTCATTTAATTTATATAGATCATCAGTTAATCAATTTAAGCATAACTTCATTAAACATGTCAGCAGATACTGTCTATACAGTCATCCGCCACTAGAGGCACACTGAGCTTGCGCGTTGCATGTCACGGCTTGTCAGCAACGCAGTATAAAAAGCATAGATGTGCATTCTTCACTTCCTTGCTTCCAAGTAGGGCTGCAACTAACAATTATTTTGATAATCGATTAATCTAATGATTATTAGACTATTTGGTGATTATTGCAACGATTAATCATTAGCTCTTAACCAATTATCCAGCTTGTGCCCTGACTTAAAAGGTTGTATTAAACGTGCTTACTGACAAGAAAGACAATTAAAAAAAATCCTCTAAATGACATTCACTGAATAAAAGGGGAAAACATTTGTATTAAGTTTAATTCAGTAAAGAAATTCACTAAAAATTCAGAAATTCAATATATATATATATTGTTATAATTTTGTTGTCTTGTTTTCCATTTAAAATTGTCTACAAATCCTTTAAACAAGATACCTTTACTTGAGAAGCAACATATAAGATATTAAGAATTGATTTCGGAGAATGTATCTTGAATATAAGTGTATTTTGTATATATGTGTATTTTTTACACATGCCATAAAGACAAAATATACGTATATTCGAGATATCTTAAATATCTTATATACTGCTCTCAGGTGAATACATCTTTTTTAAAGGATTTTTTTGATATTTTTAAATATTTATATTTTTTATATTATATTCAACATTCTCAGATAAAAAAAAATGTCTTCTGCAGTATAACTGCTAAAGAAAATGTACATTGTTTTAAAGTAGCTTTAGATATTTATATTGGAAAATAAGCCAAAACAAAAACAAATCATAAACGTATTTTGTTGCAGTGTATAATGGGGCGAAGACTACGTCTCTCACCTTTCTGTTCACTTCAATAAATCATTAACTCACAAAAAACAAACCCTCTCTTATTAATAAAGCTGAGTATTGCCAATTTTCTTCACAATAAGAAATACACAGTGAAACATATATTATGATTCCATAAGTCACGAGCCATCACGTTATAATCTAGCTGCATTTCAGTCTCTCCAACTTAGAATGGGACACTTCAGCTAACTCATAGAAGAGGCACTGACCGCACAGAGAAATGACAGTTTCAGAGTTTTTAGTTATTCACATGATCTGCTTCTGTATTATTTGAACTTTAATAAAACTATAAAGCATTAAATATAACTGCATTTAAGATGTATCGTCAGGGTGTTTCCTTTAAAGACGCTTGACACGCAAGTTTTGCTCCAGCTCCACTTATTCCACAATGAGATTGCTTCTGTATTTACCTATTTTGTATTTTTGCATTATAATTCCCTCATATTTTGCTATCTACATCACCTGAAGCTGTTTGGAAAGTTTAGAGTGTATCTGGATTGTGAGCTGTGTAATTCTTCCTCTCCTCAGTCAGACGAGAGCTGCAGTGCTTGTCGATAACATCGACTAATCGATTCAGCTCTACTTCCAACAGGACTTAAATTCGCTGTGCTTCTAACAGTCCTGGATATCAAAGAAATGGTGGGTTGTGCTTCCTTACTTAATGTCTCAACCCAAACATCAGGGGTACTCACTCCCCACTGATGTCCTCATTTATCAGTCTTCCAAAATTGGGCCTTGGAGACCCGACACTGCGCTGAAAGTTTTCTTGACTCATTCGAGGTCCATTTGAGGAACTCTGTTGCAAAGCCATTAACCAACCATCTGCAAAGTTGAACGCTGGCCCCCCTTTCTCTCCTGGTTTTCAAATACATATGATAAGGTGGATGAACATAAGAATATGCACTTGGCAGGGGGTTGTGAGGATACAATTTCCACCCTGTCTATTTCTCTCACCCTGTGTAGGGGAAAGGTTCAGTCCTCTAATGTTCCTGTGCATCAGGTCTCACAGAAGCTTCTTTAGTTGGAAGTTGATAGAGCAGGGCTGATATGCTGGAGAAGATTTAAATTAATCTTATACGTGGCCTTTCTTGTCTCTGGGATTTGGAACTACATGGATTTATAATCTTTGTTTAACCAAAGCCACTTCTTTTGTGTTCTGCAATGCAAGATTAACGTCAGTTGCTTGTCATATACACTTTTCTTCTTGGGTTTGTTAGGGATTTTTATTGAGACAGACAGACAAACAGACAGACAGACAGACAGATAGACAGATAGATAGACAGATAGATAGATAGATAGATAGATAGATAGATAGATAGATAGATAGATAGATAGATAGATAGATAGATAGATAGATAGATAGATAGATAGATAGATAGATAGATAGATAGGCCACTTTTTTAGTATTTGAACACCCTTTCAATCAGCAGATGATTACACTGAATAGGATGTTGATAAATGTTGACACAGGAAACTAATTAAAAATAGGGACTTGTGGTTTACCTCTTGCATGTGGCTCTGATTCTTAGTGTGTCTGTTTTCATGTGCGTTTTTGTTTTGTAAGACGCAATAACCAATGGGACAGAAGTTAAACCAAGTCAATTGGAATTCATCTGGCTCCCGATTCCTAGTTAAAGTCATTAGGTTAAACCAACCCTTGTTGAGGGTTTCTCTGTGGAGTGATGCCTCCAGGAGGGCAGCTGCATATCAGCATTTCTTCAGCCTCAGCAAGGGCCATTGAGAGTTTAATTTGAGAGCCAAATGCATGACGGACGGATCGCCACAGCAGAATATGATTAGCATTTCCTGCTCAGTAAATAAGTGAATTAATGGCGGATATTGTCCTTGATATTTATTTTCTGAAAGCCTTTGTGGGATGTGGAAAGAAAATGAACCTTGAGTACAGCTGTATGCAGCTCTTGGGGAAGGGGCTCCATATCCAAAGAATGATGCTATATTGGAGACCTCTAATTATTCTGCATTGGTGGTGGAGCTTTTAGGTTCACTAGAGCACTGAGGTTTAGGGATTATATTATGATTCAACATGAGTTGGTTGATTACATTTTGATAAGACTTGCTAGAGCAGCACAAGCATGTTCTGATTTGACACCCTCAAATAAACATGGAAATTAAAGCTGTTTACATGACAGGTTGGTGATAGAATTGCAAGGTTACAATGTAATGTAGGGAGGAGAGCGATCCTAGTGCCAACCTGTTTATCATACTTGTAGAAAATACTGCTAAGCTACACTTGGCATTCACTCAAGTGAATAGTTTGGTATGGTTTTGCGTCTTTTCACTTGTATTTAACAGTCACATTCTCTGACACTCATGTCTAGAAGGTGCTAAAGTACAATCTTAAAAGCTATGTAGACGATCAGGCAACAATTACATATGGGACTAAAGAAAATCCCACTGTATTTGCTAATATTATTACTTAGCTCTGCTAATATTTGTTCTGGCTGAGTGGACGACTTTCATATTTTTGGCTGTATTCAGCAGGCTTTGGTGAGGATAATTTCCAATCACACAGCTCACTTTGAGGTTGATTTCACAGTACGGGTGTGTGCCCACTGTAGAATTCACCCGCATATGGGTTGAGCTTTAGCAATCATTTTTGACTGGTGTCTCAATTTAGAACCATGGTCGCTGGCCAATTTTTATGCACCAGCTAGAAAATGATGTCCCTTTTTCTTAATTTTGTGGTGTATATTTAAATTTGTCTCAATTTGCATATTTCCTCTTAGAGGAATATAATATATTTATTAGATGCTCATCTTGATTAATGAACTCTCATCAAGCTGTTTGATATATATTCGGTCACACTTTAAGGACTGTGTTACAGCAATTAACTCAGCTTGATTTGACTCTCATTCGCATTTTGTCTTCAGACAATTTCCCGCTTACAAACATATCCTTCTATAAAGAAATTTAGAAATTTAGTAATATTATCTAGTGATATTTTCAGAATAGTTCAAGCATGCTGTCTTATCAGCTGCTGAGCTCTGACTGATGTAAGCCAAAGTGTTCTTCTCAGCTCAAGTGAGGCTTCATGCTCTAGTTCAGTATATTAATGCCTCTCAAAGTAATTGTGTATGCCATTAAGGAAGTGGATTTGCTATCAGGAAATATATGCATGCACTCACTCGGCACAACACCTCATTAATAACTGTTGTTGTTTTATTTCCCCCTCTGCCTGCACAAAGGGGCAGAATGTTGTGCCAGGGTGGATTGAAGATGACAGGGAGATAAATTTCTCTGACGTCCTGTTTCCCATTAAAATTAAAGGCACACCCTCTGGTCTACTAGAATGCAAACTCAATCATGCATCCTGTCTCATGTTGTGTTGACCAAAGCACCTTGCTCATTTTATTTGTGACCTCACAAAGGAGAAATTGAATGGCTATATGTTCAGGTTTGTGGA
The DNA here is from genome assembly GCF_025860055.1 of Xyrauchen texanus. Classification (NCBI taxonomy): domain Eukaryota; kingdom Metazoa; phylum Chordata; class Actinopteri; order Cypriniformes; family Catostomidae; genus Xyrauchen; species Xyrauchen texanus. The sequence continues at coordinate 30,000,184 of NC_068310.1, read as the reverse complement.
GTTCAAAGATGAAAGATTATTTAGCTCATCATAAATGCCTTTTCGAAAATACTCTGTATACTTTATATATCTCATTCTTGGATGCATTCTGTGTCTATGACAGATGCATAAGGACTCCATAGGCTCAAACACCTGTCAGCTAGACGATGGCAGTTAAGAGTGATCATCTTTGGTCTCACGTTTTGCCTCGGCAACACTCCAAACAGCTTAATCAGCAGAATCTTGAAGGCAGTAATTCATCATTCATTATACTTTGCTTGCTATCAGCAATTAGCAGTGGGAGGTAGATGATCCTGCTTCCAGAGGCCAAGATCAATCCGTCCATCTGTGCTCCCCTACTAGTGGCAAGTACAGCCCTCATGTTCAGAATTTGATGGACGTACAGAGATGCAACGCATGTCTTTTTTTTCAATTAAGTAATGCGGCCAAACAGATATTGTCGCTGAAGTTTGTTTGTTCATGAATTTGCATAAAAATAATTTTATCCACTCCAACTTATCAATGGCACCTTTTGTCATGACTTAAAAATCACTTTATGACAACATGTCATATTAGATCATATGTACAATATGATATATACAATACATATAAACTTAATCATAACAATTATGATCTATAGGAAGTTTAACTGAAATCTTATGAAGGCATTTCAACACCATTAATCCGCACGCTTTATTTGACGCTCGCACGCGCGATAGATTAAAGCCACCCGAGGAAAGAACTTTTAAACCCTCGCGCGCATTATTGCCACTTGCGCGCAGAAGTTCATTGCCGCACGAGGAAACGAGAAGATCCCGCGCGCGCATGACATCTCCTGCGCGCGCAATACAAGATCTCGCACGCGAGGACATGCCTGACAGCACGCGGAAGACAATTCCCTAAAGTCTCCCGCTCTAATCTCATCTGCTGCTTTTGCTCCCTCAAACAGTGACTCACATGCAGCGGGTCCGTTTGTGAAACCATGTCAAAAGGTGAAGTTTATCTTGTTATTAATCCTCTTATAAAAGGCATCCAATCACAACAGACTTCCGGAAATGGGCAACATATCTGGCGTTAATTTAGAAGTGAATCAATTTATTGTAAGTCAGTTTGCTGATGACATTACTCTTTAAAAAAATAAATAAAATGAACAGCAAATACCACTAGCACTTCAGTTTATTAAGATTTTCTCAAAATGTAAGTTATTGGCCATCCATGATCATCCTAATAGAACATTGTATAATATCCCAGTTAAAAACGACGTTACATATTTAGGTATCTGGATATCGAAGTCGGTGGATAATTTAGAAAAAAAAGAATATTTCGATAAAAATATAGAGAAATATTAATTAATTATGAATACTTTGCTGCAGGGAGACATAACGATATTCGGAAGAATTCTACTGACGAAAGAAGAGAGTCTTTCTAGATTCATTTATCCGTATTTCTCACTAGCAGCTTCTGCTAAAAGGATACAAAACTAAATTAATTTTTATTTTATATGGAAAAGGAAAAGTCATTATATACGTAAAAGTTATATGATTAAAGATTATGAAGATGGAGGTCTTAAGAAGATTTACTTTGACATTATGAATGGGGCTGACAAGCTTAAATGTTACAATCGTTTTTTAATAATGAGTCCTCATTCTGGTTTGAGATTCCTTCAGCTGTATTTAAAAAAATGTGGTGGCATAAGTTTTCTGTTACAGTGTGACTTTGACATTTTTGTCAAACTCCCTGCAAAACTTTCTGCTTTTCACCAACAAGTAGGCTACTATTATATTGGAAATTGATTTTCAAACATAATTTTAGCCCACATAACATGTCAATCTTGAATAACAGATGTATAACAGTGAGCAGAAAATCTTTGTTTAAGAATAAGATTTAATGTTGGGGACTCAAATCTGTGTCAAATATACAAGTCAGAGATAAAAACAGCTGAACACTTTGAAATGTAATGTATTCATTCTGGAAGGATACATTTAGCTGGATGCAACAAAAATACCTGCTAGACTGATAATTTCATGGGAAATTGTTACATTTGGTTTATTCATTAAGGATAAAAATGTATCTTATGTTATTAATAATTCATTGCTTTTGTTGAAATTTTACATACACACATGTAAATTTTTCTAAATTCCTCCCTGATTACTTGCTTTTAAAGATTAATTTTCAATGTATTTAGAGACATTGTGTGGGATGAAAAGTCCCAATGCAAAATATGTGTATGCCTTGTTTAAGGATTGGGTTTGTAATGTAAAAACCTCCAACTCACCTACTTTATTTTTATTTTTGTTTATTTTACTTATTTTTAATTTTTTATTTATTGTGAGGTATGTTGTGGAGAATGTGTAAATTGAATTATAAGGTTTAATTCGCATACGAGTTCTTCCTTTTTCCTAGCGTGGCTTTAATCTATCACGCATGCAAGCGTCAATGATGCGTGCGGATAAATGGCTTTGAAATGCCTTCATAAAATCTCATACATTTTTGTTTCATAAGGCTTTACAACTCTGATCTTAACTACATTAACATACGATACACCCACATTTTGCACGCATACACCCACATATTGTGCTAACACTCTCACCCACGCCCACTTGCGCTTTGTGCTGGCACAAAACCTGCACTTAGAATTAGCATGCTCACGAAAATGGGATAAGACCAAGTGCACTGTCATTGCACATAGCACTGTGCTTTGCACATAACGACAATAGAGACCAATGTGCTCAGGGTTTTCAAAGGGTAATTCTTCCCATTCTTATCTACTTAATTAATCTCTTCAACACAGGAGATAGCTTAACAAATAGTTAATTATTTGTTAGTTAAGTAATAGTTAAGTACTGTTGCAGGATCCTGGTACAATGATCGAACAAGATTGTAAGATCATGGTACATATTTTATGATATAAATCATTTATTGAATGGTCACCATATTAAACATAGTTGTGAATGATTACTGAAAGAATACTGTATCATGATACCATGGTAACTGTCCAGAAAATATGGTATTTTCATTGTACCATGTCCAACAAACTGGTGACAGTACATTATTGAATGTAATTTACTTGATTCTGAACTATTGTTCAGGTAATTGGAACTATTTTCTGGTTTCTAAAGGGATATTGATTAGGAATCTCAGCAAAGGGAAGGGACTGACAGTAACGAAATCTCTTTAAAGGAAGATATATCCAGGATTTTACCTGATACAACAACTCTGTGTTGTTGTAGAAGTTAATAAACTCTGGTCAGTTGGAGTCAGACACCTTGCACTAGATTGGGGGAGAAGGGAAGTAAGAAAACTCCAGTAATCCTTTTCTTCCATTATGTTGCTTTATTGTTCTGCGCCTCATGCCTTTCAGCGGTGGAAGCATTAACTGCCTTTAATAAGAAGCAAATCTCATCAGCTGGAAAGAGAGAGACATTATTTTCTCCTACTGCATGAGGAATGTTTCACCTCTGTTCATAATTACACAGAATAAAATAAAGCTTTGATATTGCATACATAGGCCAAGGATTTTATTGTGCCAATATTTCCCCGGTTCTGGTAGCATTATACTGTATGAACAGACTGGGGAAATGTATTCATGGTGAATCTCAGGTTTTATTACTGGTTTTCAGAATGGAGGGTTTATGGAGTTGGCCTTCTGGTGTGACAGTTTGACTGTGAATCGAAGGTTAGTCAGTGTGACATTGTGGATGAAGTGAGACCTTTCCTGCATTTCTTTATACCTCTATTAAGATGAGATTTGAAATGTCATCAAAGTCACTGGCTGAACGGTTCAGAATACAGTTGCAAGATTAGGATTTTCTTTAATTTGTGTGTCCTCCATTATGTTTTTGGTTGGCTTTTGAGAATTTTCATCCATACATCCGAATAGTTGAGATTTTCACAGTATTTAAATAAACAAAAAGTGGTGTTCGCACCCATTTTCTGTGTTGACACAGTCATGGAAAACCTGTAAGTCTGGGAATTTTAAAATCATGGATTGAAATTAATAAAATCTTAAAAGTCATGGAAAACTCACAGATATTTCTATAATTAATGTACTGTGTATAATGTGTATTCTTCTATGCTTTGTTCTAAAATGTTTCATAGTGCAAAATGTTGCTCTTGTGTCTAATTAGATTTTTTTTTTTTTTTTTTAATTGTGAATAAATCATTCTTTTTAGCCAGTTATTTTCAGTGGATCATTCAAACAGATTTACAAATCAGGGGTCGGTATTATAAAAAAAAAAATATTATTATTAAAAATGTCACTGTTTTATTAAATTAATACTTTTAAAGCTACTCAAATTATTCAGCCAAAAGTAGTTAGTGGTTTTCTCGTTTCCTTGTTGTTTGATTAATAGCCTTTATATGGCATATCCTACTAGAAAGTCCTCAATTCGGTTTGATGTACACTTCAAGTCCAATATTTTGATGCAAATACGACTGTTTCAGTTCACTTTAGACCAAACCGACTGCGTTTACATTAATGCCTCATCAAGATGGGCATTGAAGGAATTATGAAGTGTATTTGATCGTTTAGGTGCATTAGCACTCTCTGAGCACATGTGCATGTAAAGTGTACAAACATTAGCCGCCTGTCAATCAAACAGCATGCAGCTACAGACGTCAGGAAATAAAAAGTCAATCTTTTATATTATATCTAGATCAACCAACCAGATGTGCTCTTGCTATCTTGATCGATGTAATGAACACCCCTGTTCCAGTTGTAGATCATAGGCTAAAAATAGAAAATTACTCAAAAGTTTATCATCAATATCAATCTCTTTTTTTATTTTTCAGATAAACATCAAGATTGTTTTATCTCCCAGCCCAATTGATAACGCTGCCTTAATCTCTCACAGCAGCTCAATAATCTCAGAGATAGATTGTTAATTTACAGGCTACATTATAGACACACATAATCTAGTAAGCAGAAATATGACATTTATCTTGATTTGTTTTTTAAATTAGAGGCAAGATTAATGCTGATATCTGGCTTGAGCAAGTTAAACTCACATTACACAATCACGCAATTGGCCGTTTTCCCTGCAAAAAGCCCTTTCAGGTGTCGATCTGTTTTTGAGGCATCCTCTTCGGTTGGCGCCAGATCTGCAGCTGCCGATCAAGTGTGTTATTTGATTTGACGGGAGTCAGGAGACTCTCTCTAGCCAATCATGTTGATAGTTAAAAATAAAATCAGGACGGGGAAGTAGCGAACACAAACGGTGAAATAATACTGCAGTAAAGGTACAGTTAGCTTCCTTGGTATCTCACCTGATAGAGTGTTGTACTTTGTACTTGGAAGTCTGCGGTTCGAGACCAGCCAAACACACAAGCTAACACAAGATGAAGCGACACAAGATGACAAAGTTTTAGGTTAGGGAGGTATGTTTTACTGATTAAAACCTCCATCACAAATTCACCTTAAAAAACTTGGCTGATTATAACACCCTTTCACTCGCTGTTGGCGCCCCCCACTGAACATTTCACTGGGAAACGTCAGCACAACATTTAATTTTGGCATGCAAAAATGTTGCCACAGTCACGTAATGTTCATGAGACCAGGCTGGAAAATAAATAATGTCTACTTTTTAAAAGTCAACTTGAAATCTAAATAAAGGATGAAAATAATGAATTCTTCTCTTTTTGCTTTACTTATTGCTTAACTTCACCATCACACATAAACACAAGCATTCTTAAAGTTAAATGACCAAGTAAATACCTAGGAAAGTGTTTTCTTGGAGATTATGGATGGATGAGAGCAATGCCTAGACAGCCCAACTATGTTGATTTTTCTCAGGTCTATAAGAGACTGGAATACCAAATATAGTTTAAACTAATCAAGCCCTTCAAATCTGTATGCAGTAACAGCCTGAGGCTCGTATTGTTGTAGCATTCTCTATAAGGTAAATTATTGCTTTGTTTACAGTTCTGAATAGCTTTTACACTCATCTATCTTGGGCATGTTATTGCACTTATTTGCAATATGATAACAACTTAAGCACAATTTCCACAGCTCTAACTAGACCTGGTGGGAATATGTTTGTTCTTGGAGCCCTGACTGTAAGACATCCACATCACTCCAACTTCATATTACTGTCACGTAAAAGCGTAGCAATATAATTATTCTATATGAATTATACCATGGAGTATCTCTCCCAGTAAATGATTGGCGAGGCAAAATTAGCTCCTCAAGGTAATTGAAGCCTCCCGACTAAAAAGCGTTAGACAAATTAGCCAAAGTTTGAGTTTGTTTTCTCCTTTAATTTCAGAGTGTATCACTTTGCAACACCCTTGACAACAATTCAGCGGAGGCGAGAGTTTCAGAAGCCAATTGGCTGGACCGGCTGTGGGCTGCTGACTGTGCAATTTTACTCAACCTTTGTTTTGAGTTATTATTATATTGTCTCTGTACTGCAAATGTTAACTAACCGAGAACTGCGCTCCAACTGCAAATGTATTTGGCCGTTTGGCTTTCCGGTGAGAGATCAAATGCAAATCATTCACAAGATGTGTACAGTGAACTTAGTCTGTCCCTCGGAGAAACAGGAGACATTACATAAGACAGTAATTTTGCTGAAATGAGCTGCAGAACACATTTAACTAATTGTGAACATTTTAAAAACAATTTCTTTTTTCTTTTTTGAGTGGGCGATAGTGAAATAAGCTTGAGGGGTCGTGGCGTGTTTAGTTTTATCTGTGCTGAAGAGATCATCGCATTTACTGTATGGCATGATTCCAAGTTTTAAAAAATGCCATTTAATGCCATTTCACTGTGGCTTGGATCGAAAACTATCACCATTTTATGCACAATGCTTTTAAGTATGCATGTGATGCGATTGGAATTGCTTGCTCTCATCTCTCCATTTTTCTCACTGACTCACTTAAAGGGACAGTACACCTAAAAATGAAAACTTCAGTCATAATTTACTCACTGTTATATTGTTCCTAACACTTTTGACTTTCTGTCATGTTACACAAAAGGAGATGTTAGGCAGAATGTTAGCCTCAGTCACCATTTAGGCTACTTTCGTTGTATCGTTTTTCTGTCAAATTAAGTGAATGGTGTCTTTCCAACAAATCATCGTGTTTCGTGTAGGTGAACCATCGCTTTAACTTTCTCTTAAGTGTTACTGCCAGTTCAACAATTCAAACTGGACTCTTCAATTCCTTTGTGACTCATCCGAGCTCTTTTTGAATAATACAAATATTTACAGTTTCAGAAGTTTATTAACAAGTTTATGATGTTTTCTATTGTTTTTGTTTTGTTTTTTTGTTTTTTACAGTGCCAGCGTGGTCATGTAAATTATATCTTAAAATTATATGTAAAGTTTTGTATAGTATATGTAAACATTTTTGCTGTATTTTTTACATTATTATTCTGCCAACCACAGCCGCCAGTTTCTTCTTTTTAATATTTTTGCAAAAACAAAAGGATATTTTGAATGAATTTATTTGGGTTGGGTATGGGTATCCGATTCACAAGCTCTCAATTCAATTTGATTTCATTAGCTTCTGATTAATATGGATACGTTTTAGTAATAATATCCTTTTAGCTTACATATGAAATAGGGGTGGGAGAAAAATCAGTTCTTCGATGCATCATGATTTTGTTTCTAACGATTCTAATTCAGTTCTCCAAAATTCAGAATCAATTCTGAGTTCATTTAAACCACCACAGAGCAGTGGAACGTTTGTTCATGCCAGAGACAGAGTGAGATGCTTAAAACAAATGGTCAGACGTGCATATACTAAAGCCAAGCACACACTACAGAACTCACCAGACTGGATGTATCAACTTCATGACCATCGTCCCCGACTGAAACTACGATCCTGAAATTCATTTCACATAGCAAGGGGAGAGTATATTTGTTATAACATGCCAAAAACAACATGAACAAAAGGCTCGTGCATGTTATTGCACTGACCATTTCTTTGACTATTGCTCATTGCCGGTCTCTCACTCATCGGGACAATGCGCATACGAGATGCTTGATTGATTTCTTAAGCAGCAACCCCCTATTTGAGTCACTTTACTATCATGTGTGATGTGGAATGGAGAAGCTGACGTCTACACTCTCACAGAAGCAGATATCTCATGTAGCCATTTTGGACCAGCAACCCATAGTTTTAGTAATAGTTATTGGCTAGGAATCGATTAATTTAATACTATTTCATGCTAAGTTTGTGTATTGATAATTTTTTTTGGAGATGTATCGTGATGCATTAAGAATCTTTTTGTAACGAATTGTTACACTCTGAATCGTGGGACCATTGAAGATTTACAACTCGAGTATGGAAGTAATTTGATGATTTTCAATCCAAATTTAGATACCACAACAAAATACAAATTTTAGTAAAAATAAATAAAGTTCTGAAGTAACTATTTATAAGTCAGTAAAAAAGTAAGAAACAAATGACGAGAAATAGAACAAATAAAAACAATAGAAGAAATATACAAATGAGGAAAACCGTGCTTTAACCGTGCTTTAACAGCAGTATCAAATTTTCCAATTAATATTCAGACATTGAAAAAATAATACAATGTGAAACTACTTAAATTACTGGTCTTCACTGTATAATAACAATATAATACTTTTTAAAGCTACTAAATTTATCCATTCAAGCGCATTGTTCAAGTTAAGATCCTGATTAATTGGAAAATATTTTCTTTTTTACCCAGCCCTAAAAAGGAACCACATAAGAACACTATATTACTAAGCATCACCAAAAACATGATATTATCATATCATTGTCCATAAAACAATGGTTTTACCCTGGTACATGTACACTACAGTACCATGTGTGGAGAAACACAATACCATGGTTCTGTTTGTAAGTGTATAATCTTTTTGAAAATATAATTTCACCATTGCCGTTTGCTGTCATGGTCCTGTCACCTTGTCAGGTTGGGTTTTTGTCTGACGGGACAGTGACATGTTCTGCTCCATGTTCTGTCTTGTGTGTCGTGTCCTGTCTTTGAGTTTAGTGCAAGGGCCCGGGGGCAAAGTACCACCGTGTGCTCTTCGGTGATGTCGCGGTCCTGTCATTATGTCAGGTTGGGGTTTTATCTGATGGGACCTTGACATCATTATCCCATGTCTTGTGTTTTGTGTACGTTCATTGTGTGAGCACACAGGTCCAGTTGTGAGTTACCGCCGTGTGCTCTTCAGTCTGTCTTGTGTCATGTCCGGAGCATGGTGTCTGGATCCTGACTTCCTTTATGGTTCTGTTTCTTTTCTGTCAGGATCTGGACACTCATGCTCCATGGTTCTGTTTCTTTTGGTCAAATCATGTTACGTTTCTCCCTCATGTGTTTCAGGTGCCGATGGCATGCGCAATCAGCATTTCCATGGGAACCCTGATTGCACCTCACTACGCTTCTACGGAGGATTCCTATGGATCTGCTCCTGACTTCCACAATGCACACACTTGTCTGCAAACACACTCTTCACAGATTATGTATGAGTATAATTGTGTGATTATGGTGCACACTCATTCACAAGACTTCGGTCTACTGCAGCTGGTGTGGGGGTCTCTAGTCTTCGCCAGCACAGTTACCATTATCATTTGTTGTAAATAAACCCTTTGAACTGTTCCTCTGCTTTTGGGTCCCTTGGTCTCACTCTTGCTCTCTGACTCTTGCATGCTGTTTGTTTGTTAAAGCAATTTCACATGAGCACAAGGCCCTGAGCTGTATAGCCCTGTATCAGCACGGCAGGTAGATCAATAAACAAGTAAAACATTTTTTAAAATAATGTGAAAAAATAAATAAAACGCACATGTGCATGGAACTACTTTGTATGCCACGCTGAGGATGCTGTTGCTAGTTCAAAAGATTCACCCAAGTCCCCATTACTAATTAAAAATGTAACTTTAGAACTAGTAACGATGGCTTGGACTGGCTTGGACAGACTGTGTCTGTCGTGACTCCCAAGCAGAGATGAACATTAAAGCAATAGATGTTTAACTCCATTCCTCAGCTGTAGTGTAGTGTTAGTCAGCTAGCTGAAGATAATAGAGTTTGGTCAAACATCCAGTGTTTTTCTGCCGAGGTCCCCCCCGAGTATTTAGTGGTATCTGGTTCTCAAGAGTCATTTATTATAATAACCACACTCTCCTCCACCATGTTGAATGTTTATATCTCAACCTAACGCAGAAACTCCGGTAGGTTAGCACCTTGAGTATGTGTGATTACTTTGTCTGTTGTGTCTCTCAGCAGTGATAAGCATTAATGCTGTATTTCCCAGGTGTAGTGTAGTTGGAAACACTTTTTGTCAAGAAAATTGGCATTAATGCAAAAATATAGTGTCACATGACAGAATTTACCCCAATCGTTAGCCTGTGCTAATCATGATGGTATACATCCTAGAAAGCCAATTTATTGTAGGCTACGTGATTATGGATTGATCTTAACGTCACATAGATCCGATGTTGCAAACAAGACTCTTCCAGGAGTGCCAACACAAATATCTTGTATCATGCACATCGGCAAGTGCACGGAGAACAAATTAATGGCCACTTTTTGCGATTAATTTAATCCATCCGTTTATTTATAAAAAAAAAACATTCGACACCATTCAAAATAATAGACGGCAGTCATGCAATTAGCCCATAATACAAAAAAAACATACAATTTATATGCACAAAGATGTATTAAATACAAAATAAATATACAATAACCTACTAGGAGAAAAGCATCATTGTGCTTTTTTGGAACACTAACATATAGCCCAATTCTATCAAATTATTGTTTAGATTACTTTTGAAAAAATGCCGGCAAAAGTTCCTGTATTAAATTAAATAAATTAGCCTACCAAATTAATAGTTAAATAAAGCATAAAATAAAATTACCAAATGAAAAATATTATATTTTTAGACCTATATATACCTTTGACGTCATCATGCACACCATTTTTCTCGATAAAAGGTCATTTGAATGTATCACACAAGCGGAGTGATACATACAGTAAAGCATACAAGTGTTGCTGTTCTTAGACATCAGCACTGTTAGAACATCTCTTGTCCAATCAGATTCGAGGACCGGAAATAACTGTTGTATAATACCAAAACATTCTTATGATATATAAATCTATGGCTCACTGCACCTAAATCTCTCCCCAAAATCTGCTGCCTACTATATTGATATGCTATCCCTACCACTCTGTCTCCATGGTAACAAGCTAAACCTCTTAACATCTGCAAACTTTGGATTCTTAGCGCAGAGAAAGGTGATCCCTCTCACTGTGGTTTCAAAGGACACGGACCCTTGATGGATCTTTGCTCATCTGCGCTGTTTTGTTCCTCCCCTTGAACTCATTTATCTGCAGGCAAAAAAGAAGAAGCTGTTGCCGTTCAGCCACCATTAATTTTTCATGAAAATATCAATTATGTGCTGTAATAGAGAGCTTGCACATGCCGCCCAGGAGGGACCAGCCATCCTCCACGCAATCATCCCAAATTTGGCCTCATGCTCAGCTTATACCCTTCATTCCTTGCTGCCTCTGCCCTGAAAGCCATACTCTCCTAATTAGTCACCTGGAGGAGAGGGGGCTCTATGGACACTACGATTTATAGCAAACTACTATTCTTTCTAAAATAAAGTGATTTATCTCAACAAATGTGATTTTATTTAGTAAATATATAACAATGATCTCCTTAATGAACTTCAAAAGTGTAAATACGTATTTACAGCCAAGCACTGCTATCCACCTTTTTCCTGGGGGTCTTACTGGTAAAAGGAATGGAATGTGGTTGGAACTTCCGCCGGAAGCCTTTCTATAGCATTCCCTAGCTCTGGCTGCAGTCATTTTAAGACCCTGTTTACAGATGGTAAATGATGATCCAGTCATAAAAGGTCAGCGCTAAATATGGTTATAAATGGGGTGCAAAAATTTTTGTGATTGGATCATAAAAACACATACAGAGGTAGTCAAAAAGCACATTGCATTTGAGGTTTAAAATGCCATCCTGATGTGTCCTGAATGGCGGCGAAGCACCACCTCCCACCAGTCAATCAACCGCCAAACAAATGTTTAAACTTACATGTGGATTCAAAAGGAAATTACCATTCGATTGGACAACATGAAAAAGTGATTACATACCCAAGTATAAGAACTTCACGGCTCTTCCTCAGTGTGTCTCTCTGATTAGAACATGCAGGGTGAAAATATGACAAGCACACACATCTGAAGCTGAACTAACGCAGGTACTAAAACATCTGATAATTTTGCTCTAAATGTTGCGTTTGTGCTTTGATTAAATCTCAACTGCATCTGGGAGAAACAGTGTACTGGTTTCGTTCACACTTTCTTTGTATATATGACTTTTTTTTTGCAGTTTATTATCATTCAGTAACACACTGATATAGTGATTGATGTATCTCCACACAAAATCATACTCACTGTCCTCAAAATCCCAATAACACCAAGAAAGAATGAATGGACAATACTCCGCAAAAACAGCTTTAACTTGACATCGGAAGTAACGCCCACATTTCAGGCTTGAGGCAGAGGTGAGGGAGAGGCACTGTGCTGCTTCTTTCCCCTGATTGGTCTGAATAACTCGCTGCTACATGGTGCTGCCTGCTCTGTCCTGTCTGTCCATGCGCTGTCAGTGTCCTCTTTAATCCGCAACGTTGTGTGTGCTTGTCATCTTGACATGTGGCGTGAGAACTGTGTCAATTGCTTGACGCTCACATTCAGTGCGTGAGAGTTGGCAGCAGGGGTGTAAAGTAATGAATTACAAATACTAACGTTACTGTCATAAACTACTTTTCCCCAAGAAGTTTACTTTTTTAAGTAGTTTAAAATTTTTATACTTTTACTTGAGTACATTTTAAGTACTGTAACTGTACTTTTACTGCGCTATTTTCCCACCATCTGTGTTCGCTACTTTGATTTTATTTTTATTTATCAACATTATTGGCTACGGAGAGTCTCGTGACACCCATCCAATCAAATCACACGTAAAAAACTTGAACGGCAGCTGCAGATCTGGCTTTAATGTAAACACAGTCGTTTATGTCTAAAGTGAACTTAAACAGTGGGACAAAAAGCGTATTTGCATCAAAATGTTGGACTTGAAGTGTACATGTAACCAAACTGTCTAGTAGGATTTAATCAAACAACAATAACAAGAAACTGCTGCTGAACTGTACTGGGTTATTTATGAGAGGTGTTTCTAATATTTAGTCTATTCTCATTCATATAAATAGGATGGACAAACACCTCTCAAAACAGATTATATAAAAAACTTAACCTCAGCAAGGTTATCATGTTAACATTTATTGCAGGGGTGTTGTATTAGACTACATTAGTTGTATATAGGTCTACCTAATAAACTGGCAAGACAAGGGGAGGTTTTGCAGTTTATAATATTGAAATCGATTAGCCTAAATTCCACATATGGACCTTCTGGTCCCCGGCCTGAATCGGTCCTTTCCGATGAACAAGAGACCACTGAGGAAGATTAACCAGGACAGACTTAAACAGAAATAGGATATTTCATGTCTATGATCTATGACCTGAGAAGACAGGTGTGCTCTTATACTGGCTATCGAGCAATACAAAATAAATAGAAACCTTCTCAAGCATAAGCAAGTACCTGACCAAACAGGTCAGATGTTAGAGGGAAATTTAATTCTGGTAGACTGGTCATGGTATACTGGCTTGCCTGTGGAGCCTCCTACAGGGTAACTGCAGACATCTTTGCCATGCCACTAGCCACACTTTGCAGGACCGTCCACAACATAGTGGAGGAAATGATGATGGCTAGTGCCATCGATGTGTGCCACATCAGGATTCTTCCTCCTGCAGAGCCACAGAAGAAATACATAAACAGAAAACTTTCCACCTCAGTGCTACTGCAGGGTATCTGTGATACCAAAAGCGCATTTATAGATGTGTACATTGGCAATCCAGGAACTGTTCATAATGTGCTTATCCTAAAAAAACATAAACAAATAGTGACACACTGCCATTCAATAAGATATTAATCATTATGGATGGAGACTGCCCAAATCTGGCTCCAACCCTTCCCCAGACATACACTCAAAATCAATACTCACTCTTATCCACTTTTTGAAGTATTTCACCTGCCGGTGAAAAGGCTCTTGTTGGTCGCCCGCCAGTCAATGAGGCCCCAGTTTTCCTCAGTTCTCCCTTGATTAAAATATTGCTTAAATGTTAGTTTTAATGCACAATAATAGCCATTATAACAAGTATAACAAATAGGGAATGAAGACAAGCAAACAATTCGGTCAAAAGTACAATGGTAGCACTTTAGTACAATGTTAAAGTTAAATAAAAATATAAAGTTATGAACCTTATCTTTACCCTCAGCCAAACTGATTTGCCTGGGAAAAATCATATATTTAGACTCTGAGACCATAGATTTCCCATTAGATATACCCAAAACAAATGATATCTCATATTTAACCAGTACAGAGACATTCTTGGACTTGCCAAGATAAGGCTGTTCATGGCGGGGTACCAAGATTATTGGCTGTCCCAAGTCCACACAAGTCACCTCCCGATGCATCCTCGATAAAACGGGCAGAGCAAGAACACATCCGGGCATTTGGACTGTACTTGGCTAGATGCAGACTTTGAATTGGACCAGTACTTGGGCTGCGATTGATGATATATCACAAGTCCACAAGAACTCAAGTACAGACAAGATTGCATATTCAGAAATGCCTATTATCTCCCGTAATTGGCCCTCCAGTCCCCCATGGGACTGCCCAGCTGGACAAGCCTATCCCACCACGCTGTGAAACTGCGGCTGGAGAATGAGCCAAACGTATTTTTATAATTTTTTTCTGCAAAGACTCCATTAATAATCCTGAACCTCTGCGCACATTAATAGGTTCATATTAATCATTGTTTGGGTGATGCTACTCTGTAATTGAGAGCCGCCTTAAGAAGATTAATTTGGTGTAATATTCATCACAGAGGGGAAGGGAGTTATTGGTTTTCATTATGATGGCGATGTTGCCACGGCAATTTCAGAAAGGCGGATAAAGCTTTGTGAATGTTGTTTTGCAAGATGATAAACAACTAATTTATGATTCTGTAATTCTCATGTATTATTCCACAAACACAGTTTAGATTTGGATTTCCATGTAGCGACTGAGAGAAGTTTACTTTTTGCTGGTGGAAAAAGTTAATTTGTAGTAGCCCCTGTGAGCTGGTTAAATTTAAATATGGGACTAAGGATCTTTCTCTTCTACTTGTCACTAGAATAGACTGACATTTGTTTAGAATGGCACTGTTCAGCTGAGTGTTATACAGAATGTGTAAACTGAGTGGAGAAAATAAGACTTTTATTAGTAGGGTAAGATGGGGAAGACAGCCCCAGGGGTAAGATGACCCCCAAGCCCTAGATTTATTCCATCCTAACAGTTTTGAGGTTAAATTATCAAAAAGATTTGCCATTGGAAAATTGTTTTTAATGTCTATTTGTTAATGGGGGATCTATGGACACAGTAAAGTATTTAGTTTAAAAAATGATTGTTCTTATTTTGAAATGCAAATGTTTCCATTAATTACTCTTAATAATATGTTGTCCATGCTAACAGTTTATCTATATATGTTACAATTTAAATTCAAATACACATTGTTCACATTGTGCATGTTCTAATTAGAACAAAGATATCTCTCTTATACTTTCTCAGAATTGTCTTTTTCTTTAAACTTAATAATATTGATGAGCCAAGCTGATAAAGTTTATAATAAGCTGCCCCCACTTTTCATAATATTCCCACACCACTGTCGAAATGGAATATCTGTGACTTCCTGGTGTTTTAAATAAATAAATATATTATTTTGTTTTATTATTTTTTATAAATATAAAATATTTTGTGACAATTTAAATTTAAAATGACACACTCAGTTAACAGACAATCTAATAACCTCAATATCTAAACTAGTCCTAGGGGCAGCTACTGTTTTTCCGCGAGTGCACAGTGTATGTATATGGACAGTAAACTTGTATTCTGTGTTTGTTTGAATGCCATAAAAGAAACATCCTGTGGTTAAAAATATTGTTCAAGTAGCTGTGTTAGGCATGTAAATGGCATTGCTTAGCCAATCCCTCTCTGTAGCAGCGGCAGCTAAACAGCGGGAAAGCAGAATTTAATTTGTAAATTTGCCAGATGATGACGTCAGACGCAAACGTTCTAATCAAACCGGTTTGATGGTACTCCCCAGGGACCACTCTAGAATGATCAAACCAGTGTGATGGTACATGCGAAAGGGTTAATAGTCTAGCCATATCAGAAACTCAATAAAAGCTGTTTAATTTTACATGGAGCAGGTTGCCCCATCATGGTCGTGTCATGCAATTGACTGAGTTACTACCACTAATAATAACAGTAATAATAACTTTAATTTAACTTTTAAATTTTAATTTATATAGCACTTTCAGCCAATGTGCAAACATAAAACACATCTAAACAATGCAAGCAAACCAAATAATGAAAAAATATACAGCCCAGTCCAGAATAATCATATGGTATGGTATTGATCAACAGGAGTGTGATGCATGAGTCTGTCAGAAGAGATTGAGTGTAAGTGGACAGATAAAATGTTCAAACAAAATGTACCTGCTGGAGTGATGAAAAAAACGCTACTACCTGCAGCTCTCCCTGCGTGGATTGCGGATATACGGTGCGATCAAAAGTAAGTGCGAGCACAAAGTAGTAGTGCCTTGCCTTGCCTTGAGGCAGAGAAAAACACAGACTAAAAGTACAAAACAGGAGATAAACAAAAATCTTCTATATAAAGTGGCAGCACTTAGTAGGGTTGTCATGATACTACAATCATATCTTACAATACTATACCAGCTAATGTATCACAATACTAAGTAGTATCACGATGCCACACAGTGATGATTTCTCAGGGCCAGTAAAGCCTTCTCTGCTGGCATAACATGCCTAATAAATAAATATTATTTCATCCTTTCATTCTCATTGACCTTTTTGCCTATGTATTATCAACTCTTTCCACTCCTAATTCATCTACAAAGAATAGCAAAAAACTGTTTATCCAATCAGAATTTATTCCTCGATGCTTACAAGCAAAGTGTGACGACTGTTTCACAAATCGCATGCTTGAAGCCACGCTCCTTAGCCGAAGCAGAGCATGAGTCTGAGCTCCACCCCATCAGGCCGTCCGAATTTCTGCAGAATCCCTCAACACTGCAGTAAATAGGCATCTAAAGTCAGATTGTCAGATTCATCAGACAAATCAGTTTGTTTGATGGGTGTGGTCTTTAGGATATGTCCCAGTCCAGGTGTTCTAGCTAGCCTTGAGTGACTGATGTTGGATGTTTTGCATGATCGTGCGATTGATTAATTAAAAATCAAGTTGATTTTTTCCAAGTGCTTTTTGCATTGTTATAGCAACATCAGGAGTTTTCTAAGTGTAAATTAGGCTGCTTGAGCATTCAGTGTCGGATCAAGTTTTGAAATGTAACCGTGTACCCTGACGAAACAAAATTTATTGCAAGCTAAATTTAAATCACAAATATTATTAGAGAGGTTTTTCTTGGTATTAGACCTCCTTGGTTCTGGCTTTCGTACATAGATGTGTTTTTAAAATGTCAATTGGTAACTGGCGCCGTGAGCGTAAACAAAGACGGGGTAAGAGGGGTGTCCTACGGGCTGAGCTAAAGCTAAACCCACATCGCCCAGCACTACCGAGCATCTTCCTCACTAATGTAAAATCTCTGGCATATAAGATCAACGAACTACGGCTCCGGATAACTCAGCGAAGGTTTTTGGACTGCAACGTTATGGTTTTCACGGAAACTTGGCTCAATAGCACCATTCCAACCACTGCGACTGAGCAAGAGGGTCACAATATCCATAGAGCTGACAGAAAGCTGTGGACTCCGGTAAAAGCAAAGGTGGGTGTGTTTGCATCTATGTAAACAGAACTTGGTGCACCGATGCTGTTGTTACCAAATCCCACTGATCTGCTGATATTGAGTACATCTTTATCAGACCCTTTTACCGGCTCGGGAATTTACATCTACCATAATCGCTGCAGTATATGTACCCCCGGATGCTAATGCTAAGCTAGCAATGAAGGAACTCTCTTCTGTTGTTAGTAAACTGCAAACAATACATCCGGTCGGAGCTTTTATCATTGCTGGGGATTTCAATCATTCCAACAGCACTCCCCAAATTTTATCAAAACTTTTTTTGCCCTACAAGAGGAGACAACACTCTTGATCATGTTTTACAAACATCTCTGATGCCTACAAAGCCACCCCCCTCCCTGGTGTTGGACAATATGATCACTTATCCCTGTTCCTATTCCCCAAATACACCCCCATCATCAAACGTGTGAAACCCACAGTGAGGACTGTAAAAGTGTGGCTGAAATGTGCCGACTCATCACTACAGCATGAGTTCCAGAACACAGACTGGAATGTGTCTGCTTCTCAGGCCAACCTGAACTCCCACACCGACATTAATAGCTACACAAATTCTGTTCTGCAACACATCAACAGGTGTGTCGACAAGGTAACCACCCATAAATCAATTAAAAGATACCCCAATCAGAAACCCTGGATGAAAAAGGAAATTCGATTCCTGCTGAAGGCATGTGATGCTGCTTTCAGATCTGGCGACCAGGAAGCCTACTCTTTATCCAGGGCCAATCTTAAGATGGGAATTAAAGCAGCCAAACACAACTGCGGATTGAGGACAATTTAACAAACAACGACCCCCAACGTATGTGAAACCAGCGAACAGCAACCCCCCCCAACCAGTAATACCACCCTCCCAGACGAACTAAACACCTTTTATACTCGCTTTGATCGTGGATACACAGAACCATCCATAAAAGCTGAGCTCCCACCTGATGATCTGCCGCTCACATTTTCCTCCATTTACATATGCTCCACCCTGAGCAGAGTGAATCCAAATAAAGCTGCTGGCCCTTATGGCCTCCCGGGCTGAGTGCTCAGGGTCTGCGCAGAACAGCTGGCTGATGTCTTCACCAACATTTTCAACCTCAACTTGGTCCAGGCCATTGCCCCCACCTGCTTCAAAACAGCCACCATTGTACCAGTACCAAAACATGCTGCTGCAGTGGCCTTCGGCGACTTCCACCCCATTGCTCTTACTCCCATCATAGCAAAGTGTTTTGAGAGGCTGGTCCTCTACCACCTGAAAAAATGCCTACCCTCAACACTGGACCCATATCAGTTCGCCTACAAATCCAACAGGTCAACTGAGGATGGTATTTTGAACCACTGATTCTTCAATTCGTCAGCCTTTGGAAGTCCAAACAAATAGGTTTTGCTTTTGGAGTGAAGAAAACAGCATCTTCTCGACATGGCAACAACACTAACCCAACTCATCTTGGCCTCGGCTATAACTACTTTGCTTGAGGGTGGTCCAAAGTATCCATTATTCAAATGTATTAGTGAAGTAGATACTTTGCAGAAGAAACTGCTGGACTACAAACCAGTTGTTTCTTGTAGTTCTTGAGCAGTGTTGTCTGTGGGAGAGAATAACTCCCTTTTGCATGGAATTTGTGCTTTGCAACTTTGCAGACTTTTTCCATGCACAAAAAGCTGTTACACACTAAAGGAAAGGTAAAATCCCCAAAAGCATAATAGGGCCTCTTTAACACAGTTTGTCATAGTGGTTCTTAGTAACTAGCCACTCCACTTATTCACTTATTGCTCCGGAAGTGGTGAAAATAACTATTGGATGAACTAGGAGGAGGCTCAAATGGACTAACTTGTTATCTTATACATTCTTAATTTGATGTGAAAAATCAAAACAGCCAGTTCAAACAATAAAGGTATTATAATGTTGAAAAGGTTGTTTTGAGCAGCTGTTTTATTATAACAACCGCTTTAGCCCCTCTCTCCTGGTAAACAGCAGCGCAAATGCAGATTACACACACACCGGCTAGATTGCACACATCAAGGAGGTGATCAAACCTATCTGGGCTGCGTTTCCCAAAAGTACCGCAAGCTTAAGTTGATGGTTGATAAAAGTGGCGCCAATCATAAGTGTGAAGTTTCCACCACCATGCATTTGTAATTGGAAAAAAAAAACGAGTGCAATGTTCGATTTTTCTGAGACATGGTAAATCTGAAAATGGTAAAATAAAGCATTTCTGTTCAATGAAGTGGCACTAACCAATGTGTAAGCTATTATGCAGAAGCTGTGTGATGTTTCTGGAGGTGTTTAATAAGGTTGCTGGTGTTCAAGCTTTTGCTTGAAATCTTTGTCATTCATGGCAGATGGGTTTTCCTGGTCACATCAGGCAAACCCCAAAATAATTCAAAATCTTGATACGTGAATTGTGTTTTATAAAAAGCTTCTCACTCTCCAAAGTTTTATTCAAATCCATATTATCCATAAGGAGACACGACCGCCAAATTAACACGCTGGGATTCAGACTTGTGTGTTTGAAGCATGGGAAAACCACACATTGAAGAAAACACAATACCATGTAAAGGGCAAATTCTAAGCAGCATTTTGCACTCTTAAAGGGCACTGTGTGAAGGGGATGCCACTCGAAAAGACTACTTTAAAGGTCTGATTAAAATGAAAGTTTTAGCGAAAAAAATTTACTACCATACATACAATATAACTTACAGTACAATCGTATTAACGGTACTACCGTTTAAAAAATACTGTGGCACCACCAGTATATTTTGATACTACCATAGCACCGGTATACCGAGCAACCCTAGCACTTAGTAAACAAACTCCCACTATCGAGGATGACAAGTGTCAGTATACAGTCTAAAACCACAAGTAGACTACTACTGGAGACGGGACGAGTAAGAGACAGGTAAAATCAAACAGAGAGCACCATATACATTGTATATAATTATTGTGTTGTGTAAGTATGTTTACATCTGATATGTAAATTGTGTTGTGTAAGTATGTTGTTTATTGTAATTGGTATATGTCTCGTCACTGTCATGACTGCTATGTTGCTCGGACCTGCACACAACAATTTCACCTACTGTTGCACTTGTGTACATGGTAGTGTGACAATAAAGTGATTTGATTTGATTTGATTTGAAAAGACACGATTTCAACTCAATTTTGACCAAATGTGTGGTTACAGCTTATTTTGTTTACATGGCAATACTGTAAGTCTTTTTAGTTTTTTGGAAGTTCAATAGGCCTCTTTAAAGGCTCTTTCCTGATTTTACCATTCCGTTTTTCCAAATTACAAACTGTTAAACACACATACATTTAAATATTGCCCTTATTACTGTAAAGAACATTTTCAATAGGTAAATGTACCCCCCCAATAGCAAAATAACAAAAGCTATGCCTCAGAGCACTGAGAGAACTGTTCCTCTGTCTGCAGAAGAAAAATCTGCAAATTAAGTCAACAACTTAGGCGAAAGCTGCATCTTCATGGATGAGAGACCATGGGAGCTCTTGTCTGTCGTGCTTTAAGCATTCAACAACACAATGAAGATGTCATTCATGACAAACTGGCTACTGTGCTGTGAGCTCCCCGTCCATCACTTATATTGTCAGTGTGTATGTTTATATATGTCCATGTATGTGCATGTTTGGGAATGACTGTAATCAGAGATCAATGGCCCATCTAGGATGTTTGTTGCCCACACACATCATTGTTTAGCTGTTGGTTTAGTCTGTGAAGGGGGAACAGTGGCTTGTTAATTATAAATAAACTGGACCCACATCAGACACCAGATAAGGCATCGACTGGTCTTGATGCATGGGAACCAGTAAGCAGCCAATGTTAATACCCCAGGGGTCTTTATGCAAACAGCTGGGTAATAAATGATGGCCATGTTGCAGAGCAACATTTTATACAGCCTGGTCTCATTAACATAACATAACCATGGCAATATTTATGCAAAACAAAATTAAGTTTTCCAGTAAAATGTCCAGCGGGGGGGGTCCAAAAGTGAGTGAAATGGTGTCATAATCAGACAAGGTTTTTGAGGTTAATATAACATGGAGGTTTTAATGAGAAAAACGTACCTGCGTAAAAGCTTTAACCTAAACCTAACCAATGAAATGATAGGTGAACAAAACAGATATCCTTACCCTAAACCAACACCTACACCTCACTACCTTGTGTGTGAGAAATACTGTGAACAATAAGTGTTTATAATGTCATAATCAGACATAGTCATGAGTTGTGTGAAAGTGAATAAAATGCAAAGTTGTTGGTTGCGCTGAGAAAAAATATAGAATGTGGCATGTAAAACAAGGACTAAAAATTTTATATTTTTCATTTTGGTGAATTCTGCTGCCTACTTTCCAATTGGTCACTGGCTGGAACAAAATAATGAGTAATAATGTTCTTTCTTTTTAAATGACAGTTCTCTGTGTACTAAAAAAAAAAAAAAAAGAAGAAAAAAAAAAGTGACCTGGTCTGGAAGAAAAAGCTCAAAATAAGGGACTTGCCTTGACAATAATAAGTGAAAATAAGCAATTCAATTTTTAGTTGCTAATAAAATATCAGTAAATTATCAGTTAGTAATTATCAGCATAGAAATCATAACAAGCACAGTAGCCCAGGAAAAAAAAAAATATTTTCAATTAATGTATTCTTAATACCTGCGATGGACTGGCGACTTGTCCAGGGTGTCCCCCGCCTTTCGCCCAATGTTAGCTGGGATAGGCTCCAGCCCCCCGCGACCCTGTACACAGGATAAGCGGTTGACGATGGATGGATGGATGGATGTATTCTTAATATTAAGAATATCCCCAAAAATATTTCTAAAATACATCTGGCCATCTAAAATCAATTAATAGCCAAAGTCTCTCTCTTATGCATGCATGCACACAGTGCTTGGGCATATTTTTTTATTTTTAAATATTTATAAATTATTTAAATATTTGTGTTTTATTTATTAGTCAAACCCAGCAGTATCAAAGCTGTATTAATGCATTACATCAATTATTCAATGAAGAAAGTACTTTTTACCTAGATATTTTTCTTTGTATCTGGATTAACTGTGCATGTATATGTTGTAATTATACAGTATATAGTTATCTAAAAGGTCTTCAGCATGTCACAGAAGGCTACATCCACAACATGCACTAAGGTAAAGAAATGTGAGATACAGATAATGTGAGATGTCCATCAAGATCACAGCACATGCTTATCAAGTTCATCTAAAAAGAGCAACAGGAAGTAGTAACATTTCGAAAATGTATTGTGATAAACTTCGTAAAGTGATCAGAATGAAATTAACCAGTGATTAACCAATTACCAACATTTAAAAATGATATTTCCATTCTGGAACAATTGAAAGGGATTTCATTCCTGTTTTCAGTTACATTCTGCAAAAAAATGCAGTTTGTTTTAGATTTTGTTTTTATTGCTTGGAACGTTTTTAGTCAGTGTTAAAAGTCAGTTTGCAAAAATGTAGTTACAGCAACATTCATTCTATGGGACTAGGTTGCTTTTATTATATTTATCAATCACTCCCTATTCCCTATACAGTTCACTATATGGGATGTCGGCCAATTTGTAGTGTTGTCTGAATTCGGACCAGACAATTTCATTGACTTTATACACCAATACAATTTATACACTTTTTCATACCCATAATGTACTTCATACCCATAATGTCTTTATCTTATACCGTCATTGCACATTCGGTGATGCTATGTTGCCCATAATCCAATGTGCAGAGGACTGCTAAACAGTTTGAAGCTTCCTTTGTTCCTGCAATCTTTATTTCGTGCTGGCACTAGTCTTAAACTTTTTTGACAAGTAATCATATGATTAAAAATATTAAAATATAGATAATATGCAATTATATTGAGTGGTAATCAGTAATAGATTTCTTTGCAATTAACTTTAGATCTTTCTTGACTAATTTCTAAGTTAACATTTTTGTTAATTCAGTTGTTGTTATTATTATTATTATGTTCGAAAGTTAGGTACATGCCAGATAAAGTTCATCATTGTTTGCAACTTCTTCCCAGATAGACCAGTATTCACTTTTTATGGAATAATACATTTGTAAATGATTGAGCAAGTGAGTCTTCCTTGTGATATATACTGTACCTTTGCTGAAAGAGTGTTCATGCCTTCGAAATTGTCTTCCAACCCATGCAAGAAGTTGATCGATGAACATGATTGATCAGGTGCAGATCTATATCAGAATTGTCCACCATTTGACTCTTCAATGCTATCAAATAGAACAGAGTCAGAGAGCCGTACAGGGCGCAGGGTGGGTCCGGGTCGTAATGCTGCACGCCCGGCCCCTAATCAGGCTTATCAAGCCTCGGAGAGGGATAAAGGCCGACTGGAAGCTGCAGTGCAAGAACGAGAGATCTACGGGCATCTGTCCGACACCTTTGTGTGTTTGTTTAGTTTTTCATTAAAATATTATTTATTTTGTTAAGCCGGTTCTCGCCTCCTTTCCATTAATCCCCTTTACACTGGTGCCGAAATCCGGGAAGGAGGAGGGATGCGCCGTAGTAGAGTCTTCACCATTACGGAGCAGATGCGGCCATCCAGCAGAGGACGGAAGAGACCGGCCGCCTGGAAGCGGAGGAATGGCCGAAGACCGTAAGTGGAGGAGGGGCTCCCAACCAACCGCCTGGATTACCGCTGCAAGGGCCGGGGGAGACCCCTACCATCCACCAAAAACGCGGTGGGCGTTCCGTCTGCCAGGGGCTGGAGGACTTCCTCCAATCCACCTGGGGAGGTGTGGCTGTCGTACTCTGGAGGGTGGAGAAGTGGCCGAGGACCAAGCTACGGCGTATCAGAGAATCGGTGAGTAAATTTTTTTCTTCTCTCTCTCTCCTCTCTCTCTTCCACTGCTGCTACGCATTAGCCTTTCCCTCTCTTTTACATTTTACTTTGCTTTTTAGGTGGTACTGCACTGTTACATGGAGTACCCCCTGTGTTTTTAATTTTTGTTGTTTCCCTCCCCCTGTCCCCTCCCAGATTCAGGAAGGTGAGGATGACCTGCTGGAAAACAGGTCGGAAGGCACACCCCTCCCCAGGGAAAGAGAAGTGTGGTGTACGTCATACCAGGGGCTCATCGGCCTGACAGAACGAGGGAGGAATGTGACAGGGCGGAGGGCGGGCTGGGTCATGATGCTGCATGCCTGGCCCCTAATCAGACTAATCAAGCTTCAGAGAGGGATAAAGGCCGACTGGAAGCTGCAGTGTGTGAGAGAGAGAGATTTACGGGCAGCTGTCCTACATCTTTATGTGTTTGTCTTTTTATTTAGTTATTCATTCAAATATTATTTATATTGTCAAGCCGGTTTTCACCTCCTTCTTTCCCTATGCTAATTGTCACATTGAACAGTCAATGGGGGCTCTGTTCAACAATATGAAATATCATTCCTGAAACTTTATTGCAGGGATATATTCACAGAGTCAAACTCAAAAATCCCTCACTAAAAGACTGAGTCTTCATCTTTCCAGACTCCTGTGGGTCTAGCTAAGCCATTTATCCCCCCACCACTTCTCTTAAAAATGTTCACTTACCCACCACCCCCACCCTTTCTATACGTTCTTCATTCTTCTCTATGTTCTGCATTTGCTGAAGCCCTGACAGGAAGATTGCTGAAACAGTAACTGGTAGCTTTTCTCTCTAGCTTAGCCTTGTTTAAAAAATAATCACCTTTAAAATGCCAGCTTTGATAAACGAGATCTCACGAAATCGGCTAGACTAGTCTGTGATTTTGTTTAATGAAGATTTTTTTCTGTAAATTATACAAGTTTGAAGTGTTTAAAGTGTTTTTCAGATGAATCTGAATAATGGCTTTTTGAGAAGCAATGTAGCTGCAACCATCTGTCCATCTGGCATTCTTAATGGAATATATGCATAAATAGACAATAATAGTGCCTTTGTTTTCATAAAAGTCCCAAAATATGAATAGTTTTAAGCAGGAGCTGAGATGTTAAGGAATAACTTATTTAGTTTAAATGTTTAAGAATATAAAAACTGAGCATCAGAGTTGTAAAATTACCTCCACGTTAAGTAGTTAAGAGGCCAGGGGATATACATATATATATATATATATATATATATATATATATATATATATATATATATAAGCAGTATCACACAAGCAAGAGTGTGATATGGCCCTACACCTGTGGCCGAATCACAGCATTGCTGATTTAAGGCCATATAGAACGATTGCAATTGTGATATTGTTTATACACAACAGAAAAATAAACATTTAGCAAAAACTGATTACGGTCACAAAAAACACATTTGTGCATGGAACTACTTTCTTAAGCAACGGATCAGAATCTGCCATTGCTGGTTCAAACTAAATGATAGCCAACGTCTCCAAAAATTGAGACGTTAGAACCATAGGCGGAAATTGCGGGGGTTTGGGGTTTGGGGTTCAGGACCCCCCCCCATCTGAGGGTTGCCCCACCCTAAAATATCATTAAACTATGTGTATTGTAAATAATATAATGATATATTCTTAAAATAATTGTTTAAGAAATAAAATAATACAAATGCAAACGGGGCAACAACAAAAAAACCCTTGGTGTCCCCTTCAAAAATTGCTCTTGAGAATTGTTATGGTTATTGTCCCCCCCCAACATTTTGATGACATTTTTGCCCCTGGTTAGAACTAGTATCATGGCTTGGGCTGTTTCTAACAAGTTATTGGAGAAACAAGGATGGAGGGATGTGTGTGAGTGTGAGAGAGAGAGAGAGAGAGTGATGGAGCATCTGCGATCAGCTGCGTCTGTTGTCACTCCCAAGCAGAGATGCTGGAGTGTGTAAGACATCTTTCTGAAGATAATATTATTTTTGTCAAATTCATCCTATTTTCTCTGTGGAAAAATAGCCATCCAAGAAGGGTGTTCCTCCCTATTTCATGGTAGCTGGTGCACAAGATTCATTCACTATAGAAACCACAATGTCCTCTGCCATTTTAAACAGTACGTCCTCTCCAATGTGGAAACTCCTTCAAGAGGTAAGCACCTTGAAATTGTGTAATTAATAGGTCTGTTGTGTCTCTCAGCTGTGGTGAGCCTTAATGCTGAAGTTGTTAGTTTAAAGCTGTTTTTCCCAGCTTTAGTAGTGTCGTAGTAATCTGAGAATTCATAAAGATGAATGGAAATACAGACTAAGTGGTGAAGCATGTCACCTCAGCTGACTCATATACACACAAAAATGGTCTTTTGCTTCCACCTGCAGCAAAAATCTGTGATATCACAAAAATAAATGTAAAGAGACTCATCTAGTTTAGAATGGCACGAACACGAGAGATAGAAACAGTGAAGTTTCCGAGTCATCAGTACTCATAATTCGAGACATCAGTACTCATTTAATGTCTCTCATCCAATCAGATTTGAGAACCGGAACAAACTGTTGTGTATATATATATATATATATATATATATATATATATATATATATATATATATATATATATACATATATACACCGATCAGCCACAACATTAAAACCACCTGCCTAATATTGTGTAGGTCCTTAGACTTTGTCAGTTCGAACCAGTCTGGCCATTCTCTGTTGACCTCTCTCATCAACAAGACATTTCCATCCACAGAGCTGTTGCTCACTGGATTTTTTTTTCTTTTGGCACCATTATGAATAAACTCTAGAGACTGTTGAACATAAAAATCCCAGGAGATCAGCAGTTACAGAAATACTCAAACCAGCCCATCTGGCACCACAATCATGCCACAGTTCAAATCACTGAGATCACATTGTTTCCCCATTCTGATGTTTGATGTGAACATTATCTAAAGCTCCTCACCCGCATCTGCATGATTTTATGCACGGCTGCCACACAATTGATGATTTGATAACTGCATGTATGATTGTTGGTGCCCGATGGGCTGGTTTGAGTATTTCTGTAACTGCTGATCTCCTGGGATTTTCACACACAACAGTCCCTAGAATTTACTCTGAATGTGTAATGAAGACTCAGGTAAGTTGGGATCCATAAGCAGTTTTTAATGAGGAATACACAGGTCGTACAGGCAGGGTCGAGAAACAGGCAGACAGAGTTAACGTAGGCTGGCAGATTCAAGGTCAGAGCAGGCAGAAGATCAGGGCAGGCAGCAAACAGTAATAATCAGAAGACAGGCAAGAGTATAAACTAGGCAGGTGGCAAACAAAACGTGGTCGGGGAAACAAGGCAAGGTTGGTACACGGTATATCAAATATGCAGTAAGGGTAAATGCTTAGAAATGTAGCCAGAGCAAAACAAGACTTCGCAATGAATGAGTAAACAGACATGGTTTAAGTAGGGTGGAGACAACAAGGAACAGCTGTCAAGTAATCAGACTAGGTATGCAGGCTTATGGGAAATGTAATCTTTAAAGTCAGTACTCCGGTGAATCTGATCTCCAGTGGCCGAAGGAGGAGTCGCCTTCACCGGCGTTCGTGACAGAATGGTGCCAAAAACAAAAAGCATCCAGTGAGCAGCAGTTCTGCAGATGTAAATGCCTTGTTAAGAGTGGTCAACAGAGAATGGCCAGACTGGTTTGTCTATGGTAACTCAGATAACCGCTCTGTACAATTGTGGTCCATTGCATCTCAGAATTACCTACACAATATTAGGCAGGTGGTTTTAATGTTGTGGCTGGTCGGTATATATATATATATATATATATATATATATATATATATATATATATATATATATATATCATAAATACTGAATCTTTATATATCTAAAATTAATGAGCACAGAATCATGGTCCAGGCTTCATTTAGTGGATCAACAACAAAAAGTTTAGCGATTACTTTAGAAGGCCATTTGAAACATTCTATCAACCAAAAGCTAGTTCTAACACTGTCAAGACCAATACCTTCCCTTAGAAATGTCCCGTGCAGCACCAAAACTTCAGCACAATTATTCTAGAAATGACTGATGGTCTTTTGCAGTCTAGTCAGGATTAGGTTTTTCTCGTGGGAGAGTCTGACATCACTTGCAGCCCTGCTGAGAATTGAGCAACTATGACAGAAAATCAGGCTTGACTCATTCACATGTTTATATTTGTTTCCACAATGTCTCTTAAAGGCTGATTGGCATCTGTTTAAATATAAAACATGCATGCTTCTCTATTATGGCTTTTAAGAGACCATTAATGTGGATAAAATGGCAATTAATTACTTAATAATGAGTGAAGTGCTTCAGAGCTCTTATTAATGATGGCTAGTCACAGACTCTTAATTCAAAAACATTAGCTCTAATTCATTTTTTAATATTTTTTAGAGTGGGCTCTGAATGAGGAATGGCCCAGGGAACATGGAGTTGTAATTAGGCTTCAGCTGAAAATGACTCCAAGCGACTTTCTGGATCACTGGCAACTCCTCACCAAGTTCATAAATGAACCACGGTTCCTATGGAACTCTGAGGACAGAGAGAGAGACCAGGGGAACTGACCTGGATCAGCTCCCCACTGATGTAGTTATGTTCAATATCAAAACAGGGTTTGGTGAAGGAGAATATTCAGATAATTAGAGCTGGAATTAAAAAGTAGTGCACTAATTAGTGTAGGGATGTGCTATATTATTGGAAGAGCCACTTAAATTGCTGTATGACACATTTTAAACTTTTTTTTTACCTTTGGAAGAAAAAAAAAGCAACAAGAAAATGCTTTAAGGGTTATTTCAACCAAACATGTATATTATGTTGTAATTTACTCACCGTCATGTTATTCCAAACCAATAGATGTTGCTGTTTACTATAAAAGGGTTAATTCTGCATGCTAGAAATTAACTGCTTTCAATCTGCGCTTTGTTCAAATTGAGCAGAGAATGCTGAAACTCCCTTTTATCAAAAGATTAGTGGAGATTTTGTCTTCTTTAAAATTCCTTTAGTATCAATGGATCAAGACAAACTCAGGATTTGACAGAAATGGAAGCGCAGGGTAGTTCTAGCAGGAAGACTAGCAGCTGTACATCACCACATCATTAGCTGGGTAACTCCTAGACAATCGCATTTAAGCCATTGCTTTATAAGTCTGCTCACAATCTATCACATTGCTGTTTCAGTGTGCTAACCGGCAACCTCCACCACCCCACCACCACCAGTTGAGCCCCGTCCCGCACGGGGGTAGGCTCCTCGCCTCTGCCTCCTATCTCTGGCAGGATATGGTTCCGACTACAACTCCCTCGGACCGCCAGACGGGGCCTACGCCAAAGAGAGACATCACTTTTATGTTTTACGTTCATCAAATAAATGGCATCTTAAACCTCACTCAAGCCTGCGTGTCTTCCCGATAGAAATGATGATACTTCACGGCAATCCAACATATATTATGGTCAGTGCTCTCTTAAAAATAACATGTCCCATGGGATGAGTGAAAAATGGAACTCCTAACCAATTGCTATCAGCCGAGTGAAGCAAAGCAAAAATAACATAAATATAGGACTACAGGGAAAAAAAGTGCTGATAATGTGAGCGAGAACTCCGGAGGCAGAGTGAGCGACACTGACCTGTTCGGTGACAGCACTCACTGTGGGGCTCCGGACCCCTCAGACATGGAGGGGTGAAGGGAAGAGCGGAGAGGGGAAGGCGAGTAATCACTAGGGGTGACAGTGCTAGAGGCGGGGTAGGGAGAAACAGTCATTCCCATGTGGCTCAGACCCATCAGCACAGTCAAAGTGAGTAGCACAGGGGGCACTTGTCTCCTCTAATCACACCACATCTCCAGTGAAAAAACCACTCGCTAAGCTCACACGCTGTGGGAGATGCAGTATAAAACTGAGATTTGTTTGTTTTTACACTGTTGGTTTGTAAGGTTTTGTCTTGCTTGCACGGATTGGATCTTCACTTACTTGTTGCATAAGTAGAACACACTAGATCGCAAGTTAGTGTGATCTATAAAATCATCCTGTTAAAAACCTCCAATGTGTATACACATTAAAACTGTGTGACATTAAACCAGCGATGTAAGTGGTATCAGAAGCATGTAACGATATATACTTTCTAAATATCAAATATTTGCCCTCGTAAATTAATATTATTAGATTACCAGTAATGTTGCGTTTGTACCTGTGAGAAATTGTTTATTTGACTTACAAAATATATGTTCCAATTTCTATTGGCTTTATATTGTAACTGTAATCTACTCCATACATTAATTAAATATTAAATATTCATAGTTCATTATGTTTTGTGTATTGACACATGTAGCCATTAGCTTTATTTAGTAAGAATTTGTCAAAATGTATACATTTCAGTAACAATTTACACATTAAGTCAGTTTCCAAAATAAGTAAATAATAAATTAAATCTTTAATTTAAAAAATAAACTTAAAATAAATATGATTTATTAAGTCGAGATGTGAAGGGGCAACATGCCATGTAGCTTTAATTGCTGTCAATTGTCATGAGAACACTAAATGGAAACTTCAGGAACTATATACAAATTTAGCAAAAACATTTTAATTTTGTTTTTACATTTTTTAATTGTTAAGAAGGAGATAATTAAATACTTTTTACCACTATAATACACTAAAAAAAAATCAGACTTTTTTATGAATAGTTCTTGAAATTTGTGTTTTTGTCTTATAATAATGTCAGTATTTAACATTATGAACTTCAAGAACCATTTTACACATTTAGCGAATTTGTAGCTTAGTAGCTTAATTTACTATCAATTTACTATCAAAAGAGACAGCTTTTATTATTTTTTTCATTCATTTTTTTTATTTAATACCATGACAGGTGTATGTAATGTATATTTCTGGGAAATTTTCTAAATGTGTTCTTGACATTTCTTGCTTGAAATTATTATTATTTTCCAAATTCACATGTCAAGTACTTATGTAATCCCCTTCAGAAAACCTTTGAGAAAGTTGAAAATATTGGCTTTGACTGCCATTACAAACATTTTTGTCTAGATTAATGTAAGGTAAAATAACACATGATTTCTTTTGAATATGACATACAGTATCTCTTGCATATATAAGCTCTGGTGAACTCATGAAACTCTTTCACATGAATTGTTCTCATCCAACCGTCCACTTGTCTGCCCTAATTCGAACTGCATGTAAATAACACTGTAATAATTGCTTCTTTCCGCAACCATAAACAGTGAAAGCTCAAAGACCATGAAAACGTCCTAACAATAATCCTAATGCTGAATTTCATTCTCAACCTATTAGAAAATGCCTTATTTTAAACTGTTTAAACTGTTAAAAATATAAAGAGAATCTGTACCAGCTTTTAAAGGAAAATCTACTTTTGTGTTTTGTTGTTATTGTTTGATTATTGCTGATGTTCCAAGAAAACAAACACGATTTTCTTTCTTTACAAATTTCAATTTCTCTCTAAAACAATTCCCTTTCTATCCCTTTATAGTTTCAATTTTCTCATCAGCCCACATTTTTGAGACACCAGCATTTATACTGTACTGTACTGCTTTTAGCTGCCAGAAATCCTGCTAAACAGTTCAAATTTAATTTTCAAAGCAGACTAAATGACTGAGAATTAATGCTATTATTTTAAGCAAGTCATAATTAGCATCTTGGCTAATTGTGTCTTCAGGGAAACATGGGGTTAAAAGAGGCAAAGACCTCTTCTCTGAGATTTCATTCTTGTGCCACAAAGGCACAAATCAGCACAGCATTTTAGTCTATAAGATAATCACTTATCTCTTAAGAAAATAAGGACTTAAGGGCTTTCCACCCATCACCTCATCTCTCTCACTTAGACACACTCTTTTCTTCATATATTTAGCATATTTATCATTTAAAAAAATGTCTTCCTTGCCTGTCTCTGCCCTTGGTTTCGTGCCAGTCTGTAACCACTGTGAAGGAATGTGTGTGTCTTTGCCAGCTTATTTCTGGATTTAACCTGGTGTGAAGGACACTGGGGGCCGGCCGGTGGGTTTGTGGGGCCCTAGGCAAAATCATGAACATGCCCTGGAAACTGACATGGAAACTGCAAGTGTGATAATTATTGGGTAACATTTTATAATAAGGTTTACATTAGGTATCATTAAGCATTTATTAATCTTTGCTAATGTCAATTCATAAAAATACAACTGTTTATTGTTTGTTCATGTTGGTTCATATTGTATTAACTAATGTTAACTTTTACAACGAATAGTGTTACCAATTAAAGTAAAAGAAAATAAGAAAATGCTGTTAAAATAGTTTTAGATAGTTTTAATTGTACAGAACACTGCTGACAATGCTTGAAATTCCATTTCAACCCACATAATTATGCGTACAAGTTTATTTAGAGCAACAAAATCAGTGAAAAAAAATATGTTGGCCTGAATATGAGCAAAAGTGAATAAAAGTTAAAACAATTACATATTTTAAATGAATTGTATGTTAAATGATCAGGTCCACATGTGTTGTTGATTGCTCCCTCGAGTGTGTGTGTGTTAGAAATAACTGACCTGTGGAGAATTTCAATGTTCATAATTTTATGAATTGTTCATTTACTCTGCTCATGTTCAAGGGGCCCCCCAGGCACATTGGGGCCCTAGGCGGTTGCTTGAATTGCCTGTATCTGAGATACTGTATGGAACTGATATGTAATATGGAAGCTTATGCTCCTAATTACCGAAGCACGGAAGGTGCCTGAAGCTCATTAACTCAAGAGAATCTTAGGTCCACACGTATCCTGTAAAATACAGACATGCAGAGTAGCAAACACAGAGTGAAGGAAATTAATATGTGAAAGACTAACATTAGACTACAGAAGATTGGGGTTCTATATCTGTGCTCTGTCCTGTCAGTGCCTTAGTGCCATTTCCATAAATTATTAACTCAAATTGGCTTAACCGTATTTTACTTCTGTTGAAAAAAGCCAAAGAATGTTCATATATTTCAATGAGTGTGAAAACATGTTATGAAACAATCCTTATGAATATCTGAATACATCTTCTCCTTGGTATTAATAAGATTAAATGGAGAGCAAATGTTAGCAAATTTCAACAATATTGCAATTTTACCCAGATTTTCCAAAATACCAAAATCTGCAATCAAAAGTCTGAGATCAAAATGGACTCAAACATTCTCATCAAATTCTTTTAAATGATCAGGGCTGCATTTCTCAAAAGCATCGCAAGCTTAAGAAGATCGTAGAATCCATTTTACGATGTTTCCAGAAAGCATCGTAACTTAAGAAGTGCTTGTAGATTAACGAGTGCTTTTGAGTAATGGGACACAGACACATCCAGGGCAATCGCGAAATTTTTTAAAACTAAATATTAAAATGCACATCTGATGAACGAAGCAATGATTGTGTAAAAGAAATTTAGCATTCTGCACAAAACAATTATGTGGTGAATTAAGTTGTACATTTTTTAATATTTCCAGCGAGGTTAATTACAAACGTATTTAGTTACGCAACAAATATAATGATGTTGCAATCAGGGGCGGACTGGGACTAAAAAGTGGCCTTGGACTTTCTAGTGCCCCACCAAACCCGGCCCGCAACACACCACACCATAACACACCGGCTCATTGATTTAATTTTCCAGCTCAGCCATGGGCAATTGTATCAAAACCTTGGATATGTATTATTTAGAAAAATCAATGAAAACAAAGTTGGCCAGATTATGCACATATATAAATGTAAACAAGTATAAATACATGTAAAACAAAATA
This sequence comes from Xyrauchen texanus, assembly GCF_025860055.1. Taxonomy (NCBI): domain Eukaryota; kingdom Metazoa; phylum Chordata; class Actinopteri; order Cypriniformes; family Catostomidae; genus Xyrauchen; species Xyrauchen texanus. The sequence continues at coordinate 29,965,630 of NC_068310.1, read as the reverse complement.
AACATCTTAAAGTGCAGATACTTAAAGTACATTGCAGATATTTTGCAGATCAATTGCTCATATTTGTTGCATCTTTATAGCCGCAGTGTTTTAATTCCTTCCCCAGATTATTCTTGAGAAAAAGTGAAAAGCCTTAAGCTTTAATAAGCGCTGTTTCTGCTATCCTTTAAACAGAGTTAACCTGAAAGGCTCAAATAGCCATGAAGTAATATTTTTCATGACTTATTTTCTGCATTTGTATCAGACGTGAGCATTATTCAGTAAGGCACATTTCATCTCCCAGAAGTATGAATTATACAAATGACTATGTACTTCTAATATCTTTACTGTTTGCATATTTTAAATATACTGCTGTTATTTTATTTGTTGTAACTTGCAGCTATTTGTCATTTTGTGATTTTTCAGAGCTCATCTTATACTTAATATATTGTCTTTGGTTGTCACCATTATTGGGATTTGCATGTCAAATAGTGAGATCCACGCAGGGTTTAGAGTTAATGCACACATACGGAAGTGCGATACAATGTGCATGTAATTTCAAAATAAAAGTCAAAAGCACTATACAGCCACATTTCAGCACTTCATGTTTATGGACAGTGTGTTTCTTAAGTAGCACTTAAAGCACGTCCTCGCACGTTCATGTTAAGTGCAGTTTTAAAAATGCTAAGGTCAATCATTATTGGGAAACAAGGCCTTGGGCTATTATCATGCTGTCCAGATACATTTTATAACTATACACAATTGTCTCATATCTGTTTTTATTCATATTGAGGCATTTTAGGGGAAAAATCTGAAATAAAGTTACTAAAATAACAACTTAAGTACTAAAATTATATATATATACAGTTGCAAAATAAATCTATTGATTGATATTTATATGAAAAATAAGGTGGAAAGGCCATACAATCAGAGCATGAAATTATGTTTAAAGAAACAAATAATATTTATTTAAAGAGAATTCAACTGTGAAATAAACTCAAACTTAGAGGATAGCTCAATCCAATCATATTACAAATCAGAGTGCTTCTTTAATTAAATGTATTTTCTAGAAAATCTTCATGTGACTCCTTGTCATTCCACTTTGAACAACAAAGATTTCTTTTGAAAAGTGGTAGATGGTACCAGGCAAGGGTCTCCTTTGTCATCTTAAATAGATATCTCACCGCTCCGCTCTGCCTTTTTTGCAAATCACAAGAAAAACAGTAATGGAAAGTGAACAAATGAAATCAAATAAAACAGGGTCACACATCACTATAAGGGCAGCAAATGGTCACTGGCATGGAAGTAATTTTTTTTCTTCTTCTTGTGTTTCTACAGAAAATGGGGGGAAAGCCATCAGCCCTAGACTCACATAAAATAAAAAAAGCAAGTTGTTATTTTGCCCGAAGCACAGCTAACTGCATCAACAAAAAATGTAAGGTCTGCGCAGAGCGCTGTGCGACAGAGTAGAGCCAGTCATTTTAATAAAAAAAGACAGTTCTTTTGTGAAAAATTGCTGAGCCCCTTGAATTTCAGGCAAGCAGAAAAATGTTTAAATAACCTGATTTTTATTCTGTCTGATCTGTGGTTATGAGTGTGTTCATGTGTGTGGGCGCATGTGCTGGTGGAGGTACTTTAAAGAGAATGGAAATCAGGGTCTGCTTCAAGTGATCTCCCAGGAATTAAACTGAGTTTGAAGTACAAATGCTGAATTTATTTAACCCCTTGACAAAGACTCATGTCTCTTATTGATTTATTTCCATTTGTTGGCCTTATTTCCATAATATGTTTCATGGAGCCATCAGGAGTAGTTATTATTTTTTCTGTCCTGACTTGTTAAATGAAATGCACAATTAAAATATACATAAACATTTGGTTACACTTTACATCGAGGTCCTAAATGTTAAAATTGGTTAATGCATTATGTAGGTATCATGAGCTTACTCTAAATACGTTTTTTTTTAAGGATTTATTAATCTTATTAATTTATGAGTTAATTCATAATGCTAATGTGTTAACATACACAACTTTTAAATGTTAAGCATATCTTAGTACATGTAGAAAATTAACATTAACCAATATTAATAAATGTTGTAAAAGTTATGTTCATTGTTAATTCAGGTTAACTATTGCAAAACTAATGCAAATGTATACAAGCCTACTGTAAATTATTACCAATATTTCTTATGAAGTATTCCCTTTTTTGCATGCATACACTTTGCCCTAATTTTAAGTTTTGTTTTTATTTGTTTTGTTTTATTAAAGGCCTGCCCTGTAGTTTTTCAACTGGATACAATCAGTCACCCTCGATGGGCTTTTACATTAAAATACACTGACATTTGGAGATAACAAGTTTTGAACCAAATCATAGAAATTGCAATACCAGAAATCAAGCAAGAAAAACAAACCTTATAAATTGGGTGTTATACAGTAATCGTGTCGTAATGATTATAAATGATTAAATATGTCAATGTAAAAAAAAAATTCCAAGATGAATCACAGTCTTGTATGTGTGGGTTGTTGAAGCCTCTTTGTCTTTAATGAAATTGTTTATTGCATAATATTGTTCACATTCACATAATCTAATAATGGTAGTTATGAAAATCTCATTTGCACATTTACATACAGTACTGTGCAAAAGTTTTAGGCACTTGTGAAAAATGTTGCATAGTGACGATTTGTTCAAAAATAGTGCCATAATTAGTTTTCATTTTTTTAATTAACATCATCCAAAGTCTAGTAAACATAAAAAAAGCTAAATCAATATTTGGTGTGATCAACTTTGCCTTCATAACAGTACCAATTCTCCTAGGTACACCTGGACACAGTTTTTCTTGGTTGTTGGCAGATAGGATGTTCCAAGCTTCTTGAAGAATTCGCCACAGTTCTTCTATTTTGGCTGTCTCAATTGCTTCTGTCTCATCATTTCAACTCAGACTGACACAATGTTCAGTGGGGGTCTCTGTGGGGCCATGACATCTGTTGCAGGGCTACATATTATTCTATTCTGTTCTATTCTATTTGCAGAAGGAATGGTTGGGAGTCTAAAATGTATATTAACTATTGACATACTACAGCTAAAGATATAAATAACCATCTTATGGGTTCGCTGTCCTTTTCTGCATATCACAGTGCTGTTTTGTGGTCCGTTCTGCATAACGCTGTGGCTCATTTCGCGGCCGAACCACCGGCCCGCTCGGTTCTCCTGATGGACATTTCACCCCTGATCGGCCCAAAAGTGCTTTAATTTTTGGACGTGTAGTTTTAAGACGTTTTGGAATGACAGTATGTGAAATGGAAGGCATGTGGTTGTATGTGGATTTAAACTTATTAAAAAATTCTGTTTTTTTTTTCAGTTCTCTCTTTGCTATACGTATCATTCTTGAAGGTGAAGCATGTAGTGAAGCAACTAGCAGGACTAAATGTAAATGCAATATGATCAATTTCCCAAACAGTCCCCCATCTCCCATTGGTTGGAAAAAAAAGTGTCCAAGCCCCCAAATGTATGCCATTGGTTGAGCCTATATGCTGTTATTTCAGGCAAATCTGGTCACTCAAACAAATTGTTTGAGCAGTGTTTCAGCTAATGGATGGCTTACTTATAGTTGTCTCTGCACATTAAGCTGGGGTAGGAAAAAGTATTATAACATTGAAAAATTTACATTAGATATAAACCTGGTCTAAACATGTTAGAGCTGTTTGTCCATGTGTTGGTAATTTCTGTAAATAATAATTAATTATAATGAAGTCATAACCCCTTGTAGATCAAGTATCTCTAGGTGACAAATTGTTTGTATGCAGTTTCTAGTTTTAAAATAGGCTAATGTACTGGGTCAGTTCTGTTACTGGAGTGTTTATTTGGTGATTTTCAGGGAGAAAGTTCCTTTTAGATTCACAGTAGCACCTAGAGAAACATTCATCAACTCCCATTGTACAACGGCAGGATGATGCACTCGAAAGCCAATTAGATGCATTGAGCATAACTTAAACCAAGAGGAAAAAGTGTGTTTACACCTCACCTTTGCTCCAATAAAGTAAATACTCACAGATACTGGGTCATACCAGCAGGCCTGCATGATGAATCGCACCCTGCCTTCATCTTTAATGTTCAGTTGGATCTACTGAGTGCCTCTTCGCTCATTCTCTTCCCTTTCCATTGAAATATTGCTTTTCCCGAGCCGTACCTCTCCCTTCAGAATTGAACAAATGAAGAGTCAGCATTCGCAGGTTAATACAATATCAAAGTATGACAAATTGTTCAAAGGCAGGCAGGGCTGAAACACATCTGCATAAAAGCTGACTGGCAGTAGACCAGTAGCTTTTTGATACTATATCTTCAGACTGACAATTCCAGTAGACTTTAATAAATTTTTTGCATAGCATTATCGCCATTCTTTTGGCCATTTTTTCCACATGAAGAGATTAAATGTGGCCCAATTATGGAGGTTTTGGTACAGCGGGACCGAGCAACCTGGCATGAACTTAAGTCTGTTGTGGTGAGATATTTCCTGCCCAGTAGCTTTTTATGAATACACAAATAAAAAGTCAGGGAATGTATGCATAAGAAATTAGTTTCTTTCTGTGGCTTTGTAGGAAATAACGTCATCCTGTGACATTGAAAAATCCCCTGTGGGATGAATGCTTGATGTATTAAAGCCAATAGAATTGTTAGCATAGCCTTAAGAAAATGTTGCTATGGTCTTCCCCAACCCAGTGCGAATTGTGACATGTGGAGCGTCTTAACCTTTCAAAATGCATCTCTGGGCTTGACACGTGTGTGACTTACATTTGATTTGTTACTAATGTGAACAAATGTTTTATTCCCAGAGTGCCTGACACCCAGATTTCTAAAGTACAATATTTAGCCTCCATTTCATTATGCAAAGTGAACACTAATCACTTTATAATGATTTGATACAACGACTAGAACCTTCTGTACCCCTAGATATTATTAAAAGATATGGAATACAGATACGTTTTAAGAGGAGTCTTAAAATTAGACATGGATGGGGCCAATATCACGTTCCAAAGCTTGGGGGCAACAACAGAGAATACTCAATCTCCCTTGGGCTTCCAACAGTGGGGAACAGATAGAAAAAATTTATTGCAAGATCTCAGCGTTCTAGGAGGTAAGAATGGGTGTAAAAGGTCAGAAATGCATTGTGGAGCAAGACCAGACAGGGCCTTGTAGACCAAATTTTATAATCAATTCTATACCTGACATGCAGCCAGTGCAGAGAAGCCAGCACAGAAGTATCTGATCACATCAGATTTTCTAGTCCCCATTAAAAATCTATCTGCAGCATTTTGGACCACCTGCAATTGAGAAAGTGATGACTGCATGAGGCAAACCAACATACAGGGAATTACAATAATCCAGCCATGAGGTAATAAGAGCATGGACTACAGTTTCAAGATCTTTACTAGAGAGAAAATGCTTCCATCTTTGCAATTGATTTTAACTGGAAGAAAACTTCCTCTCATATCAGCACTGTCAAAAAGTAATAACGTGTCAAAAATGACCCCAAGATTTTTGACATTCTTATGTGTGTTAGCAGATTGAGGCCCTAATTGGGCTTCAATGACAGAGGAAGTCCTGGGCAGGCCAAAGGTCATCACTTCCGTCTTGGTTTCATTTAATTGCAGAAAATTATCCACCATCCAACATACCATCCAACATCTAAATTCAAAACACTTTAAAATAGATGGAGCAGAGCAGCTACTGCCAGGTCTGACTGGTAAATAAAATTAGGAGTCATCAGCATAACAGTGGTAGGAGATATTGAACTTCTGAAAAATTGTGTGCAGTGGAAGCATATAAAGAATGAACAATGATGGTCCCAGAATAGAGACCTGGAGCACACTGCATGATAGATGGACTGTTGAAGAGGAACAATTACCTATATGCACAGAGAAACTCCTTTATCTAAGGTAGGAGGCAAACCATTGCAGAGCAAGACCCTGAATACCAGCCATACTCTCCAGCCTATTTAAAAGTATTATATGATCAATAGTGTCAAATGCTGAGCTCAGATCCAATAAAACGAACACTGCACATGATCCAGAATCACGAGTGAGCAAAATATAGTTAGTGACCTTCAGGAGAGCAGATTCTGTGCTATGAAATGTTCTGAAGCCAGACTGATACTTATACAATATGTTAAAGGAGTTCAAATATGAGTTTAGCTGACAATAAACAACTTTCTCCAGCAGCTTAGAAATGAACGGCAACTTGGAGATGGACCTATAGTTGGTATATACAGTATGATCAAGATGTGTTTTTTGAGCAACGGCTGCACAGTTGCATGTTTAAAACTATTTGGAACTACCCTACTAGCTAGTGAGCTACTGATAATAATAATAATAATTCCTTGCATTTATATAGCGCTTTTCTAGGCACTCAAAGCACTTTACATAGTATAGGGGGAATCTCCTCAACCACCACCAGTGTGCAGCATCCACCTGGATGATGCGATGGCAGCCATAGTGCGCCAGAACACCCACCACACACCAGCTATTGGTGGAGAGGAGAGAGTATAGTTATGTAGCCAATTCAGGGATGGAGATAATAGCATCAGTGGTGATATTGTTCTCTTCCCCTTCCATTGATATATAGCTTTTCCCTAGCCATACCTTTCTTGTTACTATTTTTCTGACATTCGTTAAGGAATTTTTCAAAATCCCTAACCAAATTCTTCTTCCTCCAAAATTTTATGCATTACTTGTCCCGCTTCGTTTATTAATTTTTTTGAACACCCAAGAATGAGGTGTCCAATCTACTGACTTAATGTGGTTTGGTGTGCTACGACAGGGTCCATGGGCCCTGAGGTACCTTAATGGCCCCTTTTGATCTGTGAAATGTGCATCTGGATTATAATGGCCAAATGTAAACATGCGAATGAGTGATTTCTGCTATTGCATTTCTTTTGCAACACCTTTTTCCCTTCAATACTCTGCAACTTAACTGTCAGATTCAAATGATTTATTTAATTCCATTTGGCTGGCTGGTGCAATTAAAATAAGGCTACATTTTCCATGAATTCCTTTCAGTTGATGCCAGGAGAACTTATTGTGTCTGATAAGGCAAATTAGAGCAATTTTGCTACACTTTATTTATCTGGAAAGATCCCATGTGTCAGTCCTTCTTATTGAAGGCTACAGCAAGGTGACAAGGTGAGCAATATCAGGCTGCTGTAAAGCACCAGGGAAGCAGACTCACACAATGTCTCCCCCCAGAGAGACGCCCTTTTCCCCTGAGCCGCACCACAGGATATGTTAAATGTCAGACATCTATAATATCAGACAGCGGGACTAGGACAAACGATCAACTTGGAGTGCTATGCAAGGATAATAACTATTGTAGCTAAAAATGCTTGCTTTTCGGCTCTAATGAGATTGAGAGTACAGATTTAAAGCTAACAGTTCAGACCTAATTAATCGTTCTTTGTGGCAGTCTCCTGTGGATATCCATTAGAGTTTTATTTTACAGGCCAACATGCCTTCAATGGTGCTCCCATTGTTTTGGAGGGTTTTATATTAACCTGAGTGTGGATTGAATGCTCAGGGACTGAATAGAATACATGGAACAGATAATGCGCTGCATTATACGATGCACAACAAAGTCATGCGGGGTTGCAAATCTACTTTAACTGTTTTTGTGACTATATCATGCCCATATTTGCTGTCTGACATTTGGAAGCCTTATAGGGGTCTACTTTGATTATTCAGAAATTTTAACTAGGGTAACTAGCCCTCCATGGAAGGTTAATATCCCCCAAAGTTCCTTTTAAACAAGTTTAAACAGTCCATTCAGGGGCCATATTCGCATTGTCTTCGAGCAACTATTTTCTAGTCCAAGTACATCTCATATCTATTTGAATGGGAAAAATAGAAATCCCCAAATGTGTTGGTCAAGATTTCATTTAAGTAAAATAATTCAAGTCAGCAAAAAAAGATATCAGAAATGTTGTTTCTTTAATGAAATCATGCACAAAAAACACCCACTATTTATTTTCAGGCTGGTCCAGCTTATACACATTATGGAAACAGACAGGCAATGTCTCTACCAAAAAGGTGCATGGCTCTTTCAACTATACGGTGGGACTTACATTCTTACAGCCGCCATTAAAGCGTTTCAGTTACTCCCATTTACATGTATACAAGTTTCCCGTCTCATCCTATAATGTCTCTGGTTGAAACTCCACTGTCATCTAAGAGGTGGGAAACATCTCTGAATGAAGATCATGGTATCTGTCATATCTAGCAGCCCCCTGCGGCCACCACCGAGCATCCTTGATGGGTTCATTCTGGCATTAATTTAAAGCAGTGAACACAAACAGTCTGTTAATTTTACCCGCTGGGCTGCAGAGGAGATCTCCATCACGGCTGGATGTTCAACCTCTAGCTGTGCCGGGGGTAGAAATGGGCGAGAGAGGCGGCCGCCCCCGCTGTGTTCGCCGCAGGAGAGAAGCATGCAGACTTAGTTTGCTTAATGAAGGCTAATTGTTTGCGAGGGGATTACAAACACTACGCCACACTGTGTTGTCTAATACGAGCAGGTTCCTTGAGTTCAGCTGTCACTCTGTGCTTACCGCTCAGTGTTATGATGGCCTCTGCCTGCCTGCTGATTTCTGTGGCTCGTCACACAGGGTTTTTAGCTGGCTGTCATGCTTTCTGTCTTTTTTAATAAGAAAAGAACAAATTTAGAAATCTAATACTGCAGTTATAGACCTCAAGTGAAGCTCAGAGAAAAACTGAGCCTGAAAATAGTAATATTACACTAGATATTTACTTGCTCGTAATAAGGACGACAATGCGATGCTGGGGTATTCTGGGTGGTTGCAAGGTGGTTGCTTACTAGTCAAAGTCAAAAGAGCCATCCAAGTTGCTTGATATTGATTCTTAGATATGGTTAGGGTCCCTAATAAGCCCTAAGTCTACAGAATTATTTCGCCGTTTTATCATCCACCAGGCAAAAACCAAAAGTCACATTGCCAAGATAAGTAATTGCACATTGCTTCGCACCGAGCTCCATGACTTGAGGTTATCAATGTGTACATTTACATGCACACCAATATGCTGATTACTCTCTAAAATCAGCTTATTTAAAAAGCCAAACAAGGCAAGAAATCTAATCTTAACAAATGGAACCTTATTGTAAAGTGTTACCTACATTTCACATGTTGCCTTAAATAAAAGCACAGTGATTTTGAAGTTGTATACATAATTAATGACTGTAGACAAGGAGTTTGTTGAAAAGTTCACTTTTCACAAAGAAATATGTCTTTTAGGAATTACAAAAAACTCCACATTGTGCTGATCTTATGTTAAATGTAAATTTTTAAGGTTTAACTTCGACCTCACCTTATGTTCCTGTTTTTATTCCCTGAGTGGTCATTCATCTCTGCACTGCTTATGTCAGTGAAAACTATTGCACTTGGCAAATAGAGAAACAGGCCACAGGTAAGCCTTGGCTTAACACCGCAGGCCTCATTAATGCAAATCCAGCTCCTACCTACAGGAAGGAAATAGGCTTGATCCGTTGATCAGCTGGGTTTGGATCAAGCCATGGGCTCAGGGTTAGGATGGGCACACATGGCAATCAAATGCACTGCATAGCCTAGTGTATGTACTGTAGGTATAGATGAGAGAGTAATGGGCAACCAGAAAGTAGAAAATGTTCTGTTTACTGAAATTGTTGATGTGTAATATTTAATCAGCCTGAAGGTGTTTAATGAGTGACATAAGCCATTTCAGTTTGCCTAATGTAATTAAGGGTGAGGCATTGATTACATCAGGCAATGGTTATTATGGTTGTTTGTTTACTTGTTCCAGGTGCTATAAATGTTCAATGAGCACAGAAATGATGGCAAAAATTATAGTTGCAGTGGATGATAATAAGACAGAGATTGAAGGATAGTTTCTATGAAAACTAGCTTCAGGATGTGCCTGTCATTATGAAGAATCAGGCAATCAGACCAGTCGGTTGTGACACATTCCCCCCGAAAATCTTTCTCTTTTTATTCTAGCATCTCATCCTTGTTTTAAAGAAATAGTTCACCCAAAAATGAAAATGATATCATCATTTACTTGTTCGTTAAAAAGTTTCATCTCCAAGGTAGCGGCGTAGCCAGAAACAAGCCATTGGGTGTGCTAAGAGAAAACTGGGTGTGCAAGAACTTAAGTACAATTAAGTGAAATGACCATTAACAACCATTGACTTAAAAAAAAAAGTCTATGGAGTAAGTAGCCAGCTAATTTTTCACATATTTATTTATGCTAATAATTATGAAAAACAAAACAAAAACAAAGTTTTAGAATGATTCATTATTATTTTCCAAAATATGCTTAAGACATAAATTTCAATAATATTACAGTTTAATATAATACAGAAAAATAAAAATAAATACACCAGGTTTTAGTTACATTCATTTGCACAACTGTAATTCAAATTTTTTGAACATTATTTGTATTTATGGAGTATAGGGAGGTTTGGTTCATAAAAAAAATTATAATACTGTTGTTATGTTAATTATTAAGCCAATATAAATAACGGATTATACCATGTCTGACATGATGCAAACAGACGATTATGCATAATTGATTTGCATATCATCAGGGGAACATTTAGTGAACCAACAAAACGCTGCACAGTATAGCCTAACTTTTCAAGAGCATGCAATTATGAATAATGAGGCATATATCTGACTCAGTAGCATGAACTTTCTTAATTTAAAGTGTGTGCTTGTTTCCTCAGTCACGTGCCCGTCGTCTGTTGCGAGAGTACGTGTGTAATCTGACCCAGCCTCTGTAACAGATTTGGTATTTTTATAATCATTATAATTGATTATTACATTTCATATCCATGCACTGAAGTTTCAGCATAATAATGATGCATTTTACACCCCTACATACTATAATTAAGCATAAAAACCTTAAGCTTACATTTTGGGTGGCAGTTGCACACCCGTGGCTACGCCACTGCTCCGAAGTAGCTTTCAAATCTCATTTAAATTTGGGTGCATTCCAATATGGAACATGCAATGCAGCTGCTTGCGTCTCTCTCTCTCTCTTTCTCTCTCTCTCTCTCGAACTGGTGTCTCCAACTCCCCTTTATCTTGCTCTCCCGTTGATCAGCTGATTCAGCACCGCCATGCAATACTGTTACAATGGCCCGGCCACACCCTCATCACACCGTTCCATTGCTTTAGGAACATGGTCCAGTGTTTTTGCTGCAATGGGTTGCTTCTAGCAGATTTGATGCAATTGTGATTATTTGTTCTATTTTTCATTTGGGAAGGGAGGCTTGGAACTTGACAGAATCTATGAGGATTCTGAGGAATTCCAGGGATGTAGATGGGCCCAGGTTTTTCTCGGGAGAGAGGGAACTGCTAGTTCGGAGAAGACTTTTTGGATGGTTGTTAAGTGTTTTACAGCAGGAAAATGGCTTGGGGAAATGACTAGGAAGTTGTCAAGGAGATGAATGAGGTAGAGGGCTTAGGAGAGCATATTGAATATTATGGAACCGCTTTTGCAGCAGAAAGTCAAACGGACTGCGAAGTAGAATTGATCGTATCAGCAAATGACAAGCAGATGTCAGAAATCAGGGTGAATGGACATTGGTGGTGGATCTGGGTTGATTTGGGGGCATAGCCAAGTTGTGTGAACGATGGATCTGCAGATGGCGCAAGAGAGGCTTCAACATCCTAAGACAACTCTATTGTAAAGTTCTAGGTCAAGTGCCCCCAATATGGGCATTGGTTCCAATGGGTGATGTGAGCGGCGCATTTTGCAGTGAAAAGTTTATGATAGGTATTAAAGTAACTGCCTCCAAAGGAGACTGAGCTCTGCTATAATGGAGAGATAATAATTTAGCTCCTTGCATCTTGTGGGAAAAATAGAGCATATTACTTCGGTGAATCAACCGAAAGCTATGCAGAATTCTGCGAGAGTGAGCACTCGTCATTATCATTAACACCTGCCTCTCATTATAGTGATGGCAGAGGGAGACCTGAAAAGGCTGACAGATGCATCAGTGGGCAGAAGAGAAAGCAGAGAGAGAGTCTGAGATGTGAGCTCTCATTTGACTTGCCTGTGTGTTTATTTGGCCACAAAAATACTTTTTTGTTTATGTTGTTTCTGACGCTTTAGGAGTAATAAAAATACTCACGTTTACTGTTTCCGCTGCCTCCTTGCCCTGAAAATACTCTATGTGAGAAGACATATTCTCTGTGACATATTCCGTTAATTGTTCAGCTATAAATGTATTAGGATATAGTGTGTCACAAGGATGCTGCAAAACAATACATTAGATTTGGACACAAGGATTTGCTGGGTAAGATTATCGGCTGCTAATGCTCAGCGCTCCATGAATTTGTGTCATGCTTTTTCTTGGGGCTGTTAAGAAAAGAGCATGCATGTACGCATTCATTATGTCTTAACACATGGGTAAGCTTCATCCCCCTCAAGAAAGGCTTTTCCTTATTATTGTATAGAATGGCCCAGCAGAGAGGGGTGTGTGTGTTAGTGTGTGGCTTTCTCTTGTGCGATAGTCTGTTTGTGTGAATTCGGCCTTCCTTTTAGGGACAGTGCACCACTGCAGGTTAAGATAAAGTCCATCTCCCCGAAATGACATGTCGGTAAGTTTTAGACAACTTCTGTTTGCCACAAGGGAAAAAGTGTTCCCACCATCCACAATTACAATAAGCAAACGGCCCTAAGTCTTTAGAGAAAGGACAGAAAGCTGAAAAGATGGAAATGCACGAATGCTGAAAAGGAATCCTGTGCATGCAGTTTAGCAGTTAGTGGAAAGAACCAGAAATGTTTTTGGTATTGTGTACTTGCATTGTAGTCACTAGATATTTGCTTGCTTGTTTCTAAAGCTTAAGTAATTTGTTTTAGATTATTAGACATGACGTTATCATGCATTTGTGACCGAGTGGTTACCGGCAAGACGGAAGTCAGCCTAATCTACAGAAATAACTCTTAATATAATTTTTAGTTGTCGACTACGCCACCTAGGGACTTGCACCCTAAGAATTACAAGCTGCCGGCTTTTATCTACTCAGAGCACACAGGTTCGTTATCAGCAAGTAACTGGGCAGAGTCATGGGTTCTAAGAAAATAGATTTTATTCCAACAAACCTCAGACACACTGTAAAACCACCCCTCAACGGAGCATTAGACAAAATACTCAATTCCAAACATACACAAGATTTGACAAAAAGAATAAAAAAAATTGAAGATGTAAATAACAACAGTAAATTACCAAAAGAAAAATAATTAAAAAAAACACATTAATTCCAACACATTCATCAACATGACCATACAGGGCTGGAGGACATCTACTTTGGGCACCCCCGGCTGGAAGTGGCCTACAAGGAAAGCAAAAAAAGAAAAACTCACTCAATACTCACACCCCACCACACCACACAAGTGAAATAGAGCACTCTCAGTGAACGGGAGACCCCACTACCACAGCCCCAGGACACCCGTGCAAGTGGCCCTCAGCTCCTGCATGGAAATACAAAAAGAAATGAATGCAAATACAACAAAAAGAAATGAATACAAATACAATAAACAATTTCACACCACTGGCAAGGTAAATACAAGAAAATAATAAGCACAATAATGAATCTGCAAACACAGGAGAATAACTCCTTTTAGTCACTAACACACAGAAAAAGGCAAAATATTCAGTAAATCAACTTAAATCATGGACACATAATAACAAAACTAGAATCAGTGAGACATACGAAAAAGAAACTACACACCAATTCAATTCACCATTGCATGTTTAGACAGAAAAACACAAACCAGGTTAACTGGAAACAAAAGAAGGCAAAATCATAAAATCTGAGCGAGACAACAGCGCTGACCGGGCCGCTCGCGCTACTGCCAATTATTGCAGCACATCATGCCCAACCTATCCAACACAGATATATAAAGAGTCAGAGTATGGTCAAATCAATCCTAGTTGACGAAATACTCAATACATACCGAGAATGACAATGTTGTTTACATAGGCGAACTGCAGCTGGTGCACAGACGCCACTAAACGACCTATAAGCGCACGTACATCAACATTGAGCCCACATGAACGCCACTCACCTGAATAAACAACCAGCCAACCCCAACCTATCCGTTCCTGTATTAAGTGGTCCAACTGATTTGCATGCTACCTCCCAGTCTATACCAGCGCCAACAGAGAATATTTAATAGTCATATCATAAGAAAACAGATCGAACACAAACACTTACACATACCTTTTCCCTGCAGCACGTCGAGACAGAATGACGACACAGAATAGGGCGGGTGTTACAACCGATCGCCTCACAAAACCAGCACAGCCCATTTAAATACGCACTTCCTGATTCGACATAACCAATGGGTGACATGTACGTCACCCACACACTACACATTGGTACAAAACAACTTGTCTAAAACAAGTTATGTAGTATGAATACATTGCCAGACTTACTACATACTGTTAGTTGGCATTGTCTTTTGACCTATGATGTACTAACAACAACAACTGCAATAACAATTTACTTTGTATTGTTAAAGTACAATTTAACTATGAGGCATTTTCTTGCTAGCATTTAGAGGACACTTAAATTGAGCCACATACTCAAACCTTTTCTTTGTTTTTCCACCTATGGGACTGCAGTGTCCACTGGTTGAACACTTCAGAATCTCAGCAGATGCAGTACATCATTCAAGTATTGTTTGCCTTCTGTATTAAGAATAATGAGCATTGGGACACCCTGATCATTTGATATAATGCTTTTTGCGTATTTGGACACAAGGAAAGAATGAAAAGCGAGAAAAGGAGATCTCATCAATGCTCAAGTGGATCCACACCATGTAGAGTAAACATTATTATCTTAATAACATTTTCAATTAGCTCTAACACTCATAACCAGATGGTAATGGAACACGAATCCTAGAATTAATTAGAAAAATAGTTATTACAAAATGATTGAAAAGCTCTAGCCGGCATGAGTGATGGTCGTTGAGATTCTGCCTAATTTTCCATATTATATGCCTAATATTCCCTATGTGTTCTCCCAGCATCAGTGCCATGATTTATGGCATGTGTGTGAGTGTTGTTTCGGAAGTGGTGGGAAACGAAATCGCTTTTCCATTTCCACCCACTAATGGACACATATCGGCTCACGCTTTCCTTGCGTGCTGTAGTTATGGAACATTACTTTCGTCATTAAGTAGAATGCAATTGTGTGGGGTTACATTTATGATGGTTTGTAGTGATTGTCAGGATAGAGACTGAGATTTGTTTATGTTGTTGTATGCTCTAATTCAGGGGTCGGCAAATTTTTTGACATGGAGTGCCATTTAAAAAAAAAAAAACAAGCGCATGGATGTGATTTTCTGAAAACATTTCTGAAATATTTTTCAATATAAATTATATTATCTGCATAACAGTTTAAGTGAGTGTGCAAGATCATGAAATAATCATGATCTTGCATGTGAAATGATTTCATGAAAGAAAACCTGTCCTTTTGTACAAATTACTAATCACAAAATTGTATGGAATCTTACATTTTTCTTATATTATGTCATACATTTTTCGAAATCACTAGGGGTAATCAATAGCACGCAAGTAACAGCAAGAGAGGAGCAATCTATTTTATTTACATGTTATTTATATATTTATATAAGGTTTTCGCACCTGCATTCCAATCCACATCTTGATGTAATCCTTCCTCATGATCAGGGAAGCTAAACACTATTAAAGTGTGATGAGACTCGCGTTGCCCTTGCAAGCCATTAGCTCATCACAAGCCGATCAACTATTTAGCTCTTTTCGGTGAATCAGTCGGCAAAATCATAAAACTTTATTTCCAAGTTTAATATATATTTTGAATAGACTCGAGGTGGGTTTATGTTTTCTCTTTTAATCATTTAATGCAATTTTGAGTGTGACCATGGTTTAAGGAGGGTGTGCGTGTATGCAAAATTTCAAGTATTAATAGTGGTGTTTTCCTTGTTACTATTCTGAAAGCAAAAAGAAACAAATGAAACACGCAATGTAGGCTGTCATCCGCACAGCTTGACTGAAGCAAAGCGGGCGTATCTACTCACGCGATTAAGTGAAGTGCTGCTGGCTTGTGATGTGCGAATGGATTACACGTGCTACAAGAGTCTGTTGGGTATACTGCAGCCTCGTCACATTTTCACTTTTTGTTTAGCCTCCCATTCAGCTCATGAAAAAACCATGAGGAAGGATTACATCAAGATGTAGATTGGAATGCAAGTGTGGGATTTATATAAATAAAATAGTCTACTCCTCTCTCACCGTTGCTGGTGTGCCAGTGATTACCCCTCTGTGCCATAGGTTGCCAACCCCTGGTCTAATTTATAGCATTGCAATAGTTTCACAGTGACCCGTGTGGTTAGAGTTACATTTATTTATACAGTGACCCCCAAAAAGTATTTGGACATTTAAGCCCCACTTAAAATGTAATTGCTTTAGATACCAATTGCATAAATACCCAACCAGAGAGTTTAAAGTCAATCAAAACCTCATTAAGCAACTTCTAGGAATTTACCGGAATGCAACTCAAAATCTCATAAAACACTTTAAGTTCTAATCTTTTGACATGGTCTGTTCACTCAAATTGCTTTCCGTGTATGACAGGGTTCCTCACACCTGTATTAAAATGCTGCAGAGATTTATGAAGCATCTCTGGCCCAGTGTGAGTGTGAAATGAGGGACGGTGATGGGGCAGACAGGCCCTATCTCATTTCATGTAATCAAGGTCATAGGTGATCTCAGCTGCCCGTCCAGCGGGAGCAACCAAAGACAGGACAGTCACAGCTGACTGCCTAGCTTAAGAGGGTCTAGAGGGTCAGTTGATGCTTCATCCAGCACCAGATGAGCCATCCAAACAGACCATGATGGAGTCTGTCAAATAGAGGAATGATTTTTTAAGAATTGTACCAGTGTCTGGATGAAATATTGCACATATTTTGGTTCCAAAAAAGTGCCATCATCCTATAGATTAGAAACATTAAATTAGATATTTTCAAGATCCCAATTTGTTTCCTAGGTAAACAATAGAGACTACATGGGAGAGTAAATGAAAAATGTTGCTTACATTTCCTGATTCTCAGCTTTTTTTTCTGCTCAGAAAACCGAATCCAGTAATCTCACGTGTCTCCTCGAGAGTTTCAGGAGGTCTCAACAATGTCTCAAACTGTGCTCAGATTTGCCAAGAAACCAAAGTCAAACGTTAACGCAAATCAAACCCAGACAGGGTGACAGGACTTGTCTTACATCATCCTAAATGGGTCAGACCAGCTGACTGCAAGTTATCCTGCTATTACACTGCTACTTTTCCAAAAATGTATCAAATAGACAAAATATTGATTTGAGTTGAAATTTCTTTATTATTTAAAAAAAACTGAGATGACTAAGTCTTCAGAAACAACTAACCTTCAAACCTAGTCTGATAGAATGATCACTACTATACAATTTTTTTTGCAAACTGACTTTTAAACTGACACTACAAGTAACTAAACACTTTTTTCTAAACAGATTAATTTTCTAGGACACTATTGGTTAGGTTTATTGGTTTTTTAGGACACTATTGGTTAGGTTTAAGTGTTGATTTAGGGCAGTGTTCGAATTGAGTCAGAGCTCTTGGGTTCTCCTTATACTAAATCCTTCAGCACCCCCCACACCACCCTAACAACATTAATCCAGCCAATCAGGGCTGGCGCTGGCCAAATTGATGCCTAATCAGACACTGTGGCAATCGTCTTCCCCTACTGCTATCGGGTCCTTGAATAACGAATAACGTGCAAGAAAGGGCCGCCGGTGGAGTTTCTGGTGCCCCCTAAGAAGTTGGTGCCCTATTCATACTGCGTAATATGTGTATAGGGAGTGCCAACTATACAGCAGCTAACTATCTCTTTAATCTTTGATAGTATCTTTATCATACTATTGTATCCTTTCTCTTTTTCTTGGGTTTCTATAAAAAACAGCAGGGCACCATGTTTACAGTACCTAACCACAAACATAGTTTGATTCAGCTGAGCAGTTTGAAATAGTATCACTGTTGTCTCATGTTCTTTCTCATCTCAATTCTCCACTATAACTAGCTAGGTTGTCCCTGCTCCTTTCTTTGTTCAATAATATATAATAATATATTACATCTGTGGGTTCTAATTCCGTGAGTGTGCAAAGCGCAGCGCTATGCGCAACAACCGTGCGCAATGTCTTATCCAATTTTCGTGAGAGCGCTTGCTCTAATCATAAAAAAAGCACAAGTGGGCATTGGTGGGAGTGTTTGCACTAATGTGGGTGTATGTGCGCAAACTGTGGGTGTATTGTATGTATAACAAAGGTTCATTGTTGGGCAAATAAACGAGGAAGCGGGAGCCGGTTTCCACGATCCACGTGAGTCTGTTTTTAATTTATCAACAAACAGAAAATGCATTTCGGCTTACATATAAAGGGTTGGTTTCTCATCATATACAAAAGATCCGCTTTTCAGCATACATAAATACTCATTAATGTGCTCCTGTTGCTCTCTCTGTGCACCGGGATGTTTTTATCTCCCCGTCTCTCAGATGAACCTCCATACCACTTCCTCTCTCCCCAGACAGATGCTCCACCATGCCCTCGCCTCCACAGTGTGTTAATGAAGTGGCGCACAGCACAGTTTGCTATGTTTATGTGAAATAGGTCATTGTGCTAAGACGTTTGAAAACTATGTCTTAATTTAGAGCAAAGTTTAAACTCATTTCCTGCATTCTCAGTTTGGAGATTCCACCAGCAGGTGCTAATAAAGTTAATGTCCAAACTCTGAAAATATATTTGATATACATCAAATAATGAGATTTGTTTTAAACTCTCTATAGGTCATGGTTTATTTTCAATTAGTATTATTATGTTTAAATGTAAATTTGTATTTTTCCACCTGTTGTCATAGAGTGATTTTTAAGTCACTGCAAAATGAACCAGTGGAAGAAGATGGAGATAGTGAAACGTTTGGAATTGGTTTGATTTTTTGACCACTTCGTTATTTTGATTATATTTTCTTTCAATTTAGAAATGGTTTAATTTGGTTGAATTTTTTTGTGTTTCTATAAATAAATGTAATTTTTCAAAATTAAAATCAACTGGTAGAAGTGAAGTGCATGCCAATACAATCACTGTAAACACTAACCATGATTTGTGTGTCAGTAGATGAAAATGTATTAATAACACTTAAATTCTATATAATTTAACGGAGTCTACGTCCAAATTCTGACAAGAATCACACTTTCCCTGAGTATAAAAGGAGCATGTCACTGTCATAGAAATATGCACATCAATCTTACAGGACACAGTTAATGCACAAAATATTTTTTTTTAATTCTTCTGATTAATTTCATACAGTCTATTTACACTACCAACTTCTTGTAAATGCTGTTTTTTTTTTTATATCGCTGGTGCTTGAGGGAATGGACAATATAATAGGACCTAGATGGTGGAATAACCTGACTCATTATCCAGCCCATTTGCCCATTGCGCAGGCGATTTCATCAAACCCACTTGCGCCTAGACTTAGCGCATGCTTGCACGAAAATACCAAAACTTCATGGCCATGCCCGCTGTCTTTGTGCTTATGACTTATGAAAAAGCACTGCACTTAATGCTAGTGCTCTTAAAATAAGGCCATACATCTCTGACCGTGTCACTAGGCACTCGTGCACTCTAATGCATTAATGCAGGGAAAGAAGACAGCATCACGGTGAGAGAGAAAAGAGCTCAGGGGCTGTAGAAAAAAAGCTGGTAGCCACAGTTGATTGTAATAATTCCGTCAGATGCACGCAAGACTCCTGAAGCATCGCTATGTGAATCCCTACCAAACATTTACAGAATAATTTAATATTGATACAAATTTTTATAATTGAATGAGTTGTAAGACAAGAGTAAGATATAGGCCTAAAAATAGACTACTGTATAATGTTTAGATTTTAAATACATTGTTGCCATGGCTGAGATGCATAGTGTATAGTAGAGTTATAAATAAGAACTAGCACATTTTAATACATTATTTGTTTTTTCTGTTGTCACGATTGTTTATCAGCATGGCTTGCATATTTAAAGATCCTGAAGGAGGGTCGCTCATCACAGGCAAAATATAATAAATAGACAAAGATATATTTGCATATAGCATCCATGTAATATCTTTAAAATGTTTGCTTGTGAGTTAACATGTAGTGTTAGATAAATACCAGCAAAACTATAGTGCATATTAACTGTGTGCATATTAATTCATATCTAGTGATGGTTTAGTTTTAAGATGACTTAATGTTAATAATTTAAGAGTACCAACAATCATATATCAGAATTAAAAAGTATTTTACAATTATTGTTAGGTGAAAATGAGGATCCACTCTGCCAGTGTCACTCAGTCACCGTCTGTAAGTTCCTTCAGAAAACAGCATGTAGCGCACTCGGGCATGTTTAGAATTTTCCAATTTAAAACTTTTTTGGGGGGATTATTTATGAAAATTGGGATGGATAATGAACAATGTTGTGTTGTGTCACTGCAAACGTTTGAAAATGTTTCTAGATTCTAGTTTAGATAAAACACCAGGGGACCCCCAAGTTATGTTTAGGTTAAAGTTTTAGTTAAGGGAGGAAAGTTTTACTCATTAAAACCTCCATCTAAACTTCACCTTAAAAACAACACCATTTAACTCTCTTTTGGCACCCCCCAATGGAAATTTCACTGGGAAACCTCAGTGAAAAATTTAATGAAGCACCTTATTTAATTTTGCAAAAATGTTACCATGTTCACATAATGTTCATGAGATTTACATTTCCATTTATTCATTTGGCAGATGCTTTTACCAAAGTGACTTACAGAAGAGGAATACATTATAAGCGAATCATTTTAAGGAGACATTGGTACGAAAAGTGCTGTATTTCAAAGTTTCACTAGCATCAGAATAGTAGTATTCAAGACAGATTAAATCCTTTTTTAATATATATATATATATATATATATATATATATATATATATATATATATATATATATATATATATATATTTAATTTAGTGACATACATATATATATATATATATATATATATATATATATATATATATATATATATATTTAATTTAGTGACTCATTAAGTGCTCATGGAAAAGATGTATTTTATGATGACATAAGTGAGTCAGCTTCACGGATGGAGTTAGGAAGGTCATTCCACCAACATGGTACAATAAAACTGAAAGTCCAGGAAAGTGTTTTGGTGCAACAACTCTTTGTGTTGGTGCAACACGGCACCATTCTTTAACGGACCACAGGCTTCTGGTGGGAACGTAGCTCTGCAGAAATTATTTTAGGTATGATGGAGCAGACCCAGTGACTGTTCTGCATGCCAGCACCAGAGCCTTGAATTTGGTACGTGTATCAACCTGCAGACAGTGAAGAGAGACAAGTAATGGTGTAACATGTGCTCTCTTTGGTTCATTAAAGACGTGCTGCTACATTCTGTATCATTTGCAGGGGCCTAATTGCGCATTCAGGGAGACCTGCAATGAGAGCGTTACAGTAGTCCAGTCTAGTTATGACAAGTGACTGAACAAGAAGTTGTGTGGCATGTTCAAAGAGGAAGGGTCTTATCTTCCTGATATTGTAGAGTGTAAATCTACATGATCGTGCTTTGAGATGTGGTCTGTGAAATTTATTTGGTTATCGATGGTTACCCCTAGATTTCTGACCGTTTTGGAAGGCGTTACTGTAGTTGAACCCAGCTACATAGTGATGCTGTGTTCAACAGCAGGGTTGGCTGGAAAGACCAGGAGTTCAGTCTTGACTGGGTTAAGTTGCAAGTGGTGTTCCTTCATCCAGTCTGAGATGTCCACCAAACTGGCAGAGATTTGAGCAGTCACCGTGGTGTCGTTGGGCTGGAAAGACAAATAGAGCTGTGTGTCATCGGAGTAGCAGTGGTAAGAGAAGCTATGTGCCTGAATGATGGATCCCAGTGATGTTGTGCATATAGAGAAGAGAAGCGGCCCAAGCACTGAGCCCTGAGATACCCCAGTAAGTATAGCCGATGTCACTTAGACACCTCACCTCTCCAGGCTACCTTGAAGGACCTACCAGAGAGATGGGAATTAAACAAGTCAAGATGCCCAGATTAAAGAGGATTGAAGGTAGGATCTGATGGTTGTCTTTGTCAAAGTCTGCAGAAAGGTCCAGTAGAATCAGGAAGGATAATCTGGATCCAGCTTTCACCTGTCTCAGTGACAGAGAGCAGGGCAGTCTCAGTGGAATGTCCACTTATAAAACCTGACTGATTGTCATCCAGCAGCTTGCTCTGTGAGATATAGGTAGAGATCTGATTGAAAACTGCCATTTCAAGTTTTTTCGCCATGAATGGGATGAGAGAGTAGTGTTAGTGTCTGTTAGTAGTCTGTAGTGTTCTACTTGTGTGGGGTTAAGTGCAGGTTTTTTTAACAGTGGGGTTACTTGAGCCTGCTTATAAGTAGTGGGGAAAATGCCTATAAGTAGAGATGTGTTAATTATGTGTGTGAGTGCAGGTAGGATGGATGGATAGATGGCCTGGTGAAGGTGGGAAGGAATGGGGTCAAGGGAACAGGTGGTGGGGTGGTAGGAGAGGAGGAGTTTAGAGACCTCAGTGTCAGTCAGAAGAGAGAACATAGAGACAGAATAAAGGAAGTTTGTGTTTGCCAGGGTGTGGTGCTTAGAATGTAGTGCTGATGGCTGTAACCTTATTAGTAAAAAATGTGGACAAAATATCTGCTGTCAGTTATGTGTCAGGCGGTGGAGGTGGAGGACAGAGAAGTGTGTTGAATATTCTAAACAAGCTGCAAGTGTCTGTGGTGGTGTTGATCTTGTTCTGGTAGTAGGAAGTTTTTGCATACTTAAAATTATCTGAAAAAGTTTTAAGCAGAGACTGATACTTACACAGGTCTGTTGGATCTTTAGATTTCCGCCATCTCCTCTGAGCTGCCCTGAGGTTAGTCCGATGTTCATGAAGGATGTCAGAGAGCCAGGGGCTGGGTGGTGTCATACGTGCTGGCCTTGTGGAGAGAGGACAGATGCTGTCTAGACAGTTTGTTAAAGTAGGACTTAGTGTTTCTATTGCAGTGTTTACATCCAGGGTGGAAAATACGTTTTGTGTGGGAAGAGAGGTAGAGACAGCACTGGAAAAGTGCGAGGGTGTAACAGAATGGAGGTATGGCGTAAGGAAACCAAAGGCGGAATCTGTCTTAATAAAAATAGGACAGTCATGTTGAATTGAACACAATAGTGACCAGAGACATGTAAATGAGTAACTAGAATATTTGAGCTGGTAAAGTTACGTGTAAAAATGAGGTCCATCTGTGAGTTGCTGTAATGTTTAGTCATTCCAAGTCAAATGAGGCCAGAAGAGCATGAAGTTCAGTGACCTGGGGCTTGTCTTGGTGTATGTTGAAATCTCCAAGAACAACAAGTGGCCAACTATCTTCCGGAAAGGAGGACAGCAGGACATCCAACTCCTCAAGAAAGTTTGCCAGCTGGCCTGGAGGACAAAGATGACAACAACATGGATTTTTGTGGGTTGCATTGTAGTAATAGCATGGAATTCAAACAAAGTACTGTTACATAGAGAGGAGTGTGGTGAAAATGTCTAGTTGTTTTGAATGAGCGAACCTGTTCCCCCACACCTACTGGTGTGTCAAGGGGTGTGAGAGAAGTTATTGCAGAGAGCAGCGGTTGTTGCTGTATCCTTTGGACATATCCATGTTTCTGTCAGTGCAAGGATGCTGAGGGTGGACTGTGTGGTGAAGGCTGGATTTAAGTCAGCTTTGTTCACAGCTGACTGGCAGTTCTAAAGTCCCACTGAGAAAGAGAGCGGAGCTGAAGTGCAAAGTGGCCGTAGGTTGTGTGGGTTCCATTGTGTCTTGAGTCTATATCATGTAAACTGTCTGTAACAGATAACAGGGATGTGCTTGAGGGTATATGTTTTTCGTGAAGTAGGCATGTTAATACGTAGAAGGAAAACATAGGAGAAAAAATACAATTAAAAGACACTTAAGTGCTATGGTGAGTGGCACCCTAGTCGGTGTCCTTGCTCGGTGGACTTGCATAGGTAGACTCTCTGGTCTTTCCACCAGTAGGTCTTCACACAAGGAAGGCTTTCCACGAGGGCTACCACTTCTGCTGTCGCTTCCGCGTCAGCATTCACTTCACTTATATACATGCTGCTAACAACTCGTTAAGTGATATATGATGGACACTCCATAATGCTACTTAGCACAACAAAGCTATTCAAGTGGGCAACAGAAACTAAGGGTCACGTGAGGTGACAAGCACGGGAACAAACACAATTTCAGTACACTACAAACTAACTATGCTAAACTTTAGCAATAATACCCTGGGACAAGTCAAAACAATGTAGCACACACACCCACACACGTTTAAGCGATGTGAGTTCAACACAGTAAACAAACAGCACAAGTCTAGCAATGAATACTACTCTTCAACAAAGTAAAACAATGGAATAAACACACTTACACTGTAGATTATTCCTGTAGATAGATCGCTTTTCTTGAAATGACTGTGGATCCCGCAGTTTAAATAAGAAATGTTCCCGTGTTCACATAATGTTCATGAGATAAGGCTGTCATTATCCCGCTTACTACACAACTGCTTGAAAAATAAATAAATTCACATTAAAAATTTATTTGAGTTTAAATAATTGTATTAGCTTACTTGTAGAGATCGCAGAGTTATTTGAGAAGTAGGAAAGATGACTCGCAATACCCAGATAACCAGTGAAATATCACTTTACACCCAAAAATCATTATTCAGAAATATCAGCCTGTTAGATGGCGAGGACTCAGAAGAGTCATGTAATAAACTCTATACCGTATGTCTACAACTGTCTGTATTTTATTATATTTGTATTCCTCAAATTATTTTTTTGAGAAACAGTGGAGAAATCTGCAGTGCTATAAAAAGAGCAACCTCTGAAAAGTAACATTTTCCTGAAATTTATTTTAAAAGCATTTGCTGCAATTAATTCAACTTGACTGGATATTATTGCAGCATTCCTGAAATGTGTAGCTATGTCAAATAGCAATCTTTTATGGCCAATAGTAATGGTATTTTCATCAATGTGACATAAAAACTTTCCAGTCGTTTTACTGCTTCATCCACAATGAAGATGTCTACAGTTCCATTCCTGAACTCGTCACTAAGGAAATCTATGATGTTGATGACAACAAGTTTAATCACAAAACTGTATGAATTCAAAGTTGAGCTGGTTTTAATAGTTCAGAACAGAGCAAATTAAAGTGATATAGTAAGCGTGCTGCTTTCCTGTATCTTTTTTTTTTTTACTAGAGAAATATAAATATTTTACAGAGTGGAACTGGACCAAAGCTGTGGGACTACTCTAGAAAGATGATTACACTACTCACTCTCCTTAAAGCTCCTTCTGATTAGCCTCCCTGCTCTGCTGTGCACTGGATAATATTCATGTACAAAGTAAATCATTTTGAAGACTTTTGAACTTGATGTTGAAACAGTCCCCACCTCTTCATGTATTGTCTTGTTTACCTCTCCCAAATCTATCCATTCATTATAATTTTTTCAATCAGACAGTGTGCAGATGAAAACGCCTCCCACAGGGCCAGAACAACTTCCATCAAAGGTCTGACCAAATATTACAGAGGCCTTTTATTAGCTTTGCACATTCCTAAATTGAGAGGGGAGGTGCAAGATTCAAATCTCCGGAGCACCATGAAGTAATAATAACATTATATGAACACAGTTGGCGTCGAGGCTCGGAGTTATTTGTTTGGACTCAAGTGTGTTATTAAGAAACCCTCTCCTCAGCCATTCTGGACTTCACTTTGGTTGTCTCTCACTGCTTTGGTAATAAGGCAGGATGTTGTCTTCAACGTATTTTGCTTTAATGTGCCTGATTTCTTGCAGAATAGCTTAGGAGCATTAGACTGCATTATTTGAATTGTTGCTGTTGATTGCAGCATTAGTGGATGGCTGGTGCATGAAATTGGAAATGCATTTGCAATTTTACATGCGGGCACTACTCATATTTACTTTTGTGAGTTCTTCATTTCATCCCACTCCATGGTTATATCAAAATTTACACCCCTTGGAAATGCAAACCAGCACAATATTTGTAAAAAAAAAAAAAAGAAAGAAAAAAAAAAAACAACTGTCTATAATATACTTTCTTTTAGACATCTTTGGCATTCTTTTTCTCCCTATTCTTTAAACACATTTTTGGGGTGCAACCCACAAGTTGAGAAACACTGCACTAGAACATGATTGTTTGCAGTTTTCATAATGTTCTTACATAGATACTGTATATTGGTCCTTTCAATATATAATGTGTTTAACAGAACAGAAGGGTTTTAAAAGGACAATGGCCAAAATTACCATACTGTCATCCGTGAGTGAATGAGGGACACAGATGGTGACTGACCTCAGGTCATGTGATGAGAGCGTGTGCTTTGTTCTTTCCTCTGGCCAGCCCCGCCACGAACACCCACATCAACTCACGGTTCCGGGCCCTGCTTAATGTTGACCATTGGCCCGTGAAGACAGTTGTCCTCCACAGACCCCAAGGGGACCACTATGACAACACCAACAGCCTCGGGCCCTTGTCATCCCCAATTTTGACCAGAGACACGAGTTATTGCTGCCACAATAAATGGGACGAGACAAGACGCTAGTTTTGCCTCACCACTTCTGCAGAGTATCTGTGAACATCTTCACTACTGCTTTAAAAAGACAAAAATTTAAAGAACTTTTGGTGTATTCCTCTCAAATCCGTTTAGTTATTTCAGTTGTAACAAAACTGATGAAATCTGATGTGATTTACTCACCATCAT
The DNA here is from genome assembly GCF_025860055.1 of Xyrauchen texanus. Taxonomy (NCBI): domain Eukaryota; kingdom Metazoa; phylum Chordata; class Actinopteri; order Cypriniformes; family Catostomidae; genus Xyrauchen; species Xyrauchen texanus. The sequence continues at coordinate 29,938,747 of NC_068310.1, read as the reverse complement.
GTTGTTCCAAACCCATATGACTTTCCTTCTTATGCATTAGACAAAAGAGTCTTTTCAATACTACGGCAGTTGATAATGCTTTACTTTAAAACTTAAAGGTGCAATATGTAAAAATGTTTACGTCCAAAGGATGTGACATTTATGCATGCTCCCGAGAGCCTTGCCTCAGGGCTTCTTTTCCACTATTCAACAGCAACAACAGTCTTCAACACTGGGTAACGTTATCTTAGAGATGGAATCCAGCAAACGTCCGGCTCCAGCACAACACCAACTCCTACACAAACTCAGAGTATCCAAAAAAAAACATTTATCAACTTAATCCCGTCTGGCTAAGCGGAAACGTGATCGTGGTCGAGTGAAAACTAGAGTGAACATCAGCAGGGCATTTGATTCCTGGAGGTAACTTTGTTCGGTTTTGGGGATCAAAACTGTACAAGGAATTGGCTTTCTTCTTATTGTACATGACTGCAAAGCATGTGAAATATAATGCCAGAAGCTGATCTGTGTAATTTAAGATAACTTGATATTGCCCTCTAACGCTGACGAATTGCAAGCTACCTTGCTTCATATTTATAATAAATTCAATTTATTCAAATTAATCTTCTCTTTATAATAAATTCATTAATTCAAATTAATCTTCTCTTTATAATAAAAGTCAGGTTAATGTCAATGTTAATCTGTAATTATTCAGCAAGGTAAACTACAATAATACATTAAATGAATGCTAGACAAAGTTCAAGATAATGCAAAAAGCTCCATTCATTAGCATAACATAACTTGGCTATACATAAAATCTCAACATTTTATTATTATAAAACAATAGTGCATCGATATATCAAAATGACAGTAGTGACTCAACATGTTGTGCAGTATATATGTAGGCCTACAGTCTATTTTATAAACTACTGTCATCATTCACCAAATTTAGCTAACAGCTATTGATAAAGCTAGCTAGCTAGCTAATGTCGACATAGGCTATCATATATAAATGCAGTCAATATATCATGCAAAGAAAAGTGATTACTTCAGTCTCGCATACTCAGACCTACACTCGCCTAAAGGATTATTAGGAACACCTGTTCAATTTCTCATTAATGCAATTATCTAATCAACCAATCACATGGCAGTTGCTTCAATGCATTTAGGGGTGTGGTCCTGGTCAAGACAATCTCCTGAACTCCAAACTGAATGTCAAAATGGGAAAGAAAGGTGATTTAAGCAATTTTGAGCGTGGTATGGTTGTTGGTGCCAGACGGGCCGGTCTGAGTATTTCACAATCTGCTCAGTTACTGGGATTTTCACGCACAACCATTTCTAGGGTTTACAAAGAATGGTGTGAAAAGGGCAATACATCCAGGATGCGGCAGTCCTGTGGGCGAAAATGCCTTGTAGATGTTAACAATAAAAAAGTGGTGAACAGCTTAAAACAAAAGAAATACAAGACTAATGCAGTAATTACACATAGCCTCATTTAAATATAATTTAGATAAGTACCCTTAAATGAGCTGTAAGCGATTTTAGTGTTCTGAATCTTTCAGGTGACTGAGCTATTGAATTAGCCACACCCCCTTATTCCAAACCCTGCCCCCCAAAGGTAATTTTGAGACCAAAACCAAGCAAAACAGCATCACTGTTTGTTCCTCTGGCTGTCATATTCAACAGTGGCACAATAGCGCCCTCAACTGGCAAAGATTATGAATCATAGCTGATGATATAGCATAGAATGCTCCGCAACACTATGAGAACGAGCAAAACGACTGACAGATGAAAAGCGTCATTGTCCGAGGATATGTTTTATTTTTACGGTTTGCAAAGTCTATAGCTGTCACAGAGATCGGTGAGATATCTCAGGACACTTAGTTCATTAATGTCTTTAAGGGTGTATGAACATTTTTTGCATACTTTTCCATGAACAAAATCGCTTACAGCACCTTTAAGAAATGCCTCTTAATTTTCAGTTCAGCATATTTGAGTACATTCAGGCTGTGTTTAGTATGAATATGAATTTGAATATTGTTTAATTTACTGTCAATGTATTACTGTCAATAATAACTTGTATAGAAGATACAGATTCGAGTTCATTAAAACTTCCCGTTTGGAGATCATGGGACATTTCAGACCTTAATTTCTTATTTGAAATTAATTATACTATTAACATTAACTGAATATAACAAACTGCTATGCTGGTGATGGTGAGTGTAGCTGCATGCTCTCCCGATGAGAACTGACATGAGATTCGATGTTGATGATACAAGGAGACTGTTGAATCAACAATGTTTGTTGTCAAGTTGTACATTAACACACTCTTATGTTTTATGCATATGCAATGTTCATCTATATAGAAATGCTCCATGATAACATGACCTCCTGCTTCATCTTTACAAGCTGTGTTGCTGACAGGATGTGACATGGAGTGTGCCCTCTAGCTGTGGATGACTGTATAGAGAGTCTTTACTCTTTCTGCTGGTAAGATCACTAAAATTAATTTGTTCAGAAATCAATTAATCAGTAATCAATAACATTAATTGATACAAATATTTACAAGGAATAATCGATCATCGATTATTTTTTAACATCCCTATAGTCTGACCAAATGCATCGGTATTTACAAAATGAGAGTGCGGACAGTCAGTTCTAAAGATCAGAATTATAAATCAAATCAGATCTCTGAGCTGTGTGAACAAAGCCAGTGAGTTCACCTGCTGATCAGTTCAGATCTGCTTAAAGCATGACCTTTTCAGTGAGGCACCCTGCCTCCCATTTTGACTGTCATTCAAGGACAATATTGTCCTGTTTCTCTCTAAGTCCGTCTCATTCCCGAGGCAAATACTCCTATTACAACCCTGTTCTCATGCTGGGTCAATCTCACAAAACAGGGTGTGTTGTCTAATTTATCAACCCATCAAACAGGCCAATATTATCTCAGGTGAGAGATGGCTGTTGACAAGGTGTTAGTGAGTTTAATTGTTTTTATGGGTGTGTGCAGAGGTGGGAGCAAGTCACACATGTTCAAGTCACAAGCAAGTCTCAAGTCTTAACCATCAAATCTCAAGTCAAGTCTTAAGTGCAGTGCAGACAAATCAAACAAGTCAAGACATGACTCACCTCAAGCAAGACAAGTCGATTCCTGATGAGTTTGAAATCGAGTTGAGTCAAGCCACAGTACTAAAATAATAGAAGTTAATTTTTTTAAATAAATATTTAATTGTGCTCTGAAAAGGTTAACTTATATACATATCTTTAAATAACTTTTAAAAATGTAATGTGTTATATAATATATATTTAAGCAATATCTCACAAGCAAGAGTGCGATATGGCCCTACATCTAGGGCCATATCGCACGATTGCTTATTTACAACAGTTCAATGAACAAGTAAATTACCAAAAATTAGGAAAAACTGAGTACAGTCATAAAAGCGCATTTGTGCATTGAACTACTTTATTACGTGGCGGATCAGAATCTGCCATTGCTGGTTCAAACCAAATGATCTGACCAAGCGTTCCTTAGTAATTCAAAAAGTTCACTTCAGAAATAGTATCGGCTTGTGCAATTTCTAAAAAGTTATTGGATAAACAAGGATAGATGGATGTGTGTGTGTGTGTGTGTGTGAGAGAGAGAGAGAGAGAGAGAGAGAGAGAGAGAGAGAGAGAGAGAGACAGAGCATGTGCAATCACCTGTTGCCACTCCCAAGCAGATAAGATCAGCTTTCACAGTGGAAAAATAGCGGTCCAAGCAGTGGTATTTCTCACTATTTCGCGGTAGCCGGTGCACAAGAGTCATTCACTATAGAAACAGCGATGTCCTCCATTTTAAACCAATGTGGAAAGTCTGATAAGAGGTAAGCACCTTCAGTTCTTATAATGAATCAGTCTGTTGTGTCTCTCAGCTGTGATGTGCCATAATGCTGAAGTTGTTCATTTAAAGCCGTTTAAATTTCCTAACTTTAGTAGTTGTAATACAAGCGATCATATAGTGCTGTATGTAAATACTGGCTGAAGCGGATTCACTTCAAATCACCTAACTGGTTCATATTATACATTATCTTTTGCCACCACCTGCTGGCTAACATATGTAAAAAAAAAAAAAGATAAACCATAGCTCTTAACAGATCTGCACTGCTCTTACATTTAGTTTAGAATGGAACTAACACAAGCGGAGTGATACACACACAGTGAAACATCTGAGTGCTGATGGTATCAGACCATCAATGCACATGGAACCTCTCGTCCAATCAGATTTGAGGACCGGAACTTACTGTTGTGTGTATGTATATATATATATATATATATATATATATATATATATATATATATATATATATATATATATATATATAAAGTAAATTCTGTTAATGAACATGCACGGTATTTTTATCGTGGGCACTTATAAATACTTCTAGATACATTATTATTATCGATTTTTAGAATTAACCGGCTAAAATATATAACACCGCGTGTATGCTGTGTAAAATGCGGTCAGATTTTCACAATGATCTAACAAAAATGGCAGACAGGCTGAATGAAAATGATAATTCGACATTAGGTGCCGCTTATGGAACAGCAGAAATATAGCTGTTATCCTGGTAACGCAAAGCAGCCCTGCACTTATAAACAATACTTTATTAGACATTATACGGATTTAAGATGAAAAGAAAATGCCATCGAAACTTTTCTGAAGACAACAGTTCCCTTCAGAGATACATTAATATAAAATAGTCATAAAGGTATTGCATTCAAGGATTTTAGTTAAAGTCTTCAGAAGTCATAATCACTGTGAGAGCACTGTCGTCACGAGTCAATCTGTATATTTTATACTACTTGTTATGTTTTAAAAAAGTGTTGTGACTGCAAATCTGCTGGTTATTTTTTTTATATTGCCAACAAATGGTTATGGTATATTGTTGACTGTTGAGAAGGTTTAGAATAGGCACACACACATTGAGGCAGTGTCTGGTCATTTCAAACTTGTCGCACTACAAAAAATGAGATTAATCATGAATCATTTTAACTTACTGACAACCCTCAAATATTTGAACAGTGTGTGTGTGTGTGTGTGTGTGTGTGTGTGTGTGTATGCATGTGTGATGCATTTGTTGATGTAATGAGATTTTGGAATCTTGTGTGAGATGAGTGAACTGAAATAATAATAAACCCATTTATTTCTTTTTGTCTCTTGTTTTTGTCTCTTTTTGCAGTTTCACACTTTACCCCTTTTTATTTAACATTTGTTAACATACTTGGCACAATGAGTCCTGTGGAAATTTAATCTTCCATGTTGTTTATATTTTTGAAAATATTACAAATGAATGCCATTAAATGACTTAATGATTTAAAACCAAAATAAACAAACAAAAACAACAATTTTATGTATATATATATATATAAAGAATAAAGAATATCAGAATAAATTAGACAATTTAGGAGCTCAAGTTTTAAAGTAATATTTTAGAAGGTGAAACATCTCATGTTCCCATTGGATTTATTTAACAAAGAAATTTCCAAACGTCACAAATGTCATCATTATATACTGTTATACCGTAATCCAATGTATATTAACATATGAATTCAACAAGAAGAAATGTGGGCCGGGACTTGATTTTACCCATTGAGAATTGACTGGTTGTTACTCGTGAAAAGATTACAAACTTTTGTAATTCTCTTGGAACATTTGGGTTAATGTGCCCTGATGAATTGCGCACAAGATCACCATTAGGAAAGTAAGTAGGGTCAATTTTGATTTCATGTTGACTAAATGATTTATCTGTTCTATTGCCATGACAAATATTGTATTACTAATTTTAATCTATTTTTATATATTACATAAATTCTAAATGCAAGAAGACTTTCACCATATGGAATTTAACATTGTTTAATTTCATGGTTTTGTTAAACACTTGTTAATAAACCATTTGGGGCTGGATGCAGGGGCCAGCACCATCCAAAAGACAGCTGGTGGGTCATTAGGTTCTTTTTTCCCTGGAAGTGTGACATAATCAAATTCACTCTCATCTCATGAGAATCACACTAACTCTATCACAGACAAACCTGTCTCTCTTGGCACTGAAGTCTGATGCCTTTCTCAAGGGACTGAGATGGCCGGCACATTGTGATTGTTTCCACACGTATGGATTATGTACAAAGTTTTACAGCCATTCTCACTCACAAAAAGTTAAACAATTTTAACAAATGTTCTTGTGAAAATCTCCCTTCTCTCTCGTTCTCACTCTTTGTTTTGAAAGAAAAGTTGCTGCATCTCCACCAACTGTCATCTGAAGTGAGCATTCGTAGATCGGTATTGTCCGACACTTGCTGACATCCCATATATTTTCTCCCAGGTCAACATTCTGAAGGGCTTTTCTACTGTCAATATGTCTTCAACACCCGGACCGAGAGAAGAAGAGTGACAATAGTAACATTTAAGCAGATGCTTTAGCAATGGCCGATGTTCAAATCCGTCCTTCAAGATGCATGGAGAACAGCTTATTAATAAAGCTTGGAATCTTTTGGTTCCTCGCGATTTAACTTGATTTAAATTCAGAGAGTCACAATCCAATTCATTCTTCCGATTCTTGAGGCATCTATATTTTTCAACAACAATCAGGTTAAAAATCCTTGACACATTCTGTGTAAATTTTGTACATGTTGTATTAAAATGTGTCTGCTCTGACTGCCAGTATAAATAGAATAAGCAGTTCTATTAAAACAAAAGCACTTTTTTATGCAATGGCACTGCTGACATGTGGACATGGGCAGAGCTGCCTAGATGTAGGCTGGCATGTTGTGTCTGACAGACGGACAGATGGGGTGTGAGGTGCCGTTCCTGTCTCCATCTAACCACAATGATAAAGATGAATGTAATCATTTTAAGGGCTTCAATTTGTCAGGGCTGCACCAGCCGTAACGTTGTTCCTTGTTCATTGAGGAAATGTTTGTTAATTGTTAACAGATGTCACACTTTACTTTCTGTAGATGTAATTAGCAGTGGTGCGGTATGAATATGTATGAGGTACGACATGGTCACTTACTCATCTGGACTACATGCACATATGGCGGCATGGATTTCTTCATGTTAGAATCAACCCAGAGGTCATTCGGCACAAATTTAAAACAGATTTAAATGTATAGCTGTGTCGCTCTTCCAAAAAAGCACTCTGGTGGTACTATGGTACACTCGTATCATAGGCAAAAACTACTTTTAAATAAATTACTTTTACATAGAAATTTTACATAAATCATGGGACTGAATTACTACCATATTCATGGACAATGGTATTTACAAGGTGGTACTTATAAAACCATTGGCAATACCATGGTGATACAAAGGTTTTTGCACTTTTTCAAAAATGAGTTTTGTTTGGTGGTTGAAAAAACAGTGCAACTGAAAGATTTGCAAGGCTGATGTATATTATGCAATTTATATATAGCCTAGGCTTTATTCAAGCTGTAAAAGCACAAAAAGACACACTTGTTCCTGAAAAATAATCTTCCATCATATATTAAAATCAATGATTTATGTCCCTTGAAAATGGTTTGGGTCAGACACAATGTAAAATGATCTGAGTAGATCTCAGTCGCACAGTATAATTTTGAGAAGCCCCTGAAGTCGTTGGTGGACATCATCGCCAGACACTGAACAGTGGTGGCAGTGTACGTACATCCATAGAAAACAATGGTTTTCGGATTTTAGGACACATTGACGCATCCAGTGTGCAACCCCCTTAAGGTACTTCAAAGAATACCATGGAGAAATATGGATTGCTTCATGTATGTTAACATATAATATATCAGGATATTTCATGATACCATAATTAGATTGGGTTCAGCTTCAATATCATTGAACAAAACCTTATCGCACTAAAACATTTTTGCTTAGAATTTGCAAAATTTTATCTTAGTTGACTTGCTTGCTTATTCATTATTGAGCTGTAGAACTTGATCTGAACATGTGAATAGATCAATTCAATATTGATATAGGGATCTAAATTATCAAAATAATACCGTGAGAAAAATGTAGAAATATACCGATATATGATTGAATAGGCAAAGCCCTAGTGGTATCATGTCCAAGAAAAGTGACGCTTCAGTGGGTGTTGGTATCCATGGCCAACTTATAAAAAAGGTTTATGACTATTTTGTAAGATTATTTGGGGAAATGGGCTATTTGATATATAGTTGGGAGCACCTAACTCAGGCTTTCTGACTTCCAAAGTAATGCTTTATTTTCAACTTGCTTTGTTTCCAACATGGGCACTGGCGATCTGCCTCTCTATTATATCTCTCCATTCAAGCTGAGAAATGTGGCAGTGACAGTGTGTCTGGCTACAGATCTGTTGTTTTGTTCCACAGTTCTGTTCATAAACAGAACACACAGGAATTGAGGACCAGTGGCCCCACAAGCTGTCTCTCCTGCTAGCAGCTAATGTGAGTGTGTAGTTAGCATCGACCAGGCGATGGCACAGACCCCAAACACCTGCTTAATCTGTACTGCAGGGCACATAACCATGCACCAAGCTCCAACTAATAACCCCTCCGGCTGCAATAAATTATGCCAATTCTGGACCCGTATGACATGTTTAAAACCCCTGCAGTTAAAAGCCTCTGGTTCTTGTGTATTGATAATATTTGGCAAAAGTGATAATACAAGCATTAATGTTTTTAGATGAAGCTAAAGGGTCTTACAACAGTTTACTACCTAATTTGGATTACAGTTTTGACCAATTAATAAACTTGTATACAACATAACACTACTAAAATTATGTTTAGAAATTCGTAGAGCACAATGCTCTAAATATCCCATTTATCTTCTCCAGAGGGGAACATATGTTTAACGATAACTTATAGACATTTAAACACAGACCTATTGTGAGCTCCAAGGTTGTTATATGATGGTATATGCTTTTGCTAAAGCATGGGACCACTGGATCAAGACCCTGTCATGGCCAGCCCAATCTCCAGACTTGAACCCAATTGAAAACCTCTGAAATGTGATCAAGGGGAAGATAGATGGCCACAAGCCATCAAACAAAGCAAAGCTGCTTGAATTTTTCCACCAGGAGTAGCATAAAGTCACCCAACAGCAAAGTGAAAGACTGATAGATTTCATCCCTAGACGCATGAAAGCTCCCACCAAATATTGATTTCTGAACTCTTCTTTGTTAAAACATTAGTATTGTGTTGTTTAAAAATGAATATTAAATAGTTTTCTTTGTATTAGCCATTTCGAGTTCTGAAAACATGGCATCTTTTTTTTTATTTTGACCAGTTGTCATTTTCTGCAAAGAAACATTTGGGAGAATTGTGTCAGTACTTTATAGAATAAAACCAAAATAGAAATTTTACTCAAACACATACCTATAAATAGTAAATTCAGAGAAACTGATAATATTGCAGTGGTCTCTTAATTTATTTCCAGAGCTATATATATATATATTAAAATATTTAATCTAATTAATTACATGATGTCCCGATTAATTAATTGTGATTAATCTAATTTAATCGCATATACAAATATTTGCTGAGAAAGCCCCTCATATAACAATAATTCAATATATGATGAAATAATGATACATAGTTATCTTTAAATATAAAAACATTATATATATATATATATATATAATTTGTCAATCAGTTGGAGATTTATTATGAGGGCTTGTTTAAGGACCCGTCAATGTACAGCTGTGTCAGGCATGCTTGTGTAGCATCTCGGGTGCGTTGCGTCATTGTTAGAAATAAGATATTCTAAACCTCAGTGCCTTTTTCCTCTCCGGGTTTTTATTGAGTTGTGAATCAAATCAATACAAAACATCCAACGTTGGGGAGCGAAATAAAGAATAGAAAAGCTCGCTCTTCTAAAGTCTTGCATTCAAAGATATAGTGCGAAACTAAAAGGGAGGTATACAGTGTTATCCAATGAGAACACGCATTACATCATACAGATATCACAGATAACGATTCCATATGGTGGAGGCTCCTATATTCCTTGAGAGCCTTCGGACCTCTGGCATACACACTATTACAATCTACACACAACACAATGTATACACAGAGGAATAGAGAGAGAGAGAGAGAGAGAGAGAGAGAGCTCCATGCTAACATGAAACAGATGTTTGATAATGTATTCGGAATGGAATGTCCCAACACAGCATTTTCTATCTTGGACAGGGCTGAGATATACCTATTTCTAACAGTGCCCACTTTGATAATGACGTTATATTATAACATAATTATCACATTACATGATTCTCAGTATGTCCATTATTACATAATAATACATGAAACATATTTCAATCAAACATTTCTTTCAAAATCATTAGTAATTGTAACAAACATAGGCCAAATAATAACATAAGTAGAATGCATACAGCAATCGATATAATGGAAGACAATCAGGGTGCGAAACCACCCAAACACATTGGAAAATGTCCCCATATTCCCTAACGTTATCAGCTAATTCTTTATTCAACTTATCCATTTCCTTTCATACCTTCATGAATTTACCATCATCATCAATGTGACCCAGGATGTATGTATAGCATTTGTCACCAAATATTTTACATATTCCTCCTCCATCTTTAGCCAAGAATTAATCCAAACATTTAATACCTCTTGGCTGTCCAACACGGTAAATATACTTCAGGGTCACTTGGGGCATCACACTCTATGTAACTTTGTTTCTGGGTGTTTACCCGTACCTTCATAACAAAAACATCTTCATTTAATATTACCATAAAACATAAACCATTATACATTATTTCTAGGAATTGGAATTACACTTGTGACTCCTTGCTTTTGTTTTGATACTGAACGGGCATAGGCAAGCACGAACACCTGCCCTATGCAGTGTCAGTAGGAATGTTTTCATGTTGACTGTTCCAGGTTCCTCCTCAGGACCTCCTAATTCAAAGATTCCGGTTCGGGCACTGGCGCTGCGTGTTCAGCTCCTCCAGTGCTTTCACCGTTCACCTTGAATCAGTAAGGCCCTCCTCTGGAGCAAGTTTCACGCGGCTTGCGTGGATCCACTGTGGTTGAAGATCAGTCAGCACCTCCGTTCGGGTCACCGGCAGTACAGTAGTTGAGCCCACTTTGGATCACCTAACTCCGTTGGTTTCAGATACTTCAACAGAACCTGCTAATTTGGAACAAATTAGTAGAACTTTCTGCAGGCAGAGGGAGAGAAATATCATTATTTATGTCGTTTAAATATTTTAATGAGGAAACCCACATAATCCGCGATGATCACCTCCGTGTCACCTGTGGAGAGATTGCCAGCGCGACCTCTGACCCAAGGGGTCGGGAAAGGTCTACCCATGAGAATTTCAAAGGGAGACAGTTTTGTAGTGGCTGACGGAGACATTCTCATTTCCGTCAATATGGCAGGCAATAAATCAACCCAATTTCTGCCCGTATCTAGACACGCTTTATTAAGACGTTCTTTTATCGTTTTGTTCAAACGCTCCACGTTTGATCGAAGACTGAGGATGATACGGGATATGAAAATGCCAATTAATACTAAGTTCTTTAGCTAATAACTGTGTTACTTTAGAAGCAAATGGAGTTCCATTGTCGCTGCTATAACAGTTGGACTACCGAACGCGGTATAATTTCTTTGGCAAGAACCTTCACTACTGTCTTTGCGTCTTCTTTTCCACACGGAAAAGCCTCAGGCCACTTAGTAAATCGGTCAATAATCACGAGCAAATACTTGTGATTTCCACATGGAGGCATGTGTGTAAAATCGATCTGTAAATATTGGAAAGGAAGTTCAGGATGCGGTAAAGCATCATGGCTGATTGCCTTGTGCCTGTTTGTTTGCGCACACACCAGGCAAGCATCCAATATCAACAAAGTATTTCTTCGAACGTTCAGCAATGCAGTATGATTGATTCAAATTTTGTATCACTTTCTCTTTTGACACATGTGATACACCGTGATAATGCCTACACAGCATTACAACAGTAGATGCTGGTAGCGCGATTCTACCTTGTTTATCTCTTAAAATACCAACTTGATCTGGTTTTACTTCATTGGCTGCCCAATGAGTCAAATCATGTTGAGTAGGATTCGCTTGTAAGATTTTAACATCCAAATCATTAATCAACGATGAATTCATCATCGGCACTTCATTGTTTTGTTCATTTACATGCGGACTACGTATTGCTTCTTTTGCTGCCCATTTCGCTACTTCGTCCGCAAATCTGTTACCTTTGGCCTCGTCAGATTCACCTGTTTTGTTACCAGCTACTTTAATTACAGCAAGCTTCGATGGTTGCTGTGCTGCACTTATTAGCTCGGCCACAATGTTATGATGCGAAATTGGTTTTCCTTCGGAGGTTTTGAAATTTCTTTCCTCCCACAATTTAGCAAAGTCATGGACTACGCCATACGCATTTTTGGAGTCAGTATATATATTGATACACTGACCTTTTGCCAATTGACAAGCTCTTGTTAAAGCAATCAGTTCTGCGACTTGTGCTGATTTATGTGGCAGTGAATACGCTTCAATTACTTTATTAGGCAATTCAACAATAGCATAACCACACAAATATGTATTGTCGTTTGGCTTAAAGCAGGATCCATCAATATACCAATGGATTCCCTCCTCCAGGACAGACGTGGAAACGTCTGGCCTGCAAGCAGTCGAAATTTGGATCCTGTTCAGGCAGTCGTGGTCGTCGCTCTCAAATTCACCTTGTGTCAGCAACCTATGCAGATGTACAGTAGGGCCATGAATAACAGAAGTTACTTTCAACGTTACATTAGCAGTAACTAACAATATAGCCTCATAGCCAGAACGGCGTTGGGCAGTCATGTGTTGAGTCGAAATATTATGCATAATGGCTCCTACCTGATGAGAAACATGTACAATAAGAGGATGTGACAAAACAACCTTTTCAGCATCCTGTATCATGATTGCTGTAGCAGCCACTGCACACAAACAAGCCGGAAGTCCCTTAGCGACCGAATCAAGGGTCTTAGATAAATTAGCTATTGGACGAAAAGTGCCCCCATGCTCTTGGGCCAGGATTGCTGCGGCTGTGCCCCCACTTTCAGTACACGTATAGATGAAAGTCTTGTGTGTAACAGGGTAGGCCAAGGGCAGGCGGCCTTAAGAGTGATGGTTGCAAATGTTTGAATGCTTGATTCATCTCACTTGTCCATGTAATATCGTCTTTGTCACCCAGCGTAACTTCTCGCAGGATTTTGTCATACATGGAGCAATTAGGCACCCACAGGCGGCAGTAATTGACCAGTCCCAGGAAGCTTTGCATTTGCTTCCGTGTGGATGGATACTTAAATGTAGCGATGGCTTTGATCCTGTCCGCAGACAGACGAACTTGGCCTTGTGACAGTTCATGTCCAAGGTAAGTGACTTTTCTCTGCACCCATTGAAGTTTGTCTCTAGAGGCCTTGAAACCAGCTTCAGCCAGAACTTTGTTGCAGCAGCACACATGTCCTCAGAGGCACCGGTGACCAGCAGGCAGGTGTCTGGAGGAAGTTTGACATCTTTCAGTGTGTCGTGCACTACAGCGGAGAAAACAGCCGGAGAATCTCTGAACCCTTGAGGGAGACGTGTCCAACTATATTGACAATTCTGAAAACAAAATGCAAACAGTGGCTGAGTATCAGGATGAACAGGAATACTGAAAAATGCGGAGCTTAAATCAATAACAGAATAAAATTTATATTCTGAAGGAATAGAATTAATTATAGCCTGAACTTCTGGTACAATATGAGCAAGTGGGTTGATCAAATCATTAATTTGTCTCAGGTCTTGCGTTAAACGCCAAGTACCATTAGCTTTCTTAATTGGATTAATAGGTGTATTATAAGGTGAATGAGTTCGCACCAGAATGCCTTGTTCCAAAAATCGAGTAACGAGAGGTTTAAGCCCCTCCTCTTTTTCCTTTGAAAGCGGGTGTTTATGAAACACAGGCCTAGTATTTATCAAAATCGCCCTGTAGGGCTGGATATCTATTAACCCTACGTCATCCTTGTGTTCCGCCCACAATTGAGGGTTGACTCCAGAAATTTCTGGTAGCCGCACAGTTGCAGACGAATCTTCAACAAGAGCATTTCCGGTGTCGGTTGTAATGGAAAAAACTGAAGGAAACAAAAGTGTCAAAGAGTTAGCATCAAAATTCAATGCATCGAAAGTTTTGAAAATTCAGATTCTTTGCTCTCGCACCGTCAGGCGCGATTCCATTCAGTTGGATATCTCCTTGAATTTTTTTACACTCTGTCTGTAGCTAGGAGAAAACGAAGGTGGGGGTTTTCTGTCATAGACATTTGAGCGTTTACATATCTGGTTTGTATTAAACTGTTGCTTAGTTCTTTGTCTGCAAAATTTTGCAACATGTCCAGAACGACCACAACAGTAACATTTAACAGACTTTTTGTGTGAACGAAGGGGACGTTTTTTGAGCCGCAGCATCAAACTGTAACAGTATCAGAGTTTTTAATTTTGAGGAAGCAAAGGCTTCAGCAGAGGAAAACTCACATAAACGCTTGTCAAAGTCATCAATTGACATCGTTAAAAAATTATTTGTGGTGATAGCTATAACATCAGCAAAAGGCAACGTATTAACCTTAAATCCTTCTGAAGTTTCCATGAACGGAATTGCAGTTGCAGCCTTCAAATCATGATGCAGTTCATTTTTTACGGGCGCACACGCTAAAGGAGCCTGAAAATATTCATAACTCGGAGGGAGAGCGGGGGGAGAGAAAGTTTCGTCTTTCTCCTCAGGCTGTAAGACTGACTGAGTGACACTCACCACTCTGTCCGACTCTGCTCTGAGATCAGCCCGCGGAGTAGAAAATTTACGATCTTTTTTTTTTTTTTTTTTAGCAGCTTTATCTATGTCAGGTCCGTGATCCCAGTACTTTTTCATCATTGCCCAAGTTTTATAGGATTGTTTCATATAATTAAAGTCCCATTCTGGATTACCCCAATTTCCTAAAATCATGTCTTTCGCTGCAGTCATGTCTCTATCTTTAAACGATCCTTGACGGGGATATGCATCTAATTGTATTTTGTCTTCTGACCAGCCAGCTAAATTTGATAGATAAGGTTCCGTAAAAAAGGCTTGATTATTTATATCCATAAAATCTTTCGGAGATTCATTAAATAAAGGGGGATTTATTTTATTTCCCATTTTTGAAACCACAAAAATATACACCTGTAAACAAAATAAACAAAATTCAAATAATCAAATAGAAAAACAAAGAAGAAAAAATGCTGCAGTGTCAATTGTTAGTAAAGCATTTTAGTCAAAGAAGCAAAGAAAGAAGAGGAATAGAGAAAGAGGAGAAAAAAAATTGCATTGATTCAATCACAAACCCCAAAAAAAACGACGGAGATTTTTTATGAAATATCTCGCAACAATCCTTCTTATAAAAGTAAGGATCTCACACAACGAAGAAAATTGATCACGTTTCCTTACGTTCTTCTCGAAGTTTATCAAAAACTTACGAGGAAATCACATAACAAAAAAGAGGGAATTCATGTCTCTTTCTTTGTTCTTCCCGTATTTCATTAGAAGTACGAGGGAAACCTTCCGCGATTTATCAAAAATACGAGGAGACCGTACACTTCTAACAATAAATAAACTTGATCATGTCCTTTATCGCCCTTCCCGCATTAATTAAACACGAGGAGTCACCAGTCTCTGCTGACCAGTCTCTGGTGACCTATACGGTCTTTCAATAACCCAATACGGCACTATCATAACTTCATATACTTTAAAATTATTTCTCATCAAACAGCAAGAATCAACCCCTCATTTAAAGGAAACTTAGATTCTTACCGTTTGGAGAAATCCCGGACGAACCCCCAATTGTTAGAAATAAGATATTCTAAACCTCAGTGCCTTTTTTCCTCTCCGGGTTTTTATTGAGTCGTGAATCAAATCAATACAAAACATCCAACGTTGGGGAGCTGAAATAAAGAATAGAAAAGCTCAGCTCTTCTAAAGTCTTGCATTCAAAGATATAGTGCTGAAACTAAAAGGGAGGTTTACAGTGTTATCCAATGAGAACACGCATTACATCATACAGATATCACAGATAACGATTCCATATGGTGAAGGCTCCTATATTCCTTGAGAGCCTTCGGACCTCTGGCATACACACTATTACAATCTACACACAACACAATGTATACACAGAGGAAGAGAGAGAGAGAGAGAGAGAGAGAGAGAGAGAGAGAGAGCTCCATGCTAACATGAAACAGATGTTTGATAATGTATTCGGAATGGAATGTCCCAACACAGCATTTTCTATCTTGGACAGGGCTGAGATATACCAAATATAATTTTTTTTAGGTCACTGTGTCAAGTTAAATATAGTTTAATACTTAGAACACATATTGAGATCCCTTAGTTCGGATTTGCGCTCCATCAAGTGTTTTGAACGCAAGAACTTAATGCATGTTTGTGTTGTTTTGCTGCTGGATGGTTGTTTTCTTCACTGTATGAACTGCGCATTACCACACAGCTGAAGTTTCACTTACTGCCCTCTGGAGTAAACAGGTGGTACTACAAGCTTGCATTTCTCAGGAATGTTCCATATGACGGTCCGGGGCATTGCGATTAATTATGCGTTATTTTTAACACGTCATTTTTAGTCAAATTAATCGCACTGAATTAACACATTAGATCCCAAGACGGCTGAAAAAGTCACTGTTATATGTACCAGGATTAATGCTGCTTTGGTTTAATTTGGAACTATATTTATGGACAGAGCAAAAATAAACAAAATTATTGATTATATTTTGTCTTTAATTGCTGTGGTACAATAAAAATAGCCAGTACAACAGCATTCTTGCTTCTGTTATATTGCTTAATTATTCATTTTAACATGACTGAAAAAAAAGATGGAGGAGAAAAAAGATCAGTTGATAGAATTAAACTGGTTTGGCTTCAACCATAAACCAAATCCTCACCAGATCAATCAATTTTCTGACTGATTTTGTACAACACAACCAACAGGATTAAACGAATGCGCCATCTCTATGGTAGCTCCAGGACTGATTTTCAGTTGATTTAATCCTTTTTGGTTGCATTCTCATATCTGTCTCTTTCTGCACAGAATTTGCCACCCTGCAATGCCAAATGTAAAAAAGACTATTGGACTTTTGAGCTGTTGGACTGCTAGAGAGTTGGAAGCTTTGTGTGATTTGTATTTGCCCAAAGCAGCTTGGCGTACAAGTGTGCAAGCTTGATAAGGCCCAAGAGCATTGCAGACCTATTAAAACTATATTTTTAATCTCTTCAGAACAGGATGCCTGAGGTGCAGAGGTCCTTTCTTGTCTGGATTTCACCAGAAAATGTTTTAATGTTTTTATATAGGATAACTAGAACATAACGGTGGAATTTTTTACCTTAAACGACTTGATTGGAGAGTATCTTGATTTATTCAGCCAGCTATAAATGTTCTAATATGTTCACAACTAAATGTAATCTTAGTATTCATAGGTATTCTAATAAAAATGTTATTAGAATAAAATAAATATACGGTATATTACAGTATATTTTCGTACATTTGCATAGATACTGTAGCGTACAGTATCAACATTCAGTCTGTTTGTGTTGCAGAAATTGGTAAATGAGTAAAACGTTATGGTTACTCTTGTAACCTCCTGTGTTTCCCGATGGAAGGAACGAGACGTTGTGTCGATTTTAGTGACACAAAGGGTCTCTTCTGAGAGCCTTGTGTACCTCTAAACTTGAACTTGAGAAAATGCCAATGTTAAGTTGGCAGACAGAATTTTCATGCCCCGCCCCAGACATACAGGTATAAAGGGAGCGGGCGAGCGAATGACAGACAGGTTTTCACTGAGGAGCCGAGAATATGTTACGGCGCATTACAGTGGTTGGGATAGTGACGTGGCAAGGGGAACACAACATCTCGTTCCTTCCATCGGGGAACGGAGGTTACAACAGTAACCATGACTTTCCCCTTCTGTCACTCACTCGACGTTGTGTCGATTGTAGTGACACAAGGGGGTCCCACTTAAAAGCGCCATGCACTACCCCGTGTTAAGTGGCTGCCGAGCCAGGTGCAAGCAGGCTGTTCAAATCAAATCAAATCACTTTATTGTCACACTACCATGTACACAAGTGCAACAGTAGGTGAAATTCTTGTGTGCAGTGTTGCGTGCTAGTAGCAGCTGGGTCGGCTGCACGTAACCCTCCCCAACGCCCCCCATAAAAGGTGTCATATACCGCTCTTAGGTTCCCCGTACCCGTATGGAAACAGGCGACATGACTTGCATGGGAGCCAGCCGTGCCTTTTCTCACTCTATGTTTCTCGTCATAGAGTTAAAAAGCAGCTGAGGCTATCTTAACGCTAACGATGCGTCGGGGAAGGCGTCCTTTCCCGATCCTATTCTTTCAGGGGGAAAAAGCTCTGCGGAGACCACGACCTGCCCAAACTGGGGGGAGGTAACTTGTGGTTAATACACACGGGGGTTGTCATGTCACCCGTGGACATGGTGCGGCGGTAGATCCTGCCTGACAAGGGAGGAGTTGCTACAGACATGGCAACCGGGGGGGGGGGGGTTAACGAGGACTGCCCCAGGGAGATGTGGGTCCTGCCAGTGGGGGGACCGTACCGTGGAAAATACATCACAGGGAGTTGTCTGAAGCGGGAAACCCAAGCCCAACATGGAGCACTCGACATGGACCTCCTCGATTCCTCCACTGAATCTGCGGCCAGAGGGCTAGGGAGGAAGAAAATTTGAAAAAGGAAGACATTTGAAAAAGGTATTTCCCAGACAAAGTTTCTTCATTTTTCACAGATAAACTGCTCAACCATGATCATGTGATAGTCTTTGCCAGCAAGTATTTTCAATGTAAGTTTCCACTCTCCTTTTTTTATTGTGATTTTATTGTGATCTGTGCAAAACGCAAAGTCCAGGCTTGTTTTAAAAACGACCAATTGCCCTGTCACACCATCAACAACAGTTATGCCTGTAACACCAAGGTGACATACTGTACTGTTAAAATGTACACTTTGAATTTTGATAAAAGCGCCTGCCAAATGAATACATTTTAAACTTGATAGGAAAGGCAACTGAGTGAATACCTGTGCAGGCAATGAACCTTTAATTGTGTGTTTTTCATATTTACTTGGAAGTATAAGGACAAAATGCCTCTTATCATCAGGAGCGTCAACTCCCTGGAGAGAGAGTCTGTTGTCTCTTTCTTCTAGGTTGGAAATGCCAAATCACGCCTGGCTTTTATCACCACAGACGTGTAATAGTTCAACCTCTCGGGTCTTATTGTCGGGTCCAGCACTGCTTCTAATTTCATACTCACAAGAGACTGAAATCCTTCTCTTGTCTGGCATTAGCAATTAATGGCAGAATCTAAAGGTCAAAGAGATGTTTTTCAAATACAACCCATGTTTTGTTAGCTTCTCTCGCTGGAAATGTCGTCACTTTTATATGCCATCAAAAGCGGCTTACAGAGAGGACAAGAACTGTCCACAGAAGGATACCAAATGAAAGGACTTTTTCATGAACATTAATTAGAATTCATTTATTAAGCCACTCATTTTCATTAATGTCCTCTATTTCAGTTTAAGCCTTGTAATGACTTGTTTTCTTTCTATATGACTTTATCAAATATAGATAGATATCTAAATTGGTTTGTGAATGAGGTAATCACACAATTTGTTGTCTATTGTGCAGTCTTCCATGAGGCCACATGGCCTCATTTGTATGCTGATTGTGTAATTTAATGAATGTAATCATGATATAAACCCATCTTTCACCGCACGTGTTTAAATTAAACCTGTCAGTTTGATTTGCTGTCAGAAGATTGATTGACGAAAATGTCTTGGTGTATCTTCTTGTATGAACAAGCAATTCTCACAGCATTGACATGGACCTGGCTTTCAAATTTCTGTTGTCTTATGGAATACATTTTAAGGATGTTCCAGCACTTTGTTTTCGTCCTTTAACACAATAGGGTTTTTACCCAACTTGGCAAATGGGTTCATCTCCTTCATCACCTTGTATGATTGTAATGGCACACTGTGGATCCCTATGCAATTTTTAATTATTCAGCAAAACGTTTTAATTTCTACATTGTAGTAACACCAAACAGAATTGCTAAAAGTGTTGCCACATTTCAAAGAAATCAACCTACGAATGGATTAGTTATAGCTTTCTCTGCATATTAAGATGAGATTTCATTTAAATACATTTCACCTCTAACATAATGTGCTGAAATAGCAGGCAGGGAAGTGGGTTTGAAAGCCTATTTGTTGTTTATGACTATTATCAGGAGGTAAAAGCATATGTACCAAACATGCATTGAAATGTATCCTTTTCTTTTTGGGGTGAGATTTAGAAAAGAGATGGTATCATATTTTACATTTTTCTACTTTTTATTCATGAGTTTGACACAGATAGGCAAACAGAAATATGGCCAAGAAAATGAGACCTTTGGGTTAAGATAGTTTTTTTTTTAATTATTTGCTACAGCATCTCTCATGATCCTCCACCTTAAAATAAGTCTTAACACAGTGTTAAGACCTTGGCAGAATCTGATGAATACAGAAAAAACAAAAACATCATAGTCTTGCACTGGAGAAGATGAATATTGTGTGCCAAACGAATTTAAAGTCTGTGGTTCTGACAATAGAGTGCATTCATCGTAATCCATTTTACAGTGTTCGCTGTAAGAAAGGATTAATAATGGTCTTTAATGTAATTACTTCGAAAGCCTTTTGGGATATAAACTTGCTCAAAACAGAACAGATAATAGATTGACTTTATGGTGTAGTGTATGTTTCCTTAAAACAACCCCATAGTCTTGGAAGATGTTATTTCATATAAGAAATAATGATATAGATAGATTTAACATAGAGAACATGGTGGTAGCTCAATTTTGAGCAGTATTGCACTAATGCATATACATTTTTTGTAAGGTATAATACAAGTATTAATACAATAATTAAGTCCATTCTTGGATAGCATACTGCATCATGTGAAATGCAATGCACTTTGCATCATGGCACAATGAAAACATAAAATCAACATCAAAACTCTGCTGCTATGGCTATATTCTGGTTCCTTACACATATACCGGTAGTTCCAATGTGAAATGTCCACTGGGTAGCACAAAAAGCAAGTAAAATTTCCTCCCAAACAGATATGTTTTTAAGGTTAATTTTCTATCAGGTTTTAAACCAATAAAACCTACCTACCACCGTACCCTAAACATTTAAAACTAAACCTAACTAGTAGTTTAATATAGGCAAGTGTGAGATGAATAACAAATTAGGTTTTTGAGATTAGTGCTATATCAAGTTTTAATGAGCCAAACGTACCTCTCTAACATAAACCTTTAGCCTAAACCTAACCAATAGTGTCCTTAAGATAAATGAGAGGTGAATAAAACAGACATCCTAACCCTTAATCAATGCCTAAACCTAAATTGTTTTAAAATGCAAATATGACATGTCTGCCTTTTTAATAAAACAATCCTCCTAATTCATACAGGTAAGTGTTGGCCACCTGTTTATGTCTGTTTTTAGGTGCGTCTGTCTCTTGCACGTCCCTATTGGTCCATTTTTCTCCACACTCCAGTGCCCTGCAAATATATAAACCCCTTCACTCCAACCCCCTTTCCCTTCTCCCCTATCGCCAATAGCGACTCCCTCACCCATGTCCACACAATCGCAGGGCTGTAATTGGTATGATTTGCACTTCCTTAAGAGCAAATCGAAGACTGGCAAGACAGATAGCATTGTGGCAGCCAGAGCAGAGGGGTAAAACAGAGGGGTCCGCTGGGGCCAGGCTTTTGCTTTAGAAATTCAGAGTGAGCACTCTGTCTTTTTTGGGGGGGTATTTGTGCAGGCCGTTTGGGAGTCTGTGTGTTTGAACAGCTTCCAGAATAATTTCCCACAAAGCCAGTGTGGGGCTAAATTAATGTGAGCAACACAGCTTTGTTATGAGATCCCCAGTCGAGAGCTGTGAGTAAGCAAACACTCGGCCTGATGCTATTTTCCCTAACCTGCTGAGGATCTGGCACCAATACTGTCTGTCACATTCTGTTTTTAAAGGAAGTATCTTAAGCCAAACATGTCATGCTGACAGACAATAACCAAATCATGGGTGCACAGTCCACAACAATCTACCTGTATTTTGCAACTGAATTTGTCAATCTGTCTGATATACATTTATTATAAAGGCTTTTCTAAAGACTATGTATACACATGCATCAGACAGACACTTATTTGATCGTCTCGCTTTTGTTGTCAAACACGTCTTGAGATCCCTGCATTCAAAATTGTCCTCTATTTATCTGAGCTTGAATGCAAGAATCCGTACTCATCTTGTGCAGTCGCTAGTGTCAAAAAAGCCTGAGTGTGGTTTGTTGTAGGGCTGTGAATCGAATCCAAAAACAATCAGAAACTTTGATTCTGAGGCATTGAGAATTAACAATTAACTCCAAAGCTTGGAATCAAATCCGCTCAGGGTGTGATATTTTCGGACTATTTATTTCCTCGACCATTAAACTACTACACATTCCAGAAGCCTTAACAGCACTAATTCATATTGCAAATTATAAAATGACTGCTCTTAAATGATCCTAATTTCTCGACAGATCAACCTCATTTGTCATCCTTCAGCCATCAGTAAATCTGCTCCATTTTTTTCATCTGTATGAAGCATTCGCACAAGCCCTTCAACACATCAGTAGCAAATACTTTGGATGAAACAGACAAACAAGTAAAATCAGAAATTTGTGACAGAATTTGAAATGGAATACAATAATAACTTCTCAGATGATACCTGTTCACAACCAGGAGATGGAAGAGGAGGATTAAGTAACAGTAGCTCCAGTAGCCCCAGTCCAAATCAATAAATCGGTAGGTTAAAGTTTAAATGATAAATGGACTGCACTCACAAACTCTTCTCATTCTATCACTCAACATTTTTACAGTATTACACCAATATTCTGGGTTCCCTATCTGTCACTCACTCGGCGGTGTGTCGATGTAGTAACACTAAGGAGCCCCAAAAACCTCTGATCTTTGAGAAAAGGCCAATGGGAATTGGCGAGTGGCATGCCACTCCCCCGGACATACGGGTATAAAAGGAGATGGCTCGTAACCAATCATTCATATATTTCTTCAGAACCGAGCAGTTGTGTTTCAGCGAGCTGAGTTTCTCTGCTGGTCCATTCACCTCTGCATGCTGTTGGATTTACAGCGCATTACAACAGTTTCATCCCCCGTGTGCACCGATTAAGTGCAGAGAATGCCCCTGGGTGCTTCGACAGAATAGAAGAGTATATTTTCTCTAAAAGAGTACCACTGACGGAGAGCGTCTTTTTAAAGATGCCTTTCTGTCTGTGTGTATTTTCTGGTTGCGGTCGTTAACTCTCCACTTTCGATAGCCACAATCACTGTCTCACATGCATGTTCACTGCGAGAACATGAACATGGTAACATTGTGGTCAATGCTTTCCCACCCCAGCGGTTCCCTACCCCGGTCCTTCTACTTATGGGTTTGAGGCAGCATCGGTTAGCACTGGGGGCAAGTTGGGGACCCCAAGAACCCGTGAAAAGCTTCTGGGCGCCCCTAAGACGGGAGTCCCACTGCAGACCTGGAGCTGGTAAAAAGACCAATCCATCCCCTGGTGGAGGGCCGGGAGGAGAATCTTTTGTCTCGCCGCATGCCCAAGGGGCTGCGGTACCCACATTCTCAGAAAAACAGCGTTTTCCTCACTCCTGGGTCACACACCCGGTGTTTACGGCCGTCATTTTCACAATTGGCGGACACGCACATTACGGAGGCAGTTGTGACTGATTACGAGGACAGTTCCCATCCTACCCCTTTGCTGACCGGTCCTATGCTGGGTACCCGGAGGGAGGTAAATGCTTTGATGTCTCCCGACTCAGCACAGCCACGAGCTTGGGGCTCGAGCCCCCTCAACGTGGCACCTCCGGCTCCACCACACCGCGAGGCCTCCATCTTTGGAGTCAGAAGCGACTCAAGTCCTTGCGAGCCACTCACATTCCGTGCAACCTCGACAGCATGGCAGAGATGTGAAATCGGGTTGGTGCTTCCCTTCCTGCAGGAGAGGCTGGAGGGGCGGCTGTCCCCCTCCACCTTGTAGGTGTATGTGACCACTGTAGCGGTGCACCACAGTGCAGTTTACATTAAGTCTGTCTCGTACCGCCAGTTCACGTAACACAGTTCAGTTAGTTGTGGCATTTCATATAGGGACCCCTAGTGTCACTACATCGACACAAATCGAGTAAGTAACAGATAGGGAACATCCTGGTTACTTTCATAACCTACGTTCACTGATGGAGGGAACAAGATGCTGTGTCAATCCTTCCACAACACTGAACTCCCACTGAAATGGCCGGGACCCTGTCTTGGCTGCTCAGCGCAAAACCTGAATGAGTGGTTGCGAGCCAGCTCCTTTTATACCTGTATGTTCGGGGGAGTGGCATGCAAATTTCACTCGCCAATTACCATTGGCCTTTCTCAAAGATCAGAGGTTTTTGCGGCTCCCAAGGGTGACCCCTAGTGACACTGCATCAACACAATGCCTCATTCCCTCCATCATGGAATGGAGGTTATGAAAGTAACCAAGACGTTCAAAACAAGTTAAGCTCAATCGAGAGCATTAAACTCAGAAAATATTCCTTTAAGAACAACTGATGAGTGGTAGCAGGCAATTTCACTGCAGGTGAAATGCTGCTTTTAACAATACTTGACCAATCTTTGGTCATTCATACTATCATAAAAAGTGCAAAGAACAATTTATTTTCAACTGTTTATTGAGATTTAATTTAAATCATGATCCTATAATAAAAAAGTCCATTGTAAAACTCCAGAAGATTTTTCCGAACTTTTAATCAAAATATGTCCATTGACTTTATGGCATACTTGTATCAAAGATTAATACTTGTAAAAATGTGTCTAATCAGCTCTATCTGTAAAAAAGAAAAAAGAAAAGAAAAAACAGTACATATTTAAATAATTAAAATAAATGATGACTAACCAATTTCTTGCAAGTTCTTTAAAAGTATAAAGTAAATATATTTATGATTTCTTTTGTTCTAATGTATCATGCACCATGATTAAATAGCAATTAATCTTGACTAATCACAGAAAACTGTGCGATTAATAATTTTTATTGATTCACAGCCTAATTTATATATATATATATATATATATATATATATATATATATACTTTCAAAATTAAAGCATTAAAAATAATTTATGCAATTAATGCAGCTGCATTTTGTTTACTTGTGGTGGCTGACCTATGACTGAGGATGACGTGTGCGCCGCCAAACCGCACTATCCTGGCTAAAGATGGACAAGGAAGAAGTTTTAGATGGAAAGTTTAACTTTAAAAAGTTGCCCGATGGATCTAATCTGCACAGTTTGCAAAGCCGAATTTAATTACCACAGAAGTCATTTGTCTTTGATATATCAACTCAAAGCAAAACACCCTACCAAAACTATCTCTACGGGGTCTCGCCAATCTCAATCACAGGAGTGTGTTACTTCTGGCCCAGTGACAAAACCTGCAAGTAAGAAGGTTAATAACTAATGCTTTGGCTAGTTGGATAGCTAAAAACGGACACCAAATTAACATAGCAGATAATGTTGGACTGAGAGAAATCATTCAAAATGCATCGGGAGACACCTCTTATCATCTGCCCTTGAGAGGAACCATCATGTCAAGAATGCACGCTTTGTATGAAGGCATGGAGGATGAACAAGCTTAAGCAAGCAAAGCCCGTCACTCTCACAGGGGACCATTGGACTTCAGTGAGCAATGACATCTACTTGGGCGTCACAGTGAACTTCACTTATAAAGAATGGAATCTGCAATTGTTTGCACTAACTGTGAGTAAACTTTGAGTAAAACAGAAGAATTTCTTACATTTTTTTTATGTAAAAACGCAGAGAGTTTTTTGTGAGGTTTAGGGGTAGGGTTAGGGGATAGGATAAATAGTTTGTACAGTATAAAAATCATTATGTATATTGAGAGTCCTCATAAGGATAGCCGCACCAACATGTGTAGTGTTGCCAGCCTTTTGCCACTTGTTAAGAGTAATGGAGCCCACAGACGATGATCCAATCTATGTAGTGAAGTTCAAGACATTCTTTACCACAGACCTAGCTAAACGGAAGGACAGCACCAACCTCACTTGGCTGAAGATTGCTACTGCACTTGACTCCAGGTTTAAGGACCTGAAGTATCTTCCCAAAGATGAAAGAAGTAAAGTGTGGGCTTCAGTAAGCAACCTGGTGAAGGGAGAGTGGCCTGCACAACAACCATCTGCAGAAACAGCAGAGAAACAGCCGCAAAAGCAGAGGAGGATGTGCATTTTCTTGCTGGGTTCTTATGATACGGATACAGATGAAGGGTCCATAGAACAATGCCTGGACCGCTACAAAGCAGAGCCCCAAATGGACA
This sequence comes from Xyrauchen texanus, assembly GCF_025860055.1. Classification (NCBI taxonomy): domain Eukaryota; kingdom Metazoa; phylum Chordata; class Actinopteri; order Cypriniformes; family Catostomidae; genus Xyrauchen; species Xyrauchen texanus. The sequence continues at coordinate 29,912,283 of NC_068310.1, read as the reverse complement.
TGGAGGGGTGTCCACTACAGTGGTGGTCAAAAAGAGAAGGAGCACATGCTGGCTGGCTCACATTTCATGCAAAGTACCTGTAAAACCCTACTATCACAGTGCCTTGTGAGAGATTGTTCTCTCTCTCAGGTCACATCATCCAAAAGAAGACAGCTGCTTTGTCGCCTGATAATGTAAACAGACTGGTCTGTCTCAGTAACTGGCTGAATGAAAAGGAGGACTAAGCCCAATTGTTTCTTTGGAATGAAAATGATTCAATATTCTGAACTCTCAGCAGAATCTTTCCTTGTTCTTATTTTCATATTTGCATGTACTGTTATGGACTATATATTATTCATACAGTACATACTGTATATATATATTTAATATTGCCCCCATGACCCCATGTCAGTCAATCATTAGAAGATATTCCATGTGGAAAATCCATCTTGGGCATTAATAAACCAAGCAGAACTTCTGAAACATACTCCTTTGCTTCCATGGCAAAATCATGGGCAGATGTGAATAATGTAGGTCCCTGGTGCTAATCAAGTCAGAGCAGCAGCAGTGAAAATACTTCAGCCTCTTGGTGGCTGCTGCCCTGTGATGCTGTGTTCTTAGCCTTTCTCCATGAATAATGAAATCCATAAGCACCCTCTGCCCTTTCTAATAGATTTATGGATTCCATGGTACGATTACTTAGTGCTTCATTGTATATTTGTTTTCCTAACATTGATATTTGTCATGAGAAGGCTTCTGGGCTGCCCTTTAGCTGCTGACTGGCTTATTTAATTGGCAATCAGTCTGTCACACTCACCACTTGAGGATGGCAGCAGCTGATTGAGTTTCTAATATAGTAGTATAGTAGACTGTATGTTATATATTCTATGTTATAATTATTCAACACGTTTCACACTGCATTTTATTTTTGCCTGAAGTTCACTTTTAACATTAGTCATAATCAGTGGCGAATTCTCAGGGCCATCAAAGCCTTCTCTGCTGGCCTAACATGCCAAATAAATACATATTTTTCATCCTATCATTCTCAATCACCTTTTTGTGATGTATTTTTAATCACTTTCCACACTTAATTAATCTATAAACAAATAGAGAAAAATTAAAAGTTTATCCAGTCAGAATTATCCAGGCATCATTCCTTGATGCTTACAAGCAAAGTGTGACAACTGTTTCACAAATCGCATTCCCGATCCGAAGCAGCGCGTGAGCATAAGCTCAGCTCCCTCAGGCCTTCAGAATTTCCACAGAATCACTCAACAGTGCAAATGAATGTGCATCTAATGTCAGATTGTCAGATTCATCAGCCAATGAGATTGATTTATTTGTTCTTGGTGGGTGTGATCTTTAAGATAGGTCCCAGTCCAGGCCTTCTAGCTGGCCTTGAGTGGCGCAATCATGCTTTAAGTGATGTACGTATTTCAAGAGCAAAAAGCGTAAGATCAAGCTGTCTGATGAGTCGGCTGTCACTAATGCTGGTATTGCCATTGAGAAAGAGATCCTTATGGTTTTAAAAACACGAGATGTTCTGCATGTTTGTGTGATTGCTTAATTTTATTAAACTGGAAAGGAGGACTCATTTTCACTTCAAGTTAATTGGTAAGTGCTTTTTGTATTGTTGTATCAGTCAAGTAGTGTAAATTAGGCTGCTTGAGAATTCAGTGTCAGATCATGTTTTGAAAAGTAGTGCTGTGTCCCATTCAACTCGGAAAGTTGGATTTTACATCTTCCTACTAGGAAAACTGCAACGGAATGCATCTTGAATTCAGAATTACAGCTTGTAGGCTCGTGCAGAAATTCTCAACTCCGATTTCACCGAGATGCAAGTGCATGATTTCACACAAACATGTCAATACTCGTGGAGATATACAATGTAAGTGATAAACATTAACTTTATTAAATAATATGGATAAATGAGTTCATTTCCACATTACATGGTATTAAAGCTTGATTAACAAATGCCTGCAGAAACAGGTGTATAAAACATGACAAATTATGATCTCTTTTGATAATCATACACCTGAAGCACAAATGCTAACGCTGCCGCATTGTTTATCTGTTGGGTTGCTAGGATACATCTCTAATGAGAGTCAAACCGCTGCTAAGTTAACGTGAGTGCTGCAGTTCCAAATAATGAAATGGGGGAATGAAATGCATTTATGGTCGGAGAAATCAAGTAGGAATATCCCACATCCAACTTGAATGGAACGCAGCATTACCGTGTACCCTGACGAAACAAAATTTATTGCAAGCAACATTTAAATCTGAAATATTATTAGATGGATTTTACCTGGTATTATATGAAAATATGATTCCTATGAAAAATTATGATTTTCCATTATTATAGAAAATTGTGTAATATTTGGAAACAGCAAGGAGTTTGTTAAGCCTATATATGTAGCCGATATATATATATATAAAGCTATTTGAAAGCTAGACAAATTTGAGTGTTTCTGTTCTATGCAAGAATGTTTAGTTTATGTTTTAGTTAAAAAAAGTAATTGTGGATGCATTGTGTTTGGTTATACACGTTGTTTCTCTTCATGGTTGCAACTCTTATTTGCCTATGTCAAACTGACCCAATCCATGTCAGACTCTGCATCTGACCTCTCAGTTTTCTGTCCTGCATTCCCATTGGCCCAATTGGGCCTAGTCGCTGTTCATCAGCTCTGGTTATTGTCACACTTGTACAAGGTCAGTGTTAGGCCATGCCTATGTCAAGTCAAGGGCAAATTCCTTCCCAATGGCTCTGTTTTGTAAAGCCAAAATAAAATATAATAATTACAAAAACAAACAAACACATTCGTTGCACACTTATGGTATGGAACCACTTTAATATGTACACCTTTACACCTGCTTTGCATAATGTATATCATTTTCATTTCAATATGTGAATGGCCCATTGTGAAACATGGTTCGAGTTTTCAAATATGCATATGCTATGATTTGTATTCCATTCTCATTGGAGCAGTGGCACGAATGATGCCAAGACCAACGATTATGATAAAGTTTTAAGTATTTACAATATGCGATACAGCTGCAAGAAGTGCTTCAACCAGCTAGGGAATAGATAGAAAGTTGTCTCACTGTGTCTCTGGTAAAGGGGTCACATCAGACTTTAAGTAGTGCATAGGGGGCCACATTGCATTCCTTTTGAGATACAATGCTCCGCATTGATTTGGATTGTGTATCTCTTAATCCCAGAAATAGTTGTGTACTCAATTATCTGAAGTGCATATGTGACTAATGGGATTATTCTGCAATTGCCTAAAGTATTGTATTGCTCTACAAAGGTAGATACTTTTCTATCAGGCATTAAAAAAACTGAATACAGGCTGAGCATAATTATAAATAATTTATTTTACCATCTCTACTTCCCCTCTACTTATAAATGTAATATTTGTCGCAAAGCGGGGCAATTTTACTTATTTTATTCTCAAAACATTACCCGTTTACATGCTAAAAGGGTAATGATGTGGGTCTTGTCAATGGTTTGACTTTACATTCAGCACTAAATGAATAACACAAGCTGCATGACTATGATAAATGATTATGGCAAGAGTTAGATTAACATAGAGGTGCGAGGGGACTTCAACATTACTAAACTGCACAAATAAAAAAATACATACACATTTCTGTCTCAGGCTTGCTTTTCCTCAAGTTCCAATGATGCCAAGATCTACTTTTATATTTCATTTCATCACTGAGAAGGTTTACCTGCAAACTTCACATGCAGCCTTAAGAATGGACACAGAGTAGCCGTTTAACACTTTTTCTTGAGCAGAATAACGCACTAGAGATCTCTAAGTTTGGTCAATGAGCTAGAAAGAGTGCACTGGTAACCAGATTGCACAAAATATGTATAACTAACATTAGGTGGACATTTATTAAACGTTTGTGGAGGCGCAATAGGTCGCAATGCAAGATAACTGAAATATCCAATGAAGGAAAAAAAAATCTTTTAGGATAAATGAGCCACAGGCCACATAAAACCCATGTGTCTGCTATAGACACTGTGAAAATAACATTAATGAAATGCTTAGTTTTACCACTAATTATTGTACCGAAGCATACATTTGATTTTGAGGATGTTCTATGCACAGGACAATTAAAGGAAATACAGTTAACAGCAGCCTCAAGTAAAGAGCATTTTGGATTACATGCTCAATAAATTATTTCTGAAACATTTTATAGAGCAGAAATCAAAAGAGGGGCATGTTCAAAGCCATGAAATCAGTCAGCATGGAGTGAAGTGGAAAAATTGTCGATGATTACAGATATACTTAAGTTTTGATAGACCCTCTCTTGAGAGCGCAACACTGAAGGAGTTACCTTCTTCTGGTCAAAAGTAACGTTTATGGATTGTGCTTTGTGCTCCTTTAAAAAGATAGTTGTGCATTGTGTATGTGAGCGGATTTCCCCTTCCTTCTAAAAGCATTATGTAATACCTCAACTCCAACGCCATGCAGCGTTTTCTGATTCACCTGCTAGAATTTGCTTCATAGCTAAATTTGCACTCAATTTTCCATGGAATAAACAAAGTCATATGGGTTTTGTACAATATGGTGAATAAAATAATACAAATTTTTGGGTGAACTATTCCTTAATGACCAGATTGAAAGCTAAAATCTGTCCCAAGTAACTGATGCAACCTCTCTATCAGCTGTATGGTTTCTACTGTTCAAACACAACATCACCCTGGTGCCTTTAACCAAGAGTAAAGTTTAGTACAGTGCATGTAACACCAGAGAAACTTGCACTGCGCTCAGAGCAGGATTTCCATCTTGAAACACTAAGCGAGATGCCGTTTTCATGAAATGTGGCCAGCTGATTCTGCTCACAGAGCTGTTGTATCCCCAGGAACTCTTCATCATATAGAGTGAGTGTGGTCGGTTCTCAGGCAGACACCGTGAAATGGACCCGGCTGTGGTTCACGGCTCGGGGGCCCGGCCCATTTGCCATGGGTCATTAACATCATGCCTTACCAGGACCCAGTGGTCTGTCGTTCATGCTGCCTGCATCAACCCCCCCCCAATTGTGCTGAATCTTTGGAGAACTATTACACTGATGTAGACCAGAAAAATGCTGACATTGAGGACTGATGATTTCTATTACTTTTATGAGAGGTTCAAGAGGTTTTAGATTGGCAGTATTCAAGCCATTAAAGGAATGTTCTGGGTTCAGTACAAGTTAAAGGACTTACATGACTTATTTAGTAAAATGGTTTATTATTTGAACTATAAAGTTTTCTAAATCAGTGATAGACTGATGCTGTAAATTATATTAGCCAGGTCGAAATTTGGCCATATAAATTGTTTTGAAATGATTTGCATTGGCCGCTAATCATGCTCGTTTGGCCGATAAACAGAAGGATTAGCTATTGTGTAAAAATATATTGGTTTAATATTAGTGTATACTGTATGTTTACATCTCTATGTATATGTACATACTGTAGTTGTAATACACCAGCACACATGACCTTAATCACCACCTACCTTACTCTTCCGTTCCACATCATTAAATGGAACTGACTGCAATGAATGTGTCTGACACAGAACAACTATATTGTGGTTATGGGGATCAAATTTCTGATTAAAAGGGTTAATGTGGAAGCAGATTAAACCTAAAGGGCCACATGTTAGCTTTAAAGTAGGCTTTGTAGCAATCATCCACCATGCACGTTTATCGATCAAGGCAGATTCCAAATTGATGGCATATGAAACATGGTGTTTTTATGTGTTCTGTATTTACTGATGGATCAGAAAATGGTTTACGATTCAGTTGCGCCTACTCTTTTCTTGAAGTAGTCAACTTTTCCAACTCTTTCAGCTATTATTCATTCAGTCTGAAAAGAGAGGCAGGAGACAGACTAATCAGATATGTGTCTATTCCATCCATGCAGTGTTCCGTGAAATAGAGATGGAACTGGGTAGCTTTGAATGCTGGTTGCTTTCTGTGCCTTCAGCAAAGATGGGTTGAGAGAGAGTTGGTCAGCTTTCTAAAATAGCACAGTCTGTACCAAGGCTATCAGATGGTGCACAGGGCAGAGAGATACACAGTAGTATTGACTGAAGCATTTGGGGGAAAATAAGAAACAGTTATCGACACTGTCATCAGCGCAAAATATAAACATGGAGAGAAATAAAAAACAGAGGTCAGTAAATCTGCTGCTTTCTGCTTGAGCTGGACTTCTCTAGTTTAAAATTCCCTTAGAACTATTTTTCTGCTGAACTCCACCACCTCTCAGCAAAAGAGAAACAGGAAATGGAGGGGATTATCAAATAAAATATACAGCATGTTTTGTGTTGTAAAAGAGAAACTATAATAATAAAAATTATATTTTGACTGCTAATCAATCAATCAATCAATCAATCAATCAGTATGTCTATCTGTCTATAATCCCTCCAGCATTTTCTGTGGATTACCCTGGGACTGTTACCTCTTAAATAAGAATAAGAATATAACAAAATATCTCAAATTCAAGGGCCAAAAAACAAAAACCAAATCTGTAATTGAAAAACCCATAATGATAGCCCACTATTCTGAATTGTCAGGGGTACTAGTTCTTCTCCATGCTTATGGTATTTACAGCCCTGTGCAAGAGACAATACTATTCATTGATTTGGTATACTCAATGGCTCAATGACATTTTCACAGTAGAGACCAAACACATTGTAAAAGTTAGTTGTGTTGTTGATTAGATTAAACTATTAAAATATGGGGGGCTGGGTAGCTCAGTGAGTAAAGACGCTGACTACAACACATGGTGTCACGAGTTCGAATCCAGGGTGTGCTGAGTGACTCCAGCCATTTCTTCTAAGCGATCAAATTGGCCCGGTTGCTAGGGAGGGTAGAGTCACATGGGGTAACCTCCTCATGGTCGCTATCATGTGGTTCTCTCTCTGCGTGGCGAGTTGTGCGTGGATGCTGCAGAGAATAGCGTGAAGCCTCCACATGTGCTGTGTCTCTGTGTTAATGCGCTCAACAAACCACGTGAAAAGATTTGTGGATTGATGGTCTCAGACGCGGAGGCAACTGGGATTCGTCCTCCGCCACCCAGATTGTGGCGAGTCACTACGCCACCATAAGGACTTAGCGCGCATTGGGAATTGGGCATTCCAAAAAGGGGAGAATAAAAAATAAACAAACAATTAAAATATAATTTAATTTATAGCCATTCTTGAGGTAAGAGTTGGAAGAGGAAGGTGAAGGTTCATGTGGCACATTTCAATGGCTGCCTTTTACTACTTCATAGTCACAATAAAGGCATCAATTTCACAAGCCACTCTTGTCAGATCAATTGCGTCTGCAGTTTCGATGTGTGTTTACTCTACAAAATGCTAAATTAGATTATGTGCGGTAGGGGGCCTGAGCATGGATAAAAAAGCTTCATAAATCAATCCCTCGTTGGAACAGCGTTCTGGAAGTGCTGATCTTGAGCATGTGTCCTCTAATTACTCTGATGGGAGCTTGCTAATGGGCAAAGAGCTGGCCTTGTGCTTACTGTGAAAGCTCATTAATGTCACTGTCACGTCATAGGTCCCGGGGCCCTAAGATCAAGTCCAGGGAGTAGGGATGGCCCCTAACCACCCCTGCTTCCCCCTGCTCCAGTACATGAAACAATCTTGCTCCCTGTCTAATTGCTCTCTAAATTATTAACCTCAATGAAAGGGGACAGTGTCCCATTTGACCCTGCTTATATAACTGAAGGTTTGGGAGCTACTCCTTCATGACAAGTGTGTGGATGCATGCATATTTAACCATCTGTGGAAGATTTGCCATTTGCACAGGTTATTACTCTCTTTGACCTCTTGTATGAACATCTGCATATTTCTTTTTCCAAGTTGATCCCAGCCTGGGAGAATCTGTAACTGCAAAATGGGTAAAAGTGCACTGGGTTCTGAAATGTAATTAACTTGTGAATTAGGGTGAATTAATTGCAGCTGTGTGTGTGTGTGATTGTATTGTGAGGCCTCCACAGGTAAAGATAAAGCACTGCCGAAGACTGTGAGTAATTATGTTTGTTTTTTAATACCGTTGTTTTGGCGTAATTGCCAATTCCAGCATGCCCACACACCTGCAAGAACAAATGTGATGTATTCAACAATTCAATAGTACAGGTTTACACATTACAATGGATAAGCAATTCCTTCATGGTGACCTATATTTTAAATTATTCACTAAGTTATACATTAATAATAGATAAATTCTACTGTCTCTTTAAATAGCTTGCAAATGTCACATGCTCTGTTTTAAGGTGCCATGTTGAACCAGCATGTTTTTCATCACCTGTGTGAAAAAAACAAAACATTACTAATAATAAGGTTATTCTGAGTTTAAGTTTCAACGAGTGTTGAGGGAGCTACTTTGAAACTCCCAAGCTAGAAGCTAATCATGATCTAAATTAATTAAACTACAGCTTTTAAAAAGTATGGGAAATATCTTTTGTAAACTATTGTATAATTAAATTTATGGTTGTTCACAGTGGCACATTCTCACAAGAACTGGTATTGTTTAGCGATACAAACGCAACATGAACCCCCCACCCCCACAAGATTCTCACATAGCTCATTAACGCAAAAAAAAAAAAAACACTAATACAACAACAGAACAGTGCTAAAACAAAATGCAACAAATATGCGAGCAACAGTGAACGAGTTTCTCTCATAGCGCTCATGAATGCACAACAAAACAACGCTAAAATCAAAACAATCAGTGGCGAATTCTTAGAGACTACAGATATAGGTCTTTCCCCTCCCATTCCAAACATTCTGTAGTGCATTGGAAAATTTTCTTAATTGTATGTCCCAAGAACACCAAAACCATCCCTTTGGATGTGTAATGTATGTGATCTAGAGCATTGGCTGACAGAATTGTGTTTATTGTCTTGTGTCTGTTCGACTGTGATTATTTTGTCTGGTTCACTGAAGCCAAAGAAGTGTCAGGATGTATGTTTATGATTCTTTGGTAATTATCAAAAGTGACAGCCCTACAGTAGCACCCATTTTACTAAACACAGACAAACAAGACATAAATGCCCACCTTTTCATATGCAGTCTGAGCTCATGGATCTGTTGTTTTCAAATAACAATTAGCTAGTTAGAGTCTTTGGAGATATTTTTCTAATATATTCTTCCTGTTTTATTGGGTTTATTCGTCTTTCTCTATCGCTCTTTATATCTGGCTCACTCGCTCTCTTCCTCTTGAGCTCAGCTGAGTCAATCGATTCACAACATCATTTGAAGTGGATAGTTCATTAAGCAATGCAAATTGGAAAATGAAGTGAGCTCTTTAAAAATGTCACGACAAGCACCTCTCCTGTCATCAGTGACAATCAGAACTTAAAGTTGATACTAAAAGATTAGTCTATAAATGTTTATATATTTGAACATTTACTTTATGAAAATTCAAAACAAAAAAAGGCTAGTTTTCCGGTAAAAATATATTTTTTTAAGTAAAATGGCATAATATATTAAGTGTTGTTTTCCGATAAATCCAACCAAATGTTGTAAATGTTATGAAGAAAAAATGCCAATGGAGTAAGAAGAATAAACATATTTTTTGCAGTGAAATATTTCAGTAGGCCATTTTGAGGTATTAGGTATTTTATTTCTCTTAAAATGTTTAAACACTCTGGCACTTTTGAGTATTGTTTATCTGACAGAAGACAGGGGGAGTGTTCAGGAAACCTGTTGGATTTTTTGCAAATCCATTTGGTGACACTAGCAGCACAGACATTGTACACTTTGCCTTTAAAGAACCACATAAAAGACAAAACCACACAAAACCAAGATCTAATGGGCTGATTTCCCCACAGCTTTCTGCCTTTTGACTGATGTGCACTTTCAGCTTTGATTTGGTTTGAGAAGAGTGGGTGGTTGACAGCAATCACACTGCACAATTTTCACGATTGATTGATTACCATGTCAGTAGAGTTTCAGTTCACATTTTGTCATATTAACAGCCGAATATACTTAGGAAATATACTCAAAATTTGCAAGGTTTTGATTCTGTTCCAGCGGTTTTTACACATCAAACTTCAAGTAGGATTTGAATATGTTCATACCGTACTAGAGTTCACAACTGTAACCCAGACAACCTGTGTCCGGAAAAACAGCTTTCACAGTAACCAAACTCTTACGTCAAATAGACTTGGGTCCACACCAATAGTTCCAGTGTGAAAGTGCCCTTAGAGACTAGTGTTTGAAAATAATACTTTACTTTTAGGCCACAAAACGCACTTGAGGTCAGAGTATTCTAAGAGATGGTATATTGCTTTGTCAGCTCACTTTTGCAGTCCCTATGTAATTCTCCACATCTCCTCTCTTTCCTCCACAAAGTCGCCCGTGTCCTCCTGCTGAGACATTCTCCAACTGAGAGCTTGCAGATCCCATCTCTGCAATTTAGCATGGAATTCATTGCTCTTTGGAGCAACATAAAAGCTGTATTACAGCCATAAAGACTTTTAGCACTTCCTCTCAGTGTGTTTTCATCCTCCATTTAATGCAAACAGCGGTGGCTAGCATTTCTGAATGGATCCTCAGCAGGTTCCTCCTGATTGTCTCCAGGTTTCTTCACCTTTTGATTTTAAATTTTTTTTTTGCTACTTAGAATTCTGATTGTTTGATAGTGATCAAGGCAACAAGACAATTATACAGAGGATATGACTTAAAAATATGCTGTGATTCTGCAATTTAAAACTCACTCCTGTACAAAAATGTACCAGGGTAACCATATTTTCTGCCAACAAATCATATTTATCATTTTTGTTGCTACTGTAGTATCATAAATTATTAAAGGATCTCTCCTGTAAGACATCATTCATGGTTTTATCTCAAGACATTTTCTGATTTTCATCCCTAAAACGCTCTTTTGAGTGGAACTACTTTCTTCCGCCACATATTCAGCATCTTGTTTTAATACAGTCGGAGCCTTCGTTGCTAATTCGAAAACGTCAAGTTAGAACTAGCAACAGATGCTTGAGCTCTCGAGGACTTGCTGGAGTAACAAGTTAGTGCATTTATGCATGTGTGTGCGAGTTCGCATTTGAGGGATCGAAGAGAGAAACTCAGAAAATGAGAAAGATCACTTCTGGGATTACCTTTTTGTTGCAGCTCTGGTCACAAGTGACATAGTTTCAAAATTGCCAAGATGCGTGCATTTTTTCATCCTCACTGAGATGCAGGAGTGCTCTGACATGACAACTCTGTTTTTCTCTGTTTGGGCCTTAAGTGTGTGTGTTACGTGTATAGTGTGTGTGTGTGAGAGAGAGATTTCAGATAATAGAAGGAACTGTTGTATTGATCATGTGCTTCTAGCTTTAATACAGCTCAAGCTTTCCTTGCTAATTCGAAAACGTCATGTTTGTTTTCATAGGATGTGCTGCTTTTAAGCACTTATTGGAGAAACAAGCTTGTGTGTGTGTCTATTTTCCTGTTATCTACAATAATAAACAAAACAGAAGTCCTGTGACCAAGTATCAGTATTTATTTGTTTTATGTTTCTATTATCTGCAGTTATAAATAACGAAAAAGTGCCTGTGAAGAAGTAGGCCTGACAATATTCAGTCAATATGTATTTTATCAGCATGAAATGTAAAAGACTGTGATGATGAGAGCTGACGTCTTTCCCAGCCTTTTGAAACTTTTTGAGGACGGACCTGAATACATCGTTAGATGATCTGAATTCCGTTTGCCCAATGATGTTATATCTAGAAATGTAATGGTTTAGTCCAGCTCTTAGGGAGAGTAAACTTGACACTGAATACTTTGTGCCCGTTGTGCTTCTGACTGTGGCATAGAAAGCTCACAGCTGGGTATTTAGGCCGTTTGCCCCCTCTCTCTCTACCTCTTCCACATAAGTATGTTTGGATTTAAGCCAATCGTTAAAAACATTTACTCCCCAAACTGTTGTTTTTTGGTGTTTACTTCATGTTTTTCACCCTCAAGCCTGTCTAGCTGTTCATCGCTGATTGTTTTATGTCACTTGCTGTTGCTGGTTCCCTTTTACGTTCTCTTTCATTGGTAATTTTTTTCATCTGGACAGGTTAATTCAGCTGCTGCCCAGTTGTTGAAATTTTCATACTTTGAATATTTATGGAAAGTTATTTCTGGAAAATTGAAATTGTCTGTCATTGTGTTTGATGTTTGATCTGTATGCTGTGGTGGACTGTAGGCTAGCCTATAACTTTTCCGTCATTTCAGTTAACTTGGCGGAGTGATATGTAACTGTTATGCGGTCAAGACCTGGAACTACTTCCAATAATTTTTCCTTGAAAAATAATTGCACACCTTAGAACGTCCGTCAACCAATCAGAATCAAGCATTCAACAAACCCGTGGTATAATACCAAGTAAGACAAATAAAAAATATCTAAGATAAAAAAATATGTAAAATCAACCTAATAAAATCAGTTTAACTGCTGCCTGAAAGGGATATTTCACCCAAAATGTTGAATTATCTCCATATTTACTCATGACATCCAAAATGTGTATGACTTTCTTTTTTCTGCTGAACACAAAGATTTTTAGAAAAATATCTCAGCCCTGTAGGTCCTCACAATGCAAGTGAATGGATACCAACATTTTGTTGCTCCAAAATGCACAAAAAGGTTGAATAAAAGTAATACATATGACTCCAGTGGTTAAATCTATATCTTCAGAAGTGATATGAAAAGTGTGTTTATTCTACCTTTTTGTGCATTTTGGAACAACAGCATTTTGGTATCCATTCACTTGCATTGTGTGGGCCAACAGGGCTGAGATATTCTTCTAAAAATATTTGTTTGTGTTCAGCAGAAAAAATAAAGACATACACATCTGGTATGGCATGAGAGTGAGTAAATGATGAGAACTTTCAATTTTTGGTAAAACTTTCCTTTAAAGTTTGAGTTAAAATCAAAGTCGTTTCATTGTACTTTTTTTAACCACTTTGAATTAACTTTTTGATAAAGAGACTCAAAAGAACTCAAAACTGATGTAGAAATGACTTTATTACGACAGCAATATGTAGTTACATTTATTTGTAATAATAGTCAGAATAAACAATGATTCCACAAAGTAAAATAGGAAATTCACCTAAATATAGGCTTATTATGAGTGCAAGCAACTTTTCAACTTGGTGAATTAATACAGTATAGAATGTTCTATCACGGGTATGAGTATTTGCATTTTACAACGGCTTTGAATGTTACTCATCCCATTAGATTTTATAGCCAGAACTTTCCGTTTTATACAACTAAAACTATAGTAACTTTGTTACTTTTGTAGAAACTATGTTTACCATAATATTTCAATGGTATCTCTTGGTACACCAAATTTCAGTCTAAAAAAAGTGATCTTGATTAATTTTCAAGAAATCTAATCTAAGACTATTTTCATGATTCGTGTGTCAGTTTAACTCTGACTGCTCAGCATTAACTTCTTTAACACATGACTGCATATGCTCCTGTCATCTTCTTAACCACTAGCTGCTCAGTCCTGATGAGTCTGACGTAGATCCGCAGGCACTTTCTGAATGCCAGGGCTGTTACAATGCCTCTAATTATATTGTGTCTGTTGCCATCAATGTGCTGCCGCTCTAGACAGGGTACCTTCACCTCTGTCACCCTGTTGTCCTCCCGTCATGTTCAGTGAATCAGCGGGCGAGTGTGCTATATAAAATTTCTTTGCTTCACTGGTTCTTGTTTTCGGATAATCAAGTAAGGATGCTTATTCAGTGGCAAGTGTTTCAAAATAACATTTGAAGATCACCCGGTCAATAAAGTAAATGTGCATCTCTCCTGTCTGTCTGTTTCTCACTGTCTCTCTTTCACTTATTTAAAGGGTTAGTTCACACAAAATTTTAATTACATGTGAATGCCAAATGTGAATCCCATAATTTACTCACCCTGAAGCCATACAAGTTGTATATGACGTTCTTCTTTCAGCCAAACACAATCAGAGTTATATTAAAAAATATCCGGCCGTCCGCGTATGACGTAGGCGTAGTGTAAGCTCCGGTGAGAAGTGACAAACGCAAAAGCTCAGAGGATAGAGGAAGCCAATGAACGGCCGTTACCGGAAACCAGTGATTATAGGTTATAAAGTTATAAATATGGATATTATTCTTACAAAAATGCATCGCTTTACTTCAAAAGGCCTTTATAAACTCCCTGGAGCCGTATGGATTACTTTTTTGGTAGATGGATGTGCTTTTTTGGGCTTCAAAATGTAATGTACCATTCATTCCGATTATAAAGTATGGAAGAGCCAGGATATTTTTTAATATAACTCCGATTGTGTTTGGCTGAAAGAAGAACGTCATATACAACTAGGATGGCTTGAGGGTGAGCATATTATGGGGTAATTTTCATTTTTGGGTAAACTAACCCTTTAAGTCTGTTGATGCGATGGGTTAGAGGTCACTTTATTTCCTTTCGGATGGCAATGATGCTGGCTACTGTACATTCATAGTGTAATACTAGCATACTATATACACTGAATATGGCCTAATGTTATTTTGTTTTTTTTTAAATCATGAGAAACCGATTGTGGTGAAATGTAGTTATTTCTCTGTGTGTCTGCTGTTTTAATGACCACCTAGCTAACCACTTATCATTGAGCCCTAGTCGGCAGGGGGCGGTGTATATAAAGGTGTTACTAGGGTGAAAGGGTGTTGCGTCATTCTCACCTAGGGATGCAAAATTCAGGGAATTTTTGAATTTGAAACTTTCTATGGGAATTAACAGGAATATATGGGAATAAACTGGAATATATATTGGAATTAACGGGAATTAATGGGAATAAACTGGAAATTTGCAAAATTACAGGTTAGCCTATAACAGGGAACTTAAATGTAGTTAAAAAAAAACTAAAAAAAACATCTTGCAGCATAATCTTGGTTAAAACAACCAGATTTAATGCAAATTCAGTTGAAATTCTACCCTGCTCATTCCTCAATCACATGCACACAGCACACTATTTACTGCAGGCTACTTACTACAGCACGACTATTGAAGCAACACTACTGCATTTAAGCCCAAGGACTATATCCAGTCAAGCAATTTTGTTATGATATTACTAGGGTAAATATATTTGATCTATGGTATTAAAGTTTAACGAGCTTTAACTAAAGCTTTTAACTAAATAAAAATGTGTTTATACAGTTGCTAGCTAGACAGTAAATCAGATATGCTAAATATAAGCTAGCTAACACCTATTAACATTTCATTGACAATTTAAGAGGCTAGCTTTCATGGCACTAGCTAGCTCAACTGTGATGCTGTTTCTTCTGCCTTCTGCTAGCCAGTTTTCTTTTATCATACAAGAAATTAAGTTAAAGTTTGATTTAGCATGCTGATGGAGGAGTGTTCATCTATTCATCTAGCCTATTTCTATTCATTAGTCCAGCATCAATTGTAAAATATTTTTACCATTCCAGAATATTCCAATTGTTTAGCTAACTATTTAAATATCTATGCATGGCATTAGTGTTTTTTTCCAAGCTTTTTCTAATCTTATTCTACAGAACAATGCCACATGCGCCATCTGATGTGTGGATACATTTCGCCTCAGTCAATGCAGAAGGAAAGGCTGTGTACATTTGCAAATACCTATGTTAAGAATGCCACAAAGATGCAGCAGCATATAGCCAAGTGCCAAATGTTTTTTCAATATATCCAAAATTCCCCAGTTCAAATTCCCATGGAAATTTAATGGAAATTTTCCTCCCCTTTGCAACCCTATTCTCATCTGATCGCATTTCTGGAATTCCGCAGCGCTTTATGAGGAGTATGTGTTTGCCGTTTTGCATTTTTTGTTGTTGGTGTTATAGACTTGCTAAAAGTAATCTTCCTCGTGAAGCTGGTGTTTGCTCAGATGTTGCTGCATTACGGTTCTCTGCACTAAAGAATTGCGTGCCTTATTGCATGGTGAATCGTTGGGTGACCGCTGCTGCCTGCATGGTATGTGCATTATCTATTTATACGTGTTTTTGGTGCATTGTGCGGGTTATTGGGTGTATGATTCGTATTACCCTTTTGTCTAGTGATCCGGAAGGTGTTGGCTGCCGGAGAGCTGATGCGGTCTGCCTGGTTTGGTATGTAAAACCCACTCATGTCTCGGTGGCCCTCGTAAAGGTATGTTCAATAGTTTTGTCATAACCTTCTTGGTATTTTAGGTGTTTAAACCAACCTGTGAGCATGTCTGTTCTTTTGTTTTAGGCTTTGCATGGCTTACAGCATGGCTTGCAGCTTCAACACTGCTGTTTTGCTTTAATTGGGTTGTTTTGTTTTAATAGTTTAGTTTTGCTGTTGTTTTGATTGTCATGCCCCAACTGTTTGTCTTTAAATGTGATTATTTTGTTTTTTTGGTTGGAGCAATCTTGCCTTCTGTTTTCTTTTGTATTATTTATTTTGATTGTTTCTGTTCTGTTGGATGTTGTGTATCTTTATTGATTGTTTTTGTTGGCATTCAAATTTAATGTTCTTCTGTTTTATTTTCTTGGTTTATGTATTTTATTTTATTGGCCATTAATATAATAATGAACAGCCTATTACTTAATTGTAAGATAATTTCTTTTTTCTTTCTTTCTTTCTTTTTTTCCTTTCAGGAGCTGGGGGCCTGGAGAAGGCAGACTAGCTGTCCCCATGTGGTAGTGGCTCTCTTTTTACCAAGGTTGTGTGGATTTGCAGTTCATTTCTCTGTAGTGTGTAAGTGTGGTGGTGCACTTCTGTGTACTTATTATTATAGGCATTAGTGAAGTCCTGCATCTAGCCTGCCTCTATATTGGTAAGCCCCAGCTCTGTTTTGCTTTTTGTCTATTTGATAAATTTGTATTAGGTCGCAGCAGCTTGTTGACGGTTGCCTTCATTGATCCTTTTATGCTTGCTACATTGCATTTGACAATTTTTAACAGTTTAACTATTCAATAAAGATCTACACTTTTATTACTGATGTATCCACATCTCCTGGCCTTTTTGTGAGGAATTGAACCTGTGTGTGTCCTTGGGTCTTTTTCCCAGGAAGTTAACCCTGGTTGGCGTAGTCGTTACCTGCTGAATTAGCAGAAAGATTTACGTTTATTAATAGAGAATTTCTTTAACCCACCCAACTCCACTTTGCCAAACAATGATAAACGTTTTACACAGTAGTATACTAAATTGTTGTCACCTCATTATGTGCATGTTTGTTAGTGTACGGTTAACTCAGAAATAAAATATAATTTTATGTTTTTATTCCAATTTTGTGTAATAAATTACTTAACATGTAAATTTACGTTTTCAGTGCAAAGGCTTTCAAACTGTAAATTTGACACACAAAATATGTTAAATATCATGTCTAATATTAGTCCTTTACATCTTTATTACAGAGAGACTCAATATTGTGTTGCTAAGTGCTTGTGATCAGTGGATTGACAAGCAATTTATTTAGTAGGACTGATAACCAGATTTGCTCTGGCTTTCCCATTTAATTGTTTTTAGATGCCTTTGTATGCCAACAATATCACATGCCTGTCTGCATTGGAAGCATTTTTGGCATTGAATAAAAGCATCTTTGCACTGAAGGACACAACTTGATAAATCTGACTGGGGTTACAGACTAATCTGATCCATCCTGTTGCATTTATGATAATGTATTTGGACTTTTCTTAGAAAGCATCTAGATTGATGTGCACAGCAAATGTCAATTGGTGCCATATATGGAACCTAGTTGGAAAAATCGGATTACTTGTAATGATTTGCCAAATAGATTTAGAAAAATCAAATGAACTGAACGACTTCTTTCTTAGGTTCGAGACTAAAGATTTTTCCTCGGAAAATGGCGATGTACTAGAGACTGTCTCTTGTGATGAGAAGGTAAGATTGGAGGTTGCATTAGATACAGTTGAATTACTTTTTTAAGGAGTTTATATGTGGAAATCAACAGGACCTGAAGGCATCTCTGACTTTCTATTGTGCCCTGTTTTCCAGAAATCCTTGGACACCCAAGAAAAAAGCTACTATCATTCCTGTGCCTAAAAAGCCTAGTCAGTTGAGGATAATGATATTAGGCCTGTGGCTATGATTTCAAATATAATTAAATGCTTTTAACACTTTATGGTATCTGTCCTCAAAGAAGGTGTTAATTCACTACTTGACCCTCTTCAATTTGCATATAAGTGAGGTCAGAGCACAGATGATGCCCTTAAAAGTGTTATTAATTTGATAACTAAGCATTTAGAGAACCCACAAGCCTATGCATGATTACTTTTTGTAGATATTAGCTCTGCTTTTAACCCTCTGGGGTCTGAGGGTGTTTTGGGCCCTGGAGAAGTTTTGACATGCCTTGACATTTGTGCTTTTTTCAGTTGATTAAAAACACATTAATGGCTAAAGTCTGATAACACTGTATTCAGCACAAACTGGGCTACAATAATATGTGAGCAACATGTGTCGACCCCAGAGGGTTAATACTCTTCAACCTCATCTGCTTATTTCAGAAACTGAAAGAGATGAATGTTAATCCTTTTTTTTATAAAGTGGGTTTATTAATTTTTAACTAATCATACAAAACAGGTAAAGGTTAACAATTCCTTCTCTGATGTTAAAGTGGTAAATGCACCTCAGGGGTGTGTCAGCTCCCCTGTTTTGTATAGTTTGTATACTAATGACTGTATTAGTAGCCTGGAAAATAACTCTCTGATGATACTGTTATTTTAAGTATAATGTACAGGAATATTTGTTCTCAAGGGTATTTTACAGTTTTGTACAGTGGTGTGACAGTAATTGTTTGTTCCCTATCTCTCACTCATTCAACGTTGTGTCGATGTAGTGACACTAGGGGTCGCACTTGGGAGCCCCATACACCTCTGATCTTTGAGAAAAGGCCAATGGGAATTGGCGAGTGGAATTTGCATGCCACTCTCCTGGACATACGGGCATGAAAGGAGCTTGCTTGCAACCACTCATTCAGATATTTCTTTGGAGCCGATTGGTTGTGTTCAGCAGGCTGAATTTCTCTAATGATCCAATCACCTCTGAAGTGCCAAAGCTGTTCCAGCGGTTTCTCTAAAGGCTAAAATAGTCTATTCTTCTAACTAAAAGAGTATATTTTATATCTAGTGTCTTTTTAAAGATGCCTTTCCATCTGTGTATTATTCCTGGATGCAGTCGTTATCTCTCCACTTCTGATGGCCACGATCGCTGTCTCACGTGCTTGGGCGCTGCCCACGCAGAGACATCGTTCGTGGATGCGTCATGTCCTCATTGCGAGAACATGACCATGGCAACGTTGCGGTAGCGTCTTTCCTTCGTTAGAGGGAAAGCCACCCCAGCGGCTCCCCACCTCGGTCCTTCTACCTACAGGTATGAGGCTGGGACCTCAATTCTGTGCCAGGAAACCCCCCACGGACCTCCCATTCCCCAGCACGCTCATTTGCCCCGGTCGAGTTCTGTGATGAGACCACCGGCTCGTCTCAGGCTGAGTTCGTGATCTCATTTAAGCGAAGAGGATGAGCTCTCTATCGCAGCAAACTGGAGAGCGGGCTTCTCCATTCTGACACATTCTGTCCCATCCTCGGGTGCTGTCACCCAGTTGCAGGCTGACACGGAGGTGACGTCCATGCTTGCCCAGGCGGCTGTGAGCGTTGGGCTGGAGTGGAACCCTCCACTCCCCCCTGAAACCTCTCGGCTCAACGATTGGTTTCTGGGATCAGAGCGCCACTCACAGCCACACCCCACCCTGTTTCCTTTCTTCCCGGAGATGCATGATGAGCTCAAAAATTCGTGGAGGGCACCTTTCACTGCCTCCTGGGCCCTGACCAATGGCAGCTCTTTACCATACATCTGCAGAGCAGCGGGCTGGGTAACACCCACCTCACACCTTAGTGAGGTTTTACAACCTCCAGGTTGAGTCGGTCTCATCCTGTGTGTTTTCAGGTACGAGCAGGTACTTTTGCCAGACAGCTGGCCGGGTGTACCGGGTATAATTTCACCTCCCGGAGTTGAAGACGTGCTCTTTTTATTAAAATATTATAAGCATAGATGCCATTCAATTTATTGCAGAGATATAAATCATGATCAATGTTTCTGGTTTTTGGTTCCGGCAGACTGAACTAAAGCAGCCTAATTGTGGGTTGGAGGATAAATTAGGTGTATGCCTGGCTAAATAGATGAGTCTTTAGTCTAGAGTTAAACTGAGGTCTGCATCTTGAACAGTGTTAGGGAGACTATTCCATAGTTTAGGCGCCAAATATGAAAAGAATCTACCTCCTTTTGTGGATTTTGATATTCTAGGAACTATTAACAGGCCAGAATTTTGCGTAATGAATGTGATGGAAAATAGCGTGGTAGAAGGTCACTTAAGTACTGCGGAGCTAGACCATTCAAAGCTTTGTATGTAGTTAACAGAATTTTTTAAATAATATGGAATTTAACAGGTAGCCAATGTAATGATGATAAAATGGGGCTAATATGATCATATTCCTTGGTTCTCGTTAGCACTCTGGCTGCTGCATTTTGAACCAATTGAAGATTATTAATTGATCTTGCTGGACATCCTCCGAGTAATGCATTACAATAATTTAGTCTTGAGGTCATGAACGCATTAATTAGATTTTCGGCATCAGCAACAGAGAGCATGTGCCTTAATTTAGCAATATTTCTTAGGTGGAAGAATGCTGTTCTACAAACATTGGTAATTTGATTTTCAAAGGACAGATTGATATCAAATATAACACCTAAGTTCTTCGCTGTTGAAGATGATGTAACTGTACATCCGTCGAGAGTCAAATTATATTGTACTAGCTTATTTTTTAGAGTTTTTTGGTCCAATAATTAGTACCTAAACCATGCTAATGTTTTATGACCTAAACCATGCTAATGCAACTCCAGAAATGGCAACATAATTCTCTAGCCTATTCAACAGAATGTCATGATCTATCCTGTTGAATGCAGCACTAAGATCTAAAAGCACTAGAAGAGAAATGCAGCTGCGATCAGATGATAAGAGCAAGTCATTTGTAACTCTGATAAGTGCAGTCTTTGTACTGTGATGAAGCTTAAATCCTGACTGAAATTTCGTATATACTATTTCTCTGTAGAAATGATCATATTTGGGAGGATCCTTCCTTTTCTAGTATTTTTGAAATAAACGGGAGATTTGAAATCGTTCTATAATTAGCCAGTTGTCCAGGATCAAGTTGTGGCTTCTTAATAAGTGGTTTGATAACTGCCATTTTAAAGTTTATTGGGACATGTCCTAAGCATAGTGAGGAGTTAATAATATTAAGAAGTTCTGAAATTACAGGAGAGACCTCTTTTAAGAGCTTAGTTGTTATAGGATCTAACAAACATGTTGTGGCTTTTGATGTTTCGATAAGTTTTTTTTGCTCTTCATGACTTATGACAGAGAAGAATTGAAGTTGCATGTGAGGAAAATTATTAGACACCGTTTTCTGAGGTGCTATGACAGATGATTGCATAATTCAAATTTTATTTCTGATTTTTTCAATTTTATCTGTAAAGATATTCATGAAGTCATTACTGTTGTGCTGCGACATAATATCTGGTTCTGTTGAGGGTTTATTCCTAACCAATTTAGCCACAGTACTGAATAAACATCTAGTATTGTTGTTGTTCTTTTCTATGAGTTTACAAAAATATGCTGACCTGGCAGCTTTTAGTGCCTGTCTGTAGCTATAGACATTATCCTTCCATGCACCACGAAATACTTCTAATTTAGTATTTTTCCACATGCGCTTCATTTTCCAAGCTGCTCTTTTGAGAGCATGAGTGTGATAATTGTACCATGGTGCAGGGCTTATTTCTTACATTTTTTTAATCAAAGTGGGGCGACAATATCAAGAGTGCTAGAGAAGACTGCATTTATATTTTTGGTTATTTCATCAAGTTCTTCTGGGCTTTGGAGTTTATTGAGTGTGGATCTGGAA
Source organism: Xyrauchen texanus (assembly GCF_025860055.1). Taxonomy (NCBI): domain Eukaryota; kingdom Metazoa; phylum Chordata; class Actinopteri; order Cypriniformes; family Catostomidae; genus Xyrauchen; species Xyrauchen texanus. The sequence continues at coordinate 29,890,381 of NC_068310.1, read as the reverse complement.
GATTGTTAGTTAAGCTATCTTTAGTGGTCGAAAGAATAGTTCTATCTGAATGATAGCGTGGTGTAGATTGAGTAACATTAGCTGATTGCAGCATACAAGAGACGAGGTAATGATCCGAGATGTCATCGCTCTGCTGCAGAATTTATATATTATCAACATCAACCCCATATGACAGAATTAAATCTAGCATATGATTATGGCGATGAGTTGGTCCTGTTACATTTTGTCTGACTCCAAGAGAGTTGAGAATATAGATAAATGCTAATCCCAATGTATCATTTTCATTATCTATGTGAATGTTGAAATCACCAACAAAAAAAGCTCTATCTACAGTAACTACAAGATCTGATACAACATTTGCAAATTCACCAAGGAAATCAGATTAAGGCCCGGGTGATCTATACATTGTAGCAAGGACAAAAGACGACAGAGATTTTTTATTTATATCTGACGGTGTCACATTAAGCATTATTAGTACAAAAGATTTACATTTATATCCTGTCCTCTGAGTAACACCAAAAACTTGTAAATGTAAATTGTAGCAACACCTCCTCCTCAACCCTTCAGACGAGTCTCATGTTTATAACAATAACCTGGGGGAGTAAATTCATTTAAACTAATATATTCATCCGGTTTAAGCCAGGTTTCAGTCAAACAGAGTGCATCCAATCTATGATCTGTAATCATTTCATTAACAATTAGTGCTTTGGTAGAAAGAGATCTAATGTTTAGTAGCCCTATTTTTATATGATGTGTATTTTTAATTTGTTTGTTTTGTTCAAGTTTGACCTTAATCAGTTTTTTTCTAAATGATTTACTGAGGGTATTGTGTTTGGTAGTTTGGGGAACAGACACAGTCTCTATGAGATATCTAGGTGATATCCAGTCTCTATGTGTTGTAGTTTATGTGACCTGTGTCTCAAGGCAGCTAGCAGACGTTCAGATTAACCAGTTTGTCTGCTTCCTGACCTGGGTCGCAGTTAGTCAAATACTATCATTATTAAGACTACGAGCCAAATTACTAGAGAGGAGAGCGGCACCTTCCTTGGAGAGATGGAGTCCGTTTCTCTTTAGCAGGTCAGGTCTACCCCAAAAACTCTTCCATTTGTCTATAAATCCTATTTTACTCTTCAGACACCACTCAGACATCCAGCCATTCAGTGACACTAATCTACTATAAACCTCGTCACCACAACGAGCAGGGAGGGGACCAAAGCATATTACAGTGTCTGACATTGTTTTTGCAATTTTGCACACCTCTTTTCATTCATATTTTTTTTTTTTTCATTCATTCATATTATTTTTATTGCTCCATGGTAAAACACAAAACATTTCATTTTCTTCTTTACATAATTTAAATTCCCATGTGCAAAAGGGAGCAGAAAGAAGATAAAATCTTATAATATCTGTCCCCTATTCCAAAATACAAAATAACTTTCTTAAGCAGCTTACAGCCAAAATTACACTGACAAAAAACAATGTTGGTTTAAATAACAGCAATTCATGCAGTATAAAAAAGCAGGCAATGCCCAGACAGCAAAACAACAAGTAATCCAATACATATAGAAAAAAAAAAAACAAGACAACAACATGGATCTCACCATATTAATACTAACCGAATTTACTTTGCTTATATCTCTGCTTATGCTAACCGATATTATTAGACCCAATAAAATAAAAATAAAAAATAAAAAAACTAAACAAAACACAACAACAAACCAAACCAAACAAATCCAGAAACAACATAAACCTCACCATATTAATACTGACTGAATATACTCTGTTTATACTTATACTTAAACTGACCAATGTTACTACAACTTTTAAGATTATCATGCAATGAATTCCACAATTTTACTCCCATAACTGAGGGGCACATTTGTTTTATAGTCGTACGTGCAAATTGATGTTTAAAATTATATCTTCTCCTACTATACTCTTTTTCTAACTGATGATAATGTTGTATTATCTCTGGTAAGATTTTCAGTCTTACTTTAAACAATATTATTAGTGTTTGAAACTTAGCCAAATCTTCTAGCTTTAATATTCTGGATTTAGCAAACAATTTGCTTGTATGTTCTCAATAATTTACTTTATGAATAATTCTTATAGCTCTCTTCTGTAAAATAGATAAAGGTTTTAAATTTGTCTGATATGTGTTCCCCCATACTTCTATGCAATAAATCAAATATGGTATGATGAGTGAACTATAAAGTATTTTCATTGTTTCCTTATTTAATACCTCCTTCACTTTGTTTAAGACAAAAATATTTTGGAAATTTTTCTTTTAATGTGTGCTATGTGAGGTTTCCATGTTAATTTATCATCCATGGTTACACCAAGAAAACGAAACTCAAACACTCTCTCAATATCAACTCCATCTATGGATAAAACTACAGATTCATTTATTTTCCTATTTCCAAAGACCATAAACTTTGTCTTTTCTAAAATCAATGACAACTTATTTACATCAAACCATTTTTTCAGTTTTTTCATTTCATATTCAATAGATTCTACTTGTGCTGGACTTTAAACTTCGGTTTAAACAAGGACTTTTATTTTGATACTTATTTTTGAGTTTTCCTTAGTTTTCCTATGGCTTCCTGTTTAAAAGAGGAAGTAGGCCATATTTCTTCTGTGCTTGAGTTGTGCAAGGTGCTCCATGTGGTTGCAGACATCCAGCTTCATCTTGCCTATCAAAGCCCTTTGCAATGCAATATCTGTAAGTGACTGTTTGATTTTGTTTAGTGAGCATTATGTGTACTTTTATTGTTGTGCTATGTAATGTAGCATTTAATTCAGCATGTTTGTTACTTTTTTCTACTCAAGTTTACAAAGTATTGCTGTTTACAACTGTATTGTTGTTGGTTATTTGCCTTGTGTGTTTGAGTGTGCTCATTTTGATGATTTATCTAATTTGTGAAATGCATGTTTGTGTATTTTCTCTTCTTTGTAGTTTCACACTTTTCATGATTAAACTACATAAATTGCACCTTCGTGGAGTTTACTGTGGAAGTGTTTAGCGACTGGATAGCTGGATTGATTAAAACAGTGAGGCCAGTGACACTACTAGTTTCTGTGTATTATTTCCAGAGCTGAAGAAATTAGTATCATCTGCAAATAAAACAAACTGTACTAATTTGGAAACATCACAAATGTCATTAATATATAAAAGAAAAAGTTTAGGTCCCAAAATAGAACCCTGTGGTACCCCACATTTAATTTGCATAAGTTCAGATTTGACATCAGTTAACTGTACATATTGTTTTCTGTTATTCAGATAACTTCTCAACCAATTTAAGGCCATTCCTCTCATACCATACAAACTTAATTTAGAAAGTAAAATTTCATGATCCAAAGTATCAAATGCCTTTTTCAAATCAATAAACACTCCTACAGTGAATTTCTTTTCATCTATTGCTGTTGTTATTTCTTCAACAATCTTTAACATTATCTTTAGTGATCTCCAACTGGTCGAAGCCGGACATCGTTAGTGCCGACATAGATAACAATTTTAGAAAATCTACGTTTAGCATTAGCCAGCACTTGTACATTTTATTTGATGTCAGACGCTCTGGCCTCCGAAATGCAATTAACAACAGTGGCTGGAGTCTCAATTTTCACGTTCCTTCCAATAGAATCGCCAATAACAAGGGCTTTTTCAACATGATTCTCAGTGGGTGTATCACTGAGTGGGGTGATAAGGACCCCTAGTGTCACTACATCGACACAACATCGAGTGAGTGACAGATAGGGAATGTCCTGGTTACTTTCATAACCTCCGTTCCCTGATGGATTGAATGAGACGTTGTGTCCCTCCTGCCACAACACTGAACTGCCCGCTGAAATGGCCGGGACCTTGTCTCAGCTCCTCAGCACAAAACCTGAATGAGTAGTTGCAAGCCAAGTTGATAATATATTGAGATGGAATACCCATACTGAGAGTTTGTTTGCAAAACTGCAACAAAGGTTATATTTCCTGAGGAGATTTAGAGTATATGGGATAAGCCAGAACATTATGTCCATTTTTGAGAGTCTTTATAGATATGGAATAACAGCATGGTAAAGGAACTTATTGTTACAGTTAAAAACAAAACTTTCCTACCTTGTGCAAACTGCTATGCAAATAATAGGCTGGAAAGTAAACCGACCCATTCAAGTATTGTTTGAGCAAACTGCACTGAGGAAAGCCCAAGGAATTGTTTATTATCAGTCCCATTTTTTTTATATTAATTTTGTTTTTTGCCCTCTAGGAGATATAATAGAAAATAATCCCAATTAGTAGGTTGAATCATTTTAGGAATTATTTTGTGTCAACCTCAATCAGACTTTTAAATAAGACTACTTGAAACTTATATTTTAATGGTTTTATTGTTTTTATTTATTACATGTTGTTGTATTAGGATATTGTTGCTATGTAATATTAGTGAGTATGTTCCAGTTTTGTGTGTGTTTTGGCTGTGGATTATGAAGTCTAAAAATAAAAATATTTGGCTTATGGCCCAATAAAGTATTCTCAACAACTCAAATATAATGTTATAATATCTGAAATAAAGTCAGGGCAGATTGCTCCCTAGATATTTGATAAAGTTGGAGTGGCTAACTGCAAATACAGCTGCTGCTGGTTCCAGCATTTGTTTGGTTTTTCTTTTTAATTTTTTTTTTTGATGGATGGAAAACACTGAGCTGAAGACATGTTATCGCACTCAAGAGCAAGAGAGGTCGGCTTGTGCAGTTATTCACTTTTTGTCTTTTAGCACTCAGTCTCTCTCTCTCTCTCTCTCTCTCTCTCTCTCTCTCTCTCTCTCTCTCTTTTTTTTTTGCTCTTTGGTAGCAGGTCCGCTGTGGCAGTAAAGAAATTGAAAACCGTGACTCACTGATAAGGAGCACAATTGGGGGCCAGTCTGAGTGCTGTCAGACTGAATGCACTGCCTGAGTCAAAGACAAGCAAAAAGGAGAGAAGGACATGTCATGCACAATACTTACAGAGTTTCTCTAACTTATTGGGTAGATTTTGTCTTTTGGGTAGAAGTGTAATTGTCCAATTTTGGACTCTTTGGTCCTTAAATGCCCTTATCTAAGAGAACTGTTTGTTGACTGGTTGTTTTATAAAAACATTTTTTACAGTTTTTTTAGGCAGCGGGTCATGTTAAAAGAACTTTAACTTTCAAAAGTTCATCTCGAGATGCATTTGGTCTGTTCTATTCAATGTGCTGTCTAGTTGTTTTGTTTTTTTAGCTCATGAATGGATTTGGTCTGAACGGCACTCTGGCAGGGCAGAGGGCGGGGCTGGGTCGTGATTCCGCAAACCCGGCCCCTAATCAGGCTTATTTTCCCTCTAGAGGTCTAAAGGCCGACAGAAGATGGCAGTTACGACAGAGAGAGAGAGAGATACGGACAGCTGTCCGACACCTTTTTGTGTTTGTCTTTTTGGTTAAGTTTTATATTAAACTATTATTTATATTGTCAAGCCGGTTCTCGCCTCATCCTTTCCATTAATCCCGTTACAGGCACCTAAGGAGTTTTCATATGAAAATGCATACATTTTGCTACATATACACCGTAAACGCATAAAATAAATTTTCCTCCAATGTAAATGGAGCTTTTCAAAAATATTCTGTTTACTGCATACGTTTTCAATCTTAAATGGATTAACATGGACGTGGCCTAAAGCAGCATCCGAACTAAAACAGAGACTGAATTGAAGCATTTTACATTTTTAGTAACTTATAGAACTTTTAATAATCAATAATAATGATTTCTGTCATTATCGTGCAGCCCTACTCAACACTCCTCCTCAATTATAGTGCACAACAAACTTGACTATTGCTTACATTTGAATTATTTTAAACATATATTTGTCAAAAGTACTACAATTTTCGTTAGGTGTAGGAGGTGTTTTTTTCTTTCCAGAATTTACTTTTCCTTTGAAATTACATTTCTTCCATCTAGGAAAAGAAAATGTTTAAAGGGATAGTTCACCCAAACCTAAAATGTTCTCATCATTTACCTCATTACATTCATATATCATTTACAATTTCTCATCATGTCATCCCAAATGTATGACTTTTTTCTTCTGCAAAACTAAAACTATTTTTTAGAAGACTATCTCAGCTCCGTAGGTCCATACAATGCAAGTGAAGTGTATTCTGCTCTGAAAACGTGTGAGTGAATATGCCTATGCTTTGTGTTCATGAGCTACTCTTGATCTCTGTCAGGTTGTGGTCAAGTGTCCAAGACTGACAGCCAAGACATCTGTTGCCATCTCACTTGGGCTTTACGTAAGGTGTCTCATACAAACATAGTGAAGTGTGTGTTGTGTGTGAATAATGAGCATCCAGCTAGAGCTCCTCAGGGACAGGTGGTCCTGCATCTGTGGAATTACCTGCCCTGTTCAAAAGCCAATGAAACTAGGCAAAAGGGAGATCGTTCCCCTGTCCTACTATAACATCCTGACTATAGAGTCACTCTATTGTGATTGCATAAGTATGACCTAATGGACATGCAATGATGCAGCCTCAGTCAGAATTTGATCTTGTTTGCAGCTCTTTCCTCCAAAATGAATGGCTGTAAAGCAAAATTACGTTGAATGTTTTGATGTGCTTATTAAGACCTGTCAAAAGAATAATAAAAATGCCTGTAGTCTGTAGAATTTAGATGTAACTACATGTTAAGGTGATTTTACACAGTACGCGGTCACCGCACGTTCCTTATTCATTTTCAATGAGAGACGCCGCAGGCGGCAAACTGGATGTGGCTTGCTTTCTAAGCTCATTCACGACAAACCTGCCGCTTTGTTGTGCACACAGCGCAAGAAAAAATATTTCATCTCTCCACGGCTGCTGCTTGTCACTGACCAATGAGAGCTGAATTTATTCACAACCAATCAAACAATTTAACTTATGTAGTTAAAAACAACATGGAGACGAATATTCTCACTGTTGCTGAATTTCCTGAGCTATATAAAATTTCTTTGAGTGTTTATAGAGATATTTCTTGGAAAGTGTGATCCACTTGGAAAAGTGTGATCCACTCACTTATTACATCAAGGTTAGACTATTGTAACTCATTGTACATTGGTCTACCCCAAACTGCATTATCCTGCCTACAGTTAGTTCAAAACATGGCAGCTAGGCTTTTAACAGGGTAATGAATGAAGGATCACATTTCCCCGGATTTAGTATCTATACACTGGCTTCCAGTGAAATTCATGGTTGATTTGAAATTATGATTTTTGTCTAAAAGGCACTATCTGGTCTACACCCATACTCCCCCACCAGAGTGCTCAAGTCTTCTGATTAACTTTTATTAAGGGATGTCGTTAAAGATCTAAGGGTGACTGTGCCTTATCTGTGATCGGTCCTAATCTCTGGAACAGTCTCCCTTTCTATGTGAGGTAAGCTTTATCATTAGCCATTTTTAAATCTTCTTTAAAACATATTTTTATTCTGTAGCTTTTGAATAGATCATTGAATAGTTTGAAATTGATAAACACATGATGTTGTATTTTAAATGTTTTTATTTAATTTATAATGTTTTATAAATCACTTTGTTTGATCTATATGTGACTGGTCTTCATTAACTCTGTGTTGTGTGGATAATTGAACAAGACCAGGTAACAAGAATTACTCAGGCCAGATTTCATTCTGCATGAATAAAGACAAATAAATCAAAAACTCGAATCTGTGGCCTTCTCTTACATTGGAACACCAACCTATCAGTGAAAAGCATCATTTTAGCCACCGAGTAGAGGTCTGCTACCCGACCCCAGCCCGACGGGTCCCGAAAAATGTGCGGGTTTCGGGTCGGGTTCGGGTTAATGTTTAATGAACAGCCTCGGGTTCGGGTCGGGTTCGGGTTTAACTAAGAAAAACTAAATAGGCTATATATAGTTTGCGTGCTGTGTGCTTTGCCTGCTTGCTGTGTTGTGGTGACCGGCACGCGCGAGAGAGAAAGTACATACGTGCGCAGATGTGCAATATGTGTGCATACACACAGTCAGACACGCAGGCTCTCTCTCTCAAATATGATGATATATATATAAATATATATATTTTAAATTATTTGTTTTATTTTATCATATCATTATATCACAAAACTGTTTTGCGCATGTGCTACCGTTCTCACGCGCTATTTCAGTCACAATACAGACAGACAGCAGATGACAACAAGCAAACCATGAGTCTGATAAAGCAAAAAATTACTGAGGGAAAACTTATGACAGTTCCAAATGATGCAGGAAAAGCTGCAATCTGGAAGCATTATGATCTTGTTGTTTCAACCAGTAAAGAGCCCAGTGGTTACGTGCAGTGTAGAGCTTGCAAAGCTGTCTTGGCGTATGACAGCAAAAAGACAGGTACATCTTCTTTACAGCGACACACTGACCGTGGATGCACTCGTCCAACAGCAGGCCTAGCCACTAGTAACAACAGACAGTCATCTCTTTCGGACTATCTATCTCCAACAGCCAAGTCAGTACCAGCTTCTGTAAAATCTAATATAACAGAAAAATGTGTGGAGTTTTGCTGTCGGGATATTAGATCGTTTCATCACGGTTGCTGGGCGAGGTTTTCTTAACCTAGCGCAAGACCTAATAAATGTGGGGGCTACATATGGCCGTGTCTCAGTGGACAGTGTGTTACCTGATCCCACAACCATCTCTCGGAGATGCAAGGAAACCGTGGCCTCCAAAAGACAGGCACTGGTCAAAGAAATATCGGAGATCATGTCTGATATTAGTGTTGGGATGACCACTGACATGTGGACTGACGACTATCGCAAGATCAGTTTCTTAACTATAACTTGCCACTACATCACACCTGATTTTTTGCTTCGAAGCAGAGTCCTTACAACAGCGATGTTCCCTCCTGAAGAAGCGAAAACTGGTGACAACATACGGAGAGAATTACAGAGACTGCTCAGTATCTCTACTAGGATTTGATGCTTGTGTTATGAACAAAGTCGTCTGGGTCACTGACCAGGGATCAAACATGATTGCTGCACTCGCGCCATATCATCGACTGGATTGTCAGGACCATGTTTATAACACAGTTCTCAAACACGCGCTTGATTCTGCCGAACTACGAGACAGCGCACCAGAGGTCACACAGACTTTACTGGCAGCAAAGGCACTTGTGCGATATGTCAAGCAAACGGGTATAATAAGTCAGTTATCAACAACTGTCAGGCAAATGTCAGACACCAGGTTTAGCACAGTGTTCCTTACCTTGGATTCAATTAAGCAGGTGTACGCTGAGCTTTGAGAAAAACTTGAAAGCCGAGGGGAAAGCCGTAAAATCGACGAAATATCTCCAGATGTCTTGGAGTTCCTGCTGGAATTTCTTCGCCCATTTTACGAGGCTCAGAGGGAACTAGAGGGTGACCAGTACCCCACACTTAACCTGGTTGTTTTGTGGCACGAGAGGCTTAAGCGCCACTGCAGACCTGTGGCATCTGACAGTCCTCATCAGGCCATCATTCGTGAGCGGCATCTTAAATGGCTGAACCGTAAAATCAAAATCCAGACACTACATAAGCTTGCCATATTCCTTTGGCCAAAGTTCTGTCAGCTCCGCATGCTGTCTCTCCCTGACAGAGAGGATATCCAGCAAGAAGCCAGGCTTCGGATAGCCAGCTTTACCACAGGCAACGAGCCAGCTGAACGCGTGGCTGAACCGGTCACTAAAAGAAGCAAGATAGTGGCAGAGTTTGAGGAGTGGGTGAACGTGCCCCTCGGTGAAACCGCAGATGAAGTTACGCAATACTCCAGCCGCAACCACGACATGGAAGAAGAGCGGGATCTCTTGGGTTGGTGGAAAAACAACAGCGGTGTTTTCCCCTTACTGTCAAAACTGTAGTATCCTCAGCATCCCTGCAAGTAGCAGCAGCAGCGAGAGGAACTTCAGTGCAGCTGGACTAACTTTCAATCAGAGGAGGACGGCTGAAACCATCAACTGTCGATGCTGTTCTCGGCTTAATATGTAAATGTAATTGTCGGGTCGGGTCGGGTTAAATGATCGCGGGTATGGGCCGGGTTCGGGCTTCACTTTAAAGCCCGTGCAGACCTCTGCCACCAAGCTTGCACACTCATGCAAAAATATATGCCCATATCATTCACACAAATTTCATACATATTTGAATAAGATTTAAGTGCATTCTGAACAAAATTACATGTTTTATTGCACTAAACAGAACTCGTATCAAACTTTTTAGACGAAGCTTCAACGCAACTCACCTCTCTTCATTCGCGCTAACCGCAAACAGAAGGAGAGCAACCGGAACATGAATCTTAAAGGAGCCATGCACCATTTTTAACAACACTGAAAAATTACCATATAACCATAGAAACATGACATCTCAATTAAAATAAATCAATATTAAAAGAATAAATTAAATGAAATATTAAAATAATAATTTCCAGAACACAAAATTATATAAATATAACAAATGATAATAACAAGAAGAGAGATTTTGAGTGAAATTAATAAAGAAATATAACACCTGTTACATATAAATCACTTTACGTCAACTTCTGTTGTTTTTAAATGTGCTCAATAAATTAAGGTTGACAATAATAGATTACAAATAGATTACATGTTATGTGCTGTAACTTGCAGGAAAACTAATACAATATTTACAGTAATCACCTATGAGACCCAGTGTCTGAGCAGAAGCAGGAGACATTGTTGAACTTCTACTGGCGCGTTTCGCACTGCTTATTGTGTAAATGGAAAACGCCTGTACAAACGAGAAGTGGCAAGATAGCAAGCAATGCCTACCGCCCACTGTGTCCCATGTAAAACCTATGCTAGTATGTGGGTGGTTTCCAGTGCATTGCTATGCTGTTGCAAGGTGTTCTTGGTGGTTTTCAGAGCATTGCAGGGTGGTTGTTAGACATTTTTAGATATTTGCAAGGGTCTTTTTGGTATTTGCTTGTGATGAGGCAGGCAAGGATTGAGGATCTACACGCAGCTTTATTAAACTGATAAATAATCAAGCCAACTCAGAATACAAGGAACCTAGCACAGATCATAGACAAAACATGCAAACTGACAAAGGAAACAGGGAAAACAAGGGCTTAACTACACAAGGGAAAACAAGGAACACCTGGGGAAACAATCAGGGAATGAGAAACAATCAGGGAGAATCAATCAAGGAATAAAACTACAAGGACTACAAAACTAACACAGGAAACAGGAAACTAAACAAAAACAAAATACAACAGGGAATATGATATTGCTACAGTTGGTGGATGCTTACTTGTTTCCTAAACACTCTTTCATCAGCTATTAGTTGGAAAAATGTTGTGTCAGGCTGGTAGGGATGCTCAAACAGAGCCACAGTGTTATCAGTTGGGATGTAACAAATAATGGACCTTACTGTACAATGCAATGTTCTTGATAAGATGCGTGTATGTATCATTTGATACATACATAAATACATACTTAACTGGTACTGTTGTTAGAGCTCTTAATAAGTGTTTAACATTGAGCGGTAGCACTGAGCGCTGAGCAGCATATTGCAGTGATTCACAGATTTGCCTGCTAGACAGCTAGTCTAGATGGCTGAGTTGAGAACTCAAACATCGATGGCATACACCAAATAGATTGAAGTGCTACACCATGTCAAATTTGCCTAACAACGGCATCATGTCCCAATGCAACTACCTCTCACATGTTGTTTCATTTACAAAAAAACTTGAGGCAAAATCACAGCCACACCAAGTATGCCTCAATAATGCATATAACATACAAAACCTATTAAAAAACTGAAAACATAAGAAATCTACGTTTATATGAGATGAATTATGTAATTAAACTATGGCATGAGCACAGCACTTTCACACATTGGCTAAGATAGTAAGGGCGCTGGTAAAGGTCTGTACATGCAATGCAGAATCAGGATAAAGTGCAAAAAACCTTTTTTGATTGTTTTTCTTAAATGCCAAAAAATATATTAGCATATGTTCATTTATTGTAAAGCCAAGCAGGATGGGCTCCCAAAAAGTTGAACCTGGTTCCTCTCAAGGTTTTTTCTGTCCACTGACATAACACTGATTGTATAATGGAGTCACCTTTGGTTTGCTCACTTTGGGATTATTTGGGACAAATTAATGACTTAAATGTAGACAGACACATTTTTATATAAAAAAAAAACATGGAAAGTTCATGTAAGTTTTTCTCATGACAATCTATTGAACAACAGCATTTCTTTATTATGAGCACTGCACTTCATTGCCAATATCATACATTGTTGTGTCATTTTAGATTTAAAATATATTTAATTCATCTTGAATCCTTCAACAACTTTAAACGAAACAATTGTGAGCACTTTTTTTTTTTAAATCTTATTGTAACACGAGGCCACAGTATCATATAGAATTAAGAAGTCTGTGCATCGTTACATGACTAGTTTACAATTATCAGGAAATCAACCTGGCAATGTATTATATATATATAGATATCTCTGCATTTTAAATTGGAAAAGTATTTTAACATGGAAAAAATTACCCACTTCACCTTTTAAGTGCCGATATGAACAATTCAATGGTCCTGACAGCACAGTTGCCGTGAACTTTTTAAGTATTTGAAGTAAACTTTCAGGACTGACAGCACTTAACCTTCTGACCCCTATAGGATGGCAGTTTCTCATTTCTGGGGAAAGCTGTCACCCTTCTGCAAACAACACATATTAAATCTGCCTGAATTATTGATGGTTGACCACATTTCACAGATTTGTTGTGTGAGGAAAAAACTGTTTACTTTTCGGAAGAAATGGATATCCAAAAATATTATGAACGTAGAATGCTATTGCAGTCGTTCTGAAAATCATTCTCCAATTTGCAGATTAGTGAAGGCACGTCAGATAGAAAACAAATCAAGTCCATTATTTTGCTTTTTTAGGGTTAGGGATTTAAAAGAGTCCCTGAATCGAAGTATTACACTTTGGCACATAATCCGTCCAATATTGGGAGATGCATAATTTCTACAAACATAAATAATGCCTCAAATTGTGGCTTGTTAAAGAGAGGTTTGCTATTATCTTTCTAAGTAATCAGATTTATATTTTAAAATGCAAGAAAACATCCCATAGACACTGAAGGAGAGACCTGAGCTACAGCTAGGGATCAAAATATCTGTGATGTATGCAGTGTGAACTCTTATTTTGATAGGTTTGTCCAAAGAATTCTTATTTTGAAGTTGTGTGTTTCCTGTTCCTGTTTCCTCTTTAGGTTTCACAGGTGTGTCTAGTTAGTTACTTAGTTTATGACCCTTATGTTTTCCCTGTCATTTGTCTTCCATTATTTGATGACTTTGTAGTTTGGTGAGTTCTTGCTTGTTATGCCTAGTTTTTGTTTGCTTAGCTCAGCTCTCATTCGTTTTGCCCATAATGGCTTTTTGTTTTCATTTAACTTAATAAACATACTTTATTTGGGTTCTAAACTCCTACTCGCCAGACACTCATCATTACAATATCATAGAGACCTGGGGGTGGGCTCTTTGCCAGTACCTTGTCAACCATGTACCAATCTCTTGGCAGCCACCCACAACACGCAAGAAACATAGCGGCCTGTGTATTGCAAAGGCAAGCATGACTCACATTTCCTCGAGAAATGAGTGTATTATAAATCAGATATACTCTACTTAGATTAATTAATTTACTATTGCTCTTTCTAAACATGATTTTTATCCCACTTATATTTCACATAATGCACTTTGTTTGATCAATTTAAAGGTGACATAACTAGAGATAACTGAAGGCAAGGACATTTCTTGATTTATTCCCTGTGGCTTGGAATATATCCCATTGATGCAGTATGTTTTAAAGAACTGATTCACAGTTGACTGTCAGCTTGAGGAAAATAAACGTGATTGCATATTTAGTTAAATGGTATTATTAATTTGAATTCACACCAAATTAAAAAAAAAATTAAAAATGAAAAGACTCATAGATTTCTCTGCACTCTGAGCATCTATTCTTTGGCCATGCAAAACAGATTAAATTCTGAACTCTGCTGAATGTTATGGAACATTGAGGTATAACAGATAGACTGTAGTAATTTGTTCAGGGAGGACAATAGAGCTATACCGTGAAATGGTCATCAGAGTGGAAAAAATGGTCTTTAAATTCTATCAACGTGTGATATGCTTTGAAATCAGATTTTAATTTGAGATACGGCTGAATTAAGTCATGAATATCTTTCTCAAAATGCAGAACAAGCCACTCTAATATTGCATGATTGTATGTGAGCCTATATAAAATGTGTTGAGCAAACAAACATTCTTTCCTTGTAATTAAAATATTTTTGTCTTAGGTTTATACTAGGGGTTCGGAACAGCAGGAGGTCTATGAGACTGTGATCGAAATGCAGTTGTAATATATATGTATATATATGTAATAATATATATATATTATAAGGACTAACAGCCTCAGTCCACATTCTCTCATATTTTATCCAGAGAAAAAATAAGATGCAGTGAAGGTGGATGGTGATTGGTCTAATATTCTGCCTAAAATTTTTGAAAGTCATATGGGTTTGGAATGACATGAGGGTGAGTAAATAATGATAATTAGGGGTAATTTACATAATTTAGGTAGTTGGTGTTCAACAGCCAAAAAATATTGCAAACCTGATTAAGAAGAATGGTGATCTTGAACATATATTAAATGGACTTTTACTTAAATTCCATATTCTCCTTTTCTTTCTCACCTCTGCAGGGCTCCACTGCTCTTTCCTTTACTCAGACATTAAATGCCACCTGCTCATGTGTGTCTCAAGGCAGTGCAGAAGTAACAGGATGCCACCTGGCATTAGCTGTGTGTGTGTGTGTGTGTGTGTGTGTGTGTGTGTGTGTGTGTGTGTGTGTGTGTGTGTGTGTGTGTGTGTGTGTGTGTGTGTGTGTGTGTGTGCACAATGTGCCCTCTGAGTTTGAGAGAACTGGGGCTTAATTCAAACTTTTCCACCCTGAAGAGGGAAGAGAGCTGGGCAGAGCAGCTCACTGTAAACATCATGACCGCCAGCAAGCCATTTTCACTTAGTCAGTTGAGCTTTTTGGGTAATAGCTTCTATTATTAATTTTTTTAAGTGTCAGGTTTATTTAAGTACAGATCTAGCCTAGCACTGCAGATCTATGTTGCATGACTTTCTTATATAAATAAATAAATTATATATATATATATATATATATATTATAATTTATCATATATAATTTTGTTATAATTTATATAAGTTAGATGTTCTATATAAATGTTTACATGCAGCTAGTTGCAGTGATCGCGGTGTACACATTGCAATAGACACATTAATACACAATATACACATTCAAATATAGGGCTACAGTCGACATTGTATACAAAGGGAGTAGTAAAGAATAGAATAGAATTTAATAGAATAGAATAGTGTGTAGTGTTTCAGCAGAAAACACTATATCATCTAAAGAGTGATGATTAATAGATTATTTGTGAATTCCTCCCACTATTTAGAGTTCCCTCCAATCCAATCAGGCAATTGTTTTTTTTCTTATTAAAATAAATAAAAGATTATCGTTCACACATAATTATATTGTCAAAACAACAAGCACATTAACATACAGTATGACCGGCCATGTTTACATGCAGTATCGGAGCCAAATCAGTTTTCAGCAACTTGGTCCTAATAGATAAATAGTAGTGGAACTGCTGTGCATTGAACATGCGCTACACGTACGCCTTTAGTGGCTGTGCACCGTCTTTGTGTCAACGGGTGCTTCTCAAATGAATGGCTGCTGCCTAGTTAGGCTGTGTCCATTCTAGACCAGTCTTGCTGAGGCTGTAGGCTAGACTCCTCCTCAGCATTCAGAGCTAGAAAGAGACAGTCTAGTAAGTTTGCATGGCAAACCAAATGCTTAGAATCATGTGATATTTTACTTGGTTTAGAAAACATATATATATATCAGAAAATGAGAAATATGTCTTTAATCTCTCAAATATTTTTCCAAAGTTGTTATTCACAAAGCTAGAGTCACTCAAAAATAGCCTTTATGAAATATATTGCAACACTGATTTTAGAATATATTTAATTCCTTTGAATAGTGAAAAAACTGACAACTAGACTTGTAATAACTATAATGTTTTTAAAGCTTTTCAAATTCATATAATTACCCTATTAGTGATTTTATTTATTTATTATTCTGGTGCTTTGTATCTTCTAATTTGTTGTATTGTATAAACAACTTGCATTTCTTTCTACATATTGTCATATCTGCAAATACAAATAAAAACTTGAAGAGAGAGAGAAATAAAAAGTAAGCTGCGTCATAAAGGTTTCCACAGTCAGGCAACTCATTTTCCGACCTTTTTAAAAATAATTTAAGACATGTGCAAAGGATTGTGGGTGATTGAAGGCCGCAAAGGATACATCCTCCAAAATATGGCAAATGAAGTCTGTCTTCCAAGTGTCCTCACAATTGTGACAGCTTTTGACGATGCTTCATTACGTGTCAGCCAAGATATCCGGCCTAACAAGGCTGCAGCCTTCTGACTGAGAAGCACACAACAACTGCATCTCCCGTTGAAAGTGTTTAGACGTGCTCCTCCCGCCAACATGGATCTGGGAAAATGTGGTGGTGGACGCCACGTGCTAGGCCCCGTGGGAGTTGTAGGCCCCTAAGCTACAGCCCGTGTAAGCCTGTGTGTTAATTCACCCCTGATGACACAATGTGTAATCAAATATTTGAAGAAATTACATCAACTGAGCAAGTGTTAAACACATGTTGTACATTATCTGTCTTTCAGAGCACGCAATTAAAGTGTATGTAAATGTTCAGAGAGAGGGTTTAAAATTATGTTTTAGTGCAAAAAAACTACTAATACAATAAGTTGACAAAGAAAAAATAAAATGCAGAATATGTAGAATATTGCCCCTTTAAATTGCTTTTTTGCCAATGTGTCATTCTCTCTTCAAAGTAGCTGCCTCAAAGAATAAAACATAACAACATGACCATACTGAATGTCCTCAGAGTCCTCAGAAGCCCTTGACCTCTGATCCCCTTATTGCCCTGTTCTCTGCTTCACAGCTGCCTTGACCTCTGTGTTCCCAGCTGCCCTGACTTCGAGTAACCTTGTGCCTTGGCCTCTAAATCCCTCAGTGCCTTGACCTCTGAGTTACCTAATACGTTGACTTATGAGTATCCAGCTTCCCAGACCTCTGAGACTCCAGCTTCCCTGACATTTGAGTCCCCTAGTGCTTGAACCCTGAGTCCCCTGTTGCCCTGAGCTCTGAGTCTCCTGGGACATTGACCTCTGCATCCCAAGCTGTCTTGACCACTAAACCCTCTGTATCCTCTGCAGTTTTTACCTCTGCATCCCAAGCTGCCTTGACCATTGAGCCTGCTGGGTCCCCAGCTGCACTGACACCTCAGCTCTCTGTGTATCTCACTGCCCTGATCTCTGTGCCCTCTGTGTCTACAGCTGCCCTGACTTATTCACCCCCAGCTACCTTGACTACTGAGCTCTCAGCATCTCCAGCTGACTTGACCACTGAACCCTCAACATCCCCAGCTGACTCGACCTCTTTGTCCCCAGTGGCTCTGCCCTCTGAGTCACCAGTGGCTCTTCCCTCTGATTCCCCAGTGACTCCACACTGGTCCAACCTGGCAGTCTACCTGGTCCACCCTGGTTCCCTGGCCATCTGCCTGTTCATCCCCGGTCCTCTGGCCTCCTGCCGGATCCGCCCTGGTCCCCTGGCCTGCCATGCCTGGTCACCCTTGGTCTCTTGGCCTTTCACCTGACTTGCAGTGGTCTCTCTTCAGTTGGCTCCTCAGAGGTTCTCTGGTTAGCGGTTGGCTCTGCCCTGATTTCCTGGTCTCATGTCAGATTCACCCTGGTCTCCCGGTCCCCTGTTGGTTCCCTCCTGGTGTTCTAGTCACCCCCTAATGCCTCCAGGTTTCCCATGGTCTCAGCCCACACTATTGGTTCCCCTGTTAGTCCAGATTTTGCCTATCTGGACTAACCCTGTTTGCTTTGTTTTGGGCATCAGGAGCTATTCTATAATATTTTTGGTGTTATGTGTGAACTCTTTTTTTATATTTTTTTTATAGGTTTGTTCAAAGAACTCTTATTTTGAAGTTGTGTGTTTCCTGTTCCTGTTTTGTTTGCACAGGTGTGTCTAGTTAGATAATTTAGTTCTGTGTATATATAGCCCTTATGTTTTCACTGTCATTTGTCTTGCATTTTTTTACATCATTTGGTGAGTTCTTGCTTGCGTTGCTTAGTTTTTGTTTGTTTAGCTCAGCTCTCGTTCTTTTCTCCTTTTGGTTTTCATTTAACTTAATAAACATACTGCATTTGGGTTCTAAACTCCTATTCGCCAGACCCTCATCATTACAATATCATAGAGACCTGGGGGTGGGCTCTTAGCTAGTAAGCAACCAACTAGCAACCATATTGCCATCTCTTGGCAGCCACCTACAACACCCAAGCAGCATAGTGGCCTGTGTATTGCACAGGCAAGCATGACTCACATTTCCTTGACCAATGAGTGTATTATGTATCATATATACTCTACATAGATTATGTAATTAATTTACAATTGCTCTCGCTATACATGATTTTTATCCCGCTTATATTTCACATTATGTATTTCGTTTGATTTATCTAAAGGTGAAATAACTAGAGATCACCGAAGGCAAGGGCATTTCTTGATTCATTCCCTGTGACTTGGAATATATCCCATTGATGAAGCAGTTTGTTTGCAAGAACTGATTTACAGTTGACTGTCAGCTTGAGGAAAATAAACATGAGTGCATATTTAGTTAAGTGATGTTATTAATTTGACTTCACACCAAATGAGGGCAAGACTCATATATTTCTCTGCACTTTGAGAATATATTCATTGGCCATGCAGAACAGATTAAATTCTGAACTCTCTTGAAGGTTATGGAACTTTGAGGGATAGCAGATTGACTGTAGTAATTTATTCAAGGAGGACAATATAGCTATACCTTCAAATGGTCATAAGTGTGAAAAATGGCCTTTAAATGATCTACATGTCATATGCTTTGAAATCAGATTTTAATTTGAGATACAGCATAATTAAGATCGGTTATCATGAATATCATGAATTAGAGCAACTCTAATATTGCATGGTTGTATGTGAGCCTGTATAATAAGGGTTGATTAAACAAACATTGTTTTTTTGTGAATGAAATATTTTTAGACTAGGGGTTCGGAACAGCAGGAGGTTTATGAGATTGTGGTAGAAATGAAGTCGTAATACACACTACCGGTAAAACCTTTTGAAACATTTACTCATTCTTTATTATAACTATTTTCAAATTATAGAATAATAGTAAACTCATCAAAACTATGGAATAATATAAATGGAACAATGGGAATTATGATGTGACTAAACAAAATCCAAAATAAATCAAAACTATGTTATATTTTAGCATCTTCAAAGTAGTCACCCTTTGCCTACAATTTGCAGACATGTACTCTTGACATTTTCTCAACCAACTTCTTGAGGTATCACCCTGGGATGCTTTTTAAACAGGAGTTTCCATCTATTTTGGGCACTTATTGGCTGCTTTTCTTTATTATTTGGTCCAAGTCATCAATTTGAAAAACTTTTTTTTATACAATTTTAGTTTTATAATGAAATAAATGAATATGGAAGCACAATTATATTTTTGTTTACAAAACTAATTTAAAGCATTTATGCATATGCCTTCAGATCAAAAGATTTTTAAGATCATGAGAAACATTTCAGTCAAGTGTTTCAAAACTTACCGGTAGAGCATATATTACAATTGAACATGTTAAGATATTGTGAAGTTCAATATAATTATTAATGGAAGCCAATTGAAGGGTAATGGAAAGTCTGCCATTTAGTTAACCTCATGTTGTACCAAACAGGTATGACTTTCTTCCAATTGACACAAAGGCAGATGTTAGGCAGAATATTAAAGACTGACAGCCTCAGTCCACTTTCTCTTTTATTGTATTGAGAGAAAAAAGATGCCGTTATAAGAATTTTATAATGGGATGCTAAATCTAATGGGTAGATTTAAACATGACCATATATATCAACCAAAATGTTAATAATTTTGGTAGTATAAATGCACTTGGTCTGGATTAAACTGCCTGCTTATCCATAATTATATACTGAATTAGTGACTTTGTGACAGGTTATATTTACAACTGCCAGCATTCATCGCCTGTTATATGGAGGTAATTTGAATAATGGTTAGCTTATGGCTTTAAGCTTATGCCTGTGGTATTTTCCAACCACTAATGCATGGAATTTATCTCAAAGGGAATCTTGATTCAGGGAATATTTTAAGGAATATTCTTTACAATCAAAGTCTTCGGCCAGTGATAAATTGATCTGAATGTAATGTTAATTCATAAAGTACTACTACTTTCAATGTCATTGAAAATAATATTACAAATATATTTAAACAATGTTTACAAGCATGCAGCCAATATGATGCAGACCAATATGATCTCAGTCAAATTCTCTTCGAATACAAAAAATTATCTACAACATAAAACTAAAGTAATACAAGCATAAACAGGTTGGTGAGTGAGTAGTAACAGAAGGTGATTGGAAATAATCTGTAACAGAGAAAATTGAACAGTCTGTAGACAATGCCCTGAGAATCATTAATACTCAATTAAGTATACCTCGATTTGCAGTTGGGTTACTCGAAGTATTGAAATAAAACACCAGCACTTTTTAGAAAATGTCTGGAGGTGTAATTGCCTTTTGTTGCTTTGCTTTTGTTCTTTGGCTGGGTCTGTATAAAGTTTGGGTTGTGCTCGGTCCATGTTTTGGACCTCTGTTTAGGATCGTGGATGCTGGATAGTTCAGTGCTGGAATGATCAGGCAGGGCTTCGAAGCGATGACTTCTACATCTTTGGAGAAGTCGGAGAGGATTGAGTTTGAAAACTCCTGTGATGCTCTTAAAGAAAACAACACCTTTTGTTAAATGTGGAGAACTCATGCTTATCTACATTTTGTGAGAAGAGCGAAGAAGAGAGAGGGGTTGTCCAAGCTGGTCCTTTAACCATTTCTGTTTGGTCACACCCCAAAGAGGCTCTAAGCCAATCAGAGGTGGCTTTTCAGAAGGCTGTGGTCAAAGTGTCCTCCCCTCAACATAATTAACTTATGACTCTTTGTACTGAGTTTCCACAGTTTTCCCACTCAGAAAAGAGCATACTTTTATCCTGACTTTTATATAATGAAATTGGTGAAAGAGACATGACATTTGTTAACATCAACATTCTCTACATAATCAGACAAGCATTTACATATGAAACATGACATACTTTCTCTTTGAAGTTACTTCATGATTATGTGCATTGTGCAGTGTAAAGTCAGATTTGAGTGACTTTGAAATGTGTCAAAGTTCATAGATCCTTTTTAGCTGCTTTCGAGAATAATGAATAGAGAGGATGTCTCATGATTCTTCTTAGTTTTATTTTAAGCATAGAAATTGGTTATGAAACAGAGCAAAGTAGTCAGTATTGGAAAACTGTGTTGTCCATTGCAATTCAGGGGGTTTCTTGAGGGAGTCTGCTTTAGATCTGTGTCTTGGTAATGAGTTTTAGAACATGATGATTATAATGTACATCACCTCTGCCCTTTAGAGGTGAAGGTGTTATGGCCATATCAGTCATGTGACAGCCATTGGCATGAGGTTTTTCTGGTCTTACCACTGGAACTAGAACTGGTGTAAAACGTTTTTTTTAAAAACAAACAAAAAAAAAAAAAAATTATCATTCACACAATTATTTTGCCACAACAACAAGAACATTAACATACAGTATGACCAGCCATGGTTACATGCAGTATCGGAGCCAAATCAGTTTTCAGCAACTTGGTCCTAATTGATAAACGACAGTGGAACTGCTGTGCATTGAACATGCACTACAAGCACACCATCTCCGTGTCAACCGGTGCTTCTCAAACGGAAGACTGCAGCCTAGTTAGGCTGTGTCCTTCCTAGACCAGTCCTTTTGAGGATGTAGGCTCCTCAGCATTTAGCACTAGAACTTGGTTTAGAAAACATATATGCGTCAGACAGGGCCATAGCTAGTGGGGTGAGAGGTGGTAATGATTCTACGGGCCCAAAGGTCCAGGAGGCCCCGCAACAAATTCTAAATTGTATATTTTAATAAGAAAAGGGCCTAGAGCAATATACAGTCAGAGGGCCCGGATCACCTTGCTACAGCCCAGGCATCAGAAAATGTCTCAGTTACGTATGTAATCTCGACTCTCTGAAATGAAATGAATGAGACATTGCGTCACTAAGCTGAAGCTGTGAGGGGGAGTGACTGTCTACATGACCTAGTTAAAACCCTTCAATAACGGCAATTCTAAAATTGGCTACAGTGTTTAAGCCCCTCCCTTTTAGTCACAAAGCTGTCTGGTATAAAACCGGGTGCACAAACACCATTCCTCATGATTTTCTGACTGAGGGGAAAAGAGTGCATCGCTCGCACCTCAAAGAACTCAGAGTCTGTAGTGTGGCCAGCTTACGTAAGTTCTCGTTCCCTTCTTCTCTGGGTACCAAGGTTACGTCACATTGCATTATTAAGCTGACGCTATGGGGAACAGAGTTCCATCACAACACGACATAACCCTCCCAGAGAGGAAAACATGACGCTGCATATGTCTTGTAAGGACACACAGTTCTCCCACGCGCATGAAGAGGCCATGACTCTAGTTGTGTGTGCTTTAACACCAATTGGGCAATTTGCACACTGTGACTCATACGCAAGGGCTATCGTATCAAAGATCCAGTGGGAAGTCTTTGCTTGGAGACGGACATTCCTTTCATGCATCCTCAACAGGACACAAAGAGCTGGTCAGAGAGTCTGAACTGGCAGGTGCGCTCAACGTATGTGTATAGCGCTCGCACAGGGCATAACAAATGCAAAGACTGTTCCTTATCTAAATTTAATGGAGGAGGGAAAAAGGTGAACCACTTGCGCTCTGAAGGTTGTGGTTATATCCATAGGCACATAGCCTTTTCTAAACATGAATTGTTGACTGACAGTACTTGTAAATCACTGACCCATTTTACTGAGGCCAGAGCCAACAGTAATGCATTCTTAAGAGAAAGCACATGCAGTTCAGCAGAAGCTTGAATGGGAGCCACAAAGTTAGGTCACAAATCGTAACTGTAGCCAGACAAGGGGGTCCAGCCGCCTCACTCCCCTAAATAACTTTATAATTAAATCATGTTAGCCTATAGAGGAGCAACCTTCGTGTGCGTGATATGCAGAAGTAGTCACCACATAAACTTTGAACATTGCTGGAGTGAGCCCAGTGTACAAACACACTTAAAGAAATTTCAGATATGAGGCAGTTCACTGGTTCTTTGCTGTGTGAAAAGCACCAAATAGCAAACACATTCCATTTCAGTGTGTAAAGGTGTTTCGTAGACTGTGCTCTAGCCTCTAAAATGGTGTTCATAACCAACCAAGTAAGTTTTGGCATGTTTAACGCTCTCCGTTCAGGGGCCACACATGCAGGTTCCAGAGCTTGGGCTGGGAATGCTAGATTGTGCCCTGCACTTAAGAGAAGAGATCCCTCCTCAGCAGTATTTCCCAAGGAGGGTCATTCAGAATCTCTATAATTTCTGGAAACCAGGTCTGATTGGGCAACTTCTGCACAACCAATAGAATTGTTTCTTTGTCTTCTCAGACTTTACATATGACAGAGTGAAGGAGGCATGCTGGGGGAAATGTGTATTTGTGTTTCGCAGGCCATTTGTGAGCCATTGCGTCCACTCCCAGTGGAGCTTGGGAGATCAATCTTTGCTTTGCCAAATATTTCCCAAATCCTAAGGACAGTCTGAGAATGTCTCCATTTACCCGGCATTGCTTCTTGGCATGACAATAGGTCCGTAATTCAGACAGCTTGGGAAATATGTCACCCGCAGGGAGAGGAGATGACGCTTGCTCCACAGGAGGAGGTGACACCTTCAGTCTCCGCATCGGCAGGGAACGAATTCTGCCCTGTAGGTTTATGTATGCCAGAACATTTGTTGTGTTGTCTGAGTGAATCAGAAAGTGATAATTCACTATTTCAGATTGAAAAGGATAGGAAAACAGTTGACCGCTCCATGCAATTGATGTGCCATGCCCTCTTCGCACCTGTCTAGGTGCCAAAAGCTGGGCATTCGTCACACCGCTCGCCTAACCTGTGTTGGAAGCGTCCGTGGTCACAATTTTCCACCAGAAAATCTGCCCCAGCATGACACCTTGCTGGTAGAAGGTGAGATATATTGATGTGCATGCGCCCATGGCACTAGGCATGTCGCAGCACACAATACTTTAGCCAGCACTGAAGAGGTCTCCTGTGTAAAAGACCTAATGGAATGACAGCAGATGCCGACGCCATAAGCCCCAATGCTTTTTGAAACAGCTTCAGAGGAAGTGTTCTCGTGACAGATACTTCAGAATGCCCTGAATGCTCGCTCATGAAATACATGCACTCAATCACAGAGTCGAGACAGACTTCCAAAAAGTAAATTTGTTGGCTGGGGCAGAGCATGCTCTTTGCCCTTTTGACATTGAAGCCCAGGCTGTTACGATTCTTGGAGCAATAAGTACCTTTGTTGGCATAATAGAGCCTTTGATTGGGACAGTAATAGCCAATCGTCAAGGTAGTTCAATATGTGCACGTCGCTCAGTTTCAGAGGGACGAGTCCCACATTGATACACTTTGTGAACATGCGTGGAGCCAGGGAAAATTGAAGGGCAGGACATTTCATTTATACCCAGTTTCCTCGAATGCAAATCTCAAAAACATTCTGTGATGTTGTACAATTTGAACATGAAAGTTTTCATCTTTCAGATCTATCACCCATGTTTGATCATTTTTATCACCCAGTCAGAAATAGGGCTCACCATGCATCCGCATAACGGGACAAAGGGCAATTTCGTTTGTTTATTGTATGATATAATGTGCCTCTCACCATTGGGAAGCAGTTGTGCATAATGTGTGGGCTTTGTAGTGGAAAAGTTCTCGTTATTGAAAAAGTGTGTGAGTCTCGTGCATGTGCAATGAGTGTTGTACTCTTTTTTTTTTTGCTTTTTTATTGCATGTGATTGAATGTGAGACACAAAAACAACATTTTGAACAACAATAATCCTTTCCCAACAAACAGCAGTGGGGAAGAGGGGAACAGCATTGTGTGTCTCCAATCGAGCCTTCTTCAGGACAGGTCCGGAAGGACAGGTCCTTTCTGCTTCACAGGGCTGTGCCCGTCGACCCGGGTCTCACGCTGAGGCAGCTGCCTTCGTTTGGGTGGCTTTTGGCAGCTCAGCAAATCTATCCATAGAGCTGCCAAAAAGGCAGGCTGGAGAAACCGTAGCATCAAAGTAAGCGGCTTTTTCTGCATCACACATTTCCCTGAGGGTCAGCCAGATGTGATGACCCAAAACCAAGAGGTTACCCATTGACTTGCCAATGGCCTGTGCAGTGTCTTTTGTGGCTCGCAGCGCTAAGTCCATAGCAGTGTGGAGCACTTTGAACATCTTGGGATTGTAGCCTTGATCGTCCATTTGCTTTAGAAGATTAGCTTGGAAAACTTGGAGCACCGCCATCGCATGGAGTAGTGAACCAGCTTGGCCCGCCACTGAGTATGATTTTCCAGCCAGTGTGGATGTCAGTCAACATGGCTTGGAAGTATGAAAAGGGTGTGATTTACACACCATGCTACTCACCTGGCAGAGATGTGCCGCTACTGCCTCTTTCACATGGGGTAGATGGGCATAACTTTTTTCTTCCCCGTGGTCCACTTTAGTGAGGAGAGTGGAATTGCTGTGCGAGTGAGCTGAATAGGGCGCACGCCAGGATTTTGTCAGTTCATTATTAACTTCCGGAAAGAACGGGGCAGATCTGCGGAACATAGTCAAATTGACGACGTCTGGAGTGCAGAAGTCATTCATCAAGGTGAGATTTTTCAGGTTCCTCTGGAGGAGACCACTCAAGAACGAGCTCTTCGACCGCCCTTGAAAGGACGCATAGCATCTACTTGTCTGTTGCGCGTGAACGCTCCTCGCCTTTGCTGGAGAAAGGAACGGCAACGTCCTCCATTGACCACTCGCCAGATGCAGCGAGAGACATAACATCATCATCCCCAGCATCAGAACCACCAATTGTGATGAGGCCGTGCCTCGTCACACACAAACTGTATATGCATAGACGCAGTACAAGGAGATTGAGGGGCTCGCAGGGCAAGTGCCGGCACGAGGCACACCTCAGATTAATTCTGCTAGACCTCGCGGCCCTACAGTGTGATCCCTCTGGAGTCACAGAAGATGTGGGTGGGAGGGCGCAGGAGGATAAATCGTCCCTCGGGGCGATTCATGAGCAAAGCATCTTGAGACTCATGCCCTCACATTGAGGGCAGTATGTCTCCATGAGAGCTGCCTCTGCTTGGGATTCCGTCCACTATCATGTATTTCGACGGCAACAAATGTAAAGGGCTAATAAGATTAGAAATCAATCACTGTCTTGAAGGAAGAAAATTCTGAGGAATGGTGTTTGCGTACCCACTTTAATACCGGACAGCTTCGCGCCTAAAAGGGCCTATTACATAATATTTTGCAACACTGATCTTATAATGTATTTAAATCCTTTGAATAATAAGAAAAAATGGACTCCTAGACTTTTAATAACTATACAATTTTGAAAGCTTTTCAAATTCATGTAATTGTCCTGTTATTTATTTTTTATTTATTTATTTTACTTTATTTATCTTCTGATTTGTTGTATTGTATAAACTACTTGCATTATTTTTCTACTTATTGACATATCTGCAAAATCAAATAAAACTTGAAGAGAGAGCGAGAGAGAGAAAAAGTAAGCTGCTTTATAAAGATGCTAGGCCCCATGGGGGTTGTAGGCCCATGGGCTTCAGCCCGTGTAAGCCTGTTTGTTAAAGCACCACTGATGACACAATGCATCGAATATTTGAAGAAATTTCATCAGCTGTGTAAGTGTTAAATACATTTTGCACATTGTCATTCTTTCAGAACACGCTGGCAATGCTGAGGTTAATTGTGGTTCAATTAGCATGTACTGTGTATTGTACATGCTAGACGAAGTTGAGCTAACTTTTATAATTATCTAGGTCTGTTAGGAATACTTCACAAAATTCATGAGTATGAATTCAGTCAGACTAAAATGTATGTAGGGTTGCAACGGTATGAGATTTTCATGGTATGATAACCGTCTCAGAAAATATAATGGTTTCACGGTATATGGTATTACATAATTACTATTATCAGTGAAAACAAGGGGTTTTTTTTTTTTGGTTTTTTTTGCGCAAACAATTTATTAGAATTGAAACTTGAAACCATTTATTTTATTGGTGTAACAAATGTCTCCCTTTTGAAAATAAAATAAATAGAAAAATAAGAAAGCTAACATAATTATAATAAACAGAATTATAAACATGATAAAGTATGACATGTTATATAACTAAAGCATGTTAGTTTACATGTTAAATTAACTACTAAATGAAAAATAACATCAGCTGTGTGGGCTTTTAAAGTAATGTCCTGTGATTATTAACAGTTAACATATACTGTAGGTGCACGACAGCACAGCCAGACTGCTCCTGTCTGTGGCTTTACCTCAGTGGTTCTCAACTGGTTTTGCTTCAGGACCAGATTTTACATTGGACATTAAGTGTCGACCTGCCATAGATTAAACATAACCTGTATTTAATGTATCCTGGGTTGCATTTCCTTTTATGTTGCATAGTTTTGTTCATGATTTTCCAGTACAAGGACATGCATCAAGTGACATTAGTTTTGTTGACGTCAACAACAAAATCTACAGGAAGTTGTCTCTCCCCCCTTTTAAAAATTGAAGAGCATATTTACTTACATGAGCCCATTATTATCCCGTTTGTTACCTAATATTACATATTTATACGCATATTACACAGAAGGAAAGGCTCCTCATTACCATGGTTAGGTCAGTGTGCTAGTCTTAAATATAATAGTAATAATAATAATAAATTAATGTATTTATGAAAAATAAATACTAGTTGAAACACATCTTGAAACTTTAACTACAACTGCCACTGTTGATGTAAAATGAGGTCTAATAGATTCTAACTTTAGATTATTTCATATTAAACTATAACATTTAGTCAAAATATAACAATTACTTTTACCCATGTAAAATCCTGCAATTAATTTGTAAAGGTGATGTGTGTAATTATTAATATTTTTAACTATTTTGGTAAAGGGGCCCACATCGGGATTTAAGTAGTGCATAGGGGGCCACATTGTATTACTTTTAAGATACAATGTTCTGCATTTATTTGTTTTTTGTATCTTTTAAGCCCAGAAATAGTTGTGTGCTCAACTTTCTGAAGTGTATCTGTGACTAGTGGGATTTGTCTGCAATTGTTTTAAGTATTGTATTGCTCTACAAAGTTAGATGCATTAAAAAAATCAATAAAGGCTGAGCTTAGACATTTATTTTACCATCTCTACTTCCCTGTTCATTTATTATTCAATATAACAATCTCTACACCAGGGGTCTGTTTTAATAATAAAAAAAAGACATTTATAGAACTTTTCATGTTTGTCGCAAAGTGAGCGAGTTTACTTCTTTTTTTCTAAAACATTACCCGTTTACATGCTAAAAGGGTCATGATGCGGGTCTCCTCGATGGTTTGACTTTTAGCACACAACTGAATACCACCAGCTGCATGACTATGATTACCCTCCATGTGTCAATGATGCTGAGATCTACTTTTATATTTAATTTAATCACGAGAAGGTTTACCTGCAAAATTAGTAGCACCAAACGTCACAAGCAGCCTCAAGAATGTACACAGAGTAGCCGTATAACACTTTTCCTTGAGCAGAATATTGCACTACAGATCGCTAAGCCAGATAGAAATAGCACACTCGCGTGCATGGTTGCCAGATTGCACAAAATAAGTATAACATTAGGCGAAATATTTTCAATTTGCGCAAGTATAAATCTCAAACTGGGGGTGCAAAAAAAATCTACTAATACAATAAATGGAAATAATTTAAAATAAAATGCAGAATATGTAGAATATTGCCCCTTTAACTTGCTTTTATGCCAGTGTGTCATTCTCTCTTCAGAGTTGCTGCCTCAAAGAGTAAAATTAACAATATGACTGCGCTAAATATCTCCGGCACCTGCTTTGAACATTTCACCCCTGGAGGTCCCGTGATTAAAGTGTCTGACACAGCTGTGGATGGATGTGGAAAGACAGAGCGAGAGCCCCTCTCTGCGCTCCTTATCTTTGACATCCTGTTGGTCAGTGGATGCCTGGGGCAGTTGATCCATGAACCTTGCTCTGCCCAACAGGATAACCATCTTTATTTGGCAGGGGGTTGGCCCACCTGTCAGGTTCTTAAAGGTTAATTTCAGCTCTACACAGCCCAGGTAACAAGAGGTAAAATGAATTGGTGGGGGAGACTGGATATATATACACATATATATATATATATACATTGTGGTTTACAGGGGCCTCAAAATAAATTTGGGCACTTTGTCACATTTAAATAAAAGTCTTTGCATTAGATAAAAAAATATCAATCCAAGTAGCATTTATAAAAAATAAAAAAAGCGGCAGCATTTAAGCCAAAACAACAATAGAAATAAAATTCAATAAAATGTTTTTGGACACTTTCATTAGTGAAAGATGTACATAGTTAATGTGTTGAACAACACCTATGGTTACTCTATTAGGGTACCTGAATGAATTTGAAGGCAATTGAGTTGGATCCACTAAAATTACATTGGATTGGTTAAATTGTAATTGGTTCAACTTTTATGCAAAAAATATGGCTAGAAAATCTGCTATTGCAGATGTAGCAGATTTGTTTGTTAATTTGTTATATTTGCAGTGAAATTCATGTATTTTAAATTGTGTGCATGTCCAAATACAGTACTTATTGGGGTCAATTTATATAAACAGCAATTTAATATTACATGTCATAATACATTATAGAAGCTTCCTTTAAAAGAGGTAAGCATAGACCAATTGAATCCTGAAAACACTTATTCTTAGGCTGCTTGAAACGATATGGCATTCGACAAAAGCAGCCAGCTACAAAATTAGCATAGCACATCCTCTCGTGTGCCACCTCAACAGTCCCTGTTACTTCTCTCCAGCGCCGCCATGTCAAATCAATGTCAAATTTAAATGTTAATAGAATCTTAAATTATTCACCGTGTAGTTTAGCCCCTTTGACCTATACCTCGGTGTGGAGTGAGTCCTTGTCCTCTTCTCTAAGATATCAGAGAAATGTGTCCCTTCCTTTTCCCCTGATTGTGTTACAATTTTTTTTTTTCATCTGTTCTTGAATGCTGGCTGCCTGATTGGGAAGTGGGGAATAATTATATATTGATATGTGGACAATTACGGATTCAATTATAGGGGAGACAATGACACAGCTGATGACTTCTGAAGGTAGTTAGATGAAAACGAAGAGCAATGGATTTCACTGTGGATTGATCCAGCATGAAAAGTCACTTGTTGTCCTTACCTACATGGCACTTTTTACAATAGTGTTTCATGAAATACATTTTTCACCTCAAAATTTTAATTCTGTCATTATTTACTCACTCTCACTCCTATCAAAAGCTTTGAGTGAGGAACAGACCAAAATTTTAATTGTACTTCATAGATAATCTTCCCCTCGATGTTGAATATTCTTTTTAAAAATTACATCTTTAGATTTCAGTTTTACTTGATTTTAGAGCGTAGACAGAGGGGGGGGAAAAAAAACTTACATTTTTGCCTAAAGCTATGCAAATGGTACTTTTACTGTACATTTTTGTTCTTTTTGTAGTTTAGCAATAAACATCCCCATCAACCTTTATTGTATAGGAAAAACGTTTCCATTCTTGTTTCAAAGAAGAAAGAAAAATTTGATGTAAAAAAAAAAAACTAAAAAAACATTTTTAAATGGTTTATAGCTTCAACAGACCTGACAGTGAGACTATCTGCCAGATAGATGGATGGATGGATAGATGGAAGGATGAGAGGGCAGTTGGGTGGCTGGGTCGTTTAGATGGACGGATGGCAGACATACAGACAGAGAGACAGATAGCTTTTCTGAAAGTCTCTATTTTGGGTGTCTCAAAAATTTATTAGTTTGGATTTGGCTTAAGCTAGAACAGTCTGATAGTCTGTGCCAAGTTTGATGGATGAAGCTTAAAAGCTGTAGTTACATTTCATTTTCGTCTTTGTTTAGAGATTTTAACCATAAAAGCCTAAAGTAAAGAACACTTTGAACGCAACATAGTAAAATGTCTTTGAGGTTGAAACAACATTTGGGTGAGTAAATGATGACAAAATGTTTATTTTTAAGGGAACGTTTCCTTTAAAGGCAACTATCATTTCTTATTGTTTCGCCATGCTTTTCTCCTCCTATCGTGGCCATCAAAGTGAAAGAAACAAATGGGATTGAAAACGGTGGATAAAGAAAGCCTGTGCAGTCAAAGGGCCAGCCTTGTATCAAAGTGACAGCTCTGGAGGGTGGACTTGCAACCTCTTGAATCAAATTAGCTGCTGGATGTGTTTCCGCACGAGAATTTGGTTAACATGGAACACCGCTTCAATACGCGCATCACCCTGACCTTTAGAAGAATTGCAGTAGAAGGCCATCTTTCATACTCAAATAGCTTCTTCAAGCGCCTTTGTCGCTCTGCAAGACGTGGCCTTTCCAGCCTGCAGTTCAGCACTTGTTAAAAGTAATAGAGCTCCTAATGCCAAGAACTCCATATGGCCCAGGTGAGGTCCCTGGCAGTAATAGATTCCAGCACTTATTACATTTATTTAAATTGTGCCTCTCTGGCCAGGCAGAGCAGAGCAAGAGGCCTTCACATTGTTCCTCATTCAAACCGCACACTAGGGTGGAACCTCTCTGCAGATTTAGGGGGAAACATATAAAGAAAGAACACCTTGAGCATTTGTGAGTATAGTGATGCACTAAGGTAATTTAGGTGTAAAATATTTTTTTTGTGGAAGCAGTTTCACAGCTGTTAGGGAGAAACTGTGGAGTTGAAATGAGTATCAGCAAAACAAGTTACAAATGTCACTGATGGACAAAAAAGAAAGAGCGAGCACAAGCAAAGTTATCGTATAGTTCTCGCTAGGTATGTCACTGATTTTATTTACTGATTCTGTGATACTAAAACTACAAGAGTGAATACAAGAGTGTAATTGCTACCTCCAATTTACTTTTTTACTTTGTTGTTTGAAACCTAATGACTTTCTGTCTTTGATGGAACACAAAGGGAGATGTCTGGCAGTATGTTAGTCTCAGTCACCTTTCACTTACATTGCATCTTTTTTTTTTTCCATGCAATGAAAGTGAATGTGACTAAGGTTGTTGTGTTTTGTCACCCTTTGTGTTACATGGAAGAAAGTGAAACAGGTTTGGAGCAACATAAGAACCATCCCTTTAAGGTTTCAAAGCACAGCAGGTTTTGATATTGCCATGAAATGTAAGTGCAATGAGATGGGTGGGTTACATATGTGCCAGGAATTTTATATAACAATAAACAGCATCCCTAAGACTCATATTCACGTCCCTTCCTTATTTCACAAATTTTATACAGATTGAAGATGGAGCAACTCTAGAACCATTAAACAGCCATTTCATAATCACAAGCCACGATTACAATGGGTGAAATGATAGCTTACTGACATTTATGAGGAATGCAAACACACAACACAGTGTCCCTATAGTCTCCAAACATATTTGATATGTATGCTATATGGCTAAATGTTTGTGGACACCTGAAAGCCAACATTCATATGTGAGTGTTGAACATTTAATTGTGAGTGTTGAACAACCCCTAATCGTGACCACGAGGTTACCCCATGTGACTCCACCCTCCCTAGCAACCGGCAAATTTGGTTGCTAAGGAGACCTGGCTGAAGTCACTCAGCACACCCTGGATTCAAACTCGTGACTCCAGGGGTGGTAATCAGCATCAACACTCTCTGAGCTACCCAGGCACCTGTAACAGGGTTCTAGATATAGGCAAGGAGGAGGCGGGATCCAGCAGAACAGTTAACATATCGCAACTTTAATTAGATACATCAACTTAAAGAAAAGTAAACACACAGACACACACAGCGGCCACGTGCATCTCTCTCTCTCTAACTGGCACTTACGGCTCGTCTTTAGCCCCCTCCCGGCTGATTAGGGCAATTCAGCACTAGCCGTGTGTCCTCACAGCCTGGCCACGCCCTCCTCCTTGTCACAACTTGGATGGAAACCCAGCTAGTGAGGTCAGACACTGATGTTGGGTGATGGACTCTGGCCCCCAGGTGCTCAGGTTCAGGTCTGAGCTTTGTGCAGGCCAGTTAAGATCTTCCACACCCAGGTCAGTACATTATTTCTTTATGGACCTTGCTTTGTGCAAAAGGGAATTGTCATGCTGGAACAGAAAAAGACCCTCGCTTAAATTGTTACCACAAAGTTGGAAGCACACATTTCTTTTGAATGCTACTGTAATTCTGTACCTTTAACATTTGTCTTCACTGGAATTAATAGAATAGCCAAGCATGTTAATTAAAAGGGGGTGTCCACAAATTGTTGGCTATATAGTGTAGCTCTTAAATGGTATACGTTTCCATCCACACCAAAAAATGACTACACACACACACTTTATTATATGTGTTCACAAGTTACTGTATTGTAGGGATATGTTGAAGAGATGTTTTTAAAGGATGGGCTGATTTTCTGACAGCGAAGGCTAATAACATGAGGAAAATGTATTGGGAAAAGCGCTCTTGTTGTTTGAGTATTGACTTTGTGTTTTCTTTCCCGCATAAGCATGTTTTATGATGTCAGTGCTTATGTAGCTTGATGTCTTTTATTCTGAGTGTCGCCACTCTTCACAAGGCATGGCAGGCGATGAGAAGAAATGCTTCCTCCTCTCAAAAATATGCAAAGTGATGGCATATCAAACAAACTGCTTCAGAGTTGGCATGGTGACAGCAAAGCGCTTGCACCTCGCACCCTCCTTCCAGCTGAGGTATTTTAATAATGCCGTCTCAGTGAGAGACTGTCAAATATTAGTTTTCTCGAACACCCCACAAAACAACTCCCTTCCCTCCAGCCCTGCTCTGGGTGTCCCTCTCATTACAGCATACCAGTAGGAGTTGATGATTTTGTTTCATGAGCATTTAGATTGAAACTGGATGAATGGAGGCTTAATAAAACATGAGGAACATTAGTATTCACCTCATGCCATTAGTACAGCAGGTCTGATGTGGTGTCTTTTCTCTCCTGCCAGCCCTCAGAATTTCCTGTGCCAAAGGCTTCAGTGGTGGGATGGGAATTGGGGGGAGCAGACCTGCTGTGTATGACACTGGTGCAAGATCCACATAAGACCTATGATGCACAAATTCAAAAGAAACCTACCTAGATCACACTTTTTGTGTTGATGTAGATAGGTTTCTTTTGAATTTGTGCGATGAAAATTTACAAATTCATTAACAAGTGCAGAAGGACATGATCTTATGGGCTTTGCTGCCATTGCACAAGCCACTGTGTTTTACTTTGTTTTCTTGGAATATACATTTCAATAAGTAAATTTTGAGCATCTCTAATGTTTTATGGAATAGTAACGTACTCTTGTGGAAAATTAGCTACTTTAGCTTGCTATGCTACAAGCTTCTGATAATTTATATAAAGTCAAGCTACTCTTTTACAAAAGTAGTTAGCTACACTAAAGTTGCTATTTAAAAGGGATGTTTGGTACATTTGATATATCCACATGCCATTGCACATTACTTTGTTATCTTGGAAAAAGCATTTAAAATTTAACATTTTAAGAATATCAGATGTTTTTGAGAATAATGTTTCACTCTGGCTGGAGCAATATTGGGTAAGATTTATTGTTCAAGTTGCAATTATACTGTAAATGTCTAGAACCCCATGTCATTTTTATATCTGCCTCAAGAAAAAAGAAACATCTTCCAATTATAATTACCTTTTTTATTTTGCTTTGATGAAAAGAAAAGAAAAAAATCTGCATTGAGCTGTCATTGTCTAAAAAAAAATATCTTGGAAATGGGTAATTAAGAACAGCCCTGTTTTACCACACAAAAAAACAACAACAACATAATGACAGAAAATAAGTCTTATATTGTAAAATACACTGTAATTTTTGTAATTATGCTGATGGGATCTCTGGGGTTTGATTCTTTTAGTAAAATCCAACTGGGAACATTATCTTCTAAATGAAAGGGTCTGTTTAATAATTCAAATTGCTGTTTGTGTGAATTAAAAGAGGGCTATCTTGGCTCTGTCTGAGGAGTTTTTTGTTCACTGGCTGAATGGCTCACCGTTTCTCTCCCAGCAAAGCTCTGGGAATCGTATGAACATTTGTGGCTTTTTGTTATTGAGCCTTCATTGGAGTGAGGCAATTTGAATGTGTTTCTTTACCTCCTGATGTGCTGGTTTACTGCCAGCTTCTGGCTTCTCAGATGAAAATGCTCGCACTGAACGTCTAGAATATTCAGTAGCAAAATGAACCGTCTGAAATTAGTTTCCTGGCACATTCACTCCCTTTGAGCATGGTGAAATATCAAAAAATTTAATAAATTCATATAGAAACAGCATTGATGCCCAGTCAGTCATTGACTTAATGGCTAAGTTCACCCAAAAATTTTAATTATCCCATAATTTACTCACCCTCAAGCCATCCTAGGTGTATATGTCTTTCTTCTTTCAGCCAAACACAATCAGAGTTATATTAAAAAATATCCTGTCTCTTCCAAGCTTTATAATCGGAATGAATGGTAACTTAGATTTTGAAGCCCAAAAATATGGCCCCAGGGGGTTAATAAAGGCCTTCTGAAGTGAATCGATGCGTTTTTGTTAGAAACATTTCCGTATTTATAACTTTATAAACTAGAATCACTGGCTTCCCGTAACGGACGTCCACGCATTCATGAGAGAGTCGAGTTCTGGCGTGTAGTATAAGCTCCGGTGAGAAGTGACTAACGTGAAAGCTCAGATGATGGAGGAAGCCAGTGAACGCGCGGGCGGCCATTACCGGAAGCCAGTGATTATAGATTATAAAGTTATATATGTGGATATTTATCTTACAAAAACGCATTACTTCACTTCAGAAGGCCTTTATTAACACCCTGGAGCCAAATGGATTACTTTTTGGATGGATGGATGGATGTGATTTTTTTGGGCTTCAAAATCTAAGGTACCATTCATTCCAATTATATAGCTTGGAAGAGCCAGGATATTTTTTTAATATAACTCTGTGTTTGGCTGAAAGAAGAACATCATATACAACTAGGATGGCTTGAGGGTGAGTAAATTATGGGATCATTTTCATTTTTGGGTGAACTAACCCTTTAACAGGCAGTATTTTTATGTGAAGGCATCTCTGAAGGAAACTGGTTTCAGACCATCTTCAAGGCACAATATTCATCACGTCTGATTATCTAAACAATTTTAAATAAGATTTAGGCATAACCAAGCAAATATTTAATCACTACTTATAATAACTACTTAGATATATCAATACTTATTTACAGTATATGTGTGAATGGACTCATAAGTAAATTATTAATTGACATTTATGAATTAATGTACTTTTTTAAGCTCATCTCTGCCTAAATACCAGTATACAGTATGTTCTGTTAAGATGCTGGTTGGCTGGCATTTCTTCCAAGCTTTTTAACTAGCTTAACCAGCTATTCCATTGGTCATTTGGCATCAACAGAAAGATCATGCTAGAACCAACCTAGACTGGAATGGATATTCATGCAGATTATTATTATTATTATTATTATTATTATTATTATTGTGGGAGATCATAGGCAGTTTTGCCAAAAAAAAAAAAGAAAAGAAAAGAAAAAAGAAGCAACTCAAAACAAATTACTGATTACTTTATAGTTAAGTTACTTTCTAAAGAACGTTTCACAGAATTTTTTTAATCCACTCATTAAATTTAAAATAACATATACTGTATATTTCCTCATTCTTTGTCACTAGTCAACACCACATTTTGACTCGCTGACTCATTACTGACCCTTAATTTGTTACAGAAACACACAGAAATACAAATTAATTTATTTCAGGTTTTAAATGAACTCTGCATAAATAATATAATTTTAGAAATATGTTTACCCAAGTAATTAACAAGTGAAAGTAAGTATCTGTAATCTAATTACACAAATTTAAAATGTAATACTTTGTGACCAAAAAAGTAATTAGTCACTGTGAAAAGATAGATTGATTGTAGGTATCAACGCTTTTATTGTAGGTAGTGAAGGACACATACATACTGCCTTCAAAAACCATCCAGATGGTTTTGGACATGCCTTAGTGCCTTTCTACGTCATTTTTTAGACACAGCCTTTGTGTTTTTGGCCTAAATGGAGAAAGAAAATCTCCTATTTGGTGTCTAGATCACAGTGCAATTCAAATACCCACAGATCTCCTCAAATCAGAGTGTACTGTAGGAAATTACATCCAGAAAAAATGCCAGTTTATTTAAAATGTCAGTCAGAAATATTCTACATATGTCCTTCCATCATACGCACCTCTACCTGAGTTCTTTTGCTGTAGCTTTAGGTAGCTTTGCCTGACTGCCTTAGAGAGTGACAGATAAAAGGGAATAATTAATTTATCAGAGGACACCAGACTCTAATCCCGGGTGTCCTGGTGATAAGGCTGTTTTTTCTGCTCTCTCCCCTTCCTTTAGATCTCATCTGGTGATAGAGAGCCCTCCATCAGCAGGTTTTCGTTAATAAGCCTGTCACAGAGGCCAGAGAGAGCCCGTCCGGGGCAGGTTATCTCCTCACTGCACACACACGTCTCCCCTTGACAGCCACTGGCTGCCCGCTCTGTGCCCTTTGAAACCACAGGAGCACAGGGGAGGTAGAGGAGGCACAGGACTGGGCAGCTGACATTCCCGTCGGCACAGGGTGGGATAGAACAAGGGATGGAACTCACTAGGGGTAGAATTTTCTAAACATTTATTTTGTGAGAGATCTAAATGCAAAGTAATTTGTTTTCCCTTTTTCATGTTCCTCGTTTTTATTTCCAGCCATCTCTTTTGGGTTTTTAACAGATGCAAGCGTCTATCCTAAGGTGCTTTTGTATGTTTTATATTGTGTGTGTGTATGTGCCATTGGTGGCTGGTGCTTTTCAAAAGTAGGAAAGCACAGATGTCATTTATAAATGGTAAAATGTATGTGCTCAGATCTGTTTTATTATTATTATTATTTTGGTGTCTTTAATGTAACTCCATTAACTATTTTTAAACAGTCAAACTACTTCACAAAATTAATTTGGCATGCTCAGAACTGTATTATATGTGAAAAAAGGAACCAACTATATCTTTAATGCAATCCCATCTGGTGTATGCATAAACTGTTTGTCTGTTCATGGATTTGAATGCCCTTCACAGTGTGAGAGGCTTTTGTGTGTATGTGTTTTCCATCTGTGCAGGATTGTCTGGTTGCACAAACCTGGATTTGTCTGTCCTGCACATTACAATGTGTGTGTCTGTGAAGAAGTGATGAGGTCAATAATAAAGGTTGATATCATGTGTGAGTTTAAGCAGACAGAGTCTTTAATAAATAATAACCAGTGTGATTGAAGCTTTGCCAGCTGCTGTACACAGGTGGAGGTCATGAAAATGTATTAAAATCCCTTTCAAAAGAAGTAATTGAAAACCTAGGGACAAGATTAACAACTCGACAACTGTTGGAATGTGATAATTTATGAATAACAATGCTTAGACTATTTTGTTTTCTCATGAATATTTCAAATGTCAAATATTAATCAGATCTGAGATGGAATTTAACTTGCAGATAAAAGGTTAATGCTACAGCAGCAGCTGTTATTTCAAATAAGGGGTTACTGTGAATGCTCTTTTATAACATCATCAGATTTGTGAATGGGGTATTCAATGCTGTTATATATTGAATTAGGGTTGTTCTTCTAATCTAGCATTTCCTGTAAAAGTAGTAGTTTAAACAAAATGTCTTTTATTCATCCTCTTTTTGTTTCAAACTTTTATGATTGTATTTTTTCCGTGGAACACAAAAGGTTAAGTTTAGCAGATGCTCATGCTCCTCTTTACCATACAACAAAAGGAGACAGTGACCTATTTCTGAAAATCTTAAAAAAGCTTCTTTTTTTGTATAAAGAATAAACTAGCATAAAAGTACCATAAAATGATCCATACCACTTGTGTTGTGTGCAATATTCCAAGTCTTCGGAAGACATTAATTAAATCTTGCCCCCCTCCATAGCTCTCAAAGCCAATTCTTGCTTGTGCATATTCCAACCTGGGACTACATAATGCGTTGCAAGTGATTACATTGACAACAAACAGCATTGGTACTTGCATGACTCTCAACCGAACATGACTTGCTCACTTGTATGAATGAGATTAGAGAGTGTATTTTTCATTGAATAACAACTTACATTTTTGTCTGTTCCTCAAAGTAATGATATGGCTTCAGAAGACATATACAGTATAACACACAAGTATAGCACTATGGACTACTTTAATTATACATTTATGGTGCTTTTTGACTTATTTGGAGCTTGACAGCCACTGGTTATCACCTACCACATTCTTTCTATGAAAGTGATATATCTTTTTAAATATATATATATATATATATATATATATATATATATATATATATATATATATATATATATATATATATATATATATATATAATTATTAATTTTATTCCAACCATTTGTCAGATGTTTTGAGGGTGTTCAAGTAAAAAAAAAAAAAAAAATCAACTCTTAAAACGTCTTGAGACACCTGCATTTTTTGGGGTGTGCATTTGGTGTGAATGGCCCCTTAATCAGCTGATGGTTATAACACTGGCTCTGCACTAATGGTTAATGACTCCACAATACTAACCTGCTTAAAGGTGTAATATGTAATAATTTTAAAATAATTTTGCCA
The DNA here is from genome assembly GCF_025860055.1 of Xyrauchen texanus. NCBI lineage: Eukaryota > Metazoa > Chordata > Actinopteri > Cypriniformes > Catostomidae > Xyrauchen > Xyrauchen texanus. Next base: position 29,850,390 of record NC_068310.1, on the reverse strand, counting down.
ATGTGTGCACGGCTTGTAACGCAACTTAAAAGGTTGCCTATTAATGCCTGTAGACTGATTTCATGCAAAGGAAGTGGGTCGCTTTTGCTGGGAAAATCCAAAGGAGGTGACGTTTATGCACGCTCCCGAGAGCTTTGCCTCAATAAAAGCTTCTCTTCCGCGTCAACAGACAGTCTGCAACACAAGGTAACGTTATCTTAGAGATGGAATCAAGCAAACTCTGGCTCCCAGAACAACACCGACTCCTAAAAAAACATTTATCTGCTGAATCCAGTCTGGCTAAGCAGGAACACGATCGTGGATGAGCGAAAACTAGAGTGAACATCGACAGGGCATTTGATTCCTGCAGGGACCTTCGTTCAGTTTTGGGGATCAAAACCGACCCTGAATTGGCGTTCTCTTATTGGATAGGCAAGCTTACATAACTGCAAAGCGTGTGAAATATAGTGCCATAAGGATTGATTTGTGTAATTTTTACTTAGTCTTGCCAACTAATGCTGACGAATTGCAAGCTACCTTGCTTCATAACTTTCAAATAATTTAATCTTCCCTTTATACTAAAAGTCAGGTATACAGGATCAATTTAAGCAAATATGCTGGTTTCTTTAGCGTAGTACAACATATGACATACAAAACATACAATAGTGCAACATAACAATGCAACAGTAAACTGTCTGGTATAGTTTGGTAGTGTGTAGCTGTGTGAAATTAGAATTATGCTACCTCATCTGTCAGCATGATGCTGGTGGGTCACGTTCAGTCTCTTTGTACGTTACGTCATTGTTTTGGCTGTGTCACGGATCCACCGGACTCCCTCTCTCACTCCACACTCCGCTCTCTCTCCCTCACTGCCGACACAGATTTTGCTCTCCCCTGAGTTTTGATCATACGCACCAGCACATCATTAGTGAATAATGAAGGACTGCATTTATAACCAGCATTCACACACACACTTGGTCTGTTCTCCTCGATGTTTGCTCAGAAACAACGGACTTCCTAGTATTGACTAACTTACCTGTTAGTACTTACCTGATGTTATTTTCTGTGGATATTAATCTCATTGCTGTTCTCCTTGTCTGGGTTTGGGTGTTGGTCCACATCCAGTTATCGTCCAGTGTTGTGACTCTCCTGCTTCTTCAAAGTTACTTGCAAGGATCAAAGGACTGAGTTTTCTATTCATCTGTACATCACATTATCTGCCTGTCTGGAAATGATTTACCTGCTGTTTGCAACACTCCTCTGGATTTAATCACCTGTTGTTTGGATCACTTTTTCATTCACCTGTTCAATAAAACCCCGCTGTTGAGTCCATATCCCTGCCTACATGAGTTTCTCAGTGACAGAATAACAGACCACCAAACAGGACTCAGCGGGGGCTTCCGATATTCTACCAACACCGACGAGCACAATCATAAGGATCATGGAGCTGACTGGTTTATTTCTGGAGCTGTTCAGTCAAGATCTTCCTCTTTTGGAATATACAACAAAGTTTTGTCAACTCGCTACCCCAACCACAATATCTGACTCCTACCTCAGATCCATTTATAGAACGGGACTGAACTTTCACTGACGGACAGCTCTTCCGGAGGTGGAGAACCTTACTTTTGTTGAATATGTCCGAGCCACACTGGCCATCCATTCCACGGATCTGCCTTTCATGGCTCCGCCCCTCGAGCCTTGCATGAGGGGGCAGTGGTGGCTCAGTGGTTGAGGCTCAGGGTTACTGACCAGAAGGTCGGGGGTTCAAGCCCCAGCACCACCAAGATGCCACTGTTGGGCCCTTGAGCAAGGCACTTAACTACAGGTTGCTCCGGGGGGATTGTCCCTGTAATAAGTGCACTGTAAGTCACTTTGGATAAAAACGTCTGCCAAAAGCATAAATGTAAAATGTAAATGCATGGCACCGCCTTCCGTTGCTCCATCCATCGAGCCTCTCCTGGCTCTACTTGCCTTCGTCAAGCCTTCTATGGCTCCACCCTCAGTGTATCCTATGGCCCAGCATGCTTCACTGCGGTCTCCACCACCTAGGAATCTCCAATCCCTACTCCTGTTGCTCTGTGGCCGCCTCCTGACACTGTCCCTGCTCTTTGGCTGTCTTACAAGCCTCCTGTCCCTTCTCATTGGCCATCTCCCAAGCCTCCTGACCCAGTCCCTGTCCAGTGGTCACCTCCCTGGACTCCTGATCATCCGCAGACTCCTCCCTGGCCACCGAATTGTCCGAAAATTCCTCCTTGGCCTCATATTTGCCTCCTGGATCCTTCACTGTCATCTGTTTCTTCCTGCCCTCCTCATCCATTTTTGGGCATTTCTGTCACTGATCCACCGTACTCCCTCTCTCATTCCACACTCTGCTCTGTCTCCCGCACTACCGACACAGCACTCACTTTCCCCTGAGTTTTGATCAAACGCGCCTGCACATCATTAGTGAATAATCAAGGACTGCAATTATACCCAGCCTTCAAATACATTAGGTATCTCATATCTGTTCATATCGGATATTAGATTGGTTATGTTCACGTAGTAGAAATTCTGCCTTGCACTTTTTACACACTGTTTTTGGTTTATCGAGGTATTGGCTAGCTTCATCAATAAAGAATCCGAAATTTCTCCAGAATTCGCAGACTTCAACTTCCGTCAAATTTTTTCTTCAGCCATAACATAACATTACTCAAAACACCATGTGAAACACCAGCTGCATATTGTATGGGTGACAATACAGTAACTTAGTATTAAGTATAGGAATGTTATATCACCCCCTTGTGGTCTTCCAAATCTATTATGCCAGAATTCATTAAAAAGAAGACTATCTGACAGTGAATTGGAAAGCACATCAATTGGGCTTCTAATTTTAATGTCGGCTAATGCTAACATATTGATGCCTAAAAAAACATTTTATGTCATTCTTAGGGCATATGTTCACCAAAGTGTTCTTTCCTGAGGCTAGTATATTTTTTCAATTGTTTGCATTGGGAGCGCCACGTATTTAAAAAAGCCAGCAGTGTGACAAGGCGCTGAGCGTCTATTCCACGCTGAGTGCTAAGCTCTTGGCTTTTTTTTTCTGGTCGCTGAGAGTTTAAACATTTTCAACTTTGGGTAAAATGCAGTGCTCGTCACTGTCACTTTTTATCCAGCCGTCCAATCACAGTGGAGGAGGGGCGGGACAATACCACAATGACCGACCGTCATATCCTACTTGTACAACATCTGAACAACAATGGAGAAGTTTGCTGGGTATAGGGTTGCACCAGTTGTGCGTAAGGTCTCACTTAATTTGAGACTTAAAGCTCACACTAAGGGTTTAGTAACTACTAGTTAGTTTGTAACTAAGTCAATATGTTGGATCAGTTAATGTTTACCTTAACTGATCCAATAAACAGCCTTCAGATTATACACAGATGTGTCAAACAGCCTTGAATTTGTTTGATCCTGAAGTAACTGTTAGTTGTAATTAATAAATCCCCATTAAAATATAAAAGTACATTTGATAAATAGTATATTTGCAATGTGTAAATAACTAATATATATATAATATATATATATATATTGAATGTGTGGAAACTTGACACCAGGCAACGCATTTTGAAAACTTCACCACTTTCATGCTGAAGAGCCCTTAAAAGTACTTTTTTTTTCTTCTTTTTTTTTTTTCTCTCTCTTGTAAATGTAAACAAGTGTAAATGTCAACATCATACTGTATGTCAAAATGATTGAAGCATGTCACACAAAACATCATTGATGTCATACAATATCAGTCTGCTTTTTATTCCATCCGTTACTCCTGGAAAATTGTGACTTAGTGCCCATTTGCAACCGGCCCCTGGTCTTTGAGCATTCATGTCTGTACCTGATGACATTCCTGGTCTACCACAATATTAATATGAAAAATAATGCTTCAGCCTTCCCTTTATCCAGAGCAAAGGCCAGAGCAAGCACTCTTCCTTTTGCCGACATTTTACATTCAGTACTTGTTGATAACACCAACTATTTGAGAAATGAGATACTTGCAACACATTAATTTCGTGGATATTCCATATCATAGCAACCAAAGCGTCTCAGCTAGGGTTGCCACTTTTGAAGTTTTAAAGTAAGGGACATCCTTCAGAGTTTTAGCAATACATTTATATAATTTTTTATGCAAAAATGTGAACTTTCCTGACCCATGACTTATAAAAAATACATAATTTATATGTTAAAATATATATATTTTTTTTATTTATTTGTCTTTTTTATCTTATTTAAGTATTCATTTTGGATGGTGTGGCAGGGCGGAGGGCGGGGCCGGGTCGTGAAGTCAAACTGCTTTCCAACAGGCTTCTACTTTGATTACTTGGATGCAACCTGAGGAGATGCTTGTTACTCAATCTTTTTGAAGAAGCAATAAGAGACAAGCTCAGTGGAGAGTGAAGTCTGTTATCATATCATGCCTAATCACAGTCACTGATCCTTATGTTGCTCTGCTATTGATTTGTTTTGTCTGCTCTGGGGCCCCATTCCTCAAAAACAAGAGACAAATGTGTCTGATGGGCAAAGATTGACCCAAGGTCACCAATGAGGGATTTGGCCCTTCCAAAACCCCCATGTCAGTATTTTTGGCAAACTCCAGCGCTTCTGCCTCTTTCGATCAGGCACCTGGCTGCCACTGAATACCATGGGATTGATTCCTGATTCGCTGATGCATTTAATCTCCTCAATGGCTCGGCCAGAGGAGGAAGGAGACGTTTGTCATTGTCCAGGGAGGTGAACTCATGACATTTTCAATTCCGGCCCCTTGCTTTCAAAGCCCTGTCCATCTAGGCAGCCGCACGTCCCGGCACAAAGGTGCCATTTGCTTTTCATTTCCCACCCGATAAGAGCGAGAGAGAAAACATTGTATATTGTAATGCTCTCTCAGCCCTTTGACATCAGTAAAATGGAAGGCCGTAAGAGGGATCGATACAAATTAAAAGCAAATACAAAAACCGCCACAGCGAGAAGAACACTACAGCAGTTAGAAAAGCCATTGGCTTCTGCTCACCGCTTTCTGCCTGAACATTGTTTGTATGAAGGTTGAATGAAATAGAGGGATTGGAAAGTAAAGAGAATCAAAGTTGGACAAAGTATAAGTGACCTTCAGTGTATCCTAAAGCTGAAAACACTCACATTCTTCATAAGACGGGATCCTTGTGCTGTCCAGCTTTCGGCAAAGTTAAAACGGTATATATATATACACATAAAGCTGTTTAAAATACAGAGCAGTCGCAGCAAAAATGTGTGCTGTGTGAATGGCCCCTTATGCTGTTCAGCTCATGGCAAGTTAAAACTTCTCATATGATATCAGTTTAAGGGGTCATTCAGACGGAATGCGTTCTTGTGCTTAAAAAAAGCTAGACACAGCACAACGAATGGAACAAAACCATGTTTTTAATTTAAGTTCTGTAACGACGTGTTTCAAGAATGCTGCTCACCTGCGTGAGATGCTAAACAAACATTGTGAGACATCTCAAAAGTTTACATTTACATTAACATTAACATTTATGCATTTGCTAGACGCTTTTATCCAAAGCGACTTACAGTGCACTTATTACAGGGACAATGCCCCCCGGAGCAACCTGGAGTTAAGTGCCTTGCTCAAGGACACAATGGTGGTGGCTGTGGGGATCGAACCAGCGACCTTCTGATTAACAGTTATGTGTTTTAGACCACTCGCCACCACCAAATGTTAAAGATATTTGTATAGTGCATGTTTTCCAAGAAAAAAACAAAACAGATAAAAACAGTGCAGACAGACGCAAAAATGTGTTTAGTGTGAACGCCCCATTGTGTTCTCCAGTTCTTAGCAAAGTTTAAACTGTTCATTTGATATCAGTGTTAGGGGGTGTTCAGATTAAATGAGTTATTGCGCTTGGAAAAAGTAGCACCATGCAAATAACAGATGTCTTAAAATAATGTCTCAGGGCAGTTGGAATTCTATTTTAACTTGACACAGATTCTAAAAAGGGCCCGGATTTCAAAAATGTCCATCTAGCAGGTGTAGGCTTAAACAGAAAACTATTAAAAAAACAGCCAGAAGGATGCAAACATTTCCAGTGTGAACAGCTCTCTGCAAAGTTAAACTATTCATATGAGATGTGTAACTCTGTACAATGATTTTTGTTTAATGTCATGAAACATAATTGCATGTGCATACATATAATTATGCTTTTTTTGTTGTGGTATAATTATAAATGTAGATTGTTAAAACTGTCTTTCATTTCTTGAATAAATACAGACACTGAATACTCAGATTAATGGTTAGTTTCAAAATCTGTGTAATTCTGGACTACACAATATAGCAATATAACAAGATAATTTATAGCAAACAATCATCTGCTAGATATTTGGCTTCTAGTTGAAATCAATTCATACTCAGTGTAAAAGTTTAATAGACATGATTACATTACTTTCAATTAGATATAGGTCTAATATATATATATATATATATATATATATATATATATATATATATATATATATATATATACACTCACCTAAAGGATTATTAGGAACACCTGTTCAATTTCTCTTTAATGCAATTATCTAATAAACCAATCACATGGCAGTTGCTTCAATGCATTTAAGGATGTGGTCCTGATCAAGACAATCTCCTGAACTCCAAACTGAATGTCAGAATGGGAAAGAAAGGTGATTTAAGCAATTTTGAGCGTGGCATGGTTGTTGGTGCCAGACGGGCCGGTCTGAGTATTTCACAATCTGCACAGTTACTGGGATTTTCACACACAACCATTTCTAGGGTTTACAAAGAATGGTGTGAAAAGGGAAAAACATCCAGTATGCGGCAGTTCTGTGGGCAAAAATGCCTTGTTGATGCTAGAGGTCAGAGGAGAATGGGCCGACTGATTCAAGCTGATAGAAGAGCAACTTTGCCTGAAATAACCACTCATTACAACCGAGGTATGCAGCAAAGCATTTGTGAAGCCACAACATGCACAACCTTGAGGCGGATGGGCTACAACAGCAGAAGACCCCACCGGGTACCACTCATCTCCACTACAAATAGGAAAAAGAGGCTACAATTTGCAAGAGCTCACCAAAATTGGACAGTTGAAGACTGGAAAAATGTTGCCTGGTCTGATGATTCTCGATTTCTGTTGAGACATTCAGATGGTAGAGTCAGAATTTGGTGTAAACAGAATGAGAACATGGATCCATCATGCCTTGTTACCACTGTGCAGGCTGCTGGTGGTGGTGTAATGGTGTGGGGGATGTTTTCTTGGCACACTTTAGGCCCCTTAGTGCCAATTGGGCATTGTTTAAATGCCACGGCCTACCTGAGCATTGTTTCTGACCATGTCCATCCCTTTATGGCCACCATGTACCCATCCTCTGATGGCTACTTCCAGCAGGATAATGCACCATGTCACAAAGCTCGAATCATTTCAAATTGGTTTCTTGAACATGACAATGAGTTCACTGTACGGCCCCCACAGTCACCAGATCTCAACCCAATAGAGCATCTTTGGGATGTGGTGGAACAGAAGCTTCATGCCCTGGATGTGCATCCCAGAAATCTCCATCAACTGCAAGATGCTATCCTATCAATATGGGCCAACATTTCTAAAGAATGCTTTCAGCACCTTGTTGAATCAATGCCACGTAGAATTAAGGCAGTTCTGAAGGCGAAAGGGGGTCAAACACAGTATTAGTATGGTGTTCCTAATAATCCTTTAGGTGAGTGTACATATATATATATAGACCTATGTGTCTATTAGATATAGGCCTGCAGTCATAATCATTACTGTATATTAATTTTAGGTTATTTTGAGGCAATATATACAGTATAGGGCAATAGCAGGGTCTGCTAATGTACACTTATTTTAAACAGCAAATATCATTCAGCATATACATTGCCACTGAGCTCAAGTTTGAAGTAGTAACATTGTAGTAGGGCTATCATTACTAATGATGTGTTATGCTGGCTACCTGTTTCTGTGACTTCACTTTTCACTTGCCACCGGCATATTTGTGACTATCAGCGGGAGGAAACAATGGTGGTGAATGGAAAAACACCCGTGAAACATTATCAAGACAAGCATAAAAAAATAGCTTTTGATCCATGCCAAGTCCCAGTACAGGTTTATGCAGGTTTGAAGTCAGCACACATAGACAAATTTGACTTTCGTGGACATATATATATATATATAATTATTAACGATTCATCTCCATACACAGGTGAGTCTGATGTGTGACCGACGAGTACACACGCCTAGTGGTAAATCTCCGCAAACATCTCTCATTCAAAAGTATTAAATGTTTTGGGTTGTTTTATGGTCTGATTTGGTCAACATAAAATGCCTGTGATGATCCCACCTGTATGAATGTAAGAGCTGCTTTTAACTTATGAAAAATACACAGAAAACAACCAATGCATATTATTTTATTATTTAATGATGTAATGGACTGGAAATAAATCTAACAGTGAAAGACAAAATTAATTTTGATTAAAAGCAGACACCCCAAAATTATTATTTTCCCCTGGTTTTATTCTAAACTCAGCAAAAAAGAAACGTCCTCTCACTTTCAACTGCAAAATCAAAAGTAACAGTCAGTATCTGGTGTGGCCACCAGCTGCATTAAGTACTGCAGTGCATCTCCTCCTCATGGACAGCACCAGATTTGCCAAGTTCCTGGACATTTCTGGAGGGAATTGCCCTAGCCCTCACCCTCCAATCCAACATTTCCCAGACGTGCTCAATGGGATTGAGATCTCAGACATTCCTGTCTTGTAGGAAATCATGCACAGAACGAGCAGTATGGCTGGTGGCATTGTCATGCTGGAGGGTCATGTCAGGATACCTCATGAGGGAGGAGGATGTCTTCCCTGTAACGCACAGCATTGAGATTGCCTGCAATAACAACAAGCTCAGTTCGATGATGCGGTGACACACTGCCCCAGACCATGACGGACCCTCCACCTCCAAATCGATCCCGCTCCAGAGTACAGTCCTCAGTGTAACGCTCATTCCTTCGACGTTAAACATGAGTATGACCATCACCCCTGGTGAGACAAAACCACGTCTCATCAGTGAAGAGCACTTTTTGCCAGTCCTGTCTGGTCCAGCGAATGTGGGTTTGTGCCCATAGGCGACATTGTTGCCGGTGAAGTCTGGTAAGGACCTGCCGTAAAACAGGCCTACAGGCCCTCAGTCCAGTCACTCTCAGCCTATTGCGGACAGTCAGCGTACTGATGGATGGATTGTGTGTTCCTGATGTAACTCAGGCAGTTGTTGTTGTTGTTGTTGTTGTTGCCATACTGTACCTGTCAGTTTTTTGGTTAGTTCTTCTGTGACGAAGCAGGCAGAGAATGAGGATCTAAGTGCAGCAGTTTATTTAATAAATATAAAGAAAACTCAGAAAAAGAAAAACATGGGAAACCTGGCACAGAGAATACCAAAACATGCAAGAACTAACAAAGCAAACAAGAAAACTAAGGGCTTCAATACACAAAGGAACAAACAAGGGAATGAGGAACACCTGGGGAAACAATCAGGGAATGAGAACTAATCAGGGGAAAACCAATCATAAAATGAAACTACAAAAGGACTACAAAAACCAAACAGGAACTAAACTAAACTTCAACATAAAAGCACAAAAACAAAAGACAACAGAGAACATGACAGATAGAACTTTATTTAAAAACAAATAGCATTTTGGCTCTTGTAAACAAACAGCAGTATCACTTTCAAGATTTATTAATAGAAACAAACATTTCCCGGGTTTTTGCCGTATCCCACAGCACATCACACTGAAGGTATATGGAACTTTGGTCACAAACATGGCGGTACGGATCATTACCAGCATTCTATATATTCTGAAGGAATTCTGTTGCCCAATGTTGCAAATAATTATGTCTGCAGAGCTTCCTTTGCTTTCTGGATGCCCCACACATGTCTGTTTGATAGAACAACACAATTAGATATACTGTCAATATCACTGGCATTGGAGGATTCCTTAAAACATGGCAGGTGGTATCTCATCAATCAAAACTCCTTAATGCTGAGTGACTTCAGCATTTATTTATTTATTTTCACTTGTACTCATCACAGTGGTGGAGAACACAGGTGTTTTTCCCCCATACATTTCACAGCATAAAATTAAATATGTCTAACAACCATGGATTCACCATGTGGACCACAGAGAAACTCTTGCTACAGCTGACTTGCATCACCCTGCAGGTGCAACTGATCATGAAGCAGATCCCTGTTGGCTTACATCAACACCGTTAAGATGCAGTGTGTGCGTGTTGAGATAGGTGGAAGTGGGCTCAAGTTAGAGCTTGAAACCTGATCTGAAGTAAAAACATTAATATAACAACATTTTAGCAAAATCACTTTTGTGTGTTCTATGTATTGCTGCAGTTTTCTGGTGGAATAAACACTAGAGGCGCTACAACAACAAGTTTAATTCACATAAAGACTTATTTTAAGAGCGCTAGCACTTAACGAAGTGCTATGCTTTAAGTCATACCTGCAAAGTCAGTTGGCATGGCCATGAAGTTTTGGTACTTTCATGCAAGTATGCACTAAGTCTAGGCACATGTGGGTTTGGTGAAACTGCATGTGCAGTGTGCTAATGGGCTGGGTCAAGTGCAATATAATTATTTTATTTATTTATTATTAGAGGTCATTTATTGAAATACAAAAAATTAAACCTAAAATATTTCTAAATTCAAATGACACTTTAAGAAAAATGAAAATATGATCAAAATAATTAAGTGGTCAAACAATCATACCAAATCCAAAAATGTTAACCTCTCCAACTTCTACCGACCACAGGTGGAAATTGCAGTGACTTAAAAATCATTCTACGACAACAGGTGGAAATATACCAATACAAATTATTTCATAAATACAATTATAAACATTATACTTTTAAGAATTGAAAAATAAACCATAACCTATAGATAGTTTAACACATCTTATACATTTTTGTTTAATAAAATGGCTATAACATTGATTGTCAGGGACATAATTGGTGACACTTTACAATACAGTTCCATTTATTAACAGAATTTAAATGCATTAGGTATCACGAACATTATTACAATTAACAATATGTTTTTTTTACAGTGTTTATTAATCTTTTTTAATGTTAGTGAATAAAAATACAATTGTTCATTGTTAATGGTATTTCATAATGCATTAACTAATATCAACATATACAACTTTTGATTTTAAAAACGTATTAGTAAATATTGAAATTAAAATGAATTAAGATTATCAAATGCTTTAAAAGAATAGTTCATAGTTTAACTAATGTTGTTAACTATGTTAACAAATGGAACCTTATTGTAAAGTGTCGCCACAAAATGTGAAGTTCCACTATATTTTCAGAGTTTTCACATAAACTTTTGCACATAAGCTGGTGGAATCGCCAAACTGCAAATGTTGGAACTGAGATTAGAATTTGCACTGAAAACGTCTCGGGTTACATGTGTAACCCTTGTTCCCTGAAAAAAGCGGAACGAGATGTTGCACTGCTAAGCGCTATGGGGAACAGCTCTAGCTGTGAGCCAAGCTGAATAATGTGTGAAACACGTCAATGAACATTGAGCCTCGGCTGATGTAATCATTAGATGCACCTGCGGCCAGGCTATAAATGGATACGTCACCAGGTGTCGTCAGATACTTCTATTTGAAGAGCAGTCCTGGGACGTCCCAGTGCGGCAAAGCAGCGCAACATCTCGTTCTGCTTTTTTCAGGGAACAAGGGTTACACATGTAACCCGAGACGTTCCCTTTACAAAAATCTTCACTACGATGTTGCACTGCTAAGCGCTACGGGGAACGCAATACCCACGCCGCCGCACTTGGGGCTGTCCGGACTCCAACGGTTGTGCAGTGTACTTACAAAAACGCGAGAGGTCTCAGACATGAGCTTGAGATGTCGACTCAAGGGCATAAGAGCCCGGAGTAGCAAAGCATCTAACCCATAAAGTTCGATGAATGTGTGTGTAGAGAACCCTATCGCAACACAAACTTGTCATAAAAACTGATGAATGTGAGCGGAGAGGACCAGCCTGCCGCATCACAAACTTGTTCAGGCATGAGCTGAGATGTCGACTCAAGGGCATAAGAGCCCGGAGTAGCAAAGCATCTAACCCATAAAGTTCGATGAATGTGTGCGAAGAGAACCCTATCGCAACACAAACTTGTCATAAAAACTGATGAATGTGAGCGAAGAGGACCAGCCTACCGCATCACAAACTTGTTCAGGCATGAGCTGAGATGCCGACTCGAGGACATAAGAGCCCGGAGTAGCAAAGCATCTAACCCATAAAGTTCGATGAATGTGTGCAAAGAGAACCCTATCGCAACACAAACTTGTCATAAAAACTGATGAATGTGAGCGGAGAGGACCAGCTTGCCGCGTCACAAACTTGTTCAGGCATGAGCTGAGATGTCGACTCAAGGGCATAAGAGCCCGGAGTAGCAAAACATCTAACCCATAAAGTTCGATGAATGTGTGCGGAGAGGACCAACCTGCCGCACCACAAACTTGCTGCAGAGGGGGACCTCTAGCCAAGGCTTTAGAGGAGGAGAGCCCTCTGGTAGAGTGCGCCCTAAAACCTACTGGCGAAGCTTGTTTGCGCGCCTCGTAGGCCCGGGCAGTAATGTCCATCACCCAAAGTGACATAGTCTGTCAGGACGTGACCGCCACCCAGTCACGGCTTCCAAGTGAAGAATTGCTGCCCTGATTTTACGCCACTAGCAAATGCGGTGGACATAAGTCTGACGGGTACAAACTGGACAAAGTCTGAGAAGTCTTAGCTGCTCCGGCGTTACAAACGGCAGGGAGCAGAACGCTTAGAGAATAACCGGCCAAGGGTCCCGAAAGGCACCTTGGGCAGGTAGTCAGGGTGAGGGTGCAAAAATGCTTTTGGTCCTACCTGGGGCAACTCAAAACAGGCCGGCAAGAGAGACAGAGCCTGTAGGTACCCAAGTCTCCTCAGAGACGTAATTGCCATAAGAAAAACCATCTTGAGAGTCAGAAGTCTACCAAACGCTGACTCTAGAGGTTTTAAAAGGGGGGTCTTACCCTATGAAGAGGTCCTAGCAAGGATGCCTCTTAGAGGGCACCCCGCCCACCAAGGCATGGCAAACCGAAGTGGAAGCCACATAGAACCTGGCAGTGGCGAGGCAAGTGCCCGCTGACAGTTCTTTCCACCGAAAATCCAGAACTGAAGCAAACTGGCAGTTAGCTGGTTCTGTAATTGAACTTATTAGAAGGAAGCGCATGCAGGCGCATTTGTGCCATGTATGCGCCACCACGATCAGCACCCCCGAGGGGGGGACTGGGTGACTCGGGAGAAGTAGAGGAGACATTGCGCTATCAACAGAGGCGAAGAGGTCCTCTTCTGCCCTGTAAAATCTACCCAGATCAGTTCCAAGGGAGGGAGCCCTAGCACTTGCAATGATCTCGATAACTTCAGGAGAAAGCCCTGTGAACCTCAGTTGGTACCCTACAGGGGCCAAGCATGAAAGGTTTACAATTCGGGCCGGGGATGAATATGTCCCCTGAGCCTGAGAAAGAAGGTCCTACCTGTGCGGAATCGCCCAAGGCGAGCCGTCGAGGAGAGATATTAACTCCGAGAACCATATCCTGTTCAGCCAGCGTGGCACCATTAATAGGAGGCAAGACCCTTGTTGGTGAATATTGCCAAGACTCCCGGGAGCAGAGAAACCGGGGAAAGAAACGCATACAGACGCATTCTGGGTCATGTATGTGTCTTAACGTCCAGACCCAAGGGGGGCTGGGTGATTTCAGGGAGAAGTAGAGGAGACATTGCGCTATTCATAGAGGCGAAGAGGTCCTCTTCTGCCCTAAGATCTCACCCAAACTTGTTCCAAGTGGAAAAAGCCCGGCATTTAAAAAGGTCTCGATAACCTCAGGAGAGAGCCCTGTGTTCCTCAGTTGGTACCCTTAGGGGCCAAACATGAAAGATTCCACAATTTGGGGCAGGGATGAAATATTGCCCTGTGCCTGAGACAGAAGATCCTTCCTGTTCGGCATTGCCAAAGGCGAGCCGTCGAGGGAAGAGATTAGCTCCGAGAACCAAGCCCTGTTCGGCCAGCCCGGTGCTATCAGTAAGAGGCAAAAACCCTTGCTGGTGAACTCTGGGCAACTACTACCTTAGGGTGGAGTTCTTAACTCCCCCGTTGGTATTTTCTGTCTGGACCGTAAATCTGCTCCCATATACGGGCATCCAGGGATATAACTGACCTGAGTGACAGGAGCTTGCCCTGGGCCCTAAGGAGAACCCAACGTGTCAGAAATACAGCTGACAAGAACGTGGGTCTCCTTGATGATTTATGTAAGAGGCTACCGCTGCATTGTCCACCCGCACCAAGACATGGCAGCCTCAGGAGGAGGTATTTCAGGGCCAGAAATACAGCCATCAACCCGAGACAGTGACTGTGACAACCGAGCTGACGACCCTCCTATCCCCTTAAGCTGGACAACCACTTAAGGCTGCTACCCCGCCCATCAGGTAGGCGTCTGTCGTTAGCAGCCTGCGACAACAAGACGCACCTAGAGTGGGACCCAAGGCAGAAAACCGGGGTCTGAACCACATAGAAAGGGAACGAAGCCTGAGGCGCGTAACCCTATTTAGCCTAGGGGTTTTGGCCCTTGGAAGAATCCCCTGGCTTTTGGCCACAACAAAAACGGTCTAATGAGCAGAAGGTCCAGAGGGATCACTGTGGACGCATTCGCCCTGAGACCTGATCATTGATACTGATAACAGTGCAACCTTGACCTAGCCTGACTTTGCTCAGGGTGATCTAAATGGACTCAATCCTAGCGGGAGACAGTTGTGCCCGCATTGAGATTGAACTCCATACGATGCCCCGATAGACAGTGTTCTGAGTGGGAGAGAGGACACTTTTCTTGGCGTTGAGCCTCAACCCCAGAGAAACAGATGAGCTAAGACGATGTCCCTGTGCTGAACTGCCAGTTCCTGGAACTGCGCTAGGATCAGCCAGTCATCTACATAATTCAGAATGCAGATGCCCCGGAGTTGCAAGGAGCCAGCGCTACATCATGCATTGTGAATGTGCGGGTAAAAAGGGCTAGGCTGAGTGAAAGAACCTGACCCTGGAAGACTTCGCCCCCGGAAGTGAACCTCAGGAACTTTCCATGTTGTGGCAGAACTTCTAAATGAAGTATAGAAGTGCGTCATAAGATCGATGGTGACCAGCCAAACGAGTTGTAGGGCTTGAGACACGACCGTCTTGACAGGCATCATCTTGGACTTGAACACCCACGGGTAGTTCAAGCTTTAAGATCTAAGCCAGACGCCACCCCTCCCCATCCATGGGAAACGGGAAGTATTTAGTGTAATAACCTAACTCTCTCTCTGGAAGGAGAACACATACCATGGCCCCTTTAACCAGGAGATTGAGTTATTTATTTATTTTTTTACATAAAAAGAAATCCGGTTTACGGTAGTGAGAACACGCCGTTGAAACACGGAAAAGCGGCGAGTGAATTAAATCCTGACGCCCTTATACGACCCACAGAAAAGAATATATCCGGCAGAAGTTTCCACGCTGCCAGGATCTCTGAGATGGTATTATATTTTAACACTTCCTGTTGAGGGGTTGTCGGGTGTTTTGCGTCCTGAGTAACATACAGGAATAGCGAAAACACCCAATTTTGACGGAAGCCTCTGCAACCCGAAACACCAAGAGGTTGCGGGAATGGAGGGGCTTCGAGGGCGGCGAGACTGTCCCCAATCCCTGGGAGGAGCAGCATAGTGTGCAGAGCAGCATAGTGTGCAGAGCAGCACCAGCCTGACCTGCTGCTTGATAAGCCCTTCCCACTAAAGTGGAGGTTGTCCTACAAGGCTTTGAGGGGAGAGAGGGCTTCTTAAGTGACGATGCCGAGCCCGGTGAGAGATAGCCCATAGCATCCCTTCGACCGGCGGCATCACTGAATACCGCCGTGCCTCAGCACCCACGATAGTCGAATATAATGACGCCGAGGGTATGTGAACATGGGAAGAATATATATATATATATATATATATATATATATATATATATATATATTTTTTTTTTTTTTTTTAGGGGTTCTCCATGAGCGAAAAAGCTCTTCATGGAGGTTATCAAAGAAGGGAAGGAACCCATGAAGCGTTCCCTTTCTTAGACTGGAAGATAAAATCTATCCCCTAATTTGGAGCGTTTGGGGGTCTCTTTTCCGCGTGGCCAGACAATCTGGCAACCGCACGAATAACAACATCGAGCAATTCCTCCGTAGATTTTTTTATCGCGGACGGAAAGCTCGGAGGCGGGAAGAGAATCGCGATCCACCTCATGATCCAAAGAAGCGTCGAGATCATGTGAAGGAACAGCTGGGTTTGGGGAGAGAGTGAGAGAAAGGGATCAACCCGTCTCTTGCTCATCAGCCAGATCCATTCGAGAGTGCTGACTCCCGGAAGCAGGCGAGGCGAGCACGACGCACTCTGCCTGTTAAAGCAAATCCCAGTGCTCGCACCCACCCTGCTGCAACGCGAGAGCATCGTGCTCTTACCCCCAAACAAACAGCAAAAACTGATGTGTGTCGTCTTCAGCTATAGAGCGAGAAGAGGGGAACACGCACCATTTGCGGCTTTTAGTCATTCTCTCTATATTTTCTAAACAGAAGAGAAAAAAGTACAACGTTCACTGCACACTTCCTAACTGATTCTATCTCCTAACAGAGGAAAGAAAGTTTTGACAGGGTTTGTGAAACACACAAAAAAAAGAGACACCTGGTGACGTATCCATTTATAGCCTGGCCGCAGGTGCATCTAATGATTACATCAGCCGAGGCTATAAATTCCGGTCAATGTTCATTGATGTGTTTCACACATTATTCAGCTTGGCTCACAGGTAGAGCTGTTCCCCGTAGCGCTTAGCAGCGCAACATCGTAGTGAAGCTTTTTGTAAAGGGAACAGACATGCTTCTCAAACGTCTCAAAGGTTCTCAGGAAAATAAATATACCCATAGTTTCATCAATGGTAGAGAAAAACTTGATCTCATGTTAACGCAGGTTCCATACGTTGTTGGTTTCCTTGAATGAGCTGATTTTTGATAGTTATCAGTGTGGCAATAGACCTTAGGCCGCTACGAGAAGAGTGTAAATATAGTACGTGACCCAATTACGCCAAAGACTATGCCACCCTGGGATTTTCACCCAGGGAACTAAAGGACCAAATCTCCTACTCAATGAAAGGTCGGAGACATGAATAACATTACAAAAATATTCATCTTTATTAAGACATTTTTAAAACTACTTTAAAATGAAAGAGACCTTAGCCAAGGTGCCACTGGAGTTTATAGAAATATTATAAACCTACAACAATCAAAGCACCTGGGGCTTTCCAGCAGGGGCGGGCTACCAAAGATTACATCACGCCTATAAAAGAGAAATCACAGCATTCACAAGTACACACTCAAAATCAGGATTTCAGTGAAGAGCACCGCACACAGTCACCCCCCCACTGTGAAAGACTAAAGCCGGCCTTCCTGCCTTCGGCACCCAAGTCCTATGAACACATGAAATTAACACCTTAGTGTTCAAAGTTTAATACAAACATTGGCCCAACTTGGCTAAACTCAATTAAATGAATCAAAAAACAAAAGAAACAATTAAACTACAAATTACCTACAAAAATATTACATGTAAACAATGTCACCACTCCTCATAAGAGGTTACATGAAGCGCAGATCACAAGGACACTTGAAATAAAGAAAACACATTACAAATAAAACAAATCACATGCTACCACATTGCTCTGGCATTACATCACCACATAAACAGCTAACACGTAGGACACTATTCAACACATGCACACGCGCAACTCAGCCAACCGAAAATACAAAACAAAACCATAAATGAAACCACAAGACAAACAATAACACAATAACCAAAAACAGAACAGCAGTGTTATTCAACTGCAGAATATGCCCAGACTAGTCATTTACACAAACGCTCCCGGTGTACCGGGAAGCACAACGATGACGGTACGCTGCAGATGTATTCAAAGGCATGCACGCGTTAACAATGGACTAGTTGGCCTGGACGATCCCGTTCTACCAGGAAATGCGCCTAAAACAAAAATACAATATTACAACTACTACCCTCAGCCCTTCGTCACAAAATTAGCAAACACCCCTATATACATACCAATGATGACAACGCAGATGCACTTGAGGCATACACAGCAGCGACAGCCACAATTGAGAACTGAAAGATCCGCACGTAAAATCCCACGGCTGCGACCCATATAACTGGGAAACGCTTACTATCATACAAACAGCGAACATTCAGTTACCAAATTAAGGTATCAATAAAATCGGAAAACCAACTGCTCATACCTTTCTAAATGTCCACATCTGATGCCGGAAGAAGCAGCAATGCTGCGCTGGTGACGAAATTGTGACGTTGACAATGACACACATCAGGGAGACGAATCCTTGCCTTTTTATATCACAAGAGTGACAGCTAATTGGCTTACGACCCAAACACGTTTATTAGAGAATATACCGGACTTCCCCACTACAATCTACCCCCCTTTTCTGTGTCGGCGTCCCGACGATCTAGAAAAAAAAAAAAAAAAAAAAAAGGGAACCCTTGCAACCAAGACGGTAGATGGTTAATCCCAGGGTCTAAACCAAACTGAGATGGCACTAGACACTGGCCCAGAGGGACCCTCAACCTCCCTTTCCAACCCACTCACAGTGCGTGGAAGACGATACATATTAGAGTGCTGGCCTGCTGTAGTACGCCCAGTCCTGCATAGTGCAACTGGCCCTTCACAAATGACAACTGAAGGGGAGCTCAAGGATACCTCCTGTTCAACAACTAGAGGATTCACCACCCCATTAACTGGCTCCCCTGATGTTACCGCAACAGGACCTGTACCACCTAACCATAACTCTTTTGGGAACTCGGATGACCCTAAACGTCCCAAACTCTCAGGTGAGATCTCTTGCGCAGGTTGCAGGGCCTCAGGCACCAACACCATCAGATCAGCATCCCCCACCTCCTCATATAGCAGGGAAACCCTTGGTCCACTAACTGGACCAATAGGCTGCTCAACAATCGGTGATTCTCTCCAGACCCGGGTCTTCAAAAGTGAATGGTGAACACAACGTACCTTTTCCATTTCATCAACTGGTGCAATAGTGTAAACAACACCTCCCTCCTTTGGTGCCCTAACCACCTGATACAATACGGGGCTCCACAAATCCTGGATCTTGTGGTGACCCCTCACCCCATGATCACGGAGATAAACTAACTGACCATTCTTTAGGGGTAGGTCACGTACCTGCTGTTCATGTTTTAATTTACGGTAATCTGCAGCTACCTTCAGACGCTCGCGCGCTCCCTCAAAGGCAGTCTGTAGTCGCCTCTGGTGCTCCAAGACCCAATTGTGCACACTACCCGCACATGGCTCAGATACCCTACCGAGCAAAAAATCCACTGGCAATCGAGGCTCTTGGCCAAACATTAAGAAATGAGGGGATTCCCCAGTTGCCTGGTGGGGTGTAGTATTATAACAAAAGAGCACTTGCGACAGGCAAGACGTCCACTCCCTCTTACTGGAGCTAGGCAATGTCCGCAACAGATTATGCAAGGTTCGATTAAAGCGTTCACACTGACCGTTACCTGCCGGATGATAGGGGGTAGTACGTGACTTCTTTACTTGGTAGAACTCACATAGCTGTCGAATAAGAGAAGATTCGAAATTACGGCCCTGGTCAGAGTGAATACGACCCGGTACTCCGAACTTATAAAACCACTCTTCAACCAACACCCGAGCAACGGTCTCAGCTCGCTGATCCCGTGTCGGCAACACCATCGTAAACTTGCTAAACACGTCCGTCATTACCAGGACATTTTCCTGTCCAGTAGAGGAAGGCTCCAGCACAGTGAAATCAACAGCAAGGACTTCGTTGGGTCTTGAGCTCAACAAATGGCCCATAAAGCCCCGAGCAGCTGGTCGAGTTTCCTTAGCAAGTTCACAACGCTCACACTCTTGACACCAACGTATAATGTCATCTGACATACCTGGCCAATAGCATCTCTGTCGTATCAGCTCACCCGTCCGCTCAATCCCCTGATGCCCATGCTGCTGATGCAACTGCGTCAGAACCTCCTGCCTCAGCACATCGGGTAAAACTATCTGAAAAACATCCTCACCTCCATCAGGATGGGAAATCCTCCGATACAGTACTCCCTCCTTTAGTACCAATCGATCCCATTGCTGGAACAAGGTCAATACTGGCTTAGCCAACTGCTTACGCTCCTCTTGCTGCGGACGCTTCCCTTGCTCCAAAAACTTCAACACCACCCCAGTAACTGGGTCCGCTTCCTGCAGGGAACATAGATCTAAAACAGAACAGCCTGGCAGGACACTCATCGTGGATACAACTGCCTGTGCTACATATCCGGCCCCGATGGCCTGATGCAACAATGCTGGAACAGTAGTACCACCCACCAAACCCTCTGGAATACCCCCAACAACGGGATTTTGTCTGGAAAGGGCATCCGCATTACGATTACTCCTCCCTGACTGGTATCTCACCTCAAAATCAAATGCAGCCAACTCAGCTGCCCACCGTTGCTCCGTGGCCCCAAGCTTGGCAGAAGCCAAATAACTAAGAGGATTATTGTCAGTGTACACCATACACTTATGGCCAAGAAGGTACTCTCTAAACTTCTCTGCCATGGCCCACTTGAGCACAAGAAATTCCAATTTCATTGAGCTATAATTTGACATATTACGCTCAGTGGGCCTCAGGCTGCGACTAGCATATGCTATAGGGCGCACCTTACCTTGATGTTCTTGAGAGAGTACTGCTCCCAAGCCTCCATAACTGGCATCCACCTCCAATATAAATGTTTGAGAAAAGTCAGCATAAGCCAGTACTGGAGCCGAGGTTAACTTACTCTTTAAGCCTTCAAATGCTTCCTGACACTGCACAGTCCACACCTGAGCTAAACTCAGTCCTTTAATTTTTCCTGACTTACCACCAATCACCTCAGCTACCAACTTATGTAAGGGGGAAGCCAGCTTGGCGAACCCCTCCACAAAACGCCTGTAATAACTTGCAAAACCAAGAAAAGTCCGTAATTCAGACACACTTGCGGGGCACCGCCACTGTGCTACAGCCTCAATTTTACCCGGGTCAGTTGCCACCCCCTCTGCGGAGATGACATGCCCCAAGTATTTTACCTGTTGTCTGAAAAACGCACACTTTACTAGTTTTGCCTTGAGGCCCTCCCACTTCAATCGCCCCAGGACAACCTCCAATTGCTCCACATGCTGCGCCACTGAAGAAGAATAAACAATTATATCATCCAGATAGAGAAGGAGAGATTGCCGCTGTTGGTCACCAAACAACCTCTCCATAAGCCTCTGGAATGTACTAGGGGCATTACAAAGGCCAAAGGGCTCCTGTTCCATTCAAATAAACCAAATGGAGTACAGAATGCAGTCTTTGGCCTATCCCGTTGCGTGACAGGGACTTGGTTATACCCACTGGCGAGATCTAATGTAGAAAACCAACGAGCCCCTGTCAACGAATCCAGGGATTCCTCAATACGTGGCAGTGGAAATGCATCTTTCCTGGTCTTCGCATTCAGATGACGGTAGTATACGCACATGTGCAGACCACCATCCTTCTTCTTAACAAGCACTATGGGGGATGCATAGGGGCTACTACTCTCCCTTATTACCTGGGCCTCCAACAGCTGATTAATGTGGGTCTTAACTACTTCATAGTCTGACGGCGGTATCCGCCGATACTGCTTCCTTACAGGGACATCATCCAACAAGGGTATGTCATGAGAAATAAGACGAGTACAGCCTAAATCTCCCTCATGAGTCGAAAACACATCCTGGTATTTCTGGAGCAGAGCCCTTACCTGCACTTGCTCCTCTATCGACAACACAGACAAATCAAACGACTCTATCTGCTGAGCCATGATAGAGGCGGTCTCCAGAGAATGAGACTGAACTGTAGCAATGACTGGATCAACTTCCACAACTCCTGTTGGTAAACTGATAACATAAACCTTCCTTAAACTACCTAACACAGTTGTCGAATACAGTACTACGTCCACCGTGCCCACGTTTACAATAGGTACCCAAACAGTGCCATGGGTCACTCTTACTAGGGCTGGGGATGCCAAAAGCCCAGCTGGCAGACCTGACTCAGGGGGCTCAAACAGAACTGTAGTGCCAGAGTACTGGGAGGAACAGGTGGCAGTGCCTAACTTAATTGTGCCCCCAGGGATAGGACACACCTGACGTCCCCGTACTCGCACATTCCCTGCACGGTCCGAATGACTCGTAATACTCACTTGTTGACAATATTGCTATGTTTGCAAAAAGCTCTGGGACTGCGCAACAATAGGTAGCTCAAAAAGGGCAGTGCCATGCTGTCCAAAAAGTTCCTGATAACAACGGCCTAGTATGTTCATCCCCAGCACCCCGGGGATATCTACACTTATACCGCCAGGAGGATCTCGAACCACCAACACGCCACATCCCGAAACTAACCTGCTGCAGAGTTCAACATCCAGCTCCAGGTAACCAACGTAAGGGATCGTAAGCCCATTAGCTGCCCGAAGTTGCAACCATTGACAGAATTTAAGGCGATCTTGACCCCAGGGTTCAAAATGCTGCAGGAAGCAACTTTCTGTAATTGTAGAGACCATAGAACCGGTATCCACCAAACACGGCACTGATACTCCTCCCATACAAACAACAAGATGTGGACAAGATGACATTAAATGAGACAATGAACGGGGAATAACTAAATGACTTGAGCCAATCACTTCTCCAACCGGGTTGTGACTCAGCAAACCGGCGGGGACTAGTTTTCCGATAGCTGCGAATTACGATACTGTCCATTCACCATAGTCCTAGGACCCATTGGCGCCAATGGAGCCCGTGGGGAAAGGCGTTCCCCATCGCAATCCCTCGCAAAATGCCCGGGTCGTTGACAACATCTACATATCACAGGGCCAGAACGAGGAGAATGACTACGTACCTGTGGCATCTGAAAACGGGCAAAACTTTGAGTAAGCTGATCTAACTGCCGCTGCTGCTGCCTCAATATTTCCCGCAGTTCAACCCGCTCTGACTGCTGTGGTGAACTCTCAGTGCCTGAAGTAGGCCCGCCCCACACCCCATACTGGAGGCCATAAGCTAATGGCATAGAATGACTACGTCCCCTCGCACCTCCAGGCAACCCTTCCCGTTCCCACCTAATCGCTTCGCCTCGAACTTCGAGTATTGTAGCGGTAGGCTGACGCCGGACCAACTGTTTAAGTTCCCGCCGCAATGAACTATCAGCAACATGTTCTACAAACTGATCCCGCAGCAAAATCTCGACATTAGAAATCACATTAGGGGAGCGACTTTTAACCCTCTCCAGAAGGCCCATCAAAGCGAGGAAAACTCCAACAGAGTCTCCCCTCCAGTTGCCTTCTGGAGAAAAAGGCTTCCTGCAGAGCGACATGAGACTGAGAACAGCCATATAGCTCACGCAAGGCCGCAATAATTTTGTTAGGATCTCCACGCTCAATCTCTGAACGATACCGAACCTCCTCACGCGCCTCCCCCTCTAGGTGATCGAATAAAAAAAATGCTTCATCTGCGATAGACAAATGGCGCATCCTCATACAGGCCCAGGCCTCCTCGACCCACTCATCAATACCCATACCCGATTTACCATTAAACTTCGGACATTTACGATCACGGGGAACGAAAACAAACCTCTCGGGTGCAGGGGCACTAGCCACCGATAACTGTGGTGTACCTGGCGGAGCTGTGGTGGAGGTAGAAGCTGCTGCATCAGGGTCAGGTGGCTCAACTGCCATCTGAGCCTGTTGCAACCTTACATTATCAGCTCTCAATTGAGCCACCAACTCTCTCAACTCCTGTAACTCAGCCTCCATCTTAACAAGGAAAAGACTGACTTACCAGAAATGAGCGTGGTCTCCTGGAAGATTACAAAAGGATGACTCATCCAGGGAAACACTGCTGTTCTGTTTAAATGCACAATTCACAACACAATTAGGCGAAAAACACAAGTTAACAAAATAAATTACCCATGTCTCCAACAAAACACAGAGATGAGGAGACCCTGCCAACTACGCCAAATGTGGCAATAGACCTTAGGCCGCTACGAGAAGAGTGTAAATATAGTATGTGACCCAATTACGCCAAAGACTATGCCACCCTGGGATTTTCACCCAGGGAACTAAAGGACCAAATCTCCTACTCAATGAAAGGTCGGAGACATGAATAACATTACAAAAATATTCATCTTTATCAACACATTTTTAAAACTACTTTAAAATGAAAGAGACCTTAGCCAAGGTGCCACTGGAGTTTATAGAAATATTATAAACCTACAACAATCAAAGGACCTGGGGCTTTCCGGCAGGGGCGGGCTACCAAAGATTACATCACGCCTATAAAAGAGAAATCACAGCATTCACAAGTACACACTCAAAATTTCACAGGATTTCAGTGACGAGCACCGCACACAGTCACTCCCCCACTGTGAAAGACTAAAGCCGTCCTTCCTGCCTTCGGCACCCAAGTCCTATGAACACATGAAATTAACACCTTAGTGTTCAAAGTTTAATACAAACATTGGCCCAACTTGGCTAAACTCAATTAAATGAATCAAAAAACAAAAGAAACAATTAAACTACAAATTACCTACAAAAATATTACATGTAAACAATGTCACTACTCCTCATAAGAGGTTACATGAAGCGCAGATCACAAGGACACTTGAAATAAAGAAAACACATTACAAATAAAACAAATCACTTGCTACCACATTGCTCTGGCATTACATCACCACATAAACAGCTAACACGTAGGACACTATTCAACACACGCACACGCGCAACTCAGCCAACCGAAAATACAAAACAAAACCATAAATGAAACCACAAGACAAACAATAACACAATAACCAAAAACAGAACAGCAGTGTTATTCAACTGCAGAATATGCCCAGACTAGTCGTTTACACAAACGCTCCCGGTGTACCGGGAAGCGCAACGATGACGGTACGCTGCAGATGTATTCAAAGGCATACATGCGTTAACAATGGACTAGTTGGCCTGGACGATCCCGTTCTACCAGGAAATGCGCCTAAAACAAAAATACAATATTACAACTACTACCCTCAGCCCTTCGTCACAAAATTAGCAAACACCCCTATATACATACCGATGATGACAACGCAGACGCACTTGAGGCATACACAGCAGCGACAGCCACAATTGAGAACTGAAAGACCCACACGTAAAATCCCACGGCTGCGACCCATATAACTGGGAAACGCTTACTATCATACAAACAGCGAACATTCAGTTACCAAATTAAGGTATCAATAAAATCGGAAAACCAACTGCTCATACCTTTCTAAATGTCCACATCTGATGCCGGAAGAAGCAGCAATGCTGCGCTGGTGACGAAATTGTGACGTTGACAATGACAGACATCAGGGAGACGAATCCTTGCCTTTTTATATCACAAGAGTGACAGCTAATTGGCTTACGACCCAAACACGTTTATTAGAGAATATAGCGGACTTCCCCACTACATCAGCATAGTGCGTTTAAACACACTCATTGATAAAGTCCATCAAGAAAACATCAAACCTCATTGGTTCTTGCACATCTATTGACCAAACATCATGACATCATGTTGCAAGAAACAATACGTTTGCGACATGAGTTTATGCATGAACTAAAGAGAAAACTGTAAACATGAGGCATTCACAGAACTCAAGCAAGTGGGAACATGTTTCTCTTTTTGTTTGCAAGCGTTGTATTACCTGCCAGTGGCTATCTATCAAGGGCAATGGGATTACCAACAATACAAATTACAAGCAAATAATAAGTGTACATGGAAGAAGTTCCAAAGATCAGAATCCATTATGCTTTGATTTCTGGTGCGTTTACCCAGAGCTGTTTGGGCCAGGGAGGCAGTTAGTGTGAATTCAAGCAGACTCATTGCCAACTTATTGGTCAGTCAATAACCTATTTAATTTATTGTCACAGGCATTGTTGGCCAGGAATGTTGACAAGTGCTTGAATATACGTTAAGAAGGAGAGGGCTGAAGGAAAACAGCCCCCAGGTGCAAGAACCAGATAAACATTAAGTGAAAAGCTTGTCTCTCTATGAATACCTCTGGCTCCTAAATTATTGAAACCATCTGCCATCTCTTATAAAGTATAGAGAACTTCACCACCAGGAATTAATGCCAGTGATTTGGAATTGCCAATATTCTCACCTGCAATCACAGATGGTCTGGCCTTTGCCTTTTCCTTCAACTCAGTCAAACTCAGCCCTTTGCAAGGGTCTCAGCACATGTCTGCCAAACTACTTTGCACCTGCAAAGAAAAAAGATACAAATAAGCATTGATGTTAAGCAGACACAACACAGTCCAACATCTTGTGAATTGACTTTAATTGTTTGTTAACAGTTAAACATGAACTGAACATAAGGCTGGGTTGTATAACTGTATCTACCGTGCAATGGTAGATATTTTAGCTATTTAACATTGTGTTCCAATGTGTCTTATCTAATTACAATTTATAGTCAGGACTGTTCAATATAATGTTAGTTTTACTCTTGAATATTTTGTTTAAACTCGTGATATTTTTTATTATTTTTGTTGTGAATAATAATTTTTGTCAGTTGTTAAATTTAATGTATGTCCTTGACTGTGTTCCTGCACGTGCCCTTCATGGATGTTTCTCTTGTTTATATTTTGGTTTTCTCATCGTGGTTGTTTCATTTGTTCCCTGTGTTTTTAGTTACCCTGTTCATCTTTTGTTTTTCCATTAAAAACTGCGTCTAGATCCTCACTCCTTGTCTGCCTCGTTACAGTGTATATGTATGTATATATATATATTTATACTACAGTTAGATGTATATATCACACTCGCAATTGTGAGTGTAATATATACATCACACAGCACTGCTGTGATTCGGTCACAGGCAGAGTGCCGTAGGTAATCACAGCAGTGCTGATTTAGGGCCATATAGCACTCTTGCTCATGTGATATTGCTTATACACTCACCTAAAGGATTATTAGGAACACCATACTAATACTGTGTTTGACCCCCTTTCGCCTTCAGAACTGCCTTAATTCTACGTGGCATTGATTCAACAAGGTGCTGAAAGCATTCTTTAGAAATGTTGGCCCATATTGATAGGATAGCATCTTGCAGTTGATGGAGATTTGTGGGATGCACATCCAGGGCATGAAGCTCCCGTTCCACCACATCCCAAAGATGCTCTATTGGGTTGAGATCTGGTGACTGTGGGGGCCATTTTAGTACAGTGAACACATTGTCATGTTCAAGAAACCAATTTGAAATGATTCGAGCTTTGTGACATGGTGCATTATCCTGCTGGAAGTAGCCATCAGAGGATGGGTACATGGTGGCCATAAAGGGATGGACATGGTCAGAAACAATGCTCAGGTAGGCCGTGGCATTTAAACGATGCCCAATTGGCACTAAGGGGCCTAAAGTGTGCCAAGAAAACATCCCCACACCATTACACCACCACCACCAGCCTGCACAGTGGTAACAAGGCATGATGGATCCATGTTCTCATTCTGTTTACGCCAAATTCTGACTCTACCATCTGAATGTCTCAACAGAAATCGAGACTCATCAGACCAGGCAACATTTTTCCAGTCTTCAACTGTCCAATTTTGGTGAGCTCTTGCAAATTGTAGCCTCTTTTTCCTATTTGTAGTGGAGATGAGTGGTACCCGGTGGGGTCTTCTGCTGTTGTAGCCCATCCGCCTCAAGGTTGTGCATGTTGTGGCTTTACAAATGCTTTGCTGCATACCTCGGTTGTAACGAGTGGTTATTTCAGGCAAAGTTGATCTTCTATTCGCTTGAATCAGTCGGCCCATTCTCCTCTGACCTCTAGCATCAACAAGGCATTTTCGCCCACAGGACTGCCGCATACTGGATGTTTTTCCCTTTTCACACCATTCTTTGTAAACCCTAGAAATGGTTGTGCGTGAAAATCCCAGTAACTGAGCAGATTGTGAAATACTCAGACTGGCCCGTCTGGCACCAACAACCATGCCATGCTCAAAATTGCTTAAATCACCTTTCTTTCCGATTTTGACATTCAGTTTGGAGTTCAGGAGATAGTCTTGACCAGGACCACATCCTTAAATGCATTGAAGCAACTGCCATGTGATTGGTTTATTAGATAATTGCATTAATGAGAAATTGAACAGGTGTTCCTAATAATCCTTTAGGTGAGTGTATATATATGGTCTCATGAAAACTAGCTTTTGGTTTTTAGCCTTGTCCCTGACCCAATCTTTTAATATTTGACTATAAGGATCTACTGTTTTACAAAAATAAAAAATTATTACATGTTTAAAACTGTTATTATCTAAGCAAAGAGAAATAAACATAACCCATTTCAATATTTACTCTGTGAAAATGATTTCTATAATTATTTTTAAAGTTACGAATTTCCCAGTTTTACCGTAATTTCAACCACCTCAAGCAATTTTGCCCCTAATAAATTTTTTTGGTGTACTTTTTAAACAGTCCATAAAAGTGTCAGTGAAGAATGTGCTTAAAAATATATAAGAAGTGATGTCTGAAGAAAATAAAAAATCAAGGTAAATTTCACTTGGAGCAAAATATTTTAATTTGCAACATTTCTATTCAAGCTGTAATTTTGCCAGTCACAATATTTTGTGAAAATATGATTTAATTGTGTGTATTTAGAATACCAAAAATGTTAGCTATGAATTTTATCAAGACAAAGGGGCAAACGTTGTATTACAGAAATGTAAAAAAAAAAAAAAAAAAGAAAGAAATCCAGCACTGTCATTTCTACCTCAATAATTCTATTAAACACATTACTGAATTTGAGAAAATATTCAACTCCTGTGTTGCATGTACATACACTGTTGGACATTATTAGCAGACTAATTTGTGATTATCTGAAAGAAAAAATGTTTTAGCAAGTCTTTACTTTCAAGAAATCCACTCAGATGGTAATTCCAAATACCTGCTCCACAAAGCCAAACAAACGGTAAACAAATATGGGACCTCCCATCAATAATGTTCTGACTAGGACAGTAACAGCGACATTTGAAGGTGAGTTAATGTGCAGTCCTGCTCGCTTTGATTCCCCTCCAACAGTCAATAAACCATTTAATCTCTGAGCTTTGGAGTGGTCGATTGTGCCGATGTTGTACCCAGGAGTTGCAATGTTTGAGAGTGCTGTCCGGCCCTGATAACGCATTCGTTTCCCAGTCCCCTTTGTCTTCAATTTGGATGCAAGCAAAAGGCCCCTGGACCATTTCAGTAATTCAACTGTTTGTTTAATGAGCTCCAGTAATCCGCAGCGGTGGGCAACTGTGGACCAGTGCCTCAAAAAATGAACACGATTAGAGGATTACTCCCATACATTTCTGTATTCATGCACTAATTTACAAACGTGACAATATCGTTCCGGTGGTTTGGCTGCTATGGCAGATTTGAAAGAATTGAGCCAGCCGGTGTATTTTTTTTTTTTATCTTGCCATGTCAGAATGGCAGAATTTTCAGCAGGGGTCTAAAGGAAACCTTTCAGGTGCCCAAGCAGGGTTTAGCTCTGTAGGTCTATATAATGCAAATGTATGATGACCAAAATTTTGTGGTTTGGTCAGTGGTTAAATCGGTTTCTTAAATGATAGGTGTCAAGTCAAGTCATTTTTATTTGTATTGCTCTTTTCACAACACATCATTTCAAAGCAGCTTTACAGGAAATCATGCATTAACAAAAACAACAAATGAAACTGTAATATCTATAATGTCTTAAAGTGATCATTGTGTAATTTGATTAAGTATGATTGTAAATTGTGTATAGAAATTAAATAATAATTGTATTTAGAACCACTGTGAGCATGCTGAAGGTGACTGTGGCAAGGAACACAAAACTTAAAAAAAAAAAATTAATGTTGGGTAATGGAGAAATAAACCTTGGAAATCAGGCTCACTGTGGAAGCCAGTTCCCCTCTGGCTAAACAACATGAATATAATGCCAATATTAGTTATTTGTGTGCAGTGCAAGTCGTGGTTTTAAATTTGTTAATGCCCATTGTTTTTAAAACAATAAAACATATATGAACCCAAATATGAACTTTAAGATTAATGACTAATGTCTTTGAAGTCCATCCTGAATTAACTGCAGAAGTTCACATAGATGCATTCTTTGTTAGTTGGCTTATGAAGGTTTTTTTTGGCAATTAAATGATAGTCTATGTATTCCATTTCAAGAGTGTATCAATAGACAAAGGTGATGCAGGCAGAGATCAATGATGAGGTGCATTGCAGTTCAATCTGTAGGTCATTTCGTTGAGGTACGGTGGGGTCCATCCTAAATCCAAGGTTCAGGCCGTGGCATATGAACATGCGCATCACTCACACCCATGCCCCCCCGGTTACTTTCTTCACGGAAGTGCATGATGAGCTGACGAGGTCGTAGAGGACACCTTTTACTGCCCGTAATCGAACCCCTCGCTCATCAGCTCTCACTACCCTCCCACCTGTATCCCAGTTCGGTCTCTTCGGCGACACTATCGAGGATTTCGCCCTGCAGTTCTCAGCGGTGAAGAAGCAGACGGAGGCTATCTCTCATATCATGCCGCGCCACCAGCACCGGCCGTGCTCTGTCTGCCCGCTGAGGGCGTCCTCCTGCGGCTTCCAGAAAACCTGCAGCTCCGCCTCAACCAGGGCCCAGCTCTCAGCCCCAGCATCGAGCCCCCCATCTCACGAACACCCTCCAGGACCCGGAAGGCTCCCAAGCGTTCCTGAGACGGACGACCCAGAGATCGAGACGTTTGCTCCGGAGCTGGTAAGCAGACCGGGAGGGCCGGGAGGAGAATCCTCAGTTCAGTTTGTTTTCTTTGCCGCACCCTCTTCGGGTTGCAGTACCCACATTCTCAATAAAGAAGCAATTTCCTCTTTCTCTGGGTCACCTGGCCCGCAAATGCTGTTCTTACGGCACCCCGGTTCCACACCTCAACAATCCCGGCACATCGGACGCGGATCTCCCGCCTCCAAACCCACGACTGTTTCCCCCTGGCCGGCCGGTTCTGACGAGTCTAGAGGACGCTTCCATGGGACCTCATCCTCATTCACTAACCCGCCCCCTGCCGGGTGTGCAGAGCAAGGTAAGTGCTTCGAGTCTTCCCTCAGCATAAGAGCCTCGGGAAGCGCTTTTGCCCCTGACGCCGTATTACATGCTCCGCCCCGCTATGAAGCCCTGCCGGGTACGTCAAAATCAATCGTACCCTTAGTGCCCCTAGGACGGAGCTTGGATTCGTGGCTTTCACTTCCTATCCATCACGCTGGCTGGCTAGGACCATCTGACTCGGTTATGCAATTCAGTTTGACACACCTCGGCCTCCTTCGGGTTGTCCGCTTTACAACTACCTCGACGACTGGCTCATTCTGGCCCACTGTGTCCCTGTGGACACACAGAGTTACTGTGTGTCCACAGGGACTAGGTGCTCAGGCACCTCAGCCGCTCAGGGCTTCAGGTCAACTGGGAAAAGAGCAAGCTCGCCCCGGTTCAGAGCATCTCTTTTCTCGGCATGGAGTTAGACTCAGTCTCAATGATAGCATGCCTCACCAATGAGCACGCGCAGTCAGTGCTGGAATGTCTCACCTTGTTCAGGCCAGGCACGGCGGTCCCTCTAAAACATTTCCAGAAGCTCCTGGGGCATATGGCGTCCTCCGCGGCAGTCGCGCCGCTGGGGTTGATGCATACAGACTCGAGTCCCGAGACGAGTATGGTGCCGCGGCATGCACTGTGTGTTTAATCACCCCCGCCTGCCGCCAGACTTTAAAACCCTGGACAGACCTCTGTTTTTACGGGCAGGAGTCCCCTTGTAGCAGGTGCTCTGACGCGTTCTGGTCACCACAGACTCATCCAAGCAGGGTTGGGGCGCCGTGTGCAATGGGGAAAAGGGCTCCCAGTGCTGTGCTGGCACATGGGTTGCCTAGAGTTGTTGGCTGTACTTCTTGCCCTTCGGATATTTCAAACAAGTCATCAAACATGCCTCTAGAAGTTATAACACATATGTGTGTTAGCACAGAAACTCGCATACGCACAAATTCATGCTTTTCAATCTGGATCTGAGTGACAAAACCGACCCAGAAAAACACAATCTATTCAACTGTTTTTCGAGTCGTTTATGGCTAAAATTAAAACATGGATGAATACATGTTTTCAATATAACAGGTAAATATTACAGGTAAAATTGAAATTCATGGACTGATTATACTGTAGATTTGATACATACTGATTTAATGCCATCAGACTTTGGGTCTGTAAATTAAAATGAGCAATTTCTCATCCTAATTTTGTGTTCAGTTTTAAAGGGATAATTAAGATATCCATAAAAGTAAATATATATATGAAATCATGTTTAACGATCCCAAAACAAATCAAAATATTGAATTCACGAATTACACTGCCTTCGTTTAAGAAAAAGTTTTTTTTTTCTAATGTAGGCTATATTCATTTATGGCTTTTTTCTCTGTGCATGAATGCAGCAAGCGATGTTGACTCGGATGATGCTATTAGCAACAACTAATCTAGTGTCAGTGCTCTTTTTTACATTTCACTAATTGTTAAGGTGTGGATTTGGCTTTGGGAAACTGACCAGCAGTTATGTGCACTTTATCGCAAAGCAGAAATCGAAAGCAACAGGTCGATTAAGTGAGATAATTCCGTTAGGAAATTCTCTATGCGAGAGCGGAAATCTTTACTAATCAATGCTCAATTGTACAGTGGAGGCATGAAAGCTGAATGCTGCACCTGCAAATTAGGACACACTGATCCACAAGATCATACAAGTTTATTAGTTTTGATGCAGGGATTCTGTCTGTATGTTCACCGGTTATCAAGGAATTTTGCTTTGCCAATATACAGTATTATTAAGCTAACATGTTCAATTGAGGGTGTTCTAACTTTCGCACCCCTGCAGAACCGGGCATGTATCTAGCTGGCAGATGCACTGTCATGATTGCAAAACAAAAAGATACCTTACTAATCTCTTAATTTATTATCGAATGGTAGTGTAGGCTGCTAGCTCAGCTTTTACTGCACTACTATGTTCGCTTAAAACATTCCCGTGCTTTCTGGCAATGTGATGCTTAAGATCCCAAAGGGAATCTTTGCTAACTCTCACAGTCACTTCACTCCCGTTTGATTTCTTTTCCTTCCTCATTCTTAGATTTTTATTCTGCTTTTACGAATAAGGTTTGCAACTTCACTAAAACATTGTTTGAAGTCCATAACCTCATGCCTATTGCTTATTTCACAGATTCCCAAACCAGCATATCACAAAACACATTCTGAGTTGAGCGAGCAGCTCTGAGTAGCCTGAGTGAGCGGAGTGGAATCTTCAAGAAGTCACTCTCCGCTCAGGTGAAATTATCACCACTATGTTTTCGCTCCTCTCCGCTCACATGCTCTGGTAACCAAGGGAAATAAAAATTAGCTGAGTTGATAAAAAAAAAGTGTTTTGTCAGCATTACTTTTGCAATGGGAAAACAAATATTTTTTGATTGGTTTACTGAAACTGGGCAGAGGATTTCTAGTAGCCAGCATGCTTTACATGGGATTCGAAAGTGAGAGTTAATGTTCAAATTAAGTGTAATTGTGGTGAGCGGGGGGCATGGCCGAGCGATGAGGCACTTTCTGGTGGAGAATAATCGCAATCAACCAAGAGAAGGATAAGGTGGAGCCGCAGTTTGGAAGAGAGAGAAAGATGCCCAAAACTGTCTGTGTGTGTCTGCTAGTCAGTGTGGTGTGTGCTGAAAAGTAAACCTTTTGTGTACAGCTGAAAAGCAGTGTCTTATTGGTTGTCACTGAAAAGTGCAGACGTGGATTGTTCTCCCGGTCCCTGCTTCCTCCTTTCCACATTAAGAACCTGGTCTGTTACAGTTATTTTATGTCTTTGTACAAGATGAATAAAGGGGGATTCTTGTAAGTGTTTAATGTTATGTTTTGTTGAGATTTAGAATAATTATTGTTATGTTGTAGTTTTGGGTGTTACCACCATGGTGAAGAAGAGTGGAGCTTGAGCCTAGGTTAAGGACCAGTGAATAATCTTCAAGTTGTGTTATTCATTGAGTAATTGCTGCGCTAACCATATTTTAGTGATCTAGTAGCACTCAGTAGTGCTTCCAACTAGTGTGTACTTAGTATGCTAGCAATTTCCTCTTACTAGCTAGAATATCACTAAAAGAATTTAATTTGAGTTTTGACATGTACCATTTTGTTGGGTTTACTTGATTCGGTTAGTCTCCCTCTACTTGAAGTATGAATTTACATTGTAATTTTAATTTAAGAAAAGCCATTTGTAAACATTTTTAAACACTGTCCATGATTTCAATTTCATCCAAATATTTCTTTATTTTGGCTGATCCTTACATCATATGCAGGGAATCAGCATCCAGAAAACAACATGCTGATTCTTTGCTGCATCAGCACTGATATTTTTTACAGTGTGGAAATAAAAGCCACAGAGAAAGAGAAGCTCCAATGAGACAAACATGTCAATGCAGCCTAAATAAAGCAGTAGCGGCCTAGGAGTCCATCAAATAGTCCCCCTCAGTCCTCAGCATCTCCTCGCCTTCCTCTCTGACACTCCACAAGGCTGGATGCTGGCTATTAATCAGACGAACTCTGTCCAGTACTCCCTCCAGTCAGAGGAAGACACTGCCATACTTTGACAGGTTTGCCTTCAGTGTGTGTGTGTGTGTGTGTGTGAGAGAGAGAGAGAGAGAGAGGGGGAAGGATGTGCCTGAGTGAAATAAGGAAAGAGAAAATATGACCGACTGTAACTCCTGACTCTTCACATCAATAGTGATTTTTTCCCCCCTTCTTTCTTTTTGAAAAATGTCAGTAATAAAAAAATCGCAATAAAACCTTTCAGTCATCACATTTTCACTGTGATGGTCCATTAAATGGGGGGAGATGGTCTCCGTTGGGAGGAAGCCGTTCCTGTGCTTGCATACATTTGATTCCTCAGAGCGTGGTATAAAACGGCAAAAAGAACATGTTAAGCTTTACATCATGAGCTGAGAAATTCAATGGCTTTACAATATGAGATACAATTTCTGATGTTTAGTGTAAATTTCATTTTATTAAATTAGCTGATACCTGCAGTCACTATTTTTGCATGATCTGAATAACATGGTTGTGGTGCTTTCCTGTACAAATGTCTGGTTGGTTGCTTACTAGCCTAAGTCAAAAGAGCCCACCACCAAGTTTCAATGAGATTGTGGTTCCTAGATATATATATCTCTCTTTCCTGCATCAGTGATGCTGGCCTTATTAAACACTTTTAATTATTTATTTTTCATACTGACTTTTCCTTTAATCAGTTACACTCATGGCCTAACACGATCTGTCTAAATGTCAAGGGCATTCACCATTTGTTAATGTGGAGACCCCTATTGCATTTAAAACAGGCTAGCTTTATTCCAAAACCTAGCGAGCTTCCTTCTAAGTGGACATTCATACCAAACATGTTTTTGCCTTCATCTGTTCAGTTTGTTAATTGTTTTGATGAGTTTAATATGTTTACACGCTAGAAGGACGTCTTTGACCTTTCTCTCGCACGTTGCTGTTTTTTCAGAATCTCTAGCAGGAGCTGTAAGTTTTTAGATGCCATGTGAAATTAAAAAGAACATTGTCCTTGTGTCGAGATGCCTGCATTCTGTTTCTATTTGTTGCACTGCAAGAGCAAAAAATGTGTTCGTCTGAACTGCAGCTTGGGCAGCTTTATAATTGTCATGGAACCTCAAAAGTGACTGGTTTGGACCGCTCTGCCCAGGCAGCGACTCCATTCACACCATTCAAAAATAGTTCCTCGAAACAAAACGCAATGGAAACTAAATCGATTTCAATACAAGTGTTGTGAGGACATGGATGATATTCTAATAAGCATGAATATACATATTGAAATGAATTGTAATTAAATAAATGCAAAAACGGATTGACACAGGTAGAATTATGTCCATTTTGCATATGTAAACACCTTTACCGGCATTCTTTCTGGCTTTTCCATGTGCGCATGTGTTTACCATTTGATGTCAAAGTCAGATAATAATCTGACTATATCAAATCTCATGGATACACTGTGTACTTGTGTTGTCTGATTTTTTAATTAGCTGAATTCTGGTAGCTATCAGCATATTGTTACACATGCAAATGCACTCAGTTGCAACTGTATTGATTTGGATGCTTCTTTCATCCTTAACATTCTTATTTTTTTGCCTTTTCTAAAATAGAACAGCCTTTTTGCTCTGCATGTAGTTTCACCTTTTTAAATAAATGCGGTCTGAGATGTCGAGCTTCTCCATGTCTGCTTATGCTCTAATCTAAACACGTTCACCTATGCAAACATGCGTGTATAGAGGTGAGCGCACTGATGTGTCATCAAGCAAATCTGTCATGGCCGATCATGAGACCATAGCAGGTGACAGATGAGGTCCCCCACCCCCAACACAAACACACACACTGTGGGGGGTGTGAAGTTCTGTACACACTTGTATTGGCAATCATGCAAAGCAACTTGATGAGATATAGCCTGTCGAGTTGATTGACAGGCCCGCTAACAGGAGGTGAAGTTAGCGATGAGGCAACATGAAGATCAGGAGAGCAGAGGCGTAAGTTTCCACCCCTGACACACAGCATATAAAGTTCTAATCACTGACCATGATAAGCTGTCGTCTCTGTTGCTCAGATTGTTAGTGTGAGTGACTTGGAGAACGAAGTGGCATGCTAGAGACTCTTTAGCCTTGTCAGTGAGCCTATAGAAGTGTACAGCCATGCTGCATCGTTATTAGTGAGTCAGTTTAGGCAGTTCAAAACAGATGTGAACACTGTCTGTGTCCGAAATCTGAAAAATGCTGCCTTTTTAGACATTATACGAAGGTATAAAGACATAAAGGCATGTCAGAATCTAGTGTTTGCTTAACATCCTGTGTACTACAAAGATGCCTTCATTTATGAGCATGAATGTAGTTTCCGATGCCTATGAAGTAGTTCACATTTCATAAAATCCTTCATAATTTTTCTAAGCTATGAGCCAAACCAACTAGCTCAGAGGTCAATTACAACATTAAAAAAAAACTTTGCTTTGAAACAAACAATTATTTTAAGAATGTAACTACAATCCCATGAAGCATTGCGAATGACAAACAAACTACAATACCAAAGGATTATGGGTAGTGTAGTTCTTCATCAGGAATTCTGTTAATACATGTGATTAAAAAAAAAAACTGTTTCAATAATGTGGACTGATGGCTTCAACAGAGGCATATACCATCGATTAAAAACCGCAGAGCTCACATTAGGTCTGTCTTGAAAGATCTATGTATCATTGTTAATAATCAATTACTCTATGGAAAAGTTCTGTGGGATTTTTACTTTCTGGGACCAGACTGTTCTATATTGTGTTTTCTTTTTATATATATATATATATATATAGATATTTTTTTTTCCTTCACCACAGTAGTACCATGGCTTCCTAAAAATACTTAGAAGTGCCATGTAAATAATATTAAACATGAATATGATGCCCATTCATATTAATTGTATATATCAATGTCTGTTATAAATTGATACCATCATTTTACCATAGTACTGCCATAGCATCCCACTTTTATGTAAGATTACTGTCACTGTAATGCAATTTTTGTCTTGCTATCACTCTCATTTTCTCAAATGTAGAAATTTAGATATATTTAGATATATTTAACCATACAAGATAATTTTTACCTCATTTGAATACTTTTTTTATCTCCTTAATTATATTCACCCATTTCAGTAGCATCATTAAGTCTTTAACCCAGGCTTGTAAATTACCCATGTAGTGTCTACAGGGTCACCATTAAGCTGTGTTTATGGGTCCTTGTTAAACATGTAAGTTCAGCCTAACTAATTAAACTGTCTCTTCTGAGCTCGATTCTGCAGTGTATTTTTTATTGTTCATGCGATTAAGGTATTAAAGGTAACATAATGTATGTCTTTATGTTATGGACGGGTGCCCTCATAAAGGCAAAGGAAGACTTCAGTAAAACTGAATGACTCAGTATATTGCTGATAGAAAATTACAGAGAGATTTATTTTAAGACCACATTTGAGCTGTGGAATCCATGTAAATTTTGTATATATGAAATGGCTGAGAACTCTAATTCAATTCTGTCATTTACTCAACCTTTTGCTCTTTCAAGCCTACATGATTTTCTTTCTTCCATACTACACAAAAGATGTTTAGCAGAATGTCGAAGTTGCTCTTTTCCATGCAACAACCGCAACTAGTGGCTGTGACCCGGATGGGAGTGAGGTTTAGGGGGGTGAGTGTAACGGGAGCCAACTGGTAGATAAGCTGTACGGTGTGTAAACCTCACTCTCCTGACCTCAAGAGGTGCACTAGTGACTGACGCTAGAGGCTACAGCCTTTAGCCCCCTTGTTAGAGCACCTGCCTCCCACGCCGGAGGCCTATGTTCGAGTCCCGTACAGAGCAGGTAGAACAAAAGTGTCACACATGCATAATACAGAATGTTACATACAGTATATGCAGCAAAATATGTTTAAACTTTTAGCTTTAAAACTTGAAAAGATTTATGAATTGAAGAGCATCAATTGTTGTGTTCCATTTTTCTGACTAGAATAAACATTTCTGTAATTGAACAATTGGACAAAACCCACAGTTGAATGGACCTATCTGGCTTGAATGGAGATAGAAGTCTGTTTTAACTAATGATTGGATGTAGAACAATCTAGCATCATCTGTTGTCTAGATTTGGACTCGCTATCAGGCAGAATTCCACATATTCATTTGGCAGAAACCTTGAATGCTTTATAAAAGTGGGTCAATCTAATCTCTGTTTAATGGTACTCTCCAGAGTTGAGGGCACAAACATGCAGCACTCACAAATCTAATAAGGCCTAAGGTAAGCTGTAAACAGAGCAAAGGTCACTGAAAGCAAACAGCAGACACAGATTCTTCCTGAAAATGTTTTGTTTATGTGTGATGAACAACCTAGGACTAGTTCAAAAAAGTAGCTTTTTTGTTTTTCAAATCATTTAAAATATTTTACGAACGATTAGATTGACACCAATGGTTCTTGTGGCAAATTTGTTCCGAATTCGACCTATATCTGTGGTCTATTATTATATGAATAACGTGTGTCCTTGTGAAACATCGAAGAATATACAACAATTTGCACGCATGAAAAATGTGATACCGCCACCCAGTGGCAATTTATATATTTTGTTTTTATTTATACAATTTTTATTTTGTATTTATTTATAAAAAAAATTGCCCCCATTTTTTTAAATAGGCCCACCACATTACATTTCGATCGGCTTGTATTAACCTTGTCTAACAGCTGCTGAAATTTTATTTGATTGATGGCGGCCATGATTTTCAAGATATGCGACTGTCCTTCAGACTTCAATGGCACGTGTGGCATTTTAATAGATTTCAAGTAGACCAACAGTCCCATAGTTATTCTTAGTTTTATTGTTAAAGCAGCCCCAAAAGTCAGAGGCGCACATTTTTTCATATGTCCTCAGATTGAACCCATACATATGTGTCCCAAATTTGGTGAAAATAGCAAATTCTGTTCAAGAATTATACATTTACATTTATGCATTTGGCAGACGCTTTTATCCAAAGCGACTTACAGTGCAATTATTACAGGGACAATCCCCCCGGAGCAACCTGGAGTTAAGTGCCTTGCTCAAGGACACATTGGTGGTGGCCGTGGGTTTCGAACCAACAACCTTCTGATTAACAGCCCTGTGCTTTAGCCACTACACCACCACCACATTATAACCATTTAAGTAAACTGCCCATGCCCACATCTCATGGCACACCGTAGGTGATAAAGGTTATTTAAAAATATGTTTGTTCCCCCACCCCTTTTCTCTAGGCCTTATGGGTTTGTCTGCACAATCAGTTTTAGGGAATAATAATAACACAATTATATTTTTGTCTACAAATCTAATTTCAAACATTTAATCATACGCCTTCGGATCAAAAGATTTTTAAGATCATGAGAAACATTTCAGTCAAGAAGTTTTGACTGGTGTGTGTGTGTGTGTGTGTATATATATATATATATATATATATATATATATATATATATATATATATATATATATATATATATATATATATATATACTGTATTTAGCTGCTGGACACTTTGTGCCAAGTTCACCCTGTTCCTCCAATATATGACAGTTGAACGCATTAGAGGAAAAAAGATCTGTAGGAATGGTGCAGTGTGACTAAAACCTCCCAAACTGTCCGAACATATTGCTCTGCTTTTTGTGACACCACACATTCTAGCTAATGAGTCTCTTAAAATAAAGAGCATTCAAATCAGCTATTATGTATTTGGCTCTTCCGTGACATGCTCTGTGGTCTACTGTGCATATAGGTCTATTTTTTTATTCTATGTGTTTTCACATAGCCCTGGAGGGAGAATATAGCAAACACTTACCAACACAAAGTGCTGGCCTCATTGGTCCTGATCATGACTTCTCCTGGCTGCTCTTTTCTCCCCTCTAATTGTGCTCTCTCAGTCTCTTCGTTCTCATCTTCCTCAGGTCATTAGTCCTGATGGAGCAGGAGTGTCGCCCCAAGGCCTGAGAGGCATCTTTCCTTCTGTGTTTTACATCTCATGCACTTGCCTCACACTGTCTCCTTTCTTCTATTAGTTCTTGTCCGTAAGGCAGAGGAGAAGAGAGGAGGTCACTGTTGCTTTTTTCACAGGCTATTCAGAGAACAGTATTAAAGGTGGCACAAAGGCTTTGTGTTTGTGTCATCAGGCTAGTTGCAGTCCTCTGTGTGCTTGGCCCACTTGCTGTGGCTCTCTGGGAAGAACTTAAAGGCATGTTCTTTAGGTTGGTGCAGGGCTGTACAGTGCAACAGTTTTCTAAAATTTTCTATTAAAAAATATGATATGCAACAAGGATCATTCCAACAAAGAACATGTACAATGAGCCTAATGCCTGCTTTGCTATTGCCAACTAAACTTTAAACAACAGCATGGTGCGATAAGAGAGCAGCAGAAACTGAAAAAAAAACAAATTGGTATTATTATTATGTGTGTGACTTAGAAACACTGGATTCAGCAAGTTTCTGAGATTCAGAGAAACACCATGGATACGTTCCGTGAGTGGCTATTCAGATTAATGGGTTTTTCAGTGGTCTATTCTTAAACCATTACAATTAGCTTAGTTCAGGCATGAAACTCTGAATGGCACAAGCTGATAGGTTCTTTGAACTTATTACTTGTTACCCAGTAAGCTCGCTCACATGTGATATGCCAAGCAAATCGGCTCGCATGGTGTAATCCGATTCTTTTGACGTGTAATCGGCTAGCTAATCAACTTGCGTACTCTCTCTTTGCCTGACTTTTCAATTTGCTCGGTTTGCAATTATGTTCATGGCAGCATGCTGCGAGAGTTTCCTCTGAAACCCTCCACCACCCCAGCTCAACAGGTCTAGATCTGCTGAAATTAGATTGTAT
This sequence comes from Xyrauchen texanus, assembly GCF_025860055.1. Taxonomy (NCBI): domain Eukaryota; kingdom Metazoa; phylum Chordata; class Actinopteri; order Cypriniformes; family Catostomidae; genus Xyrauchen; species Xyrauchen texanus. The sequence goes on along the minus strand of NC_068310.1, from coordinate 29,808,715 downwards.
TAAGGTCTCAATTCTGCCGTGCAAAGGCAAAAGGCCGTAAATGTGTTTTTGGTAGTTAATTAGTTGTTTATATTTTTGAGACTTTCAAGACATTCTTTTATCATGTGGATAAGTATATTGAGACAATGTCATTGTTTTTTTGATAAATGAATGGGTTGTCTTAACAGTAACTTTCAAAAGTCCAGGAGAATCCAAGGCAGATGTCCGTAACTCCAATTACCGCTCTTTGACTTTGTTTTGGAACGCTCAAATTGAGTTAGGGTAATATGCCTTTGTTTATCCGTGCATCAAAATGAAGTTACTGTGCCGGCATGGAGTTACAGTACTCTGCCTTTGTTTTTACATGAAAGATTGCCGCGTTTAAATTATGGTGTAGCCTGTGTACTGTCATACTGTCATACTGTGTACTATCAATGTCATTCTGTCATTGAAGTAATCTGACACACGTGATACCTGAATAAAAATGTAGTAAACAAATATTGAGTGTTTTTACTCTGGATACAGAGCGTTTAACCCTCTGGGTTTGATGGACGTGCCGAAGCATCCTGCAGGATTTCTTTGCTCATAACAACAGAAACAACTTAAAATACTCCGTCATTTTTGGGCATACAGATAAGTGTAAGACATCATTAGAAACTATAAAGGGTCTTTTATTTGTGTACACTCACAATAACAACAAAACCTTGTGATTTTGTAAAATAAAGAAAATAAAAAGGGTGAGCTTTCAGCTGTCTCTATGTGTGCGAGCATATTTCTGAAACAAGTCACAAAAATGAACTGAAATTCTGCGAATACTTATCACACAAACATGAAACATTTGTCTAAAGAAAGCTTAAAATGTCTACTTTTAAATAAAGCAAATCAAATTTAAAACAGATATTCTCCTGCAGTGTAAGCTGTATAAAACAAAGTGATGTACATTTTCTCCTGGATCAGCTAATTATATATATATAACTTGTCTCGGGGGCATTTACCATTTGCATTGATCGCCTCAGCACATTACCGTATGAATAGTGCCCACTGTGCGTGGGTGTGATCATATTAGGGATATATATATATATATATATATATATATATATATATATATATATATATATATATACCGTCTTTTTAAGGTCTTATAAAAGATCAAATTTTAGAATATCATGGAGCCCTGCAAATGATGTAATTGAATAAAAAATGCTGGGAATATATTACGCTATTCATTTTAAGATGTTAATTATTAGTAAAGAATCAATATGTCTGACGTTTATAGCTAAATATTCAGATATTCTGTATAAATATACAGTAGACACTGTATGTAGTTTAAGGGTGAAGGAAGACCATCTCAGTTGCATCATTTACAGTGGTGCTGGACCATGGGTTATGTAGTTGTTTACCAGGAATTCTGCTATCAAACGTGATTTTTAAACAATGAAGTTGAAATAACACAGACCGTTGGCTTAAACGGAAGCATACACCATCAATGAACAACCTCGGCGCTGATGGTAGGACTGTCATTAAAAGTTTTTTGTTGAAAATCAATTCTTCTGTGGAAGAAATTAAAGGGATTTTGACTGTTGCACTCAGTAAAGCAGCTATTGTGCATTATTGCTGAAGATAATTCCTCCCTTCCCTCTCGGGCCACAAGGGGGCCCCTATAACAGTCTAATTGAGCCATAAAAGTCTTACTCATAGCTCTTAATATACAGAATCTATTAAAAAAAAAAAACTTTCTTTGTGGGCCCCATGATGGCACAGGGACCCAAAGCAGCCACATATACTGCTTATAGCTATAAACAGCCCTGCATATGAGCATGGGTTCAAAGCTCAACAGAACTTATTCAATATACATTAAAGTATTCTCTTTCTCTTCATATACTTTATATTAAAGTATAATAAAAAAAAATAGAGCATTTATATTCAGTGGGCACTACATTAAAAAACCTTAAACAAGGAACTGTACAGCCCTGGGTTGGTGTACAGTAAGAATAAATCTTTGCATTTGGTAGACAGGACATAGAACATCTTGTTTTGTCTAGTAGAATTTAGTAAGAACTGTTAACTTTATTCAGTAGAATTAATAAACTTCATCAGTGCTCCAACTGTCTTGATCACCAGCTTAAATTATGGATAAGCCAAATCTAGAGGCTTTTACCAAATTCCACTAGACATTGCACAGTTACACTGATGATGGAAATCTTCAAAATCATGTTAGGCGGAAAGATGGGCTCAGTAACCATACACTTCATCATTGTATGGAAAAGATGAAAGTGAATGGTGACTGAGGCTATCATTCTGCTTTACATCTCTTTTTTCCATGCATACAGGCAAGCCAAATGGGGTTTGGAAATCCTCAAGGATGAGTAAATGATGACAAAATGCTCATTTTTTGAGTGAACTATCCCTTTAACACTTAACCACTTAACACAGAATATGTGAAACATTCTGACATTTTGTAGTTATGAATTTGCAGTTCTCTTTTTTGATGACACTTTTCTCCTGCCTTCTCTCTCTCTCTCCTCTCTCATTAACCTTGCTGGTGGTAAACTTCCATTTCTTTACATCTCAGCCAGTTGGAGGACAGTTCGTGTGGTGCGGTTCTCTGTATGCTTTAAAAAAGAGAAGCCCATCGTCCTTCTGCCATGCTCCACTGGGCTCTACTCACTGGTATTTGACAGTGTGTTTCAGAGATTTGCTCATAACAGTTTCCGTTGTGTGATGTGCCCCTGTCTCTTTGACCTTGTCCTTCTGGGTCTGCATGCAGTGAAAGCATTTAACTTCTCTATCTCCCAGTTCTCAGTCTTCTCTTCTCAAGGTTATAGATTACACAATGTTTTATCAATAGACAGCCTACCGCAGTCAATAATGATAACGGAATTGGAAGTCATATATGTACTGAGAGCTACCATGTTTATTTCCCAAATTTCCGTTTAGTGGTTCCTGCACATTTATTAGATCAAGGACCTAGCAAAAAGGCTTTTCACTCTTTCAGTTTTTCAATTTCATGCTCCTCAAATAAAATCTATGCTGTCCAAGATGCAATATTTTAGATCAAATGTGTTTATTGAGTAAAACATATTCAGCATCCAACCATAGGTCTTAAAAACCTCCTTGATAACCACACACAACCATGCTTTATATTAGAAACAGTTTTAAAATATTTGCTTATTCTTTGGACTTATGGTATAGAAATATCTGCAGGAAAACAATAACTATAATTTAGTACACTAAAACAGCACATGATATCAGGTATTCATCAGTAATCTCTGATATTTTAAAAACACTTTCCTTCCCGCCTGCTGTATTTGTCTTAGTGAAGGAGCATGTAAGTGCATTTGAATGCTCATTTTTATAGATCACTATCGATCAGTCCTGGGAAGGAACGTGCCGCTCTTCAGATAGCAATCAAAGCATGGCATCGCAGGACTCCCATTTCCTCTTGTGTTGATTGGTGCAATTGATTTTATGGGTCTAGAGGTCTTTCTCATAAAGCACACTGGAAAAACTTCATCTGCCTGTACACTCCAAGGCCAAAGAAGTGTCTTTGCATACCTAGTATCATACCAAGTTAGATCTTTGACTAAACGGCAAAAGGTCTGAAATGTAAAGTGACCAACCACAGCTTGTTTTGTTTTTACGTGACATTTATTTGTGGGTTAATCTGAAAATGATTAAAAATTGTGTTTCTGTTTGTTTGTTTGTTTGCATAATTTGAGCAAAAGCACAATTTATGACTCCATAGTTGTCAGATTTTACTGCTGGTTTGAAATATGGTATTTGATCTTAATCTTGAATGATTTCAATCCTTCCCCATTCAAGTACTTATGAGCTGTACTCCTGTGAATAGCAAATAGCTGCATGTATAGGCATTACAAATATGGCTGCTGAGTGTACTGACTTGCCTCGAAGGTACTTTACTGTACACAGGAAGTGCAAGATTAAAGGTGAATTTTACAAAGTACTGCAGGTGCAGGAGAGCAAAATTTATAAACCAGTTACAGTTGTAACACATTGTCAATTGCTCGCAAATATCTGCATATCACCTCTGACTGTTGCAAATGACAGATAGCGGCATGCTCCAATCTGTTTTTAATTATGCTCAAGATGCATGGCAAGCTTGATTTTGGAGCCTTAGTGGAGAATGAAGACAGACATGAAAACAAATTTCCATGCTCTTCATTTTCATTTCTTCCCATCCCTTGTCTCATATCATTTTCTTCCTTGTCGTCTCCCTGAAAACCCTTTTGCCTGTCACTTTCTTTGGCTACATTTTTTTTTTTACATTAATATAGCATTTGAGATGGTAAAAAAAAAAAGAGCATGAAAGAGCTGAAACAATTTATATATACATATATATATATATATATATATATATATATATATATATATATATATATATATATATATATATAAATTATCTGATTATCCATGTGTGAAAAGGCATACAGTGTGTATATATATATATATATATATATATATATATATATATACACACACTGTATGCCTTTTCACACATGGATAATCAGATAATTTTGCACATTAGTCTTTGTTTCCTCATACATATTTCTTAACACAACTTTGGTTAAGTGTGAGCAGCAGGGTAATTTAAATTGGTCGTACACCAGACTGATCTGGCAGATGACATGGCTTACTGTTTGTTAAAAATTGTCTCATTTGTGTCTGTTTTTTTTTTTATTTCTCCTTTGGCATTTTAATGCGAAAAGTTGTTCCTTAAATGAAACATAATTGAAAACAAATCGGTTACTAACGTAACCTCGGTTCTCTCTAGATGAGGGAAGGAGTATTGCGTAAGCTAGCTTACACTACGGGAACCCTTTGTCAACGCCGTGCGCGCCAAGCATCCACTGCATGAGCCCCAGTGAATTAAGGGGGACCCGGGGGAGCCCTTGTGAGTGGGGAATTAATATTTGGCCGGCAAGAGTGCGGGCCAGTGTGTGTGTAGTACATAAGCACATAGACAGAGCGGCGGTGCCGGTCTGTGTGGACTGTGTCCCATTAATGCAGCTCACCAGGGGAGCTGTAGCGTATTAAACCGCTAGCAGTTTAGCCTGCAGAGCGGGTACTTCCAGATTGTAAAATCTGACAAAGGTGGAGGGGGAAGCCCAGCCCGCTGCCACACATATGTCGTGAATGGAAATCCCGCTGGACCATGCCCACGAGGAGGCCATGCCTCTAGTGGAGTGAGTCTTAATGCCTAGCGGGCATGGTAGGTCTTTTGACGTGTACGCGGCAGCAATAGCGTCCACTATCCATCTGGACAGTGTCTGTTTCGAGGCGGCGAGACCTTTGGTGCGCCCTCCGAACGAAACGAAAAGCTGCTCGGAGCTTCTGAAAGATGCGGAGCGCTCTGACTGGGCAAAGGAGATTGGCGTCGCGTTCGCTATCAGATGCTGGTAGCGCCGACAAGGAAATGATCTGTGCTCTGAAAGGAGTACCGACCACCTTGGGGACGTAGCCGTGTCTAGGCTTTAAAATGACCTTGGAGTCACTTGGTCCAAACTCAAGACACGCAGCGCTGACAGATAGCGCGTGAAGGTCTCCCACCCGTTTAACTGATGATAGGGCAGTTAGAAAAACGGTTTTAAGTGAGAGGTGTTTCACATCCACGGATTGAAGCGGTTCGAAAGGGGGGCTTTCATAGATTCGAGAACTATAGAAAGGTCCCAGATAGGAACCGATGTGGGGCGCGGAGGGTTCATCCTTCTAGCTCCCCTGAGGAAGCGGATGACCAGCTCATTTTTACCCTGTGACTGGCCGTGCAGGGGTTCAGCGAACGCCGCGACGGCTGCCACGTACACTTTGAGCGTGGATGGGGATCTGCCCTTATCCAGCAGCTCTTGTAAAAACACGAGCAGCGGCGACACCCCACATGTCCGTGGGTCCAGGTCTCTGTCGGTGCACCATTTTGAAAACACAGACCATTTTGACGCATAGAGTCTTCTCGTGGAGGGGGCTCTAGCGTGTATGATGGTGTTTATTACTCCTTCTGGCAAAGCGACAGGTAGTCGTTGATCACCCACGCGTGTAGCGCCCAGCGCTCTGGGTGGGGATGCCAGATCGTTCCGCGAGCTTGCGAGAGGAGATCTGCTCTCACTGGGATGGGCCACGGCGCTGTCAGTGACAGCTGCGTAAGCTCCGGGAACCATGTTTGATTCTCCCAGCGGGGCTATGAGGAGCACCGAGTGGCGCGTTTCCCGATCCTCTGCATTACCTGTGGCAATAGCGAGACGGGAGGGAAGGCGTAAGCGGGCGGTTGGGCCAGTCCTGGGCCAGTGCGTCCTCGCTTTTCGAGAAAAATATTGGGCAGTGAGAGTTCTCTTCTGACGCAAAGAGGTCTATCTCTGCTCTGCCGAATATGCGCCATAACATCTGGACTGTTTGAGCATGCAGGGACCATTCCCCTTGGGGAATATTGTCTCTGGACAGTCTGTCTGGGCCGTCGTTCAGGTGGCCTGGCACGTGCGTCGCCCTTAGCGAGCGCAGGTGGCGCTGGGACCAACTCAGTATGCGTTTCGTCAGATGGAAGAGGTTCCTGGATCTGACACCGCCCTGATGGTTTAGATAGGATACCACAGACCTGTTGTCCGAGCGGACCAGGACGTGGTGACCCTGAATGATCGGGAGGAAGCGCACGAGCGTGCATCGACCGCTATCATTTCCAGACAATTTATGTGAAGGAGCTTTTCCTGAACTGACCATAGGCCAAAAACCGGAGAGCCCTCGCAGACCGCGCCCCAACCCGTGTTGGACGCGTCTGTCGAGATGACTTTTCGGCGAGATACAGCTCCCATCATCACTCCCTGCTGATACCACTCAGCCACTGTCCAGGGCTGCAGAGCTGAAATACAGGTCTGAGTCACTCTGATTGGCTGGCGGCCTGTGGCCCAAGCCCGGCGAGACGCGCGGGTGTTTAGCCAATGCTGAAGCGGGCGCATGCGCAGTAAACCCAGTTGAAGTACTGCTGCGGCTGAGGCCATGTAGCCTAGCACTCTCTGAAACTTCTTCAGAGGTGTCGACGCTGAGAAGTCTGGCTTTGTTGAGCTGGGCGCTGTGAAGAGGCTCGTGCAGGAGGCTCACGTGGGCAGCCTGCAGAGGAGCTAGCGCCACGAGGCAGAAAGAGATTCATGGCTTGTGTGGCTTTTTGGACCTCTGAAAACCGGTCAATGATACCACTCACCGCAGAGCCGAAGGGACCGGATGGAGAGAGCGGTGCGTTGAGGAACGTAGAGCGCTCTGCTTCTCCCATGTCGGCTAGCGTTAGCCACAGATGTCTCTCGGTCACAGTCAGCGCGGCCATGCACTTCCCTATAGCTTGGGCTGCAGCTTTGGTAGCGTGGAGGGCGAGGTCCGTAGCACTCTGTATGTCTGCAACCGCCTCTGGATGCCTGCTTTCCTCATCCCACTCCCGCAGAAGGTCCGCTTGGAGGATCTGTAGGACGGCCATAGAGTGCAGAGCAGATGCAGCTTGGCGGCGGCGGAATAGGCGCGGCCAACACAGGCGGAAGTTGTTCTGCAGGCCTTAGACGGGAGCACTGGTTTAGACCGCCATCTCGCGGAGGGCGGGCAAAGGTGTGCTGCTACCGCATCCTTGACCGGAGGGATGGAAGCGTAGCCCTTCTCAGTGGCGCCGTCCACCGAAGCAAGAGAGGTGGAGACGTGGGATCGGACCCTGGCCGAGAAAGGCGCATTCCATGATTTGGAAAGCTCGGCGTGGAGTTCCGGCAGGAAGGGAGCGGCCCGGGTCGTGGGTGCTGCGCGGCGGCGGCTCTGTAGAAAGCAGCCGTCAAGTCTGTTGGGTGCCTGCTCAAGGGGCGGTGACCACTCGAGCCCGAGGCGGTCAACGGCCTGTGTGAGGAGGCGTGTTAGTTCCCCTTCGACTCCGGCGCGGGTCCTGCTGGATTCCTGGGCCGAGGAGGAGGCGTGTGAGCCTGACCACTCCTCGCTGTCCGAAGCCATGATGGAACAGCCCTTATCCTCTGCTTCTTCGTCCGAGATGGCAGCAGAGCAGCCGCTCGGCGGCAACTGCGGCGTCCGGGTGGGCGGGGAGGGTGAAGGCGATGCTCGAGGGATGGGCTCCGGCGAGGCAATCGCTTCTACCACTGTTTCCGGCAGCCTTTGAGAGCGGCTCTTTTTTCTGCGCTGCTGAACGGAAGGCGGCACGGCGGCTTCGGTCCTGAGCGCTTCGAGTCGAGCCCGCAGGGTCGACATCGGCAGCTCCTCGCAGAGATCGCATCCACCTTCGGCGAGGGCGAGCTCTGCATGCCCCAGTCCCAGGCAGAGAGCGCAGATGATGTGGCGGTCTCCGGTGCTGAGAGGAGCGCGGCATAAGGCGCAAGTGGAGCGAGGCATCTTAAAAAAGACGCTCGTACTCTTTTGTGAAGTTCTTTAAGAACTAGCTTGCTTTTAAAAAGGATACGTCGCCGGATGGCGTAGCTCGCAGGACGGCTGAAGGTGGCGAAGATGGCCGGCTTCTTCGAGCGCTGTCCACGCTTGCTTGATGCCCCTCGAACGGCGACGCGGCTTCCGGTTCAGTGATGCGAAGAGCTTCACTGAAGAGATGAAAATCAGGGTTCCAGCCTATGAACTACGCTTATATGCACTCTAGTCACGCCCTTTTTGGCGGGCTTTGATGCAGTGAGCGCTGGACGCCTCTCATTGGATCGCGAGTTCAGCCCAAGCTCGTCTATAGGCTGCAGCAGTTGCCGCAGAGCAACCAATGAGCTCGCTAGCTAGCCCGCTCAAGGTCTGCAGCTGCCGCACTGCGTTGACAATGGATACAAAATTAAGGATAATTTTTTGGCTTCAATATCTCAGAAAAGATGAATCTTTCCTGTAGCGTAAGCTAGCTTACGCAATACGAGAGAACCTCTCGTAAGAGAACTCTGTTAAGTGTCCTCGGCTATGAAGGAGCAACCTATGAGCAATAAAATACTCCTATTCTACAGATGCTTTTAGATTAAGTGATGAGCATTCAAAAAACATTTTATCGGTTTGTTTGTTCCCTGGGCACTGAATATTTGACCTCACTGTTTGCCCATATTTTCTTTAGCTACATAATGTTAACATGAATATTCAATTGCAGACTGTGAAAAATAACAGACTAACCAGGCAGCAAAAGGGTGGAACATATTCTGCCAACCATTTTAAACATGCCTACAAATTGTAAATAAAAAACAATTAATCACTGTAATCTAAAACGGCATTGTTCTTCATGCGCCAGGCAATTTTCCTCAATAATAGATGACTGTACTCTTCTAATTCCTGTGTCCCTACAATCCTTCACCTTGAGGTAAAAAAAGGTAGCAGGGGCAGAAAAGTCTGCCCGAAGCACATGCCTTCTGAGGACATGCTCCCCAGGGGCTGGTTGTTGAGGGATGATGATGAAATATTCTGTTTCCCTCCGATGGAGCCTTTAAAATGTTCAGTGCTTTAAAATGTTCAGTGCTTTCTTTCTTTCTTTCTTTCTTTCTTTCTTTCTTTCTTTCTTTCTTTCTTTCTTTCTTTCTTTCTTTCTTTCTTTCTATCTCATTATCTCTCTCTCTCTCTCTCTCTCTCTCTCTCTCTCTCTCTCTCTCTCTCTCTCTCTCTCTCTGTCCCCTGTCACTTTCTCTCTGGGTCCACGTCTCTTTCTCTTCATCAGTAATAGACTCCTGGTGTCACCACTGCAGCTCACATCATGGGGCTAATACAGAGATGGAGCTGTCAACAGGGGAGACCAATCACCGTAAATGACATACATTGTTCACCCCCTTCTCCAAATGTCTGTTGCATCCAACCTACCCACATACTCTCCACCATGCCTGAGTCACTGAGGTCGGGCCATTTTCAAAGATAAATGTAGACAGAAAATAACAAAGCAAGCTTATTGAATTGTGGTTGGATCAGGACTAAGATTGTGAACCAAACAGTACTAAAATTATCATACATAAGTTTAATTTTTCCAGAAAAGAAAGACTCCGTCACGAATCTGGTGAGTTTGTCCGTTTATTTTGTATGTTTTGTCATTTTCTCACCCTCATGTCTCGCAGGCGCGGCCAGCATCAACGATCAGCGTTTCCATGTCAACACTGATTGGGAGAACGCTGATCATGCCACCTGTTGTCCCATAATTCACTCCCTTCTTAAGCCCGTCGTGCTCTCAGCATTTCAGCATTGTTGTTTGATGTTGAGTACAAACCTCACTCTCTCTGTCTAGTTGGTCTCATGTATCTGTTGGTTTCCTGTGTGTTGGGTGTGTGTGGTTGCCTTCCAGTATTGCTGCTTGTCAGCTGGTCTTCCATGAAGGATGCCTCTTCTCTGCCACTGTGTCAGGTGTTAAGTTCGCTCATCTCTGCTGGCCGTTGTTCTGCACCTCACTAAGCTTCAAAGAAGGATTCTACAAATCCCTTCCTGACTTCCAGAATGCACACACTCATCCTACGAACACACTCTTCACAGATTGCCCCTTGCGCGACTGCGACACACATGCCATTGGAGATCACTTCCCGCTGATGCAGCCGGTATCAAGATTTTCTACATTCCTCAACCCAGTGACTGCTCATTGATAATGTTAATATATTTTTTAACTCTTCCTCTGCTTTTGGGTCTGTTTGTCTCACTATCGTTCATTACAGAAATTTTTATTGCATATTTGTTAAAAGTTAATTTCTAAAAGATAAACTTTTAGAAGTACACTAGCATATAGTATATGATGTCAAAGCAAAGAGAGATTGACTAAAAGCCAACATAACATAGCTAAATAGGAGAAATGTACAACTTCATATTGTATGATCAACTTATGTAGTTGTCTTTTGAATTTTTATGATGTTGTGCCCTCAGCAGTCTGTAATTCACAAGATAAAACACATTTTGTTTGGCATACACCTTGTTTATTTTTGTTATTTGTGAACCTGTGTTGTCTGTGTAATATTATCTTTCAATTTGTGTAGTTTTGTTCATTGTTTTCGAGGATGAGAGCATTTTGTGCAACCTGTCCATGTTTGCATCATCTTAATTTGGCTTGCATCTACCAAGTGACAAATAAATTTGAGGCAAAATACCATAGAGTTTGATTGGACACACAGCATTTGATGTCAACAAAAGATATGGGAAGGATTTTCTCAACACATTTAAAAGTATTATAAATAATACTAAAGCCTCCTAAGTAAGCCTCTTTACTTTGTGATCCTAACTATGCATAATCATATGGTTAGTTGCCTTTAATTATTTGTTTTTTATTTCGCTGTCTGTGACCCCATCAGAATACACCTGCGACCCATTTTTGGGTCACGACACAAAAGTTAGCCACAGATGATTAGCACTGTATGTTTCAAAAATTCAAAATAGTATGAGCTACTTTTTTCTCCATTTCAAAGCTAAACTCAAAAGCAAAGGAAAGCTGCTCAACATAAGGTTCTCTGTTATTAAACATAAGCATAAATTACAATCAAATTTGGCACAGTTCTTCATCTTCCTCTCTGAACAGGTAATCTGTGCAAATTCATAATATCATGTACTGATTATTGCTCAACAATCAGACAGCAGGAGCCTTTACACCCTCTGGAAGCATGATCTTTTGACCCGTATCTGAGGTCAAATTTTCATATCTGAGTGACACTGCTGCTGACCTCACTGTCCATGGTGCTGATCTGCCTCTGCAGTGACATGTTCAGTGCCTTTATACGTTTAGTAATGTTTCACTAAATATAGAATAAAGATTCAGTGTGAAAGCGTTTGGTTACGTATGTAACCTCCGTTCCCCGAGGGAGGGAACGACACGTTGTGTCGGAGAAGCGACACTAGGGGTCTCTCTTGAGCACCGATATTCACCTCTGACCTATTGAAAAGGGCCAATGAGAGTTGGCAGTCAGTATTTGCATACCCCGCCCCCGCATACGGGTATTTAAGCGGGGCAAATATGGAAGTTTAGTCAGGATTTTTCTGAAGAGCCGGAAATGGTCCGGCCACAACAGTGGCTCGGTTCAGCGACATGGCGGAGGAAAGACACAACATACGTAACCAAACGTTCCCCTTCTGTCGCTCTCTCCATGTTGTGTCGGAGAAGCGACACTAGGGAACCCATTCCAATCTTGCCATGTGCTGAACCGTGTACGTGAACTGCCGATACAGAGGCGGGCAGGGATTCATCCAGTGCCACGCATCGTCTGTACCCGGCTGCACGTACCCTTCCCCAATGCCCCATACGAACATCGGGATCCTTCTAGTTACCCTGAGAGGGGAACAAGGCGATGTTTGCCAACATGGGAACGGGCCAGCCTGGCTGGGCCTCTTTTCTCTCTATGTTTCTCGCATAGAGCAATCACGGCCGGGGCCCTTACACGCATATAGGGAAGGGGGTCTTACCCAGACCCTGCGGAGACCACACCTGCCCTTTTTCTTGGGGAGGAAAAGTGGTAGACACGTCACACGGCTGTCTTAGGGCTTGTGTGGAAAGTATGGTGCGGTGGTAGATCCAGCCTCGAATGGGGGGAGTTGCTACAGCATGGTGACCGGGGCAGCTGTAACTGCCTAAGGGAGACACGGGGGTCCGCTCGTAAGGGGACAGAACCGTGGAAATACACACAGGGGGAGTCCGAGCAGGAGGCCGTACCTGTGGAGCACCTATACCAGTACAGGGTAGCCATCAGGGTACCCGCAGTGGCTTGGGTCGGCGAGTTCCTCCGCTGAACCGCGGACCCGGAGGGCTGGGGAGGAATCGACCAGGGTCCCGACTCGGAGTGGGGTGCCCTGGGAAAAAAAGGCGCACTACTTAACCTTTCTGCCGTCCCCCAAAGCAGACAAAGAGCTGCTCAGAGCGTCTGGTGCTCTGTGTGCAGTCCAGGTAAATGCGCAGGGCGCGCACTGGCCATAGCAACGAAAGGGCTGGGTCTGCCTCCTCCCGGGGCAGCGCTTGCAGGGTCACTACCTGATCTCGGAATTGTGTGGTAGGAACCTTGGGCACATAGCCCGGTCGCGGTCTTAGGATCACAGACGTATCTGCCGGACCGAACTCCAGGCAAGTGTCGCTGACAGAGAACGCTTGCAGGTCCCCAACCCTCTTGATAGAGGCGAGCGCGATCAGCAGGGCCGTCTTAAGAGAGAGGGCCCTGAGTCCAATTGATTCAAGCGGCTCGAAGGGGGGTCTCTGGAGTCCTGCCAAGACTACCGAGAGATCCCAGGAGGGAACTAGGCCTGGCCGGGAGGGATTCAACCTCCGGGCGCCTCTCAGGAACCTGAGGATCAGGTCGTGCTTACCCAAAGAATTGCCGTCTACAGGATCGTGGTGGGCGGCAATGGCGGCAACATACACCTTGAGGGTGGACGGGGACAGCCTCCTGTCCAGCCTCTCATGTAGGAACAGGAGCACTGACCTAATCGCGCATCTCTGTGGGTCTTCAGTTTGGGAAGAACACCAATCTGCAAACAAGCGCCACTTTAGGGCGTAAAGGTGCCTGGTAGAGGGGGCTCTGGCTTGGTTAATTGTATTCACAACGGTCGCCAGTAAGCCGGCTAGCTCTTCCGCATCCCGTCCAGGGACCAGGCGTGGAGGTTCCAGAGGTCTGGGCGCAGGTGCCAGAGCGTGCCCCGTCCCTGAGAGAGGAGGTCCTTTCTCAGGGGAATTCGCCAGGGAGGAGCTGTCACGAGAAGTCTGAGTTCCGAGAACCAAGTCCGAGTGGGCCAGTAGGGGGCCACTAACGTGACTCGCTCCTCGTCCTCCCTGACCTTGCACAGCACCGGTGCAAGAAGGCTCACTGGGGGAAATGCGTACTTGCGCAGCCCCGAGGGCCAGCCGTGTGCCAGCGCGTCTGTCCCAAGGGGAGCCTCTGTTAGGGCGTACCAGAGCGGGCAGTGGGAGGTTTCCTGGGAGGCAAACAGGTCTACTTGGGCCTTGCCAAACCGTTCCCAAATCAGCTGGACCGACTGGGGGTGAAGCCTCCACTCCCCGCCGGGCAGGCGTTGTCATGATAGCGCGCCCGCTATGACGTTGAGCTTGCCGGGGATGTGAGTGGTACGCAGCAACCTGAGTCGCTGCTGGCTCCATAGGAGGAGACGGCGGGCGAGTTGTGACGTGGCGGGAGCGTACGCCGCCTTGGCGATTTATGTACGCCACCACCGTGGTGCTGTCTGATCTCACGAGGATGTGTTTGACCCGAACTAACGGGAGGAACTTCCTGAGAGCGAGAAGGATGGTCAGCAACTCCAGGCAGTTGATGTGCCAACGCAGCGGGGCCCCTTTCCAACGGCCCGCTGCTGCGTGCCCGCTGCACACGGCACCCCACCCGGACCGGGAGGCGTCGGTTGTGACCAGAACGCATCGGGACACCTGCTGCAGGGGCACTCCTGCCCGTAAAAAGCAGAGGTCTGTCCAGGGTCGGAGTGTTTTGAGGCAGGCGGGGGTGATCCTTACCCGATGCGTGCCGTGGTGCCATGCTTGTCTCGGGACTCGAGTCTGGAGCCAGTGCTGGAGTGGTCTCATATGCATCAACCCCAGCGGCACGACCGCCACGGAGGATGCCATATGCCCCACGAGCCTCTGGAAAAGTTTTAGAGGGACCACTGTGCCTGGCTTGCAGGAAGCGAGGCAATCCAGCACCGACTGAGCACGCTCGCTCGTGAGACGTGCTGTCATTGAGACTGAGTCTAACTCCAACCCGAGAAAAGAGATGCTCTGAACCGGAGTGAGCTTGCTCTTTTCCCAGTTGACCTGAAGCCCCAAGCGGCTGAGGTGCCGGAGCACCTGGTCTCTGTGTGTGCATAGTAACTCTCGAGAGTGTGCTAGGATAAGCCAGTCGTCGAGGTAGTTGAGAATGCGGATGCCGGCTACTCGTGAGCGGGCAAGAGCCGCCTCTGCGACCTTTGTGAAGACGCGAGGGACAGAGACAGGCCGGAGGGGAGGACTTTGTACTGAAACGCCTGGCCGTCGAACGCGAACCGTAAGAAGGGTCGGTGTCGTGGCAGAATTGAGACGTGGAAGTACGCGCCCTTCAGGTCTACCGCTGCGAACCAATCTAGATGCTGAACGCCAGCCAGAATATTTCTCTGCATGAGCATTTTGAACGGGAGTTTTAACAAGGCCCGATTGAAAACTCGCGAGGTCCAGGATTGGTCGTAAGTCGCCGCCTTTCTTGGGTACAATGAAGTAAGGGCTGTAGAAACCCTTCCTCATTTCGGTTGGAGGGACGGGCTCTACCGCGCCCTTGGCAAAGAGGGTCGCGATTTCCTTGCGCAGGGAACTGGCATGCTCGCCGTGTACTGCGGAAAAGCGGACACCCCTGAAGGGGGGCCGGAGCCGGGCAAATTGAATTGCGGAACCGAGTCGAATGGTCCGGTGCAGCCAGCGTGATGCATTGGGAAGCGAAAACCATGCTTCCCAGCTCTGCGCTAGGGGCACCAAAGGGACGAGTATTTTGGACGTACCCGGCGGGGCCTCGCAGCGGGGCGGAACAGGTAATGCTGCGTCGGGCGGCTTCATTGCAGCCTGAGGCTGGGGTGCTGAGAATAGACTCAAAGAACTTACCTTGCTCCACGCACCCGGCAGGGGGCGGTGACTGAGGAGGAGGTCTGCTGGCGTCCTCTGGACTCGTCTGGGGCAGTCGTAGGCTGGCGGAAGGCGGGATCGCCGCGTCCGGTGTACCGGGACTGTCGTAATCTGAAAGCAGATTGCTGTGAGAACGGCATTTGCGGGCCAGGTGACCCAGAGGCAAAGGAAATAGCTCTTTTATTGAGAATGTGGGTACCACAGCCCCCGTCAGGGGGTGTGGCAAATGAAAAAACAAAGGATTCTCCACCCGGCCCTCCACCGGGGGACGGACGGTCTTACCACCTCCGGAGCTAACGTCTTCGGCTCTGGGTCGACTGTCTCAGGAACGCTTGGGAGCCTTCCGGGTCCTAGAGGGGGTTCGTGAGACAGGGGGCGTACGCCGCCTGCGGGGTGCTCGACGCTGGGGCTGAGAGCTGGGCCCGGGTTGGGGCGGAGCAGGAGCTGGTTTCTTCGCCGCAGGGGGACGCCCTCGGCGAGCAGTTCTCAGCTTCTTCACCGCGGAGAACTGTTGGGCGAAGTCCTCGACGGTGTCGCCGAAAAGGCCAATCTGGGAGACAGGTGCGTCTAGGAAGCGGTTCTTGTCGGCCTCACGCATCTCGACCAGATTGAGCCAGAGATGGCATTCCTGGACCACTAGGGTGGCCATCGCCTGTCCGAGTGCCTGCGCTGTGGCCTTCGTCACTCTCAGGGCGAGGTCGGTCGCTGAGCGCAGTTCCTGCAGCACATCAGGATCAGGTCCACCCCCCGTGCATGTTTCTGAGTGCTTTGGCCTGGTGGACTTGCAGGAGGGCCATCGCATGCAGGGCGGAGGCAGCGCGTCCAGCCGCACTGTAGGCCTTCGCGTTGAGCGAGGATGTTGTCCTACAGGGCTTGGATGGGAGTACGGGGCAGCCACGGCAGGAGGTAGGGCTACCGGGGCATAGATGGTACGCAACTGCCCTATCGACCTGGGGAATCGCCCCGTATCCGTGGCACTCTCCGCCGTCGAGGGTGGTGAGAGTGGAGTGGGTGGCACCTAGACGGGCAGAGAGCGGGGCTCTCCACGTAGACGTCAGCTCGTCATGCACCTCCGGGAAAAACGGGACTGGGGGGATGCGAGGCCGCGAACGGTGCGCTGCCCCCAGGAACCAGTCATCCAACCGTGAAGGCTGTGGGGAGGATGGAGGGTTCCAATCCAACCCCACGCTCACAGCGGCCCGGGAAAGCATGTCAGACATCTGAGCTGTCGGCCTCAGCCTGGGCCTGCTGGCCCGAAGGTGGCAGTCCAGGGGAGTCCTCGGCATCAGACATCACACTCTCCGATGCAGCGGCGAGCTCGTCTGCTTCGGGCTCGGGAGGATAGACAGCCGGGCCGTGAGGCGAGCCGCTATCGCCGCGAGCGTAGACGGGGACCAGCGAGCGTGTCGGGAACGGGAGGTTCGCGGGGGCTACCCAGCGAAACTGCACCCGCTGCCGCCCCCAAATCGCCCCCAGCGCCAACCGCATCGTCCTCAATCCCGTGGGAAGAAAGAGCAATGCGGGGTGCAGCTGGGGTGGCTTGCTCTCTGTTGAAAGCAAGCCGCAACCGCAACGTGGTCATGGTCATGTTCTCGCAGTGAGAACATGAGCCATCCACAAACGCCGCCTGGTGTGATCGCGGCCCAAACACACGAGACAGCGTCTGTGGTCGTATGAAGCAGAGAGCACTCTGCCGCATCCAGGAACAACACAGGGGCGGAAGGGCATCTTGAAAAGACGCGCCCTGAAAAGGACGCTCAACGCCGCTGTGTTTTGCTCTTTTAGAGAAATTCACTCTTTTAAGGGAAATAACTCTTTTAATACACAGTATGTGTGTGTGTCTGCACTGTCGAGCGCTCAGGGGCAACAATGCACGCCGTGCAATGAGAAGAGAAAGCCGCTGTTGTGCGTCGTCAAGATCCAACAGCATGCAGATCGCCAGAGGAAACAGGAACGTTTTAATGGCGTGTAACTCGCAGCAAACTGCAAACTGCATCGGCTCCGAAGAAATTTTTCTGACTAAACTTCCGTATTTGCCCCGCTTAAATACCCGTATGCGGGGGCCGGGTATACAAATACTGACTGCCAACTCTCATTGGCCCTTTTCAATAGGTCAGAGGTGAATATCGGCGCTCAAGAGAGACCCCTAGTGTCGCTTCTCCGACACAACATGGAGAGAGCGACAGAAGGGGAACCTAAATACAATGTAAGGTATAATTGAAAATGCATTAATGTTCCAATGACCTGTTGCAAAAGTGAAAATTAACATTAATATTTACATTTTAACAATAGAGACACCATGCTTTTGTTTAAACATATGCATTGGAAGACCAGAGGGCACAATGTCATGCAATGCTTTATTTTCTTGCTGATATTTTTAAGCATTATCCTCATTCTGATCACTATTGTTTTATTAAGGTTGTATGTAAGTGTATCCACCAACATCTTTAAGTTCCAATATGCAATCAAATGTCATCCACACAATTGCAATCTTCACATCTACTTGCACACTGGTGGCAAACACTGGAAATACGTGGATAAGTAGGCAAGACCAAAACCGCAAGTAGGTATATTGGGACAGGGCCAACGTCACATGATGTGACGTGTCTCTGTATTATAGTGCATCACTGCATCATCAGTGTCTCATAAATATCAATGAGACTGCATGGCCTTATCCTATGAGAACGGGCTGTCTCATGATTATTCATTAAATCATGTGACCAGCTCTTCAATCTCTCAAGAGCCTCGGTGTCAGTTGACAGTACCGAAGTGAGTCGTCGTTGTCCCTTTGTTGACAGAGGGACAGGATAGTCTTTCAATCATTTCCAAAATCTTTTAAATATTCGTGCAGCACGCATTTATTAACATGAGTGTTTTGAGAGACACGGTGAGGTTGACTGTCTCTGACTGGTACATTTGAGACGTGGTTTACATTGATTGTCCCAGACACACAAACCCTGTCCATCCATCCATCCTTAATGTAAGTGTGTTAACCGATCTAACCACTTAAATTTGTGAATCAGCATCTTGGAATAAGTCTTACAAGTTATTTAAGTGTAAAAAAATATTCACATATTTTTAATACAGAGTACACATGGCTTGGCATTTACTTGGGTCTTAAATTACAGATATAAAATGACCAGTGTGATTCTGTGTACTGTATTGTGAGCTATATTAAAAAGGGACTTAAATATTGATCTGTTTCTCACCTACACCTATAATATAGCTACTGGAGACATTCATCTATCAACTGGAGACTTATGGATTAATTTTATACTGACTTAAGTGATTTTTGGAGCTTCAGAATTTTTTAACCCGCTCACTTGCATTGTATGTTCAAAAGAGCTTAGAAATTCTTCTAAAAATCTTAATTTGAGTTCAGCAGATGATATTAAGTCATAAACATCTGGGAAGGCATAAGGGTGTATAAATGATTAGAGAATATACAGCCATGGCCAAAAGTATTGGCAGTGACATACATTTTGTGTTTCTCAAGGTTTTCTGCTTCAGTTGTTGTGGTGTTGATTCACATTGTTAATAGATTATTGTGCAGAGTGATCAGATGCATTTTAAATAATTGTAAAAAGCTTAATAGGCCAAACAAAAAATTACTTTTATCACAAAAACCCAAATTTCACTGTTTTTTGGCCCTGGCACAAAATGACTAGCTAACATAATTTCACTAATCATATCTGCAGCACCTGGGAAAGTGTGAACAAATACTAGTCAGGTGAAATCACTCTATCATTCTGATTGGATTAGAAGGGCAGAGTGTTTGCTATAAAAGGAGGGAATAAGTGCTTCCAATCATTGTGTTCTTGTTCACAATGGTTACCTCTAAAGAAAGACGTGCAGCCATCATCGCTTTGCATCAAAATGGCCTCACATGCAAGGAAATTGCAGCAAAGAATATTGCACCTGAAATAACCATTTACCGGATCATCAAGGTTCAACTGCAGTGAAGAAAGCTTCAGGACGTCCAAGAGTGTCCAGAAAGCGCCAAGACATTGGCGGGGTCAGCTACGGCATCATGTCACCACCAGTGCAGAACTTGCTCAATATTGGCAGCAGGTTGGTATGAGTGCGTCTGCACGCACAGTGAGGCGAAGACTTTTGGACTGTGTCAAAAGGGCAGCTAAGAAGCCACTTCTCTCCAAGAAAAACATCAAGGACAGACTGAAATTCTGCAGGAAGTACAATGATTGGACAGCAGAAGACTGGTGCAAAGATATTTTCTCTGATGAAGCCTTCTGACTGTTTGGGACATCTGGAAGATCGATAATCCGGAGAAGAAAAGGCTGAACGATACCATGAGTCCTGTGAAGTGAAGCATCCTGAGACCATCCATGTGTGGGGTTGCTTTTCATCCAAGGGAGTGGGCTCTCTCACATTTCTGCCCAAAATCACTGCTATGAATAAAGAATGGTATCAAAACGTCCTGCAAGAGCAACTTCTCCCAACGATCCAGGATCCAGATTTGGTGATTATCCGTGCATTTTCCAGCATGATGGAGCACCATGTCACAAGGCCAGAGTGAAAATGAAGTGGCTCAGAGATCATTACATTGAAATTTTGGATATGTGGCCAGGCAACTCCCCGGATCTTAATCCCATCGAGAACCTGTGTTCAATCCTCAAAAGGCGAGTTGACAAACAGAAGCCCACAAATTGTGATCAAATCCAAGCACTAATAAGTCAAGAATGGATTGTCGTCAATCAGGATTTGGCCCAGAAGCTGAAATCCAGCATGCCAGAGCGAATTGCTCTGTAAATATTGACTCTTTGCATAAATTGAGTGTTTTTGTCAATAAAAGCCTTTAAAAACTTATGAAACAACTATCATTATTTTCCAGTATACCATAGAAACATGTGAAAAAATAATCTACAAATACTGAAGCAACAAATTTAGCAAAACACAAAATTTATGTCACTGCCAATTCTGTTGGCCATGGCTGTACATTTCAATTTGAACTAATCCTTTAAGCATTTTGGAGAAGATGTCTCCACTCGATAACTCTTTTTTTTCTCATGTTATTACTGTTCGCCGCAAGCATATTCAGTATCTCTATCAAGCTTTTCAAACAGGTTTGTCAGCCAACACCCGTTGATTCGCGCCGTGGCAGTGATGAGCGGACATGTAAGCAACCATCGATACTGAGAAGTACCATAAAGACAATAGCAAATCGACACCTAAAATTCATGAACATTAATATTTTTAAATGAGGAAAACATAATGTGGGGCCACAAAAAGAGTACATAGAATATTCTAGAATAGAGTAGAACGAGAATACAACTGTATTGCCACACAATGGTCTTTTGAAATCGTTGGTATTGGAGGTGCATCTTTAAGACAAACATGAGAGTGTGTGAATTTGCAAATGTGCAAGTATGCAATGTACAATACAATATGCTCTAAACACTATAAACAGTGCACAGTAAAGTACAATACACAATAAAATACAAATATCATATAACTTTATATTATATATAAAAATATTTGATATCCTCATGAATAATATGCTTTTTATTGCTTGTACGCTTCACTTAAAAAAATAACAACTTATTTTCCAAACTGGTATGCATTAGGGTTTGATATATTTAAGTAAAACTGACAAAAAAGAACAGGCAGGTGTTTGAAAGGTCCATTTATGCAGTGAATATCCATGTTTTGTGTATCGTGTTTAAAGTTCTGTACGACAACCTAACTCTTTCATAAGTGTCCTATCCAAAGTGAATTTAAACAAACTTACAAGACCGTATTTGTATGAAAATGTACTTTTTTGTTGTACATTTTCTGATTAACTACAGTTGGTACAGAGATATTCTGACACGAGAGTCACTCTGAATACTGCTGATTAGCATCTGCATCATGTTGATACTCAAAATTCATTAGAAATTCTGATTTCCGTGATTAGTCTAGCACCTCTGCATTAATTCTCTAAATAATCCCATCCTACATTAATCCTTTTCCACATCACTTTAAATATATCTCCATCTGTCTCCACCTACCATTTAATTTGGAATTCCACAAGCTTAGAAAAAGTCGATACATTAGCTTTTCAAATAACATACAGTTATGTTTAGACATTGCATAATTTAGGAAAACTTAGCCAAGTGTGAATGAACTAGGCTTTAGATTGACAAGATATTAATACATACAGTAAACAAGAACATGTACATCAGATATCATGTTTTTGCACCTAAATGAGGTGTTGTGCTATGATAGTTTAGTGATATTTTTTTTTCTTTAGGTTTTCCTCATATTAAAATTAAGAATGCACGTTTTGACACTACAAATATCATTTTAGGTGAGTTTAAAATGGACATGGCAAACCAAAAAAGAAGAAAACACTGCCTAAATCTGTTAAAGGGATGTAGCATTAGTAATTCTTACATGTCAAACCACAAGATAACTTTTAAAGAGCAAGTATGTAAAAAGCAAGGATAGCATTTTAATGTGACTAAACGTGTCTTCACATTTGAAACCACCTCAGACTCCCCTCACTTGGACACTTCTAAAAATGCAAATGCTCTTTTTCAATCAGTTGAAAGTGATTACCCAGTACCTGCTCCTGACATCCCATAATTATTGCAAGCCCCATTAAGAAGAGCCAGGCGCACAAATGTAATGGCAGTCATGGAGACCATTCCCACTGTGAGACGTTTTCCAAAGAGCTGGCAAAGTGTGGGGCATTGGTGGATTGTTGTTTTAATTGCTCTATTTTCGGTTCATTCTGGCATTATTATTTACAGCCTCGGGCATGCAGAGTGGGATGGCTGCTTTAGCTCATGCCCTTGACCTTACAGAAAAATAGAGGATCTTCTTGTAAAATTCAGATAAAAAGCAGCATTTTTGTATATGTATACACTTGAGGCAAAAGTTTGGAATAATGTACAGATTTTGCTCTTATGAAAATTGCCACTTTTATTCACCAACGTGGAATTCAACTGATCACAATGTATAGTCAGGACATTAATAACGTAAAAATGAATACTACAAATTGAAAATAGTCAGAACATCTTAAACTACTTCAAAGAGTTCTCATCAAAAATCCTCCATTTGCAGCAATGACAGCTTTGCAGATCCTTGTTATTCTAGCTGACAGTTTGTCCAGATACTTATGTTACATTTCACCCCACACTTCCTGTATCACTTGCAATAGATCTGGCTGTCTTGTCGGGCACTTCTCACACACCTTACAGTCTAGCTGATGGACTCCATTGATCTCAGTGGAGATAAGATCCATAACACTCTTTTCCAATAATCTGTTTTCCAATGTCTGTGTTTATTTGTCCACTCGAACCTTTTCTTTTGGTTTTTCTGTTTCAAAAGTGGCTTTTTATTTGCAATTGTTCCCATAAGGCCTGCACCCCTGAGTCTTCTTTTTACTGTTGTACATGCTTAGCTGTTTGAGAATGTACCAAATTAGCAATTTAACATGATTACTCAAGAATAAGGTGTTGGAGTGATGGCTGCTGGAAATGGGGGCCATCTAGATATTTATAAAAAATTACTTTTTTCAAATAGTGATGGTGCTGTTATTTGCATCAGTAATGTCCTGACTATATTTTGTGATCAGTTGAATGCCACTTTGGTTAAAATAAAGTACCAAATTCCTTCCAAAACAGCAAAATCTGTAAATTATTCCATACGTTTGGCCGCCAGTGAAGGAATGGTGGTGGTGTGAAGGAGTGGAGATGGTGTAGTGGTCTAAGCACATAGCTGGTAATCTGGTAATCAAAATGATATTGGTTCGAACCCCACAGCCACCACCATTGTGTCCTTGAGCAAGACACTTAACTCCAGGTTGCTCCGGGGGGGATTGTCCCTGTAATATGTGCACTGTAAGTCGCTTTGGATAAAAGTGTCTGCCAAATGCATAAATGTAAATATAAATGTATTATATTAAAAATGATGATAAAGTACAAAAATGAAATATGTTAATGAAATTAGGTACAACAGCATACCCATATGCTTCATCATACATCACCTTAATACGTACATGCTTATCAATCACAGCATTTTATGCCTTTAAGTACTTGCTTAAATCACTCAAAGCATTTTATTCATTTAACACATGCTTAAACATGCTTAAACACTCACAGTATTTTACTTATTTTTAACACATGCTTAAATCATGCTTATGGATATGTAAAACAGTTTAACACAATAAAAATCCTCATTACGCATGTTTTCACATATAACACATATTACACTTATTCACAAAACTAACAAACACTCTGGGCTATAAAACATTAAATAATTCATTCTTAATTTACATACACAGTTCTCACATTTGTAGCAAACATGGTCAAACTCCACACATGCAATATATATGCATCCTTTTAACATTATCCATAACAAACCCTCAATTTTAACATACAACTCTTCTGAACACACATTTAATGCAATTTATGAGCATTTTGTGTAAAATGTTTGATTTACCCAAAGAATTATCAACCAATTGTCAAAATCGGGAGCTCTCTTGCACAATGTATCTTCTCATTTCTCTAACACGAGAGAGGGCCTGAAAGTGGGTGTCGCAAACCTCTGGTGTTGCAAAATTCCAATCTTAAAGTGGCCACGTCCAATTTATGACTAGAGTTAAATTTCTTGAAATTTCTCCACTTGGCTACACTTTGGTTGAAAATAAACATCTTTTGTGATGTCAACAGAAAAGGAGCAAGTCATTACATTTAGACAAATTATGGAGACAAACATTGTTTTTCTTCAAAATAAAATGTGTTGAGGAATTGTGTGGAATAAGACCTGGAAAGTGTATTAAGTGAGTAAATATGGTCAATTTTGATGTTATGTTGACAAAGAATTTTGTTCACCAAGTAGAGTTTGTCTTTGAAATGAACAGCTAACATGCATATTCTGTTGCAACTAAAAAGATGATACTGTTTTATTTCTGGGTCAAATCTATTGAGATACAAACCTAGCAATGGATGGATAGATGGATAAATGGATGGATGGATGGATGGATGGATGGATGGATGGATGGATGGATAAAGAAATACAGGCAGGCACAGATTTGACAATGATAAGTGCCAACCCTTTTGAGCACATGCTTACCAAAAAGTCTTCCACATGTCTGTTTATCTGTTTTAAACCAAATATTGTAACTTGAAAAGTACTACACAAACACATTTTGCCCTTTTTGTCCATTATGACACATAGTTTATGAGTTTGGTACTCTGAGAATGTCATTGAACTTACAAATTCAATATTTTACTGTGTTTTAAGCAATGTAACCCAGAAACTAGCAGCAACATCCACTACAACAGGAGTGGCCTTGGCCCCTCAACCACCTCCACGCATTTCAGAGGCCATAACAAAATGTAAACCAGAACCCAGCTACAGCTTACCACCATGGCTGGTGAAAGGCTTGGATCCTTTTGTTTTGTTGATTTACTCCTTGGCTGTGTGAAGACAGTTTGAAACCAGCTGTTTGAGAATGAGTCACATATACATATTTATGGCCATCTGCTTGCTCAGAAAACAAAAGAAGTCACACTGCATTTCCAGACGCAATTGTCTTTGAGTGAAAGCTTGGATGCGCATTCTCCAGAATGGCATGGTAAAACCTCATGGCAGAAAGGGTGAAAACATGTATCTCTCCAAATACATAATGTCTAGCCTTGACTGTTCATCAGAAGTGAACAAATCTGCCCATCTGAAACAAAAAGACTTCCCGTTTCATCTGACACCCATATGCTTTCTTAGTATGGGTGACATGCACTCAATTTTCTGCATGCATAAAGTGCCAAAAGGAGCGCATTTGGCATACGGTAGAACTTAAAAAGGAAAGCTTCTCAAGTCAGCATGCTGACAGGGCCTAATTTATCTGTCACACTGGAGGCATATGCTGCAATTAGAGTAATTTTCACACACACATTGTTCCATGCTCCTTTGGGTAGTTTGCATGCTCTGAGTGTTGCCCTATTCCCTGAGAAAAGTGCGCACTAGTGTGCATTATAGCATGAGTATTTTGCATAGGGAGGCCTTGGAATGATAGAAGATTGGGGTCACAAGTGATGACTGTCCCTTAACATAAAACTTCCCTTCAGCAAGATGGAGCATTATTTGAAACAAAGGCACTATCTTCGTTGATATTCAAAGCAATGAGATTGTGATAGAGTTATTCACTCTAGTCTGTGTTGTGAATTTCAACTAGAATTATTAGAGTCGTCTAGAGTTTAATGTCAGGTAATGTCTATCAATTTCTGTCTTCCTCCTTTTCCTATCAGTTACCTACAGGATTTGAAATGAACACTCGCCAACCCACCAAACTTTAGCACTTTTGCCACATTGGTGGGTATTGGACGTTTTTTAGGGTTTTCCTGCATTGACATTTCTGTGAATATTGGGTGGCTCGTAGCTGCTGCCAGTCGCAAATTTAAATGTATTTATCTTGCGCTCAGACTTGTATACATTTAATTGTATAAATTATAACTTACATCCGCGGGGCGAATAAAGCGTGGTTTTGCGTGAAACACCGCTGTGCACATCTGCGTGCTCCAGAGATAAGATCCCCAGAGCTCTAGGACAGCACAGAGTGAAACTTGAGTGATTCAGTCGGACTTTACTTGATACGCGGCAACCACAAGACTTATGTGACCTATTTGAATTCTACAGAGAACATTTTAATATAAAGCTCCACATGGAGGAAGTGATACATCTCGAACTGCTGCTGGACAGTTCCTACAATATGAACAACACTGTCGAGGTAAAGAGACAACAAATAGGCTACACATTACCATCCTTATCTATTTTTTATTTATTCTTAAACACAGTAACACTAAACTTGTATTATACATACGTATATACGTAACATTAAACTTGTATTAAAACATATTAAATCTATTAATATTAATAATTCTAAATGTGTTTAGGCTATACGTTTTTTTCATAGTTTATCTATTTTATTATTTTATATATATATTTTCTAGAAAAGACTATCAACATTAACCTAACCACAGTAATGTGGAGCCATCCATGGTCCTACCTGCGGTAATAGCCTTCTCATTACAAATGTCACTGTTAAACAGTGCTATAACAATGGTATACCATAAATTATGGACAAATTTGTGAAAAATTGTCCTTCTGTTCTGTAGGCTACTACTTCTGTTCTGGCACATTTGCATTCAGATCAGAGCTTGAAGTGGAAGAGAAAAGGCCAGGTGCTCTCCTTGTCTTTTTATTTATTATCCTCCCATTTAATGAGAGAACAATTAGCCTTTTCTTGTCCTGCACACATGAATTTGAACACAGGAGCCATATACTTGTGCAGATAACTTGTGCCGCGATATGCCAAAGGGGGTAGCGATATGCAGAAAAGGACAGCCCCCCCAACAACTTTTAGATTTTTGACTGCACCCAGCAGCTAAACAATTTGCATAAATACATTTGATTCAAAAGACTATAAAATGCCCTCACCCAAAAGTTGCTGGTTCATATTTTGGAGAAGAGTGCAACTATTGCCAGACAAGCTTAAACATGCATGCTCCTCCGGAACTAGACCACAGATCGGTTGATGACCGCCAATGCTGTTGCACGTGTCAAGTGTTTTTAAACTTACCGCACAGAACGTTTACCACCGTGATTATATCAAAATCATTTGGAAGGTCAGATAAAAGTGATTGGCTGGCCTCATCGCATCACTGACTTACATTAAATAAAGACATTACGTCATTCCGGGAGACTCTGAGAAGTGGTGGTATGCAAGAATAACTGCCGGTACTCTGTAGACAAAATTAGAGAAGTGCAGGTACTGCGTACCGCTGCATACTGCCCCACTTCAAGTACTGATTCAGGTATTCTATGACTTAAATCATTAAGCATGTTTCCTTCTGAACTCATTCTCGTTGAAATAAATTGTTCGAAAAAATGCATGTAGTTAATGTTTCCAGTTACCTCCAGTTATCACTTTTTGTGAGGTGGGGGGATTTTGGCTAGTGAAAATGATCCTGTTCCCCTTCTGTCACTTACTCGACGTTGTGTCGATGAGTTGACACTAGGGGTTGCTCCTGCGGAGCCCAGACATCTCTGATTTTGAGAAAAGGCCAATGAGAATTGCCGTGTGGAATTTGGCATGCCACTCCCCCGGACATATGGGTATAAAAGGAGTGACGCTGCAAATACACATCAGATATCTTCTTCGGAGCCGAGAGAGCAGTCACAGAGCTGAATTCCTCTGCTGTTCATTCGTCTCTACAAGCTGTTGGTTTTACGGCGCTTTCCAGCGGTCCTCCCCCTCGCATACTACGTTGTGCTGAGCACACACCCCTGGGCGCTTCAGCAGCTGAAAAAGAGCTCACGGAGTGAATAACTTAATTTGTATATATATATATTTATATTCCCATATACACATATATATATAAAAACACCAATAAAAGAGTATATTTCTCTAAAAGAGTGGCGCAAACGGTGAAACGGCTGTCCCCCTCCACCTTGAAGGTGTATGTAGCCGCTATATTGGCACATCACGATGCAGTGGAAGGTAAGTATTTAGGGAAGCACGATTTGATCATCCTGAGAGGCGTGAGGAGGTTAAATCCCCCCAGACCACGCCTCGTTCCCTCGTGGGACCTCTCCATGGTCCTTCGGGGAGCTCCCTTGAGTCAGCAGAGCTAAAGGAAGACCGCCCTCCTGACGGCGCTCACCTCCATCAAGAGGGTAGGGGACCTGCAGGTGTGCTCTGTTAGCAAACTGTGCCACAGTTCGGTCCGGCTTACTCTCACGTCATCCTGAGACCCCGACCGGGCTACGTGCCCAAGGTTACCAAAACTCCTTTTAGGGATCAAGTGCTGAACCTGCAAGCGCTGCCCCAGGAGGAGGCAGACCCAGCCTTGGCGTTGCTGTGTCCGGTACGTGCTCTTCGCATCTACTTGGACCGCACGCAGAGCTTTAGAAGCTCCGAGCAGCTCTTTGTTTGCTTCGGCGGACAGCGGAATGGAAGCCCTGTCTCCAAACAAAGGATCGGCCACTGGGTCGTCAATGCCATCACGATGGCATACCACGCCCAGCACGTGCCGCCCCCTGCTGGCTAACGAGCTCATTCTACCAGGGCCGTTGCGGCTTCATGGGCATTGTCCCATGGCACCTCTCTAGCAGACATATGTAGAGCCGTGGGTTGGGTAACACCTAATACCTTTGCAAGGTTCTATAACCTCAGGGTAGATCCAGTTTCATCCCGTGTGTTATCAGGTGACACAAACAGGTACGTTTGGGTCAGCTGGCTGGTTGTATCTCTTGTGCATAGCGCCTTTCCCCTCCTTTGAGGTGAAGACGTGCGCTCTTTTCCCAGTTGCGTTCGCAGGAAGTGTGATCCCTGGACGTTCTTCCTCCCTAGCCTAGTGGCCGTCGAGTCTTCGGAGAGGCTCGCTGCCGCCCCGGTACGGGCGTCACTAGGCCCCCGTACTGAGGTAAGTGCTCCACATGTGCTGGTTGTCCCCTTCGGCAACCCCGTGTTATGTATATCCCTCAAAATGGTTTCCCTACCGGTAAACCGCGTCTTCCTTGGACAGAGGGCCCTCTGCCCTGGGTCGTCGTGTTTGTAGTAACCCCTCCCCCCTTTGGGTAGGGTCTACCACGATGCCGTTCCACATGATGTGCTTCCGCTGCTAAACGGTACGATCGTGTGTGTATTCCACCTAAACCCCCCCCTCTCGGGGCCGGGTGTGGTCTCCGCGATTTTGTTCCTTTTACAGGGTAATAGAGAGAAGGCCCGGCTGGGCCAGCCAGTCCTTATACTTCTGAGCAGTTAGCCGTTCTCCTATGTGCAGGGGACCGCTTCATGCCTGCCAGTGTGTTGGGGTAGTTATGCGACGGCTTGCTGCGCTCGCACCGCCAGTCTGCGTAACTCAGTTCAGCTCTGTGGCATTTTCCATGGGGACCCCTATTGTCAACTCATCGACACAACGTCGAGTGACAGACGGGGAATGTCTTGGTTACTTACGTAACCTCCGTTCCCTGATGGAGGGAACGAGATGTTGTGTCCCGCCAGCCACAATACTGAACCGCTGAAAGCACCGGGTCTTTGGCTCGGCTCCTCAGTGCGATACCTGATCTGTATTTGCAGCGTCACTCCTTTTATACCCGCATGCAAATTCCACACGCCAATTCTCATTGGCCTTTTCTCAAAATCAGAGATGTCTGGGCTCCGCAGGAGTGACCCCTAGTGTCAACTCATCGACACAACGTCTCGTTCCCTCCATCATGGAACGAAGGTTACGTCAGTAACCGAGATGTTCTGTCTCCACTTTGGTCACTGTTTGTTTGTCTGTGTTTGTCTTAGCCATGTGCTTCCCTGGCCCCACCTCCTCATCCCTCTCCCTCATTTAGTCCTTGTCATGTTTATTTCCTTCACCTGTTCCTCATGTGCTTTGCCTCTATATATTGTGCCCTCTTCCCTCTTGCATTTGTCAGATCGTTTAGTGAGTTATATTAGAAGTCAGTCTCTTCCTGTCTTGTTCCTGTGCCCAGTCAGCCCTAGTTATTATCTTTACTCTTGTTTATGTTTTGATTTGTTTTCTCTCCCCCGTGGGAGTTTTGTGTTACCTGCCCAGCTCCCTACGGCCATCAGCAAACAGTCTTCCCAGCCCCCTCAAGCCGCCAATGCCAGTCCTGTGCAGCTCTCTGGGGTCCCTGCCAAGTCTGGGTCTAGGTCTGCCATGTCCTGTCCTGTGCCTCCTCTTACATCACCATTGGCCCAGCGGCTGCAACGGACCTCAACATCGGCCCAGCGGCTGCAACGGACCTCACCATCGGCCCAGCGGCTGCAACTGACCTCACCATCGGCCCAGTGGCCGCCACTGAACTCACCCATTGCCCAGCAGTTTTCAGTTATTTTAATTGCATTTTATTTTTCACTTTTCCTGCATTTGGGTCCTCATTCCATGACAGAAGCCATTTAAAGATTTTGTTTTTTAGATGCATGAAAATCAAATGATATAATTTAATTCTGCAATCCATTATCTATGGTTACTACAGTCATGGTTAATACAATATTAATAAAGTTAAACCATGATTCATTTTTAAAAGGGTTAAACAAATAGTTGACAGTGTTGAGTTGAATATATATTTTAACTTGAATGCCCTATTTTATATGACTGAATCAAAATATATTAATAAACAGCAGCAATTAACTGAATATTTCACCTCTAAAAGAAAGCAGTGTCTTCTGGCAAAATGACTTTAAGGCTGTGTGAGGCTCAAGCAAATCAGTGAATCATTTACAGTATGTGAACGAGTTCATTTACATGAACTCTCCATAAGAACCCACTCACTAAAATCAGAGTTCCCAACACTAACTAATGTGAATTGTTTATTTTAACTGGTCCATTTACATGAACTTTCAGAAAAGAATTGATTCACCTAAATCATTTGGATATCCTAGTGTTACATGAGAGAGAGAGAGAGAGAGAGAGAGAGAGAGAGGGTTCAGGAGAGCACATTTGATTGCTTCCTCAGCTTGGTTTCTACGTTCCCCATATAATATGACAAATGTAGCATTTTGTGACACTAAAGCAATACTTTTTGGAAAATTACACTACTGCGAGTATAGTATTGTGCAATATAGTATAGAGCCAAGCTACTCAGACATACGTATAGCCCATTACAAAAATGCATGACATCCTTTCCTCCATAGAATAAAAATATACAACTATACAACTCCATACTACTTGTGTACTATACAGTATTCCATGTCTTCTGAAGCCATATGATAGTTTTGTTTGAAAAATAGATTAATTGTACTGTAAAGTTTTTATTCACTGAGAATCTTGCCTTACACCATTAGCTCACAAAACTCATTTGCTTTTGCTTAATTTAAATTAAAGCATTGTGTGTTGACATCAATCATACTAATCACCATTGGTTCTTGTGTTTCCTCGAGACCAGTCGCTATGTACAACGTGTAAATATTTGAAAGCGCAAATTATATTTGAAGAACAACTTAAATTTAGTCTCATGGAAGAAAGTCATACAGATTTGGAAGGACATGAGGAGGAGTAAACGATCACAGAATTGTCATTTTTCTGTGAACTGTTCCCTTAAATTCTGCTGCTGAACTGTATAAGCATAGCAGTGCAATTTTGTGCATGCTTTGCTGATATGCTGCATGAGCACAGAGAGAAAGAGGTAAAATAAATGTCATCCAGCCCCAGTTATAGTTTCACAGCTAGGAAACCAGAACAGCCCTGTCTGCCATTATAGACCCCACATAAACAGCTGATTATAGAGTCATTTAGAAAGTGATGGTCTCGTTGTCCTCTGAGATGCTGTCCTAGACGTGTGGGATGAAGTCATAGGATGGGTAATAATGTACTGGATGAGCTTCTGGAGTCATTTAATGTAGATTATAACATCCTATGGTAATGTATTCAGAACAATGCTGAGCATACCCCTGATTAATTCAATTTACATTTCTGTTCATGTTGTTCCATTTTAGTGTGTATCATCCTCAATGTTTACTCTTTTTCTCCTTAGTGATGAGCTAAGACAATCATTGCAATTACTGTTGCTCATACTTAGGGTCATTGACTTAAACAAACCCCTAACCCTAAATATTTAGTTTTGATACCTCAATTTTAGGCTACTTCAATTTATGTGGCTTATTGAAGAGAAAGGCTATTACTTTTTTAAGCGATTGGACTGACAATTTCACTCTGGTGGACAATAAAATGTGCAAAACAATCTATAGACTTGCATTGAAATCAGAACCTGAGCCCTACTTGTGGACTGGAATATTATAGAGACTTCAGGGTGGGATCTTTCGACCTTAGCCAGTAAGCAACCACCTATCAACCACTCAGAACCCCCTATAGCAATGCTTCTCAGAACACTTAAGCAACCACACAGTAAAGCAACGTTCTGGCAACCACCCTCAACACCCTATTGTGTTGATGACATTTGCACTGGCAAGCACCACTCATATTTTTTGTATTTTTAAGAAAATGTTAAACTAAAATTGTACCTGTTTGAACTGTGTGTTATTCCGTGTTTATAAAAATCGATGCATGTTTTTACCCCATTCAAGTCAAGTCAAGTCAAGTGGTTTTTATTGTCGTTTCAACCATATACAGTTAGTACAGTACACAGCAAAACGAGACAACGTTCCTCCAGGACCATGGTGCTACATAAAAACAACAAAGGACCAACATAGGACCACATGAGACTACACAACGAAATAAAATACCTATATAAACTACCTATATAAAGTGCACGTGCAAACATGTGCAAACAGTACGGGACAGTACAACAAATTACTGACAATGAACAGGACAATAGACAGTGCAGCGCCGACCAGTACTCAGTAGTGCAAAAGATGACAGTTTCTAAAAATGTAAACATAACATACTATGAGATAATGTTCTATGCACATAGCAGTTATTGAGGTAGCAGACAGTTATAAAGTGACAGTTATTAAAGTGCAACTCAGGACACGTGTGTGTCAAACCAGTCTCTGAGTATTGAGAAGTCTGATGGCTTGGGGAAGAAGCTGTTACACAGTCTGGCCGTGAGGGCCCGAATGCTTCGGTACCTCTTGCCAGACGGGAGGAGGGTAAAGAGTTTGTGTGAGGGGTGTGTGGGGTCGTCCACAATGCTGGTTGCTTTGTGGATACAGTGTTTTTTGTAAATGTCTTTGATGGAGGGAAGAGAGACCCCAATGATCTTCTCAGCTGTCCTCACTATCCTCTGCAGGGCTTTGCGGTCCGAAACGGTGCAAGTCCCAAGCCAGGCAGTGATGCAGCTGCTCAGGATGCTCTCAATAGTCCCTCTATAGAATGTAGTGAGGATGGGGGTGGGAGATGTGCTTTCCTCAGCCTTCGAAGAAAGTAGAGACGCTGCTGGGCTTTCTTGGTGATAGAGCTGGTGTTGAGGGACCAGGTGAGGTTCTCCGCCAGGTGAACACCAAGAAATTTGGTGCTCTTGACGATCTCCACAGAGGAGCCGTCGATGTTCAGTGGAGTGTGTTCACCTTGTGCTCTCCTAAAGTCAACAACCATCTCTTTTGTTTTGTCGACATTCAGGGACAGGTTGTTGGCTCTACACCAGTTCGTCAGCCGCTGCACCTCCTCTCTGTATGCTGACTCGTTGTTCTTGCTGATGAGACCCACCACGGTCGTGTCATCGGCGAACTTGATGATGTGATTCGAGCTGTGCATTGCTGCACAGTCGTGAGTCAGCAGAGTGAACAGCAGTGGACTGAGCACACAGCCCTGGGGGCCCCAGTGCTCAGTGTGGTGGTGGTGGAGATGCTGTTCCCGATCCGGACTGACTGAGGTCTCCCAGTCAGGAAGTCCAGGATCCAGTTGCAGAGGGAGGTGTCCAGGCCCATCAGGTTCAGCTTTCCAATCAGGTGCTGGGGAATGATTGTGCTGAATGCTGAGCTGAAATCTATGAACAGCATTCGAACGTATGAGTCCTTATTGTCTAGGTGGGTGAGGGCCAGATGGAGGGTTGTGGTGACGGCATCGTCCGTTGAACGGTTTGAACGATACGCAAACTGCAGTGGGTCTAGTGAGGGGGGCAGCTGGGTCTTAATCTGCCTCATGACGAGCCTCTCGAAGCACTTCATGATGATGGGTGTAAGTCGCGACGGGACGGTAGTCGTTGAGGCAGGACACTGAAGACTTCTTTGGCATGGGGATGATGGTGGTGGCCTTGAAGCACGTTGGAACAACGGCGCTGCTCAGAGAGATGTTGAAGATGTCGGTAAGAACATCTGCTAGCTGGTCTGCACATCCTCTGAGCACTCTGCCAGGAATGTTGTCTGGTCCAGCAGCCTTCCGTGGGTTGACTCTACGTAGAGTTTTCCTCACATCTGCCGTGGTAAGACAGAGCACCTGGTCGTTGGGAGGAGGGGTGGACTTCCTTGCCATCACGCCGTTCTGCACTTCAAACCGAGCGTAGAAGTCGTTCAGCGCATCTGGAAGGGAGGCATCTTTGTCACAGGCAACTGATGTTGTCCTGTAGTTGGTGATGGCCTGGATGCCCTGCCACATGCGCCGCGTGTCACCGCTGTCCTGGAAGTGACTGTGGATTCTCTGGGCGCAGCGCGCTTTGCCTCTCTGATTGCCCGTGACAGTTTGGCCCTAGCTGTTCTTAGGGCTGCCTTATCGCCTGCTCTGAAGGCGGAGTCTCGGACCTCAGCAGCGCGCGACCTCCGCAGTCATCCACGGCTTCTGGTTGGAGCGTGTGGTGATGGTCTTGGAGAAAGTGACATCATCAATGCACTTGCTGATGTAGCTGATCACTGATGCTGTGTATTCCTCCAAGTTGGTAGAATCGCCATATGTTGCAGCCTCCTGAACATGTGCCAGTCAGTACACTCAAAACAGTCCTGAAGAGCAGAGATGGCTCCTGCTGGCCAGGTTTTCACCTGCTTCTGAAGCGGTTTTGTGCGCCTGACTGAGCGGTCTGTATGCTGGAATTAACATAACAGAGATGTGGTCTGAGTAGCCGAGGTGGGGGCGGGCTCGCCCGTACGCGCCTGGGATGTTTGTGTAAACAAGATCAAGCGCGTTCGCCCTCTCGTTGCAAAGTCCACATACTGATGGAATTTAGGAGCACTGTCTTGAGATTTGCATGGTTGAAATCTCCGGCGACAATAAACAGTCCGTCGGGGTGAGCGTTCTGCAGTTCGCTCATAGCCCCATACAGTTCACAGAGCGCTTCCTTAGCGTTAGCGCTGGGGAATGTAAACCCGGTTATGCAAACAGTGGTGAATTCCGTGGTAGATAAAAAGGTCTGCATCTAACAGTCACAAGCTCCAACAGCGATGAACAGTAACTAGAGACTAACATAGAGTTCTTGCACCATTCCGTGTTGATGTAAACACACAAGCCACCACCGCGAGTCTTACCGCAGAGAGCTGTATTTCTGTCGGCACGAAACGAGGCGAGCCCGTCTAGCTGAATTTGGCATCCGGAACTCTGTCGCTGAGCCACGTCTCCGTGAAAACAAAGACGCAGCAGTCTCTAAACTCACGCTGCGTAGCCTGCTGGAGTCGGATATAGTCCAGTTTATTGTCCAGGGAGCAAACATTTGAGAGCAGGATAGACGGGAGAGCCGGCCGGCTAGGGTTTGTTTTTAGCCTAGCATGGACCCCGCCCTCTTTCCGCGCTTCGCTCGCGACACCGCTTACGACGTCCTCTCCCGGCCACCGGCATCAGGCGACGCCGAGGGCTGGAGGCCTGGTCTCCGCAGCAA
This sequence comes from Xyrauchen texanus, assembly GCF_025860055.1. Classification (NCBI taxonomy): domain Eukaryota; kingdom Metazoa; phylum Chordata; class Actinopteri; order Cypriniformes; family Catostomidae; genus Xyrauchen; species Xyrauchen texanus. The sequence continues at coordinate 29,772,975 of NC_068310.1, read as the reverse complement.
GCCGAGTACGCGTAGCGCCTCCTGCAGGTCATCATGCAGCTTGGTTTTTGCATGATTCTTATATTTGAGTAGTGTCTGACGATGGTAGACACGAACACTGGTCGCTCCGATGTCCATGTGTTGCAAAAGTCGGGCTTTTTTAACAAAAATAGCACCGTTGTGGATCCGGAGTGGCCGCTGCGTGCTACCGCGCCGCCATCTTGGATTCTTCCCTTGGTTCTATGGTCTAGTTGGAGTTTTATTCTATGGTGTGGTCTTCCAAATTAAACTCTGAATGAAGCTGATTGGCCATTGTATGCCTTTGTGAGAAGTACACAGCCTTGTTTACTCAGTTGCATGGATGATACACAGCGCATCCAATCAGTGACAGCAACATTTCCCCACAGAGTTGAAGGATAAATGGATGTTTCATTTTAAGATGGCTGGATCAGTTTCAACAATTCAACACGTCACCTTGACATCTCACCAAAGTCCAGTTAACCGTCATGATACCCAGTATAAAAGCAAGTAAAGGCAGATAAAAAATAGCTATGAAAGCATAAACTGTTTAAACTGTTTCTGCATATTAGTCTCGGAACAGTAAAGCTTTTTATTTTTATGAAGTTTTGGTCATGGTCCTTTTCAAAAGTGGCTACAGTATATCAGCGTTCCTTTAGTTGTCTCACACTCAATGATTTTGTCACATAGTTGATTGTGAAATCTCTCTTTCATGCCAGAGATTATTTAGCAGAGATGAGCCACTTTGATTAAAATGAATGGGATATAGTGGAATGCCCAGCCAAGGAGTGGATGTAGAAAGGGAGTCCCGCCTTACAGGTTAAAGAGCCATTACCTTTTAGATACAGACATCGCCTGTCAATTAACTTGAGAATGTGCATAAGCAAAACAAACTGGAAGGTAAAGAATCACAATTTAGGATACCAGTTTTGTTTGATTTTACAGCAGATTTAAAACATGTTCTTTGATCATAATCTTGACCAACTATTTTTGAGATTTCGGTGTTCCCAAATTCAATTAGAAAGAAGTTGCACTGTCATGACTGAAATTAGCATTCCAAAGATGTCCATCAGTGGACTGACTTGCTAGAAAGAATTTGTTCACACTCTCTGTTTTTACCTATGTTACTTGCCACTCAATATCATATTTTCTTGATGTTTTTGTCTAGCTCCATTTCTAATTTATCCTAAAAGTTTGGAGACACCTATTTATTTATTTTTGTATTATTACTAATTTTAAAATTTTCAAATAATAAGGTAATCATATATATAATATAATATATTATCATATTTATATATATATATATATATATATATATATATATATATATATATACACAGACTATATTCCCCAATTTATAAGTTAGACTGTGTAGTAAAGGATAGGTCAAGAAGAGTTCAGCATACATATTTCAAATCTTAAAATAATTATATAAATACTGTATATTATTTATGGAATTACTTTATGATTTACATGTCAACATGCTTTTTAAAAAAGTATTGACACTTCTTGACCTATCCTTTACTATCCGGTCTAAATTTTAATAAAGAAATATATATTTGGGGGGTTGTTTTGTAAAGGAATTCAAACTTATACACAATAGCCTACAAAGTTAATATTGACTTATACCTACAAAGATTATTTTATGTTTAACTTTAGATCAAATGGTTTTAAGGATCACTAGAAACATAAAATCAGCCAAATATGTTCAAACCTTTGTCTAGGAGGGTAAATTAATTCATAAATCTAAAAAAATATATACCTCAAGGGGGCAGTGTGTCAACCTCAATGTTAAAAAGTCTGTGGCATTCTATTTTAGCAGTTCTTAGACAAATGTGTTAGCGAAGTTATTTTTGCAATAAGCTTATATAAAAATGTCTATAATGCAACAAAAAAAAAAAAAGAAAGAAAAAACAAAAGAACAGAAAGCCACGTTCAACTTGACAAGTTTTACGAGGGCTGATACTTACATTTTAGTCTTCATTGATGTTTGTGAATTTGTTTTAATGTTCCCTTGGCACTTGCCAGCCGAGTTTGGATGATATCCTTGTGGCAGTGCCTGTTTGTTTTTCTCTCCGTCTCTTAGTCTTGCTCTGTGATAATGATAAACATGTTATTGTGTGAATCATCTAAAACAGCATAATCACATCTCATATTCTTTCCCTTGCCTTCATTGCAACACAGTCATCATATGGGCCTGTAGCCGGGAGTGAGAGAGAGAGCGAGAGAGAGAGAGAGAGTCTGTGAAGCAGGGGGCATCTTCACATGTCATTACTCACTCCAGTGAGTTAACAGGCTAAATGAATGACATTAAGAAGATGATTATGTGTTTTCAGGCCATAAAACTCCCTCTCTCTCTCTCTATCCCTCTCTATATTTCTGTGTATATATATATATATATATATATATATATATATATATATATATATAGTCTCACTGTCTCTTTCACTCTTGAAGTCATTGATTCATAAGAAACTAACTCTCATGCAGGCCCACATGAGTCTGTGCCACAGATTTCCAAATAAAAGGTCTAGACGTTCCATTGCAGACTAGTTTACTACATACTGTAAATTGACTAATTTTATTGTTCTATTAGCTGCCAATAACAGTGTAGTACATTGAGGTCAGTTTAACACATTTTAGCATCTTTTAATCCATCACTTTGCCCAAAATCAGTGCATGTGGAAAAAAAAAGTGAATCTTTTTGCAGATTTCATTAAGTCCTGCTCATACTAGTCCTTCATTCTGACTAATGCAAAACTTAGAAGAGTACATCCTGTGTTATTATTACGGTCTATGGAGCACTATAATGACTCCTGAAGTGTAAAGTGTAAAGCATACCACTCTGCAACCCCTTTCTTCCTAAAAAATGAAATAATTTTAACACAAATCAACATTTAACGTCAAGTTATTTGTTCATTTATTTTAATTGAAATTAACATTTAATGTCAATTCATTTAAATCTGTATAATTTATTTGGTAAGTAGCCATGTAAGAAGCAAAATCTTGTAGTCAGCTGGTCATTATCACAAAATAAACTGTTTCAGAGTGATGCAAGACCCCTCCATTTTGCATTGGGTCCTGATAACATTTATTGTGCGATAATAAACAGCTGACTGTAGATTATCCCTTACTTATCTTAGCTGCAATTTTAACAGGCCAACACACCATCCGTATTATTAAACAGTGCAGACTTGCATGTGAGTTTTTGTAATTTGTAGAGTTTCTGCATGGCGTAAGCAGTAAAATCAGCGTGCACATGACCTTGATTTATACCATTATTTCCAGAGGCAAATGTTTTGTTCCCACACCAGCTGTGTTGGGGAGTGTGACCTTGTCCTGGTGAAAGTCAAGCCCAGTCATCTCTGTCTACTATGTAGCATGAGCTCCATGTGTGCTACAAACACACACACACACACACGTGCACGCACATATGTTCATAGTATTTAGGCAGAAAGGTCATTATTGCAACATATGTGAAGAATTCATTCTGGGGTCTTTACCAAGGCATAGGCATATACTTTTTCTCACGGAAAACAAAAGGAGATGTTTTTCAGAGAATGTTCTTTTGCAATTAGTGAAAGGGAACCCAAAATTATTAAAAAAGCTCCAAAAATGTGTGTTGAACAAATAACGTAATTTTGCTAAAATTTCCCACTGCAATAGCTCTCAAATCTTATTCTAGCTTGTGCATGTGTAAACGGTCCTGCTTGACCCGCTCCGAGCAGCATGGCAGGCGGGCACTTACAAGGAGGCTAAAGGCAATAGCCTCTAGCGTTTGTCACTAGTGTGCCTCTTGAGGCCAGGGGAGTGTGCTTTTACAAATACTGCACAGCTATCACATACCAGCTGGCTCCCGTTACACATATTCAAACTTCCTGACATATTGTCAGAGCAGATTTAACATTGATGACATTGACCGGTACTAGTTATTTTTTGTCTCATGAACGATTGCAATGTGATGCATTTTAATGTTTTGACTATAACACAGACAGCCTTGGACACTGTCTGCAGCCACTTCATGGAAAATACCAGCTTGAACATTCTGAAATCCTGCAAAATACCTTATTTTGTTTTACACAGAAGAAAGTAAGTCATATAAGCAAGGTTGGGGAGTAACAGAACATGTAAAGGGATTAGCATATTTAAAATACAAAATATAAATAACTGTATTACACTACAGTTACAATTTAAAAAATTGTTAATTAGAATACAGTTACATTCAAAAAGTTGTTTGATTACTGAAAAGATTACTTTACATTTTACTCTCATTTGTTTAATTGAACATTTTGATTTTTCAAATGGAAAAAATGTATACATAGAAATGATGCGATCCAAAGTGCATTTGAACAGCGGTGAAACACTTTCTTATGATGTGTTACATTCATACGAGCAGACAGAGAAGTAAGTTTGAAGTAGGTTTGGAGCAGAAGAAATAGAAATATACCTTGTGTAAATTGTCAGCTTTATGCTAAGCTAAAATGCTATTTCTATTAATTTTACATGCACATGTTACCAGAAACGATCATATTTGTTATTAAGAAATTCACGTTGGATCATAATTTCTTTTTTTCTAGTAAGACCTTTGATATTAGGGCAAAAAGTGTATTCTTGATAATAATTTTTGTATTGTTTTCCTGTAAAAATTCCTGTTAAAAAAACAAAACTGCATAAGATATTTAGGTTTTTCTGAGAATGTAATTTTAACATGTGTATTTTGTCTTACTGTACTGGCAGAGCTTTTATAGACAAAACAGTTGAAAAATCGACCAGTGCTGAAGAAGTAATCCAAAGTATTTAGAATATGATGTAACATATGCCATCAAAGTACCGCAAGAGTGATTCGAGGGCAGCCGTCTGGCACAGCCACTGCAGTTGCTCCAGAGCAGCTACACGAGCTATAAAAGACGACACGGCTTATTTGCGATTGGCCAGACACGCAACGTGACAACAGTGACGTGTTTTTTCACGGGCTGCATTCGCAATTGCATATTTCACATTCTACTCTTACTACATTTGCTATGTCAGTCAGTCTATGGCAGAATTAAGAGTAGTATGCCATTACCATGGTGTTTATTCTGGCTTGACAGCTCTCTTTTCACCCCCAAATGCAACAGGAAAATCCAGATGCAGTTCAAGTCGAACACAACTATTGATCTTTTTCAAACAACTTTCTCCCTTATCATATTGGTTGGTCAAATAGATAGTCCCGTCCAACTTTAGGCCATTGTTTGAGCTTAAGTTGCTGCGACAGAGTGGTCAGGGTTTGATGATCAAACAAGCAATGTTCTGATTGCACCACAGAGACACAGTGTTAACACTTTTCAGGGAAATCAACGCACAAATGACTTCCTTATAGCTGTCTCTGCATGTTATGCGTTGTCCCTACCATGCCTCATTTTTTCTCTCTGTCTCTTTCTGTCTCTGTGAAAAGCAGAAAGCAGCCTTAATCAGGTTATAAAGTACACGCCATGCTGGAGGAGCAAATGGGACCTGCGCCTGCACAATGAAAGCAGGTCAGAAGATGAGTCACTTGTGGAGATGATTCAGAAAGGACCTGGAGGTTTGTCCACCATTCACTTCATAATTGAGCCACTAACAAACTCCTCCTGCCTGGCCAGATAAAGGCCAACAAAAGTCTTTTGTTAGACCTCCATCATAGACTCCTTCCAGATGCCCCAGTCGCCTAAATTGAATACCGCCATTCTCCTCTGGAGTTTTGGTGCAAAATAGCGATTTCCGTTGGCTCGCTACGTGCCCTCCTTCCATCTCGCCCTTCTTTTCTTTCTGACGCTCGCCTGCAAAATTCATTAAGGGCTCCTGTAGTTCATTACCCAATGAGCAAATCAAATTGCTGTTCTCCAGAGGCTGGAGTGGGGTTAAATGAGCCTTTTAGAAGGCTTTTCCCAGGGTGGGCACTTATTAGCTCTGCCAGCCGGCACACTTCTCCTTGGTGTGCCCTTTAGACCCTAGGACACTTTGGCATGCTTGTGCTGCATCTTTTTGATGCCCCCGTATATGTCCGCTGAACCACATTGTTCAATCCAATCATTCTTTCTGACAGAGAGAGAAAGAGAAAAATGAATGAGCATGCAGTTTTGCAGGATTGCGACTATGAACAGGTTTAAGGGGTCACTCATTTTTAACCCAAAAATTTGAATTCTGTTATCATCCACTCATGCTCATGTCTTGAAACTAGTTCGATTTCTTTTTCTTTTGTGGAGCACAAAACAAAAATATTAAAATTTCCATGCTGCTCTTTTCCATAAACGAAAGCAGAGGATAAAGTATGTTATTTATGAAGCCCCTTAGAATACTGGGAGGGAATTTATTTTCTGAAATATTTTTTTTCATATATTTATATTTGCATTCCCTTGCAGTATTTTGTCCATCTCTTATGAACATTATTCATGGTTTTACTATAGTAACCATAGTTTAACTATGGTATTTGCAGTAAAAAATACAAAAAATTATAAATCATGGTTACTACAGTTTTACTCTAGTAACCATGACATTTGTTAACTTTTCTATTATTATTATTATTATTTTTTGTGGTAACCATTTCCTATATAATTATGGGTTTACCACAAATATAATTGTATTGTCTTAACATTCTCAAAAACATGGTTACTTTAGTAAAACCATGGTAAATGATGTGGTTTTTATGGTTTTACAGAAAATAACAATGTTCAGTTATGGCTACTGAAGTACAACCAATGGGTTTTTTTTTTTTTTTGTGTGTGTGTAACATTTATATAAAGCAAATGTGAATGAACCCTAAATAACTGTGAGGGGGTGTAAAACTATTGCGAGGGAACTCGGGGCTTTTTGTGAGGGAATGCGAAACTTTTTGTGAAGGAGCATAAAATCCCTGTTGTGAGGGAACTCAGAACTATTTAAAAAATTAAATTCCTTCCCTCAAGGTCAGTAACATATTCTAAATACTTTGGATTACTTCGCCAGCACTGGTAAATTCTTTCACTTGTTTTGACTATAAAAACTCTGCCAGTACAGTAAGACAAAAATAAACAAAAATACATTCCGTTACTCCCCAACCCTGTCTAACCCTAACCCTTGTAGTATTCAGTGAAAAGCTTGCTTATTGCTTATTTATTATTAAATATGCAGTATTACATTTTTTTAAAATAAGTATTTGTTTTACAATTATTATATTTTTCAATTATTAAAATTAATATCAATCTTTAAGTTTTGGACAAACTGTCTGTTTCTATATGTGCAATGTCAAAAGAAAATCATTAGAGAAAAAAACATGATCTATTAAGTATATCAAATAAACTAATAATTGTTGAACTGTATTTTTATTTAATTTTTTTAGCCAGTGATTTATGATGGATGATAAGAATTTGACAAATGTCAGCTCTCCGTTGAACTTTGTATGGGGCAAAACGAGGTTACTTGAATTTTGCGGTTTCATTCTTTTTTTCAGCAATGGACCACAGAGTTCCAAAGGCCGTGAGAGAACACGCCGAACTGAGAAATCCCTCAGTGCCTCGAAACACAGGTGGGCTTTTAAACATCCAAGCGTGCTGACAGACAGCATCAAGAAATCACGACATGGAGACTTAAGGGCAGTGGACCACACAGAATCCTTTGAGCGCTTGCCACCAAGCATGAGCTGTGTCTCCTGAACCAAACTGGGAGTTTTTATTTCTGTTCGCTTGTTCCAGAGTGAAAGTGCTTCTGAGACAATATGCTTCTCATATTTCCTGTCAGGTGGAGAGGAAAAGTGTGCTAAAATTACACTTTTGGTTGCAACATGGGGTCACAACTCACACAATGTGTGTGGCTTATGGTATAACGTGGCAGACTTGTTTACTACTACTTTGAGTTGGTAGTTTGTTCAAATCCCAAACCCTAAGTATTGCAATAAGCTTTCCTTAGAAATGTGTTGAGTGTAATATTGCAAGAGAGGAATGTTCAGTGTTAATGTTAGAGGCCTTTAATAATTCATTATATTTCCTGTGTTAAATATTAAATAATTAGCACACTGGCTGACCAAGTACTGTCCATTTGCAGTTGTTTTGACAATATGAGAAGGCAATAGGTGAAAATTAATTTGGCCTTGAACAGTTTTTGCATTGGATTGCATTTGGTGTGTGTGTGTGTGTGTGTGTGTGTGCCCTTGTGTCCCATGTACAGGATGATGTTGTGAACCCTCAACCGCAGATTCTGGGGTTCTGCCTGCTCACCCCCATTAGTGGGTCAGAGACCCCTGAGGTGGTAATTCTATAATTCTATAATTGGTTTAATGGGGGTGGGTTCAAACCACATTAGCCTTAAAGGTGCTGGTGTCGCCAAAATGACAGTCAGACACCAGGACAAATAAATAAATTTGCTAAATCTGCAGGGTATAGAATGAAATGGGCACACAAATGTGGTGGGGAGAGTGATGTCAAAAAATTGCTAATGTTATTATGAATATTATAATATGCACAGTTATTTTGAGAGTATATTTTACTGTTTTAATAAATAGTCTTAATGATCAGGTCTGTACAACAATAAAACAATAAAAACACAACAATAGAACAATAAAAACACTATTTTAAATGTCAAAATCGTCTCGGGTTACATGTGTAACCCTTGTTCCCTGAAAAAGGCGGAACGAGATGTTGCGCTGCTAAGCGCTACGGGGAACAATCTTGCATTGTGAGCAGCTGTGAATTTGTGTGAAACACGTCAATGAACATTGACCTGAATTTATAGCCTCGGCTGGTGAAGATCATTAGATGCACCTGTGGCCAGGCTATAAAATAGAGGCGTCACCAGCGTGTCGACAGATATTTTTCATTCAGAGCATACTATGCTGTGTGTGTCTCACAACCTGCTAGAAACTTTCTTTCTTTCTCTCTCTGCTCTGAAAGAGTATATATATTTATATATAATAAAAAAAAAGAAAAAAGAGAGAATGACGGAGAAACAGAGCAAACGATGCGTGTTTCCTTGTCAACGTCTCATGACGAACAAGGACACGCATGAGTTTTGCTTTGTTTGTTTGGGGGAAGAGCACGCGGCTCTCGCGTTGGGGCGGGGCCGGTCCGCGCATTATGACCTTCTTTCGGTCGGGATGCTTTGCGTCGCCTACGCTTACTTCCGAGAGCCAGCACCGCGACTTCATTCGTGGGGCTCTCGTATGGATCTGGCTGAGGAGCGAGAGACGGGTGCGTCCCTTTCGCTCGCTCTCTCCCCAGATCCGGCTGGTCCTTCTCGTGTTCTTGAAGCGCGCTCCGGTTATTATTATTTTCTCTTACATTCTCTATAAAACCACGTGGAACCCCCCACCCCCAAAAGCAAGCCCCGTTAATGTAATTTGTCAATTAAGTTTGTCTGTTTCAAATAAATGAATTTAATTAGTCATTAATAAATAGCATTTTGGTTTGGAATTTCAATAGAACGGATATTGAGATATGCAATGGATTGGTGTGCACTTCTGAGAGAGCTGTTTGTGCAAGAGATCTATGACTCAAACGCTTTTTGTGAAATAAAACTCAAAACAATCTAAAAAAAAACATTAAAAATAACTCTTAACTCTTGACTATTAAACACAATAAACCACACAAATAGAGACTCAGGTTAGACACATCAAGTTTAATACTTTGAAATTTACTTTAATGCAACATGAATCAACAATACTTAGATGTTAAGCAGTAAACAAACATAGGCTGGTTTTCAACTCCCACATCAAATTATTAATGCACAAAAGTTCAGTTTTATTCCACACTGAATTTATATAAACCACGTCCTAATGTTTTAACTCAGTTTCTTTGATCAAACTGTCTTGCACAACAAGCCATCAAACTGTATATACGCAGTCCCCAAAGAATGAAATGCAATGAATGTCTTCCACTTATCCAGTCGCTTTCCAAAGCGGAAAATCTGACATTTCCAGGTGTTCACTGTTTATATACTCAACTGAATAAGACAGAGACATATAAGAGGTAAGAACCACCATTTAACGTGGTGTGTGGCAACCATTTTGTTTAGTTTGTCTCGGGCCTGAAATGTCAGTGAAATGTCAGCTGTTGAAAATGCATGACTGATGGGATAGGGAGGTGTTTGTCTCAGTATTTACATTTGATGGATTCTCTCTCTCATACTTTCCCTTGAGGCGGTCGCCACAGGGTTTTTCAGAGGGGGCGGAACGGGAAAGATCAGTTTTGTCGTTTACAGAGCTGCTCGCTTGGCCATAACTGAATTAGAATGGCCTCTCCACATATACAGGATTGGTTGGTGTGTTTGAAAAATGCAAACTCTACACTTTTAGAGTAATTGCCTGTAGAATCTTGTTAACCAGGCAGAGTGACTTGGTGAAGTTGGCGATTGCAAGCGTAAGACTTTGCTAATGGGGATTCAGTAATGCAGAGTGTCTTTTGTGCTACTCAAAACATAAACCCAGCCAGGTCAGCTGTCTCAGTAATGCATTTGCCTGTAGTGTAATCATATATTAGCTGGCCATGAGGTGCTCATTTCGGTAAGTGTTTTATTAATGAATGATGTGCACAAAGATTTCATCCTTTGTCAAGCTGACTATAAGCACCGAACGGTTCTGAGGACATTGCGTAATGTTCCAACCTCTCCCGAGAATGGTCCTTAGATATGACTTGAGTTCCACCTTCAATGTAATTCAATGAGATTTTATGGGCAACAATTGTCAGTTAGATCATTTAGAAAAGTAATAGCACACCTCTCCTCAATAAGCCACACAATTTGAGGAATCATGTCCACAGCACAAACAGTGTTGGGTGAGTTTCACGTCAAAGTTGAATAATTGTTAAAATCCTCAAATCCCTAACGCTATGTATGAGCAATAGCAATTGTGATGCTTGTTTGAGCAAACTCTAATAATTTAATATAAATAATGGCAGAAGGAATGGATTGTTTCTGTGTAGCGTATTTTTGGTGTATTTGTTTAATAGAACAAGGGGGTTTTCCAGAGAGCAGAGTTAACCAAATCTGACATAAGCCCTGAACTCTGTGTTGATTAAACCAAGCATTGCTTATTGATTTCAGAATACCATTATTGGGTTAGTTCATGGTGAACTCACAAAGGGTACTTGTACTGCATGTACTTTTATTGTCATACCATTTGATGTGCCGAGTCTTGGGATACTAAATCTTAGCATCACATCATCTTCCATTTCCCACAGGAAAGGATTCCTACGAATCTGCTCCTGTGCACACAGTGCACACACTCGCCTATGAACACACTCTTCATGGATTTGCCCATTGCGCTGCCCTGGTGCGCACGTATATTCTTCAAACCCCTCCCCGCAACTGCAGCCAGTGTCCCGGATCCTCAGCCAGCACAGTGAAAGTAAATATTTATTGTTAATAAATCCTTTGAACTGTTCCTCTGTTCTTGGGTCTGTCTCGCCCTCTGACATTACCATAATAATGCTTTAAAATTATAATATTGTGTGTAATCTGAGCTTCCATAACCATGCATCAACCTCTGAAACTTAAAGACATATTCTTGAAATAATCTAACTCTGGAACATACTGTAATCCGCTCCGGAGGAGGTTAGGTTCATGGAGTAAGTTACATATGGTTACTAACATAATCTGAAAAATCCTCTGGTTTTTGGAACCGAAGGTTTGATTTCTGGAATACCCCCAGTATATTCTGAAGTGTTTAGTATGACAAATCAAAGTTTATTTAATTTATTTACATCATTATATTTTAGCACTTTGTTGTTGTATGGCCATTTTTTGTTTTTTGGTTCTATGTTTGGTCCAGTTTCAAGTTAATGTCCATCTGTGGATAACTAGTGGCTGCCAGCCCAGCTGGGGAGCTTTATCACAGGGTACAATTTCCTTCTGATTGGGCCTCTCACCGCTCAAATTTATGCTGCAATTAACTGACCAATTAAAGGCCATTTTCCCTGTTTCCTGTTGATGGCTGCTAAGTGATAACTACTAGGTAAGCTTCGGAGATGTATGTCCTCCTCGACTCCCAGCTGAGCCTGGCTTTCATCTTATTTGCCCCTTTCGAGCCTTTATGCTCCATAAATGTTTAACAGGGCAGTACAGATGAACCAGGATCAAACCGGGACACAGTTACTGTAGCGACAGAAGTAAACTTGGGTGTGAGGAATAGGTTCGAACCAGTGTTAAAGCAGAAATGGACAACATTTTTTAAATAATGACAGGATGACAAATGTGAAGACCATTAGGCCAGTGTTGCTGTTATTTTGTTGTTTGTTATTTAGCAGCTCCTCCTTCTAGACATCATGTTACAAAACAAAACATTTAAAAAACAAATATTTTTAAATTATTATAATTTTTTTAATAGCCATTTCAATGGACATGTTTCAAATGAATTCTGTTGGTCAATCAGTATTCAGCATTGCTAAAAGTTTGCACTAGTCAAGCACATTTTGAACTTTTGGTTTATCATTTTATTTATATATATATATATATATATATATATATATATATTCAGTCTTTTTCCAATTCTGATTGTATAAGCTGTGTTAAAAACCATTATAAAGTGGCTAACTTGCAATGATACTGTCAGCTGTTACGCCACTCAATGTGCCACTCAATACCATGTGTTACAGTGATTTTACTATGGGTGAGGGATGATTCATATCAATTTTTTCCTCTCTCACTATTTCACATTGCTTGGCCTCATTTTTGAGTAAATAATCCCTTGAGAAAGATGCTCCTATGTTTTAAAAAGGAATATAATGAACAGCATGAATAGCTGGCTTTAGCAGTAAAGCACAACTAATTCTCAATGAGTTGCTTTACAGTTTTTCTTTTGAATAGAAGGGTACTTGGCTGGATGAACAATGTTTTTTAGCATATAGTTTACAGCTACATGACAATGCCATTTATATAAAATATAGCCTGTATTTCAAAAGTGCTAACCTTTGAGTATTTTTAGGCAGAAAGAACTTTCTCTTCCTGTTTAGACAATTTCAAGCACTGTTCGTCGGTAAAGTGATTATTCAAATTTGGACCATGTTGTTCGGTGGCTGGATTGCAGCTGAATACATTCAGTACTGACAACTGTAGCACATATATTGGTAGGTGAGCATTATTTTTTGCCAATTAATAATACGTTTGATAGATAGAGTTCAGTACGTAACCTAGAAGTTCCCATTCTGTCACTCTCTCGACGTTGTGTCGGAGAAGCGACACTAGGGGTCCCACTTAAATCATGCCATGCACTGAGCCATGTACGTGAATTGCTGATACAGAAGCGGGCAGGTATTCTCACGTGCAAACGCTACCAGCTGTATCAGACTGCATGTACCCTTCCCCAATGCCCCATAAAGTCATCAGAATCCTTCTGGTTACCCTGATGAGGGGAACAAGGTGATGCTTGCCAACCTGGGAACGTGCCAAGCCTGGCTGGGCCTCGTTTCTCTCTATGTTTCTCGCATAGTGTAATCACGGCCAGGGCTCTTACATGCATCAAGGGAAGGGGGTCTTACCAGTTTCCTATTCTTTCAGGGGGAAAAGATCCTGCGGAGACCACACCTACCATGCAGGGGAGGTAAAGGTGGCGAATACATCACATGGCTGCTTAGGTCCTATGTGGAAAAAAATGACGCGGTGGTAGATCCAGCCTCGGAGAGGGGGGAGTTGCTACAGCACGGCGACTGAGGCAGCTGGGACTGCTTAAGGGAGACACGGGAGTCCACTCGCAAGGGGACAGTACCGCTGAAAATACACACAGGGGGAGTCTGCGTAGGAGGCCTTGACCTGTGGAGCACCTATTCCAATACATGGTAGAATAAGTACCTGTAGTGGATTGGGTCGGCGAGTTCCACCACTGAACTGCGGACCCATGAGGGCTAGGGAGAAATCATCCAGGGATCCGAGAGATGGGGTCTCCTGGGAGAAATAGGCGCACGGTTTTACCTCGGCTGAGAGAAAGGGCGCTAGGTGCAAGTGATTCACCCGGCCAGTTCGTCAGCGTGTTACCGAGTTTTATGGGCTCGGACCTGAGAGAACATGGGACGATACTGACTCAACCCGGAGATTGTAAAATCTTGTGAAGGTATTAGGTGTTGCTCCCCCTGCTGCTCTACAAATGTCTGCCAGGGAGGTGCCCCTGGCCAGTGCCCATGAGGGCGCAACACTTCTTGGTTGAGTGCGCTCGAACCTGCAAAGGGGGGGCACGGCCTGGGTGTGATAAGCCAATGAAATGGCATCGACAACCCAGTGGGCGAACCTCTGTTTGGAGACAGCATCTCTGCTGTCCCCCGAAGCAGACAAAGAGCTGCTCAGAACGACTGGTCCAAATAGGTACGCAAAGTACATACCGGACACAGCAACGAAAGGGCTGGGTCTGCCTCCTCCCGGGGCAGCGCTTGCAGGCTCACTACCTGATCTTCTGAAGGGCGTGGTAGGAACCTTGGGCACATAGCCCGGTCGCGGTCTTAGGATCACATATGTGTCTGCCGGACCGAACTCCAGGCCAATGTCACTGACAGAGAATGCTTGCAGGTCCCCGACCCTCTTGATGGAGGCGAGCGCGATCAGCAGGGCCGTTTTGAGAGAGAGGGCCCTGAGTCCAGCTGAGTCTAGCGGCTCGAAGTGGGGTCTCTGGAGGCCCGTGAGGACCACTGAGAGATCCCAGGAGGGGAACAGGCTTGGCCGGGAGGGATTTAATCTCCGGGCGCCTCTTAGGAACCTGATAATTAAGTCGTGCTTACCCAGAGACTTGCCGTCTACTGTATCGTGGTGAGCCACGATGGTGGCGACATACACCTTAAGGGTGGAGCCTCTCCAGCCTCTCCTGCAGAAATAAAATCACTGACCTAACTGCGCACCTCTGTGGGTCTTCAGCCCGGGAAGAACACCAATTTGCGAACAGGCACCACTGTAGGGCGTAAAGATGCCTGGTAGAAGAGGCTGTGGCTTTGTTGATCGTGTCTACGACATTAGGTGGTAGACCGGCTAGATCTTCCGTGTCCCGTCCAAGGGCCAGACGTGGAGGTTCCAGAGGTCTGGGTGCGGATGCCAGAGCGTGCCCACTTTTCCCAGTTGACCTGAAGCCCCAAACGGCTGAGGTGCCTGAGCACCTGGTCTCTGTGCACACATAGTAACTCTCGCGAGGGGGCCAGGATGAGCCAGTCGTCGAGATAATTGAGTATGTGGATGCCGGCTTCTTGGAGCGGGGCAAGGGCTGCCTCTGCGACTTTCGTGAAGACGCCAGGGAACAGAGACAGGCCGAAGGGGAGGACTTTGTACTGATACGCCTGGCCATCGAACACGAACAGTAGGAAGGGTCGATGTTGTGGCAGAATCGAGACGTGAATGTACGCGTCCTTCGGGTCTACCGCTGCGAACCAATCTGGATGCCGGATGCAAGTCAGGATATGTCTTTAAGTGAGCATTTTGAATGGGAGTTTGAGCAGGTCCCGGTTGAAAACTCACAAGTCCAAGATCGGTCGTAAGCCGCCGCCTTTCTTGGGTACAATGAGTAAAAGAGTAGCTATTTCCGTGCGCAGGGAACCGGCATGTTCAGCGTATACTGCGGAAAAACGGACGCCCGCAAAGGGGGGTGGGGCCTGGCAAACTGAATTGCGTAACCGAGTCGAATGGTCCGGCCCAGCCAGCGTGACAGAGCAATGCCTCAAAAACTTTGTGCTAGGGGCACCAAAGGAACGAGTATTTTGGACGTACCCAGCGGGGTGGAGCAGCGGGGCGGAGCAGGTAGTACAGCGTTGGGAGGCAAGGGTGTGTCCCAAGGCGTTGGTGCTGAGAAGGACTCAAAGCACTTACCTTGCTCTGCACACCCGGCAGGGGGTGGGTTCGTGACTGAGGAGGAGGTCCAGTGCAGGCGTCCTCTAGACTCGTCAGAACCGGCCGGCCGGGGAACAGTTGTGGGGCTGATGGCGGTGGTCCGTGTCTGGTACTGTTGAAATCTGGCGGCAGAGTGCCGTGAGAATGGCATTTGCGGGCCAGGTGACTCAGAGACAAAGTGAAATAGCTCTATTATTGAGAATGTGAGTACCATGAAATGAAATGAATTCAACCAAAAATTCTCCTCCCAGCCCCCCACCGGGGAACGGAGTGTTCTTACCAGCTCTGGAGCTAATGTCTCGGTCTCTGGGTCGGTCATCTCAGGAGCGCCTGGGAGCCTTCCGGGTCCTTAAGGGGGTCCGTGAGACGAGGGGCATCCAGCTTCTGCGGGGAGCTCGATGCTGGGGCTGAGAGCTGGCCCCACTCTTGTTTGTTGAGGCGGAGCAACGCTTTCTTTCTTTCTTGAAAGCCGCAGGAGGATGCCCTCGGCGAGCAGACATGCCCATGGAAGCAATCAAGCCCGGGGAAGCATAGCGGACCTCCGTGTTTCAGGCTCAGACTGGGCGAGCAGACCCCAAGGTGGCGGCCCAGGCGAGTTATCCGCATCAGACGCCGCTGTAACACTCTCTGATGCAGCGGTGATGTCGACATCCAATGTCCGGGAGCTCAAGGGACCGCACTCATCCCGAGCTCGGGGGAAGCAAACAAGCGTGCCGGGGAGGCAGGAGGTTTCGAGGGGATTTACCCGGCGAAACAGAGCCCGTCATTATCTCCAAATCGTCTTCATCGCCCGCGGCGCCTGCCCCAATCCCGTAGGAAGGAGGCGAGGCATGGGGGGCGGCTGAAGTGGCTTTCTCTCATTACAAAAGACAGCAGAGATCACAACGCTGCCACGGCTATGTTCTCACACTGAGAACATGACCCATTGGAGAGAATGCTCATCCCGAGCTCGGACGGAAACAAGCAAGCGTCCCGGGGAGGCGGGGGTTTTCGAGGGGATTTTACCCGGCGAAACGGAGCACATCATTATCCCCAGATCGTCTTCATCGCCCACGGCGCCTGCCCCAATCCCGTGGGAAGGAGGCGAGGCACGGGGGGCGGCTGATGTGGCTTTCTCTCATTACAAAAGAAAGCCGTGAACGCAATGCTTCTCGCACTGAAAACATAGACCATTCATAAAAAAGCTGCCTGCGTGTGATCGCAGCCCAGGTACTCAAGGCAGCTTTTATGACCGTCAGAGGTGGGGAGAAATCAACCGCATCCAGAAATTACACAATGGCGGAAAAACATCTTTAAAAAGAAGCGTCCTGAAAAGGGCGTTCAATGCCGCTGTGTTTTGCTCTTTTTAGAGGAAATTACTCTTTTAAATAAAATCACTCTTTTATAGAATAACTCTTTCGAGTTGTCTGCGCTGTCAAAGCGCCCAGGGGCAACAATGCACAGCCGTGCAAGAAGGAGAAAGCCGCTGTTATGCGCCGTCAATACAACAGCATGCAGATCGTCAGAGGAAAAAGCAGGAACTGGTGTGTGTGACTCGCAGCAGACTGCATACACTACCATCGGCTCCGAAGAAATTTTCTGAATGAACTCACCGTATTTGCCTATTTGCCTAAATACCCGTATGTCGAGGGACGGGGTATGCAAATACTGTCTGCCAACTTCTCATTGGCCTTTTTTCATAAGTCAGAGGCATATTTCGGCGCTCAAGAGAGACCCCTAGTGTCGCTTCTCCGACACAATGTCGAGAGAGCGACAGAAGGGGAACTTTTTTTTAGGTACATCAAAGTCATGAACCATGATTTGCTATATTCTAGCCGGTTGCATGCGGTAGGAGGAACAGTCTCATTCTAGAGAGCATTTGATTTGATTGATCCTTTGGTTTCATTTTCAATAAAAACTGTTCACTATATACTGTACTCTATCATAAAAAACAAACAAGTTTAAGAGAGGAAACACTGAAGCCCCAAAAAGTATTTGGACACATAAACCACACCTAAAATTGTATGAATGTGATTTCATTAGATTACAAAATATCAAACTAAGTAGAATTTTTTTAATTATTTTTTTTTACGACTTTGATGTAATGTTTTACACTTTTTACTTTTACTTTTAGAAGACATTCTCTTTTAAAATGTAAAATATATTTAATCCTTTTTCTTCATGAAAAAATATTTTTTGTTGAATCAAATGCTCTCTGGAACGAGACATGCATGCAACTGCATGCAACCAACTTGCCTAACTACTTTGAAAGACAGAACTTGGAAGGACAGGAGGATGTTGAATGCAGCTATGTGAGTTTTGAAAGATGTGTTGCGATTTGTAGATTCAACAATCTCATAACTGTTTTATTTTATTTTGCTTTTATTTTTCTGTTGATGATGGCGTCTATTGAGTCCACAAGAAAATAACACATTAGAATGCACAGCTTTAGATTTTTGGCTATTTAGAAAATGGGATTAGCCTATTGGGATGAGCCTGCTCAAACTAACTGTTTCAATAGGAAATTCGTCAGCACAAGAAAGACAATTGCGCAAGTCTAGCAAATTGTGAAATATGGAAGGTCTAGCGAATTCTGTTGCAGGACATACTCCGTGCAGAAGGTGCCTATAATGCTCCTAAGAAGTGAGCAGCCATTAAAAAAAAAGAAGAAGAAGAATAAAATATTTTTTGGTATTTTCTCCCCTTTTCTTCCCAATTTGGAATGCCCAATTCCCAATGTGCTCTAAGTCCTCATGGTGGCGTATTAAGTTGCTGCGCTTAGACCGTCAATCCGCAAATCTTATCACGTGGCAAGTTGACCGTTTTACCACGGAGACCTAGCGAGTGTGGAGGCTTCACGCTATTCTCGGCGGCACCCACGCACAACTCACCGCGCGCCCCACTGAGAGTGAGAACCATATTATAGCGACCACGAGGAGGTTACCCTAACAATAGATACTATCAAAAATTAGAACCAAATAATTTTTATATTTTCTGTTTGTCAAAGTGGAAAATGTCCAATTCGATGAACTACACTTGTGGTTACTCTGCTAGGGCACCTGTGTGTAAACTGGAGGGTAAGTGACTACACAAAATATCATTTGGTCCAGTTAGTTAAAAGTATTTGTAAATGGCTAAGAAAAAGTTTATTCTGAGAAAGGATCAAGCATCATTTGTTTACGGTCCGTGTACTTGGCGGCCAACGGATTTTCGTTTTGAAAGGAAAAAAACAAAAACGAAAAACGGCCCGTTTCCCAATTACCATTAGTAAGTAGGAAAACAAAAAGCGGAAAACAACCCATTATTCGTTTTTTGTTTTGATATTAAAAAGCGGAAAAGCGAAAAACAATCTCGTTATCCGATTGTCCTTGATGTGTTTACAGATGGAACTCGGAAATCAAAAATACGTCGTAATCCTTAATTCTCGCGTTGATATTTTTTGCGTGACCCGAAGCGATCGTAAGTAGTAAGCGGTTGTCATAGATACACCTATGAGCGGAAGTCATTTGAACATCAATGAGACCATAGACAGTTAGAATGATACGGACGTAAAAATGTTTTTAGATGAATATGCTAGTTTTATATTAGAAAACCGAAAGAATGGGATGTCTTATGGGGATATAGCAGCTGCGTTGGGTTCACAGGACAGAAGTTGCTCCTGACAAGTCCCTGCTCAGCACACCACCTCCGCACACTCCTCTCAGAAAACCCCCGTATCGTTCCAAACTGTGAACCCAACGCAGCTGCTATATCCCCACAATAAGTCAAGTTTTGTGTGTACTTGAAAGCTTTTGTTATTGAACAAATAAATATGTATGATTCCTTGTGTGCATATGTCAATAAACTTATTTCTAATTATGATTTAAAAGATCAGGGGATTGTTGAAATAATTAAATTCTCACAAGCTGGTATGTACATATTCCAGAAATGAATGCAAATGGATAATTCCATTAAGTAAAGGTAAATTAATTAATGTATAATATATATATATATATATATATATATATATATATATATATATATATATATATACACACACACACACACACACACACATATACACATATACACACACACACACACATACTGTATATGAACTTGTGTGTATACTACGCTTTTATATTTGATTATTAAAGATTATGATCGTTATGCCCAATTTACATGGGGATAACGACTAATGTGTGCTTACTATGTACATAGTCATAAATTACAACCTGTGGGGACTTTAGCCGCATCCTTAAGTGAGTGTTGTTTCGCGGTTAAACGCTGCACATGCCGCGATGCCCTCTGTCGGTAGGGAATAGTAAGATGGCGCCAGAGCACTTCCGGTAGCTTCACCTACTGCTGGCAGTTTAGAATTCTATGAGCAATCCAGTTATATAGATCAGTGATTACGACGTATTTTGATTTCCGAGTTCCATCTGTAAACACATCAAGGACAATCGGATAACGAGATTGTTTTTCGTTTTCCGTTTTTAATATCAAAACAAAAAGCGAATAATGGGTTGTTTTCCGTTTTTGTTTTCCTACTTACTAATGGTAATTGGGAAACGGGCCGTTTTTCGTTTTTGTTTTTTTCCTTTCAAAACGAAAATCCGTTGGCCGCCAAGTACACGGACCGTTTACACATTTTATTTGGCTTGATATTTTCTTATCTAATGTAATGAAATAAATTCCCTTTTAAGTTTGTCTTACGTGTCCAAATGCTTCTTGAGGTCACTGGAGGTGAAGAAGTCAGAATTTTTTATTTTTTTTGTCAGACCTCTCAACATTCACTGGAGAAAATGCCAGACATAACAGACTCGTCTGAGGAACTTTCTGTAGACTTTGGTATTTGCTTTGCAAAAGACTTCACTTCAGAATTTTAAATACATCTTACCTGACATATCCTGTGACCACAGCGACCTGTAAGGGCATGTTAGAAGTGTAAGGACGAGTGCTGACATTGTATGTGGTTAAAAGGCTTTGATGGGTGAGAAGAGCCATCAAAACCAACTAAGGCTTGTCTCAGGACATCACGACGGATTGAGGTTGTATTTTTTGCTTAGTTTTATGAAGAACAGAACTTTAGTAAAGGAGTGATTCAAAAGGATGCTTAGCTTTGCTGGCTTCAGCTCTTTAAAGGATTTTCTGTATTTGTCTTTCTGTGTTAAGCTTTTCTGTTAATAATTCACTATGTTTCACTATTCTCCTCAAAATTGCCAAAACTTTGCAGTTTTATTTTTTGCATATGATCTACACCTAATGTACTTTCTGTCACCTAAAATCAAGCATAAGTGCTGTGATCTTGTCATATCTGAGTGTAATTGAAGCAAACTAAACCACTTGTTTCAAAGACTGCCAGAGGGCTGAGTAATAGTTTAGTTTTTTCATGAGTCTTCATAAATGATAAAAATGTTGAATCTTATTCGCCTGCTCATGGTCAGGAGAGGAGAGGAGGAGAGAGAGAGTGGGGGAGATTTTGGAGGTTGTGGCGTACATTTTTTAAGTTGTTTTCATTGATAATGATAGTCCATAAAGCCATAATACAGGATACATTTAGTTATACTTTAGAGTGATTTTATTTTGAATAATACATGATTAAAAATTAATCTTGGAATTGAAATGTGCTGCATGACGTGTTTCATGGAGAGACGAGATGAGGCCACACACACACGCACACACGTTGGTCTACCTATCATTGGTAAGGACTTTTTCTTACTGTACAAACTATAGATTTAATCCCCTAAACCTAACCCTCACAAAAAAACTTTCTGCATTTTTACATTTTCAATAAAACATCGTTAATATGTTTTTTTAAGCTATTTAAATTACAGGGACACTAGAAATGTCCTCATAAACTATATTTATAGTAAAAAACCCTTGTAATTACCAGTTTGTTACCTAAACAATTGTCCTTGTAAAGCATATAAACATGCCCACACACACACACACACACACATTCCTGACAGTAATGAAGGTAAATCATAACAGAATGTGGTTTCTGACTCTGCAATGATCACTTGATTTTTGAATTGTTATTTAATGCACTGCATCTAATGCATGGCTTAAAGGAATAGTTCACCCAAAAATAAAAATTATTTCATCATTCACTCATTCTCATGCCATATGTGTATTACTTTCTTACTTTTGATGAAATGAAGATGTTTTAGAAGAATTTCTCAGTTCTATTTGTCCATTCAATGCAAGTGCATGAGTGATAAACTGAGGGCGGATAGCGCACTAAAGCTAGCGACAATACAATACTTGAGTTTGAAACATCACTTCTATCAGCTGTTAAGTGCCCAGTAGCGGTTCTAGCTTGTATGGCGCCCTGGGCGGCTGGTGGACTTCATGGTGCCCACTTGTTTGTGTGGCACCTTGTTCCGCCCCCGGCAAGACGCTGCCCATGTCGCCCATGCCTAGATCCACCCCTGTAAACGGCAAACGCTCCTGTGTAGTAAAAAAACGTCCATTTTGGACGATCAGTGTTGGGTAAGTTACTCTAAAAATCTACAGTGTAATAAGATTACTGTATTAATTACTCTGAAAAGTATAGTGCATACTGTAGTACATTTTGTAAGAGAATAGTGTGTAGGGATGCGACTGATACTTACGTTTTTACCTGGATCCTGTATTGGTCCAATGAGTAGCCCATATAACTCTTGCATTTTATTCAGGCTCTTACAGTCATCCAAAAGTTTTGTGAATTACAAAAAGCTGTGTTTAATAATAAATAATAATAAAAAACAGTCAGCATGCACAGCTAACACAAACTCCATCTCAGAAGTAGATGATCAATAGTTTGGTCGACCTATAACATGCATTGAGAACGGCACCGGACAAGCCTTTTACCAGATGTTGATTGAGAAGCCTCCATGCTCTTATGTAATTGTTTTTTTGTTCTCCTATTTTAAGATAATAAAATAATGTATTGTTAGAGGTTTTAGTTTCTTTACACAAAGAGTACTCCCAATCAGTTTCACACTGTGAATTATAGATGTTCTAAACTCATTAAGAAAAAACAACACAGAGTGGGAACGGTATCAGCTGATACTGATAGTTCAGGAATCAGATCGGAAGAGAATTTTTTTTATCGTTCCATCCCTAATAGTGTGTCCTTTGGGACACATCTTGGGTCTGGGCAAGGCTAAAACAGTAAAATATGCACATAAAAGGCATTTGAAAAGTACCAAAAATAAATGATGAAGGCCTGGTATAAAGATTCCAAGTCAGATTTAATATGACCATCACATAACAAAAGAACAAGATGATGGAAAGTTTGTTTTAATACATATTAACACTTTTTTCACATATTATTTCACTGTTTAAGATTAAAAATGTCATATAACATTGACAGTACTGATAGTTTTCACTTAATCCTAAGCTTGTTATCGTGAGGTCAACTGACACATTTACAATTTGACACATTTCCTATTTGCTGCTATCTGACTTCCTGCAAACCCCTCTGACATTCGGCCCGTCACATGTTTACTCATGACCTCCGTCCTCATCACCCACCTCACCGTGATGAATGGGGTCAGCTCTAATGACTCTGTCACATCCTGATCCCTCCATCATTCCATTCTTTATCCCTCCATCCTCCATTAACGTTTCCTATCTACATAGAATTTGGTCTGGGTCGGGAGTGAAAGGCCAGGCGGGATTAAAGTATCAGCTGCTGTCTGTTGTGTCTCCAGGATGGGCGGGCGAGGGGTCTGAATTCTTGTCTTGGGAATGCCAGGGAGCGAATAAACCGCCTTTCTCTGCATCACTCCAACTGTTCCCTTGGTGATGGAGTGTGTTGACATGTCACAGTGAACGCAATTTTCTGGTCCTTTGTGCGTTCTGCATCCCTTGGTGGATGGGGAGGGATATTAGGCAGGTAAAATTAGTTATTCATTTCCATTGGCATTTTTGGGGAGTTTAAAGGAAAGGTAATGGGATGATTTTGTGATGGAGTGTGACTGGTGTCCTTTGGTTTTGCCCTTAAGAGATGAACTTATTTAAGATTAATTGAGCTCTGAGTCACTTGGGCTGTGGAGGGCATTGCAAACATTGACACGATTAATTAAAAACTGGAAATCATTGTCAGACGGTGAAAACAGCCTAAACCTTGAAGGCTTTTTGCATTGTTTCACTTTATTGATAGTTGATAGTAGAGAAGTAGAGACTTGAACTTGTGTCATCCACACGAACACCATGGGATTGACTTGCATGTGTGATATACACTAGGCCACAGCTCCAATCCTAAAATATGTTTTGCTATGGCTGCCATTGTCTGTGGTAGCAGGTGGCTAGCTGTACAGTACAGAATATTGAACCTTTAAAGAAATGAATCAGACAAAAATGAAAAAATAAATAAATAAATTCTAATTTACTCACCTACATGTCATTTCAAACTCCAAAAGCTTTCTTTAGCAGATCACAAATGGAGATGTGTAAGTGAATGTTCACACTACTCTTCCATACAATGGACGTTTTAGCTTCAAAACTTATGAAAATGAACCTAAAACACATTTTTAACTAAGACAATACTGCTACATAAAATTATTCTTTAAAAAATGTAACAATACATTTTAACAATTAATAATTTCCACTGAACCTTGATTGGTTCAGCTGAACACATGACATGCAAACATTTTAAGAGTGCCACAGTAAGGGATAAATGTGATAAGTAAAAAAATAAAAAAAGAAGGAAAAAAGATAGATCATGACTTATGAAAATGGCTATTTTGCACTTAAAAATTTTTTTGCCCTTCTGTTTTGCAGTTCAAAACAATAGAGGTCACATTTGACATATTATGACAGAACATTACAAATTAAAATCATGTACATTTCGACATTATTTACTTTTAATTTCATTTATTTTGGTAGATATTTCTTTGAATTACACATAGAAAAAATATGATAAACTTCATACAACACAATATAATTTTGTAATTAATTACAAATAAACCATAATTTTTTTCTATCACCATTTTCATGTTTGTAATCGATATGCCGATGGTTTTAATTTGGTCAAAAATTGGAAGATAAATATTGTTTGAGTATATTTAGCTAGCTTTGTGTGTGGAACAGTATTCACTGAATATCTTCCCTTACACTGAATAGAGTTATGAGACTAGGGTTTATGACATAATTGATGCCAAACCTAAAGTGGCATGAAAAGGAAAGACATGAGGATGAGTTGACGACAGAATTTTTATTTTGAGGTGAACTATCCCTCTTTAATTCTGGGTTTTCTTGTTTTATATCTTTAGAGTAAAAAGTCTCTTTATATGCTTTATCTTGGTTTAATATTTTTGTTCCTCATTTCATGTGGGAAATTTCAATAAGCATCTCAACCTTAGGCAAAACAACAGGTTGGCAACATTTGTTGAGTAAAGGCCTCCTTTCCTTAAAATCTAGAGTTGTCGCAAATTTACCGCAGATTCGCCACTCATTATTTTCACATACAAATGAGCTTGTTATTCACCACAAATGTTTGGCAGAAGTTTGCAGCTCTTCACAGGTAGTGGTGAACCTGAAGCAAACTTTAGGAGACAATGAAGAGTTTTCTGCAAAGCTCATTTGCATGTGAAAATTAATGAGTGGCAAATTTACGGCAAGTTTGTGGCAACTAAAAGGGCTTTATATTTATGTTATTGGCAAAAGCTTTTTTTAACATAGTGACTTATCAATTTCAATAAAAAATACAAAATCCCGCACACTATCTTAGCTTCCAAAGATGTATGGCAACGTTTCGGTCACACAACCTTCGTCAGGCATTTACCTGCAGAATTGTTTTTTTTTTATTAACTTTGCTACAGCTTGTGTCCAATGCGTCTAATGTGTCTAATACTTTTCAGTTGTGCGAGGTTAGTTGTTCATTGATTAACAAAGTAACTTACAAGACAAAGCAAAGGTCAAGGGAGCATTAGAGATGTTACAAGAGCATTGATGCTGACTTCCCTGTTGAAAAGACTAGGTGACCAGATTTCTGAAATGAAAATGGGGACATTTCAAGTTCATTGGTCAATAGGCCATTGAAATTTAATTTTACTTACTAAAAAAGGGGACAAATCGTATTTTTTGTAATTGTAATATGGTTGCCTTAAAATGTTGAGTTAATTTAGAACAAAATTTGGTAATAAAATAAAATAAATAAATTATAATTTGAATAACATGTATAGTTAATAACAATTAGAGGATTATTGTATTTTTATTTTATTTTATTATATCAGTGCATTGCCATTGTGCCATTAGTTTCCTCAATAAAAACACACATTTTTATGTCATCTGAACACATTAGTGAATCTAAGTTGATTTGGCAAAAATATAAAGTTAACAAATCATGGAAATAATATTTACAGTGTGGTGTTTCATGCTCTGTTGAATACTGTAGTCTTTGTCTCAATGAAATTCACGTAGGTAAATCATTTTAGTGGTCAAATAATAATAATAATGATTATTATCATAATACAATTTTACAAAACTCTTAGAGTATCTCATATGGACCTGTTTTTATTTATTGCTACCTTTTATTTTGATCAAACGCATTACACATTATGGTGCTCTTTTTCAGTTGTTTCTCTGCAAGGTGTGATGTAATCTATGCTGTGATGTACTGACTAACTAACAATTATATGCAGATATTTTATTATACATTTTTATTTATTTTTCCATGTTATTAATATAATATATTCTTTGAAATTTATTTCGGGATGCACATGGGTGTAGACAGTCAGCAGCTACTGTTCGCATGGCGTGAATATATATCTTTCCCAATGCGATTACAGATCAAGTTCCAACGAAAGGGAAAGTCTCAGTTACGTGAAGCATAACCCTGGTTCCCTGAGTGGGACCGAGATGCTGCATAAGCTGGCCATACTCTCTAGCAGCTGCATAGGCTCGTGCCTTCCTGCAGAAAATCTGACACAATGGCGCAAAAGCGAGCGCCTTTATGGAGCCCATGACTTAGCTTCCTAGGGGCAAATGGATAAGGGCTTCAGACCACGTGACACTCAGGGAGTGTCCCAATGCGATTACGTGGAATCTCGTTCCCACTCAGGGAACCAGGGTTACACTTCACGTAACCCAGGCGTATTCTTGTTTCATTTTGGTCTGTCAAAATATATGTATAGTATATGTAGGAGTGTTTATACAAGGATATGCAAAGATAATTATGCTTTAAAGGTCCCCTGACATGCTTCTTTTTGTAGGCTTTGATATAGGCCTTAGTGGTCCCTAGTACTGTATCTGAAATCTCTTTTACAAAATTCAGCCTTGGTACAGAATTATAGCCACTACAAGCCAACCCATAATGAGCTTTCCTTCAGACGTGCCGTTTCAGTGTCTGTAGTTTTAAATGCTAATGAGGAGGAGAAAGGCGGGGCAAGGTGTAGTGTGGGTGTTTACATTGGATATATTGCAATGGCACTTAGACACGCATTCGTTCAGATGTTGCAAACGCATCTTTTCACACTCATTCACACCATAAGACGATATTAAAGTGTTAATATCTACATCTTTAAAGAAATATCAACAGTAAAACCTTTACCTCTCCTAAAAAAAGAAAGAAAAATTACCTACCTTTCGGAGTTGTTCGCGTCGCTGCCGTAGTGATTTCAGTACGTGAAGTCGCGAACACCGCAGCGCGTGAGCTGTTATTCAGTGCGTATGAGAACTGTCAGTGCAATGTTTCGCGCGATGGTCGTTTTCCTTCAAAGTGGTGGGATTTCTCTTACAAATAGCCTACGTTCAGTCAAAGAGCTGCGAACGCAGTCAATAGCTTTAGAAATCCATGGTAACCGAGAAAGCCCTCCACAACTTCGGCTCTACTGTGACCTAGTAAATGAAATTTATCCATTGATCCTTCTGGGGATTGGATGAAGGAAGTAAAAAAAAGATTTCTGTGATCATTTGTGCATTCAATTATTGAGCAACTTTTGTGCTTCGATCGGTCACACGCCATGATATCTCTCGAGGATAAACTAAAATCGTGCTAGCGTTCAGTACTTCCTAGCTCGTTTTCTCATTGGCGGGTCAAATTCTCTGGGCGGGCAAAGCAGAGAAGGGGGAGGTAACCTCTCCCATATGACGTCATATAGGGGGAGATTCAAGATCAGCCCGTCTGAGATCTCATTTTCTCACAGGCAGAGAAAGATAGCCAAAACTCGGTTTACACCGACTGAAATTTCTAGACACGAGGGGACCAAATACAGACTAGGGGAACTAATATTAATGTTAAAAAACCTCAGAAAGTGAAAATTTCATGTCAGGGGACCTTTAATGGACATGGGTTTGTAGAGGTAGTAGTAAAAATATAAAAAATATAAATATTTAATTATAGTGATTTTTCATTTTGACCACATAGGTAAAGAGGTAGAAGGTAAAAATATCAATTTACATGTTTTTTTACATGCACATTTCATATTGCATACTGTATTGCTCTATACTGTACCATGGCTTAGATAAACATCATGCGATTAGTAGTTTAGATGATTTGTCTATGACAGTATGCTCTGTGCATCTGGTTGAAAAATAAATAAAGTAGCTTAAATATAGCAAGTTACTTTTTTGCCGTATAGCTTGTAATTTAACTTGCTCTGAGGAGTAGCTTTTAGATTAGCTTAACAATTATGAGAAATTTGTTTTGCTGAATAGTTGGTAGGTTAGCTGGCAAGATTTTTTGAGTAGCTTGCTCAACACTGGATATGGTTTTTAAAAGAGCCATACACTGTTTTCAGCTCTGCAGCTTTAATGTATTCTGATATTCACAACTCCTTGCTTATATGCAAAGTAGTTTATTAGTATGCACATGGTGCCTCATTACTGATTGCTGGGGACATAATGACAAAATCAACAGGAGATTACCCTATTAAGACTACGACTAAGCAGTGTGGTTCTGCTTAATAGCTGTGCATTTTATTTGGCCGGAGCCGTGCAGAATCGCTGGGACATGCCCACGTCTGTTTCCTCCCGCTACACTAGATGCCCCTACAATGAAAGGCGTTTGGAAGCAGGGTGTGGAAATATGTCTAATTAAAATCAAATACATAATTAAGGTCTGTGCCGATGAGAGAGCCACAGTCATTTCCCTGAGACTCACGTTCTGATGAATATCTTATTAAAATATCCCCCAATATATTGTGCGTGTAATTTTTGTGTGGGTGCGTTTGTATTGTGTGTGTGTGTGTGTGTGTGTGTGTGTGTGTGTGTGTGTGTGTGTGTCGTGTGTGTATTCTTATCATAGTGTTTAAGGCTAGTTGATATGCTTAAAGTGTGTGTCTGTGAATAGATCTCGAATGTTTGTGGGGAAATGTGGGTAAAATAAAACACTTCTCAGAATAGAATAGAAAATAATTAGACATTTCAGTACTTGTATAACCAAATTATCTGGATTACACTATCCACATTAATTTGATTGTATCTTAATTTGTGTCAATTAAGATACAATTGTCTTATACAGTATGTATCCGTTTTTATTTCTCCCATGTGATTTAGGAGAAACAGCAAGACAAATATGACACTTAATGATTCTCATTCTCATTTCTTATTTTTTTTTCATTTAAGTCTCCTGGGCTAAATGTTTCCTTTGGGTATTAATGAATATTACTGTGTTGCGTGTGTGTGTGTGTGTGTGTGTGTGTGTGTGTGTGTTTGTGTTGTTGTTGTTGATGCAACATTTGCAAAAATGACTCTTTGCTGTATTTGTGTCATTGTAGGAAAATTTGCGAAAATGTCTTTTTGCTGTGCGTGTCAGTGTGAAAACAGAAATGTGTGAATGACTCGACTTAGAATGTGCCGTGCTTAAATGTTGTTGGGTTTTTTTCTATTCTGATCCTCTCTGGATGGACATTACATGATGTTTACAGTATGTGATATGGATGGCAACGTTGTGTTGAAGGCTTGGCCATCTGTGTGGTTCAGTCTCACTGTTGCCGGCGTTGTTTCTGCTAGCACCGCAAGCTGACGCGGCCCGCCACTCTCTCCCACGCACTTGATGTGCGAGAACGTGGCTCTGCTGCGAGTTCCCTCCGCCCCCTGTCAGTCAGACACCTTCAAGCAAGGGCAAAAACAATAATAAACACTTCAACACGATATGTGCTGCCACACACAAAAGCATACATGTGCTTCTGGCAATTACTGAGTCTCTTGTGTTTGTCTGTGAGAGCAGAACAGAAATGGAAAACAGCATTTTGTTTTGTGAAAACGAACTGAAAGTCCCCACAGGGCATCACGCTGAAGCATTTTCATAATGTTTGTTCTCTGTCGAGCATGAGGGTCTTTCATTCCTGTTCAGATTGGTACAGAAGGATTATTTAGTCATGTAAACAAAGTTACGGGCTCAGAAATTATGAGACAAAGGTGAACAGTCCAGAGGGTCCACTGAAAATTGCCATTGTACTTGCAAAATTGAGACCTATTTTACATGCAATGAAACCAGCAGTAACCAGGGACTGTCAAGTAAATAATGATAGAATTCTCATTTAAAGGTTAGCTATCCCTTTAAATGCAGACTCTGCAACTCTTTCTGTCTGTCTGTCTGTCTGTCTGTCTTTTTGCATGGTAAGGTTTGTAGTGAATGTGCCACCCAAGAAGCAGGCAGCCACTGACTGCTCTGATGTGAAGTGTGTATACTGAATGTGTGCCTGCATCCAAGACACCACAAAAACAGCAGTCGCTACACAAAGATGGTCCATTGAACAAGCAGATAGCCCTCAGTCCTAAATAAGAGAGCAAAGAATGTGCCCCAGACACTATCCCACACACACTGCTCATAGTCTGTGCATGCGTGTGTTGGGACCCGGCTTACACCAGTTGCCTTCTTATTGAAAGAACACACTGTAATCGAGAAACCCAATGCCACTCAGATACAATGACATACACATCAGAGATTTACTGATACTGATTCAAACCCTCCATATGTGTATCTGTATGTTACATGATCCACAAAAAGGTTTCTTAAAGTGTTAAACTGATCTTTAATATGGACAGATCAATAAAGGCTCATCCAATCTCTGAGAACAGTGCCAGAGACTTTTTACAGAATACATCTGAAGAACAAATCTGCAAAATGTTAAAGAGGGTGAACAAATCTTTATGACTTTTTAACTTTTCGAATTTTTGTTTTTGATGATGTTTTTATTAGATTTAGTTAATTTTCTAGAATACTTCATTTCACATTGTTCACAGGATTTTTTTTTTAGGTTACAAACTGGTAATTACAAGGGTATTATGTTATAAATGTGGTTTATGGGGACATTTCTAGTGTCCCCATAATTCAAATCGCTTAATCAAACTAAACAATGTTTATTTTGAGGGTTAGAGTTAGGGGATAGAATCTACAGTTCGCACAGTATAAAAATCAATAAGTCTATGGAGAGTCCACATAAGGATAACCAACATTTGTGTGTGTGTGCGAGCTTGTGCGTGTAAGAGTCAGCTGTTGTTATTGCTGATATTTGGTGTGAGCTCGGTGCCACGGCTGAACTGAGGAGTGGAATGGGTGTCCCGCTGATCCGAACGGAGTCATGCTTGCCCTTGTGACGCTTTCAGACAGGAAGAGAAAAGGGGGAGATGGGAAGCCATGGAGCGTCAAAGCAAGATCCCCTTTGAAAGCTTTCAGCTCGCTACAAAATGATGGAATGTGAGCACTTTGATCCCCAAATGGATGAGCAACGGACTTGCACTGGGTCATCGCCCTGCATTATGCTCAGCATGCTTCATGCTCGCCCCTGCGACTAACTTGCACACTAAGCTGATCACCCAACATATCAAAATCAGCTCAGTGCATTGCGTGGAATTGCTCTGTTTCATAATACACCACAGTTTAACCCCCTACAACCAAAAAACCTTTCCCTACATCCCATCGTAACCTCTCTTACAGGAGGGCCGGATGGAGGTCCGGCGAGGCCCCAAGTCTTTAGAGCCCCCTCCCAGAGGCAGACACCTTATCATATGTTAAGCAATTTGGGTAAAACAAGATTTAGAAAACATGTCTACTGGTAGGCTAACATTAGATGACATCCTGAGCATTTAAACATTTGTTTTTGCTGTATTTGAAGCTTGTGGCCAGGGGTCACTTTCCCACATCAGCCTGGATATTAAAGCAAGAACTCGAAAGGGTGGCAAAACATCCCATGTTGAAGGCATTGTGGCAAAACTCTCAAGAGGGACTCTCCTGTCAGATGGCAAAATGTCAAATATTAAAGTGCTCAAAATACTTCAATCACATATTCGCATGGCAAAATATAGGAAACTCTAGGCCTTAATGGTTCTGAACATGGAAAATGATGGTTCAAGTAGTATTTCCACTTGAATACGGGTTGGTACTGTACGATTAAAAAACGTAACTGGCCCAGATTTCTCAGCACAGCTAGCTAACCGTACTCCAGACAGAGAAACATTCTGGTGAAACACCTGGTGTGACATGGCGACTCTCGATTGGTCACTTGCACGTTCATCTAATCCAAATTTGGTAGCACCACAGTGAAAAAAGAAATCGTAACAGTGCCAACAAGCCTAGATCGGTACATAATGGCACAGTCTCGCAACAAGAACAATTCACCCCAATGGTGTTGTGATGAGGAGCAGGGCGTGGCCAGACCATAACTATGGATGCCTGGCATTGAATCAGCCTAATCAGCCAGGAGAGGGATAAAGAAGAGCCGGGGACATCAGTTCGAGAGAAAGGGACAGAAATACGCATGGAGTTGTGTGAGTTAGGGATTTGTTGCGTTATTCATTTTTGTCATTAAATGTTTACATTCACTGCTTAGCCAGTTCCCGCCTCCTCCCATCTTTTGAACACATTACATTGGCGCCAAAACCCAGGGGGGAGGAGGGATGCACTGTCGGAGAGTCCTCACTGCTGATGGAGGGTCGCGACGCCGAGGAGGTATGGTGTTACTGGTGCGGTTCACCAGAAGGCAGAGGAGCACACTGCCATCCACCAGGAGATGAAGGAGCCTCTGCCGTCTGCCAGGAAGTGGAGGAGCCTGCTTCCATCTGTCAGGAGGCAAAGTCCAGTGTCATCGCCTGGCATCGCGGAGGACCGTTCCACAGCTGGCTGAGGACCAGTCGGCGATTGGCGAGATGAAGCAGGATATCATGGCTGCAGAATGCTGTCACCAGAGTGAGCAATGACTCACACTGAGCATGTACTGTCAGGCAGTTGGCGTGCTGTTGTGTACCCATTTACAAATGTGGATGTGACCACACACTCACATGTGGCACAATCCTAGGGGTTTAATAGAGACCCTTGACAGTAAAGGTGTATGTGAGTTATGGGTCAATCGATTTGCATCTTCCCCTGACTTGTATAGGAGTATATGGCCAGAGATGATATTGAGAGAGGGAGGGACAAGAGGAAGATGCAATAGACATTGCTGTAGAGGACCTGTCTTTACACACCAACATCAGGTTCAGGAAACCCATCAATCACTCTTGAAATACTCAGTGAGAAATGGAACCCTTGTATCAATACTATACATTGCAAAAAGCAAAGAAGGGTTCCAGGTGAGTGAAGATTTGTAATGGAAGATAAACATTGGCTTACTGTATGTTTTAAGCTAAAAGTGATTAAAAGTCATTAAGGCATACTTAAAAATGTAATTGCATTTAATGTAATTAACATATTGCCAAAAAGTGGCATCAACAAACAAAATATTCTAGACGTTTTTTGTTTCTCAGTACCAACTTCACTATTCTGAGCCATTTTTGCAATGAATTTTAACCAACTGGCATCCACAGCTGTAGTTCATCACATTAATTATGTACCACTAATGTTTAACAACCAGAAAGTGTCCAAGTACTTTTTAAAAAAAAACAGTTTATTTTATTTTATTATTTAAAACCAAACTTTTTTGTGAGTGTGTGTGTTTGTGTGTGTGTGAAATATTTTGCTTGAAAAGTGTGCTATCTTTTAAATAAATGACACTTGGTTTGATCATTTGTTATCTAATTCAATTACATTAATTCATTCTTAAGTGTGGCTTAAGTGTTCCTTAAAGGCCACTGTCAGGATGACGGATAAACCATGTATATATAATATATATATATATATATAGTCAGGGGTAGTTTAGCAGAAACGGACTTTTGATATAAAAATTTATGGGAAAAATCGGAACAGCCAACAGATGTAGAAGAAGTCCAAACTTACAGGAAATAGAGACAATCGCGTTTTAGATACAGACATCGCCTGTCAGTCATCTCGAGAACATGCATGTCCATTAGCTGAACCAGCCTGAAAGTAATCTGAGCTAAAGAAGCACAATTAATCATTCCATTGTTGTCAGATTTTACAGCTGACTTTCCCCATTTTTTTGCAACTTGTTTGCATAGGATATAGTTGCCCAGACTATCTTCAGGAGCATTCCAAAGATGACAGCTGAGTGGACTGATTTATCTTGAAAGGGACATTGATAAAATGCATTAACTATCCTACTCCAGTGCTTTTGTTATATTAGATAATATGAAAACTGACATTTATTGATAATTAACACTCAACATTTTCTTTTCTTTTTTGAGGTACTTACACTTGTTATTACCCTATTGATCTCGTGCAAACATATCTGAAACGTTTTAATTGAGTTTTTTGAACATTTTCAGATGTGTTTCACTTTTTCACCATCTGGAAGTTGGATCCAAATTTTCACGGCCGCTCGGAGTCCTGCAATCATCATTAATTAGGCTCAGATTGTACAACCACAGCCAAGGTCAGTCAGTGATAATGTTTCATGGATTGTTCCAATTATAGCATTCGTTCCAAGGCTGGCACTTCAGCCCAACCTTAAGTCAGGCTTCGTTGTGGTTATAACACAGGACATGTGTGTTCTCTGCTACACAGCTGCAGTTTCCTACTGCACACATCTGTCACTGCTGACTTCAAATGACCAAAGTCAAATGTTTCCTTTTTATCGGCTTGCAGACTTGAGCACTCATATATAATATAATATAATATAATATAATATAATATAATATAATATAATATAATATAATATAATGTAATCAGGCACCTTGCAAATTAATGACAGCAAATAACTTAAAATGTGTATAATTAAACACTTATTTTAGGTATTTACCAAAACTTTTATATAAAAAAATTAAAACAGGAAATATGCTATACATATATATGGATCTATATGTACAACAAAATTTCCACTTCATTGCACATAAGAAAACATAATCTTGGCAGCAAAATGCCTAAAAGTTGAAAAATTATAATTCAATTATAAACAAATAACTAATAATCTCAGCTCAGTCAATTTGGATTGGGATTTATGTTTGCCATTCAGGCGGAATTACCCTTTTATTCAACCATACCACTTGTTCTGAGCAGACCAGCAAATAATCTTAAACCTGTATTTGATTTTATTTAGATGACTAAGATGCATTTGAGAGTAAGTGCAGTAGAACTTCGATATGGACGCCCTCCAGATATTGACCCTTTCTTATGAGCACACACCGCTTTAGTAGGTTATACTTATACAAGATTTGGTAGATGCGCTTTTCTCCTCTGGCACTTTTGCAATACTTGTGATGGCTGCCACCAGTTCTTTTCCCACTCTAAATTATTGATGGATCATGGAATAAGTGCTCCCGCTATGTCAGTTTTTTTGAAGTACAAAAATGTAGAAGACAGGCCAATCTGTAATCTATTTCTGTTTTAGCCAACCAGTCAGACTATTGATTGTAGAATGCCATTTTAAATGATTCAACGACAGATGTGCAGCAGAGAGGTGTGACAGATTTCTGCAGCCTATCTCACTTTGGTAATGCTAATACCTTCAGCAACTTTCCCTACTGTCAGATCAGAAAAAAAAAAAAAAAATCACACAAACTAAAAGAAATTAGGGAAAGATTGATGTAGCCTGTAAAAGGAACACTGATGATGCAATATCTCATTTGCTGTAGAAAGAGACTGCTAATGACGGCGCTTCTCTAATCCTTTCTCACAGTCCAATATACATATATACATAGAATTTTTCTCTGTGTATAACACAACCTTGTGATGCAGGAACATTTTTCATAATAGGTTAAAAAAAAATGTTTCAGCCTAAAATTGATCTGGATGGCAAGACAAAAGGAACAAAGTTGCAGGGATTAGTTTGATTATTCATTTCTTTTTACAGTATATATTTCTAACAAAACCAGTATGTTCAATAAGGATGAATTATATACATTTATTTAAATAATACACATAAACATAAAAGGACAGACTGATCAAACAAAGGTTGATTATTTTATGACTAAAAATGTACCTAACCATATTTAAAATAACTTAGCCAATATTTGTCCCTCTTGTTTATTAGAGATAGTTGCATTATAATTTATATAAAAGTTCTTATATTTTATTTTATCTTTTAACATGAGGTGCAAACAATAAAAATGAATTTCTTGCTCTATGTATCCCAAACTTCACAATGATTTTAAAAAGTTGTCTAATAATAAGAGAAAATATATGTACAAAATATTTAGTAAATTATTAATAATTATATTATATAACAATTATTCGTTTGCGTGGACACTTGCAGATCATATTGACTGTTGACTTGATATTGGTGAGGTACTGTAATTACATGTTTCTGGCCAAAGATGGCACTGTTCTAGCAAAATTACTACTGAACTACCATTTCCCTCAAACTTGCCGCTGGTTGGAAAAGAGAACAATTAAGACTCGAGATTTACAATTTTCATACTTGTAAATGAATTGTAAATGTTGTGAGTGACTGTAAAGCTTTTATTCACCACAGAAACAAAAAAAAAAAAAAAATGTTTAAATAAAACAACATTTAAGTAGGCCTATACATATATACCGAGGCAATATTTAAATTTGGGGATGATGGGTGAATTCAGATGCACGGACGGACTGATAGATAGATAGATAGATAGATAGATAGATAGATAGATAGATAGATAGATAGATAGATAGATAGATAGATAGATAGATAGACAGACAGACAGACAGACAGACAGACAGACAGACAGACAGACAGACAGATAGATAGATAGATAGATATTTTTATTAATTAACACAATACAGCCTATATAGATAGCCATATAGTGCACTAGACAAAGTATCTCCATTGAGAGATAAGTATTGCACATATAAGATATTAATATTCAATATTAAATGTAGGTATTGATTACTTCAGATGTGCATTAAAAAAATGACCATTGTCGCCATCCAAGCATGCAAATTAAGGCAGTCGTATCTCAGTGCTCTCGCTCTCTCTCTCTCTCTCTCTCTCTCTCTCTCTCTCTCTCTCTCTCTCTCACACACACACACACACACACACACACACACACACACAGAGAGAGAGAGAGAGAGAGACAGGGGGCTGGGTTGAAACGCGGTGTGGTACTGGAACGCTGCTGGGCTTTGGTGCCTGTGCCAGAAGCTCAGAAAAGCAACGAGCGCGTGCATGACGGTATAACGGAAAGCTGCGTGATCTCAAGCCGCTGTCAGTGTCACAGGACTGAGGGAATGTGCCGTGCGCCAGGCATGTGCTCTTGCGAATGACCATCCTCCTGCAAGGACAGCATCGACAACAGATGAATCGTTGAAATTTGCTGCATAATATCAATTACTCATTTACCGGAGAAAACGGAGACTTGAAGCCGAGCGGCGAGCGTTGCTTCATTCATCTGCGTCTCGCGCGCGCAGACGGGACTGCCCTCAAGAAATCTTCGAGGAATTGTGAGAAATTATTGCAGGTGCTACCTTTGAACCTTACCGGAGGACTCCGCAGCATTCATGCTCATGTGGATCTATCTATCACAACTGAGCTGAACGCACAGACATCTTCACTGAGCGGGTTTTTAATACACTAGATCTCCTCCTCAGTTCTCTTCTGGATTAAAGGTAAGTGGAGAAACGTGTTTTATGAATGTATTTCAGCCTGGAGATGCTTTACGCGCGAGATGTGGCCACGAATACTAATGTGTTCCATGCAATATGCAGAAGGAAGCATTTATAGCCTATATCTCATAATTCTTATTATTAAACATAAATTGTTCATAAACCGCAAACATGTGGTTTACAGGCAATGTAAATAGGAATAAATGAATTTATTTGATTCATTTAGCATTATGTGGGTCTATTTGTTGCTGATGTTGGAAATTGCAGTAACGTTTCCCAAATTAAAAAGGATAACCAAGATTAATCTTATCCACACTGTTACAAGAACTATTATTTATTATGCAAGCTATGAATGGTTGCGCGTGAATCTTTTCGACCTCCATTATTTAGTAGCTATGTTAGTTAGTTTGACTGGATTTGGATTTGCCTTGCAAACTGCTCTTACATTAGACTGTAATGTAAAAAGGAATGGTATGAATCATATATAGAAATTAGCTATTTTTTTTTTTTTTTTAAATCAAACTCATGTAGGCTACGCAAGTCCATTATAAGAAAGCAAATCCCTGGGAGCGGCAATGCTGACAATTTCGGTCTGCATGTATCGTTTATTCACCACATAAACGCATTCATCACCCACGATACGCGGTATACACTGCGCTTTTGTCAACCCAATAACCTTACTTTGTTGATACTCATTTACACTTAGGTAAAGTTAATTCCTCATACCTCTCCAATTCATATGTTCCTGTTTTCTCTACTGAAATACTATAGCTGAGGCAGTCAAATATCTTCCTCGTTGTCCATTTCAAAAATACACTGACCTCCGTGATGTACGACTAACTCCGACACGTTATACAGTTTATTGGGACGCTGTCAAAAAAATTGATACACGTTTAGAATGTGAAACTGACACATTGTTGCCAACTGGCCATAATTCAGCTCTCCTACGGCAAAACTCTGCTACTCTTCATCTGGACTAAAGCGGATGGCTTCACAAATCTTCATTTCCCCTCACTCGCTGCTCTGACATCGGCTGTCAAGAAAAATACATTTTCTTTGAGTAGAAAACCGGCCGGCATTTCCATGAGAATCACTAGCATCTGCTATGAAGGACAGAGTAACACAATCAAATGGCGCTTTTCTGTGAGGGAGATGAGGTGAATTCATCTCGAGCTGACCTCGCTTCACATCATTGTTTTTTTTATCGTCGTCTCAAAGAGACCTCAAGAAGCGAAAGTGCCCATTGCTAACAAAGGCTAACAAAATTATGCATGTTTCGAGGAAAATTGTATCCAAAGTTTCATTCAAATGATAGTGAAGAAAAAAAAAGAAAGAAAGAAGAAGCAGTAGTAGATAATGAGGGAGCACGAGCACAACATGAATCGGTGTATAGCCTTTTAACAGTTCTTCAAAGAACAGGGAACAACCATGTTTCTGGAAATTGGTTATGTGCCATCTGATAAAAGGCTATATTGACTAAAAATAGTCAATATAGCCTTTTGTCATGTCAATGCTATCATTAATGCATCCACTTTTTTACTCTTGATATGTTGAAATTACTCAACATGGCATTTCCCTAACTTTTCTCCCCTTATAATCTTTTCTGAGGGAGTTGCTGTGTGCTTAGATGCTTAACCATGCAACAATGCAATTGCAACACCATAAAGTCAGGCAATTTCAGAATTTCACCTGACAATTTTCTCATGTAAATGCGTGGAGTGTCAATTCTAAACCATTCTCACGGCCTGTAATGCAAAGTATTATAGCATTCTGTACTTCACATTCTACCCACTTTGTTGCTCGTTCTCTTTGATGAGGTGCTGAGAGACTGTGAAGGCTGTAGAGAATCTCTAGATCACAGGCTCTTTAATCAATAAGGTTAATGACACAAAGCCAAAAGGACAAGCTTCCATGGGCACTCACCCAACTTTCCATGCCACCATTGTCTGCATCTCCTCTCCACCCGGACTCAGTGCAGTTTGATCAGACTCTGAAAGTGAAATGAGTGCTGTCTTTCCTTCCTTCACAGCATGAGCTTCCTTGTTTGGATTTGCATATTCATCTGGTTTTCAAAAAGCCTCTGGCACTCTTACGTATAGGGTCGCATGGTATTGATTTGACTATGTCAGTCAGGTGCATTAAGCATTTCCTGAAGGGTAATTGGAGGGTATTATGTTCTTAAAGTGGGTTTGTTGTTCTTCTTTTAGCCGTTGGCTCTCAGATAGATGTATACGTTTGAGGGGAGGCTGAGGGTCAGATCTCAATGGGGTGGCCACAAGAGACTCATGCTGAGTGCTTATCCTGCTTGTCCCAGTTAAATGCCTGCTTGAATGTGTTAGTTTAGGGCCAATTTGTATATGCGATTGTATCTACTCAGCTTGGATTTTTAGGTCAGCATGATTACCTTATCAGTCCTTTTAGTGAAGACTCGGCAGCTGTGAAAACGACAATGTAAAGATCTTCAAGTATTTGCTGTCTCACCAGTCATATCTTCCATTGTCCAGGTGGCATCTAGTGTTTGCCGAAGAGCTTGTCTTTCTCAATGTGGCTTTGAGCTGTTGAAACAGGGGAATGTTGGGATGAATGTTGAATGAATCATTTTAACCAGATCCCCCAAAGCAACCTCAGTTGACCATGTAGGGCAGAGTAGGCACCTATTGATGAGATCTACCAAAGCAAAACTTTTGCACTTTGAAGAGGGAAGTACCATCCAACATCAAAGAGCATGTTTACATGCAAAATTATATACTGATTATGCTTAATAAGCTGACAAAGTGTAAGGTCATCTAAATTTCTAAACTGTTTTCAGGGTCATCAATGGTTTAAGCATATACCAATCGACACCGGCAGATTTAGCATTGTATGTAAACAACTTCAACAGTGTTCAAAAGCAGAGAATCTTCAGGATAGTTCAGGTATCATTTAAACATGTTTTTTTTTTTTTTGCATTGT
The DNA here is from genome assembly GCF_025860055.1 of Xyrauchen texanus. NCBI lineage: Eukaryota > Metazoa > Chordata > Actinopteri > Cypriniformes > Catostomidae > Xyrauchen > Xyrauchen texanus. The sequence continues at coordinate 29,732,438 of NC_068310.1, read as the reverse complement.
CAGATTTATTTTTTTAATAAGCTGATTTTCGATAGTTATCAGTGTATATGTGTTCAACCAAGGATGGAACCAAATATTCAAGATTTCGAGGCAAATATTAAAGTTAAAGACCCCAATTTGATTGACCTCTGTTCTGAATACTGGCAAGAATGTGTTCTCTTCAATATCTACAATAATACTTCCTTGGTAGCGACACACCGTAATGGCCAAACCTACCCAGGGTTCCTAAGCAGTTTACACACCAGCAGAGGGGCACATGAGGTCGGTGGGTCATAAATTAGACTTATTTAGTTGCATGGTGTGTAACCAGCGGGCACTACACCTCCATAGACCCCATCTCTATACTCTTCTCTCACGGTGGCATACGGGCTTGCCCCTGTTTAGCTTAAAGAGCAACATGCAGGTTGAATTTATAACTGAATTAATACTTTATATTGTCTGCAGAGGTCTTTTAAAAACACATATGTAGAAATTATTAATGAAATCTCATTTGATGTAGAGATTTTGATGAAAATGTGCTAGGCTCTGGAATACGCCTTTCCCGCTATCAACGCGTCATATGACGTAGGGCGAGGCAAACAAAAGAGCTCGTGGTCAGCTCTCATTGTGGGTGTTGATGTAGTTAGAGCAGTACAGAAAGTTTTAGAGAAGCCATAATGGTAAATTATTGTGTTTGTGCTGGTTGCACGAATTCCAGCCTGTCAGGACATCGTGTCCATCATTTTCCTTCTAGAAAAAACAAGGCTTTTCGGTCTTGAGTGCGTTTTGTGCAGGTGAAGAGAGCAGACTTCACTGCCGCGTCTGTTACCACACACTCGGTCGTTTGTGGCGCACATTTCACTCCGGAGATTTATCGACCTGGAGATTTGTTGGAGTCTCGGATGGGATTTCGGAGTAAGGACCACGTGAGGCTGATTACTGATGCTGTTCCCTCGGTGCACTCGATGGAATCAAGTCCACCGTCAAAGTGTACACCGGATTTTGGCGCGGGCTGGACTGGAGGACAAAGTGCTAACGTTAGCAGACATTCTGTGCAACGAAAACAAGGACTTAGCAGAGTAAGTCTTACTTTTAATTATTTTAACTCTTAATTTGCTCATAATTATAGGCCTGTGGGCCATCATAGGCATGTTCGTCCACACCGGAGAACTCGGTTTCTTCATTCGCATCCATTGTAACCTGAGCTTGAACTTGACCAGACTCCCTCGCCCATCGTCACTTCCGGTTAGTGCTTTATAGACGCGGAAGTTATTTTATCACAATTTATCTCAAAATATCATTAATGGCTAAATATATATTACTCCAGTTCAGAAAATCTAGTTGTTTTATCATCAACATACACTATGCTATATAGGGGTGTCCAACCTGCATGTTGCTCTTTAAGAGATTTTGACAAGTTGCGATGCATGCAGGCGGAATCCTTGACCTATTTCTTAATGAGTGACCAGTACAAATGCATTGCAGTGGAATCCTTTGTACCAGCTCCCCACTGCTAACACACACACACACACACACACACACACACACAGAGGCTCACACACACACACAGAGGCTCACACATGCACACACACTGATGCCCTACAGAATGGGCCTTTGTAGTGGGAGTTCATCTTCTTCCTCTATGCTGTCTCATGTAAAAGTGAGAAACAGATAAATATTTAAGTAATTTTGTATCAAAAATCTCCTCCCTGACCAGTGGGGGGTGATATGCATGAAGAATGTGAATCTGCAAAAACAAAAGAAGGAGAGTGAAGGAAGACTGAACAGGGAGGATCATTTGTAGTAAAAAAGGACTTAAATATTTATCTGTTTACCACTAACACCTATCATATAACTTCATAAGACATGGATTTACATGTAATCACCAGAGTCGTCCGGAGTACTTTTATGTTGTCCTTATGTGGATTTCAGAGCTTCAAAATGGCACCCATTCACTCACATTGTATGGAACTACAGAGCTGAGAAATTCAAAAAATCTTTGTGTTCTTCAGAAGAAAGAAAGTCATACACATCTGGGATGCCAGGTTGGTGAGTAAATGATGAGAGAATTTTCAATTTTGGGTGAATTATCCCTTTAAGTCTGTGTGTGTTAGTATGTGTATGTGTGCATTCATCCAAGTATATCCGAGTGGAGCCAGATTTGGTGGCAATATCAATTACACAGATTCACTGTGACTTCACTGTGCTATATGTAGAAAAAGGTACATGCATAGTCTATCTAATATACTGTTTGTGGGGGCATTCACACGTTTTTGTATTGGTGCTTTCCAATAGTTTTTTATGTAACCATGCTCTAGATGGACATCTTTGACCATTGTTATGCGTTGCTCTGTGTTGTCAGCATCTTCATCTGGAGCGTCATATTTTCTAGATGCTGTGTCAGGTTAAAAAGAACATCAACTTTTAAAAAATAGAATTCAAGACACCTGCGCTCTTTGCTGCGCTATGTCTAGCATTCGTCTGAACGGCCCCTTAAGCTACCTGAACAGCATCTCTATCTATATCTACATCCATCCTTATCATTAGAGAAAGGTTGTAAACAACCTGGCTTGATAATTTGTCTTCCGTGTTGGTGGATTAGGCACGGGGTTGATATGGTGACCTGGCATTCGGTTACACTTTAATTAGGCCTGTGTTTTCTGCTGCAGCTAATTACCCTTGATCAGTTGGTGGACAGACTCTCACTTGGAAGATGCCAGAGTCCAGATTAGTCACAGAAAATTGTGGGTGTTGACACATTTACAGATTCAGAGTGTGTTTGCAAGAAGGGGAAGAGCCAATCACCCACATGTGCTGGACATTCTGAGAATGCTGCCAGTCACATTCATTGCTTACATTTAGTGGTCGACCGATTTGTTTTTTTGATGGCCGATGCCAAACAGGAAAATGTATCCCTCGATGCCGTTAATTAAAAAAGTCAGAATATCAGTCGATTTATCGGCCTCTGCGATACATTTTCCTGGTTGATATCGGTCGACCACTACTTACATTGTAACTTTAATCAACATTTGAAATCCCTCATCATCATTTACTTACTCTCATATTGTTCCAAATCCATGTGACTTTCTTTCTTCTGTGGAACACTTTCATAATATGGAAAAAAATGTGAATAGTGACTGAGACTAACATACTGCCTAACATCTCCTTTCATGTTCTACGGAGGAAAGAAAGTCATACAGGTCTAACGTAAGGGGGAGTAAATTGTGACAGAAAGTACTCCACAGTACTCCACAGACAGTTTAGTGGGTTAGTTATATTTAAAGAACAAAAATGTATTTGTACTTTCATCATCTTGAGTGCAAATGTTGCTCTTAGTTGCTCAATTACACTATTTAAGGCCAAAGGCAGTTTTCCCCTTAAATTTGTAGTGCTGCTAAAGTTTGATTAACACAAAACACAGAAGGGAAAAAATCAATCTCAATGCTTGCTTCATATTAGTACAATACTACTTTAGTTCCTCTGCTACCTTTTAATGGGTACGCTGATGACACCTATTGTGTGAGATGGTTTGGTTTTTAGCTACATGTCAGATGGAGAGCTGATTTGGCTTTTTTAATGGGTTTCGGATGATTGGACCATGTACGATCTGGTCTTCATGAAAGAGCAGTGATTCTCAACCTTGGTGTCTCCAAAGGCCCCACTATTATCCAAGTAATTTCCTCTGGTACTTTTGCTGTAACAATGACAAAACTGATTGTTTTCAAACTTTTTTATTGTTGAATTAAAGGGAAAGTTCACCAAATAATGAAAGCTCTTTCATAATTTACTCATGTTGCCTGCATGTTGTTCCATATGACTTTCTTTCTTCCATTGAACACAAAAGGAGATGTTAGGCAGAATGTTAGTCTCAGTCACCATTCACTTTCTTTGCATCTTTTTTTCCTTACAATGAAAGTGAATGGTGGCTGAGGCCTCTTTTGGTAAATGGTCTGCACATATATAGCACCTTTTTTAACCTTAGATGTTACCAAAGCGCTGTGTCCCATTCACCCATTCACACACACATTCACACTCAAATTCACACACACAGATGGTGGCAGAGCTGCCTTGCAGGGCTCAGCCTGCCATTGGGAGCAACTTGGGGTTCAGTGTCATGTGTTCTGGAAATCGAACCGCCAACCCAGCGATTAGCGGCCGATCCGCTAAACCACCTGAGCCACAGCCACCCCAATCCTTTTATGTTCCCAAAAAATGCAGGTTTGAAACAATGTGATCATTCTCTCTGAATTATTGATTCTGGGTAAACTAAATCTTAAAAAACATGAAAAATTATGTCAGTTAACATGTTGTACATCTTGACTTTTTTTTTTTTATCAAGGTATATTTATTAAAGTTATCTTAAGGCCCTCTTGGATGTTTGCTGAGGCCCCCTAGTGGGCCCCGACCCCTTTTTTGAGAACCTATGTGGTAAGTTTGCTTCTCAAGAGTTTCAGAAGGAATAAAAGAGCTTGAGAGAGACAGACAGAAAGAGTTTGAATGAGCAGAGAGGTGAGAAAGAGAGAGAGAGAGAGAGAGAGAGAGAGAGAGAGAGAGAGAGAGAGAGAACGAGGGCAAGAAAAAGAACCAAAGAGATGTTGACACATGTTGCCATATGCCCAGTCATAAGAGGCAAGAGGTCTCCCCTCTCCTGCTCTCCCCCAGCAGCCGCCGCCTGCTTGCCGAAACAGAAGCTTTTGTTTAGATCTTCAATCCAACAGATTGGAGGAAGGACAGTAAATGAAAACAGCAAAGGGAATGGAGCTAGTGGACCATGATGGGTAGCGTACAATCTCAAGAGGCCGGTCCTCTGGGAAGCGTAACCGTCTCTGAAATATGCTGCCACAAAGTTCCTGCGCTATGTGGCCCCTCTGTTACTGTTTCAATCGGAGCCATTGACTGAAAGCATTAGTCAGAGCCTCCAAGGCTCTCTTGGGCCCAGCCTGCTTTTATTAAGATGTTAATGGAATTGCCTTCATGACACACTTCTATAGTACTGAATCCCTCAGCCATTCTTCAATACTTCAATCTTCCATGGGACGTATATTAGGGGCTTACGCACAACAGGTTCCTTACCCATTCACTGCTCAGTCATTGTGGTGCTGCTCTAAGACTCTATAATTCTCACAGTATATAATCCTTTCTGCCTAATGCCATGACAAATTTAACAGTATGTACAGAATCACTGTTTTTGAATGATAACAGTAAAAATATACAGTACAGACAAAGTACTTCTGAATTATAAGCCCAGATTGTTTGTTTGTCAGTGAACTTAACATTAGCTGGATGTCAACATCAGGTCTGTAAATTAAACATTCTAAAATGCTGACAAACATTTCAGTACATTCAGTACGTTTACATGTTTCAGTTGAACTAAAACAATAATTTGTCTTTTTAAAATGTAATTTAAATGCTGAAATCATACCAGTCCGGTTATTGTGAATTCAGACTATCAGACCTAGATAATGTGATTGCTGCTTGGTTTTGCTCAGCATGTATTTGTTAATTGGATCACAATTGCCCTCACCTGTCACAGTCTGTCTCCTTCATGTCTTCCTAGGACTCTTATTTTGAAGTTTCCCCCAGACTACATCTCCCATATTTCACTCCCCTCATCACTTCCATCTGCTCCTCATCATCCACTACTGTATTCCATTTCTTCATTTAGCTCCTTGTGTATAATTACCCTCTAGTTTGTTCATTTGATTCAGTCCTTGAAGTGTTACATTTAATGGTTTGTTGTGATGTTTAGCCTTATTGTTTTGTTCCACTCCAGCGTTTATATATTAAAAGATTTTAAGTATCTACTCCTGCATCTCCTCTCTTCCTCGCCATGAACCCAACGTTACAGAAGGTCTGACCAAATGGATCTGTCTCCTGCAGTAGCAATCCTCCTCCTTGAACAAGGAGACTATCCAGTTGAGGATCACGTGTATGAGTTTCTCCATCTTGCGAATTTGTTGCGCTATGATGACCACGCTCTGGTGAGTTTCTTCAGGGCTGGCCTGAAGAGTGCATTGAAGGAGCTGATGCCACATCGGGTCTTCACTGGACAATCGCTGACTATGTGGAGGTGGCTCTGTAGCAGTGCCCATGCCTGCCACAGTTAATGAGCCAGAGCCAATGCCTGTAGCCTCGAGCATCCCAGAGCCAATGCATGTAGCCTTGACCGTCCCCGTAACCACGCTGTCTGCTGGCCGGAAGAGGAGAGAGAAAAGGACACCTTCTTTCCAGTCTCTGCCCTTGCTCATGGCCACAGAGGTCGTTTGCCAGTCTCTGCCCATGCTCATGGCCATAGAGGTCGTTCCCAAGTCTCTGCCTGTGCTCACGGCCACAGAGGTCGTTCACCAGTCTCAACCCATGCTCTCCACCGCAGAGGTCAATCCCCATTCTCTGCCTGTATTCTCTACCATGGGAATCTTAGCCCTGAGCCTCCCACGGTTCTTATCCCCCGAGCCTCCCATGGCTCTTAGTCCCGAGCCTCCCAAGACTCCGCCTTCCACAGCCTCGTCCCTCGAACCTTACACGGCCTCGTCCCTCGATCCTCCCATGACTCTGCCTTCCATGGCTTCGCCCCTCGAGCCTTCCACGGCTCTGCTCTTTCCTGGCTCTACCTCCCATGACTCCACCTTCCACGGCTCTGCCTTTCCTGGCTCCACCTTCCATGGGTTCACCCCTCGAGCCTCCCATGGCTCCGCCTGTCTCTGTCGACCCTTCCATGTCTCCGCTCTCTATGGCCACCTCCTGACCTTCCAGGCTTTATAATTAAAAGATTGAAAGTATCTACTCCTGCGTCTCCTCTCTTCCTCTCCATGAACCCAAAGTTACATTGCCGTTGTGAGTCCATATACTCCAAAAGACATGCAATTTGTATATCCACACATCCTCAGCTGACATAATTCAGATTACAGCAATAATTCATATTTTTAAAATGTCATATAAATGCTTTAGTCACACTGAAATTGGCATGTTTCTATGTTAATTGGAAATCAACTGGCCTCTGCTTTGCACATGATCCGAAAGACTGAAGTGACGTGCATGTAAATGCCATGTAAATGCTTTAGTCCAACTAAAATTGACCTGTCCGATTTTTGTGAAAATTGTAGCTTGCCTACGTCCAGCATGTTTATTAGTCATTTAGCAGCATATTTAATTAGCATAGCATGTTTATACTGTACATCAATTGGAAATCAACTGGCCTCTGCAGTTTGCACATGATCCGAAAGACTGAGGTGACGTGCAACGTGTATAATGGCACTTCCTTAGCTGATGTCCTTCAAATATTAGATTAACCACAAGTGTCATGTATAATTGGCGTCACGATTCCCCGTTGTCTGCTCTGTGTTTCTCCCCTGTCACCTGTCCCGAACTACACTTCCCATAATCCCCTGCTCTCATCACTGCCAGTGTCATTGTTTCCACCTGTGTTTAATTTTCATCCTTCTGTATTTAAACCCTGTTGTTTGTTCATTCGTTGTCGGTCGTTTAATGTTATGGTTGTCCTTGATTGTGTTCCTGCCCGTGCCCTCCGTGGATGTTTTTCATGTTTATACTTTATTTTCCCCTCGTGGATGTTTTGTTTGTTCCCTGTGTTGTTCAGTTATTTTGAGTTACCCTGTTCTTCCCTTTTGTTCCTTCATTAAAGAACTGCACTTAGATCCTCACTCCTCGTCTGCCCTCGTCTGAATCCTAACACTTGGACAGACAGACTGTAGCTTGAATATGCAAAATTGTAGCTCTATTAGAACAGCGCATATGAACGTATTGAGTGAACACTAGCTAGTCGTCAACATCAGGTTCGTCAGGAGCAGTTCTTTCCAGTGACCTTGTGTCAATAGCCCCGTCCCCAGTGGCCCCCCTAAATTGTAGTGGTAGAATGGTAAGCATGGTATTCTCATTTTCCATCCCACTGAGAGTTCAGTGACCCCACATCATAATAAACAGACCAAACAATTTATATTTGAACAAAACATCAATGCATTATGACTGCATAATTATTTTTGTAAAATAAGTTTATTAAGATAGGGCGGCACGGTGGTGCAGCGGTTAGCACTGTCGCCTCACAGCAAGAAGGTTGTGGGTTCAAACCCTGGTTGCCCCGGCCTTTCTGTGTGGAGTTTGCATGTTCTCCCCGTGTCTGCGTGGGTTCTCTCTGGGTACTCCGGCTTCCTCCCACCATCCAAAAGACATGCAGGCTAGGTTAATTGGTGTCTCCAAAAAAATTGCCCTAGGTGTGAGTGTGAGTGAGTGTGTATTTATCACTTTGTGGGGACCAAATGTCCCCATAAGGATAGTAAAACCCGAAATGTTTGACCTTGTGGGGACATTTTGTCGGTCCCCATGAGGAAAACAGCTTATAAATCATACTAAATTATGTTTTTTGAAAATGTAAAAATGCAGAAAGTTTTCTGTGAGGGTTAGGTTTAGGGGTAGGGTTAGGTTTAGGGGATAGAATATAAAGTTTGTACAGTATAAAAACCATTATGTCAATGGAAAGTCCCCATAAAACATGGAAACACAACATGTGTGTGAGTGTGAGTGTGAGTGTATGTCTGTCTGTATGTGGCCCTGCGATGGACTGGCGACCTGTCCAGGGTGTCCCCCGCCTTTCGCCCAATGTTAGCTGGGATAGGCTCCAGCCCCCCGCGACCCTGTACACAGGATAAGCGGTTGACGATGGATGGATGGATGGAAGTTTATTAAGAACTCGCTTATGTTTCATTAGAGATCGTCTGAAATGTCCACACACTGTACTAAAACGTCACTGGTTTCCAAGTGTTCAATGCAACTGCCTTGCATGTTCTGTCTTAAACACTTATTAAAAAAATATTTACACATTCTAAAGATTGTAAATTGTATGCACAACTTACACTTTAATTGAATTAATGAATTAATAATTCATGACGATGTTTAAGGGTGGAATTTTCAAATGGACCCTTAAAAGCACTAGTTAATAATAGCCCATCAGAGCATTTTTAGGCATAATTCTCCAGCTACAACAAGCATTGACTGTTTGAGTTCAATGTGTGTGTATGGTATATCAAAAATTGTATATGTATTGTATAAAACCTGTATGATATAGTTATATATTCTTTAACCTAATTGTGCTAATGACATAGTTGTAAAATTGTCGAGTCCAGAGAGCATAGATAGGAGAAACGAATAGCGTGCCAACAACTTCTGTAGATAATGTAGGATGTTTTGCATTTTTGGACATGACAACTCCAGTTTCAGTTATACTTAATGTGGATTATGCATGCTGGTGTAAATGTAAGTGTAAGTTAAGTTACTTTTATAGCACAATTTCCCATGTTATTACCACGAAACCCGATCTGGGTCTGATTTTCTGCCTTATTGAATGCACCTGAGCCCAACTCATTAAGGATGGCTCTTATTTGGCAAGCATTAATTTTTTCCACTGTCTTTAATTTAATGTTTTGCACAGTACAATGCAGAAACGAGACAAATGTAGTGCAACAAGTTTGGCAAAACAAGCAATGAAGCGACTGATGAAATAGAATGCTGGAATAGATGTAAAGAACAGGTATGAAGAAACAGAAGTTAGCATTATACAGGGCCACACCACACCAGCAATGGCAAATTTATTATGAATTCACTCAGCTCACCACATCAATGAGGTTCAACCTAATAATATATACAGATTAAAATGACTGTTGGATAGGCGCAAGAATAAAAAGCAAAAGCACAACTAACCGTGAACAGAGAACAAAGTTTCAGAGTTGATCCTGCTGTTTCTTTTGCAAACAAAATGCAAAAGAAGCACTAAATAGTTTACAGAGAAGATAACAAACACAATATCCTCTTTATGAATACCATTATCAATCAAAGACTTAACGTGCGCCGCACCAATCACAATGGAGAGTCACGAGTTTGAATCCAGGGCATGCTGTGTGACTCCAGCCAGGTCTCCTAAGCAACCAAAGTGGCCTGGTTTCTATGGAGGGTAGAGTCACATGGGGTAAGTTCCTCATGGTCACTATAATGTGTGGTTCTCGCTTTCGGTGGGCTGCATGGTGAGTTGTGCATGGATGCTGTGGAGAATTGCTTTGGCCTCCACTCGCGCTATGTCTCAGTGGTAATGTTCTCAACAAACCACGTGATGGTTTGACGTGGAGGCCTCTGAGATTCGTCCTCTACCGGGTGGATTTAGGCGAGTCACTACGTCACCACGAGGACTTAGAGTGCATTGGGAATTGAGCATTCCAAATTGGGGAGAAAAAGGGAGAGAAAAAAAAAAGAAATTCTTAAAAGAATCTTATAGGCAACATCAAGATTTTAGGTTAGAATTTAATCAGTAGGCTATAATCAGTATGTACAGGTCTTGTAAATGGTCACCATTTCCTATCATTCATTTTACCCATTAACCTTTAAAAAATTTGTACTCAAATTTGGTAAAACGTTTAAATAAAATTGCATGTCCCCCCCTCCCAGTCAAAATGGTCTAGAACTGCCCCTGAGGTTTGTGCATTAAGCCTTCAAAAAGGCTCATGCTAATTTTCTACACAGCGTTTTGTATTTTCCACAAGCCAATAATAATTTTTTCCCATTAACCGCAACCCACAATGTTGTGTTTGCTAAACCCTTAGTCAAGACTCTGCTGCAGACATGCTAATGTAAAGGAGATGGTAAATAAGTAGGAGTTTTCTTTTGGACAAGTTATTAAATTGAAAAAAAGCTATGGAAAAAAAAATATAGAATTTTTTTTTCTGATTCTTTGTTTTCCCCGAGATCCCCTTCTTACTTGATTCAAGAGCTGGGCGAATACATAAAATTCACACCTTTTCCAGCTCCTCAACTGTGCGCTTGGGGGAATGATTCCTTTGTTATGGGAACGTAATTCCTTTTAACCTCCTTTTACCTGGCTGAGATTTTGGCTGCAGGCTTGTGCACGTACACTGACGTGTAGCCACCTGCATCCACACTGTCTGCTTTGTTACAATTCTCAAGTCACCCATGGCCTTATCAGCAGAGATAGCTCCTCTTTCCTGTCAGGAGGCAGACGCCTTAACACATCTTCTCTGCCTCGGCTGGGAAAAGAGCTCAGATAAGCCTTCCAAATTCATTCCTGAGCCTGATAGCAAACAGGGCTCCTCAGAAAAGAGAGAGAGAGGGAGAGACAGGAAAAGAGAGAAGGGAAGTCAAGAAGAGAAACTCTGTCGACAGCACATACCAAAACAAACTGAAAGTTACAATGAAACTCATAACTTTCAAAGTTTAAACTTGCCATCTTGATTCCACCATCTCTGATCCTCTGGTTTGTGCAAGCACATGCACAGAAGGCCAGGCTGGTGCCAGGAGTACTGGACTCACTCCTTTGTAAACAAGAAAATATCCATACTTAGAATGTGAACTGAGGGTCATACTGAAGGAGCTGCTAGGAATGGGAAAAAATATTCTGGACGAGATGTCGAAAGTCCTCCCTTATGCTCAGCATTCTGTTTGGAACTTTACTTTGGCTTGGAGAGTGAGCACATTGAATTAAATGGTTTTCTGAGTTGTTGCTGATTATTTATATTGAAGTGATTACCAGTTAATGTTCCAAGGTATTCTGAATGTATAGAAGTTGGTTATCTTGTCATTTAACAGCTTGTCCTTTAAAAGCAATAGTCACAGAACATTTTTAAAAGTCTTTTTAAAAGATCAAGGTCATTGGGTGCTGCTGCTATTGATTAGTCCTCTTGAGAGCTTGTAAAAATCTGTCCGGAATCATGATAACAATGAACAATTGCTGTTTTCCTTTCTCAGCTTGTCAGCTTACCCTTCAAATTAAGCATTTATAAAGTGTATACATTATACAATGCTTCTAAATATTAACATATTTGCTACAAATTTATGATTTAAAGGTATATGTCTTTGGTTCTCAACCTTTTTATCTCCAAGGCCCACCACTGCCCAGGACAACAATTGAGGCCCCCATATTTTTAAACAAAAACAGTTGTTGAAATAAAATGAAGACTTTACAGTTTATGTTGTATCACGATGTTTAGCCTCTTTTTTGTAGCATTTTATATGTAGTGTAGCAAATTCATCTTGAGGCCGCTCTTGATGGTCAATGGTCAAGAATAGTTGCCTCATTCACACGTATGGAAAAAGATGCAATGAAATTCAATGGCTGCGGGGAATACTGTAAATCGGAGAATTTTCCTTTTGGGTGAACTCTTCGTTTACAGACGCGGTTACATTTACCTTTAGATGTGAAATTTTGCTGGCAAAGAAGAAATTGGCGGATGTTCAACATGTGTGAAATCAGCAAACTAGTCTATCTGCCAAGCAGCCTCTTTTTAATGCTGCACTTTATACTCTAGAAGAGAAAAGTTAAAAAGAAACTAGCTACAAAAATGATATCCTCGTCCAATGCGGCATGATCACACAGGAAGTCGGCATTTGTTTCCAAGAACTCTGGTACTATATGATCAGCCACAGTATGCCGACTTACTGACAAATGGCATCTCCTGTTAGACATTTTGCATGTTTACCTTCCCTTGTGTAGTGACCAGAAGTACGTTGCGTCAGCAGTGTGGGAGATCTGTGTTCAGATCCTGTATGGAATCCAAGAAGTAATCGTGTTCGCATAATCAGTGAGGATGTTGTACTTTTCCCTCTAAAATTAAATTTTTACTCCACTCCTGGTTAGGTTTAATTTTGTGGTTTGGGTTTTGGTATGCAGTTTTATAAATCATGCATTCTTCTTCACTGTATTACAGCCTGTACAGCTGAAAACAACTTGCTTCACAGGAGTGTGGTACCATGGTACTAAATGATTGTTTACATGTTTTGAGGTTCTTCAAAGAATACCATGATATTACCATAGTACTGTACATCACCAAAACATAGTTTCACTTTGAGACCATGTCCAAAAAAATGTATAAATCCATGGTAATACCACATTCCTTTCTGGCACATTTTTTGTTTGCATAGCCTACAAGAAAACATCACAACAGAGATGTCATACCATGAGTGTCAAACCGCAGCAACATCATCAACCGTCAGTTTTCCATGTTTGCATTTGTAAAGGCGGCACAATTTCATATGTAAGCGCTTGGCTCCTGAATTTCAACACAGGAAATAAACAATCAAATGATGACATAATGTGTAATTCACAGATCAACAGGAATGTAGGTCAACCATGCTTCTTTTCTTTAGCGTTTAAGGGGAGCGACTGTCAAATTAGGGTATATAAGACAATTATCCAAAGTGTGACATCACAGAGAGCCTCAACAGAGGATGGCAGATCCCTGTGTTGTCCACCGAGATGTTGATTAAACATGACTGTGCTGAAGCTACTGTCTGCGATGGGGGTGGGGAGGAAGAGAGAGAGAGAGAGAGAGTGAGGGAGGGATAACGGATGAGGGCTTGGGCAGGTTCTCTGTGAATGAATAGCGGCTCAAGTCTGCATCTGTAGCAGTTTAGGATTAAGGGTTAATACTGTTTAATGCCTGCCACACAAGAAGTGAAAGCGTGGGATCTGTGAGACTCTGTCACTGTGATGTAATGGTGTCAGCTGTTTGCTCAGCTCTGTCCCTTTTCACTGATCTTAGATCAGCTTTTATGAAAAGTTCATATCAGGACTTCTGGAAGCTAAGTATATCACAGGTTTGCTTGATGTGGGCTTGTTCCATGGGCGTTGCTCTAGCCTTACCCATTTTAAATTCATCATTAGGCTAAATCAAATTTAGTGTTTCAGTGTGTTTTTACGAATACAACAAAAGTTTGTCTTTGTAATTTGGGCTGGGTATTGATACAGCTATCCAATTCACAAGCTCTCGATTAGATTCGATTCCGATTTCGATTAGATAACGATTCATATGGGTATATTTCAGTTAAAATATCACAATATACAGTACTGTGCAAAAGTTTTAGGCATATAAGATGCTTCACAAAAACGTTAGTCATAAAAGTCAATAGGAAACTTAGCTTTCGTCTGTCAATAGGAAATATACATTTTAGACTCCCGAACATTTATTTTGCAAATAGAACGGAACAGAATAGAAGAGGAGCCCTGCAACAGATGTCATGGTCCCCACAGAGCCCCCACTGAATATTGAGTCATTCTGGGATTACAAGAAGATATAGAAACAATTCAGGCTGCCGATATAGAAGAACTTTGGTGAATTCTCCAAAAAGCTTGGAACATCCTATCTGCCAACAACCAAGAAAAACTGCATCCAGGTGTAAGTAGGAGAATTGGTGGTCATACCAAATATTGATTTAGCTTTTTATATGTTCACTGGACTTTGTATGATGTTAATTGATAAATGAAAACTATTTGTGGCATTATTTTTGAAGACATTTTACAGGTAGACGGAATACATTTCTCCCAAGTGCCTAAACCTTTTGCACAGTACTGTACATTATGAAAATTAATTTGTCTATTTATATATTATTAGTTCATCATTGGACTGGCGACCTGTCCAGGGTGTCCCCCGCCTTTCGCCCAATGTTAGCTGGGATAGGCTCCAGCCCCCCGCGACCCTGTACACAGGATAAGCGGTTGATGATGGATGGATGGATGGATGGATAGTTCATCATTTTGGTCACATTTAGAATCCATCTATTCCATCAATAAATATCATATTACATTGCATATATTATACAGTATTTTGTCACTTGTTTATTGTTTAATTGCATAATTTGTACTTTTTTTAAAAGTATTTACTTTGATATGTTGAACACGTACAAAAAATTTTAGTGTCTAGTGTTAAAGAAAATCTGCATTTCTATAAAGAGCATCGGTAAATGAGCATATATTAACATGAACTTAATGTAAGTTATAACATCTACTATTACATTAATATCTTAATGTAGGATTTTACATAAAATCAGAAGTTGTATTAGTTAACATTAGTTATTGTAATATGAACTAACATGAACAAACAAAGAACAATTGAAATTCTATTACCTAACATTAAAATTATTAAAGGCTGTAAATATATTTTGTTCATTGTTTGTTCATGATACCTAATGCATTAACTAATGTTAATGAATGGAACCTTTTTATAAAGTTACTAAAATGACATTAAAATGACATTAATTGTGAATTGCTAACATTTATTTGTTTTGAAACAGTTATGAATAGTTCTGTTGTCAATATCTAAGTCATTGTGACTTAGATTAGCATTAAACACCATGAGAGCATCACACACTGCAGAGATATGTTCAAAATAAGAAAAATATTACAAGCTCTAAAACGGTTCCAGTGAGAAACCATTAATTTCTATCAGGAAGACTTACAGACTTGAGTGAAATTTAAGATGAAATTTATTTGATGAATATAAAACAGAAAAATAATGTCTCTCTTTGGCGTAGGCCGCGTCTGGCGGACCAAAGAAGTTGTACTCTGAACCGTCATATCCTGCCGGAGATTGGAGGCAGGGGCGAGGAGCCTACCCCCATGCAGGATGGGACTCAACTGGTGGTGGTGGGGTGGTGGAGGTTGCTGTGTTAGCACACTGAAACAGCAATGTGATAGATTGTGAGCAGACTTATAAAGCAACAGTTTACATGTGATTGGCTGGGAATTATCCAGCTAATGGTGCGATGATATACAGCTGCTAGTCTTTCCGCTAGAACTACGCTGCACTTACATATCTATGATTTGTTTACTGTCTTTGGCGTTTTGCTCTAACACAAATCACAAATTTTTAAGCAAAGTCAAAAGCAAGGATGCGGTGGTATGGTTAAAATGTAATTACTGTGATTAGTGGTAATGTGACCAACATTAATATGTTGTTATGCATGTTTATTTGTTGTTTAAATCATTTTTATACTCGTTTTCAGTCTCTTTATCCTCTATGTGCTCACAGTGCATAGAGTCAGAATTACTACCATAATGACTCTACAAAATTGACAACTTAATATTCATACACATGTAATTCTTACACATTTTTAAAAACAAACCTGCATATTCATCTAAATAACAGCATGTCTGAAAGTTAAAACTTGTGAAAAATTCCCCCTCCAGAGGCCGCACTGTCATGCATCAAAGGCTGAGAAAGTGCTCATTGTGTAGAGTAGCAGTGTATGTGTGATTCCTTGCGTGTTGATAAAATGATCGGCCCTGATTCTATACACGATTGGCCGATTGCTGATCACAGCCTTAAGACAAAGATTGGCCGATTTAGATCGGTGGTCGATCGATCGATGCATCCCTAGAAATATTCTCATTAGCAAAAGCTCATGGAAGCTTTTAGCTTGAATTGTATATCAAGTTTTTGGCTCTGACCTAAGGCATCTCAGCTACATGCGAACATGTTTCGAGACATCATTTTCTAAACTGGGTTTAAGACAGTACACATTGCCCCAGGCAAGAGGTAACCAGGTTAAACCAAGCTAAACCACCCACCTCATATGTTTTCATTGGCCTTACATCAACTGTTTTGGAAACACTCAAGTTATGTAATGGACTCAAAATGGCAGAGTTGTTGTTCCTGGAGGCAATAAATATTTCACTCTCTCTGTCATTACCACATATCAGAACAAAACTGTCAATTGACAGCTTTGTCAAAGCATTTTGTTAAGTGTGCGGGCTGACAGTATTTTTTGAAAGACATTGTTTATGAAAGACATTGTTTTTGAAAGATATTGTTTGTTTGTTTGTTTACTTATTCCGTCTACCTGACAATTAACAGGTTGTTGCAGACAATATTCCACCCCTCCTAAACACTGTCCCTCTTTCGTTTCTCTGTTCTCCATTTTGTTTGCTCAGTAGGGTGGAGGAAATAGGTATTTGAGGTTGAAGCGAGCATATGTGTGTGTGTGTGTATTGTGTTTGTATATGAGATGGCTAGGTGAGGTGTATGCAATGTTGTGTATGTGGGCAGTGCAGTGCGAATATAAGCATGCCCTCTTCGGTCAAGCCTTGTCTTGGATCTTGCATTACCCAGTGATCTTTGGCAGCTGCCCAGTGTGTCTGCATTGATGGCGACACACACGCACGCACGCACGCACACGTTGGTGCATCCTTCCTTATGAGGACTCTCCACAGACATAATGATTTTTATACTGTATGAACTATAGATGCTATCCCCTAACCATAACCCTTACAAAAAACTTTCTTCCCTATTCAGACCAGTGTCACAAATGAGGCACATAAAAAAAAAGTAACGTGAACACCCTCACAAAAAAAATCAGATTTGAGCAGAAAATTGCAATTGCGCATTTTGCCCTTTAGTGAGAATGTAGCCTTAGTGTGCAACCATGACCAAGTTCATTTTGTGAATAAGTCCCTCTGTTTGGCTAGCCGGCCGCAGGCTCTCACACCAATTGTCAATATGTTTCAAAATCACATGTTTCCTCTGCTTTGCTCTCCATCAGAGCAGAAGAAGAACAAAAGATCTTCACTTAGATAAGATCCATGGAGAAACACCTCAGGTTAAACCATAAATCGTCCCAGTAACTCCATCCAACGACCCCATCAGTATACCGTGACCTGCTATCAGCCCCAATCTCCTTGATGTTCTCCTCTTGCAACGCTGTTTAAAGAAAATCTAGTGGTGAGTACAATCATGATAAGAGGATGCATTAATTGAATGTAAAGATCATGGACACTGCCAGTAAGCTCTGCAATGCTATATGCTGTCAGACATACTGTGGGTCACAGCCTATCAGGCCCCTCACGTCTCAAACTTGTCACTCTACATTTGCATCCTTTTTACTTGCATTTGTGTCCTCCACGTGAAGATGACATTCATTTTCATCAGCTAAAAGTCTTGCTTTGTTCATCGCTTTTACACACTCTCTCCATGCAGTGTGGGAGATCTTCCAAGTCGGTCCTTCATGGTGAGGTCTTTGTGTCTCACCTTGTTGTGCATTTAGGGATGTAATTCACCATAGATTTAAGGGGTACGCTAAACTAGACATAAACAGTCTTCGCAAAAAAGTAGGTTTGGTTGCTTAGGACCAGTGGACTTCAAAATGTAATAGCTTGCTCCTCCTCTGAATGGCTCTCCTTTTTGGCTAAAATCACCAATCCCTCTTATTTTTCAACCCCTCTCCTCCAAACTCATGGCTCCATTCTGAGATCTGAATTTTTTATACAATCCCATTAATTTGCGATGAGTACAATCAAGTTCCGCTCTAAATGTTGATTTTTTTTTACTTGTTGTGTATCTTTAAATTAATCTTTTTTTTTTATTTTCTTTATTTTTATATCAAAAATCGCGGTTACAGTGTGGTACTTAAAATGGAAGTGAATGGGGCCACTCCAGAAATGCTAAAATGCACATAATTTCAAAAGTATTGCCACAGGATGTAAATATTATACATATTAACCTGATTTTAGTGAGATGAAATCGCTTACTAACTTTATCTCTATAAAGTATCTAATATTACAATTTCATTGTCATCACAGCACAACCCTTTAATCCTGGTATTTGATATAACTAACTACCCAGGTAAGGTTAGTAATTGATTTTTAACACAATTTAAATTATGTTAAAATACTGTATATAATGTTTACATCTTGTGGCTATACTTTTGAAACTGTGTATTTAAGAGTTTATGGACATGCACCTTTCACTTCCATTGCCTTTAATGTTTAAAGAGCTTAAATTGCATCGATCCCAGAACATTCCTTTAACACTTAAGACTTAGTTCATTTTTAGTTGATTTACCTTTAAGCCATCCCAGATGTGTATGATTTTCCTTCTTTAGCAGAACCATTTTTTATAAGCAGATTTCAGCTCAGTTTGTCCATACAATGTAAGTAAATGGGTGCCATCAGGCTGCTGGCTGTTTGATGGTTCATGTGGCAGGGCGGAGGGCGGGGCCGGGTCGTGATCCTACACACCCGGTCTCGTATTAGGCTAATCAAGCCTCCGAGAGGGATAAAGGTCGACTGCAGAGGATCGTGCGGGAGAGAGAGATAGTTTACGGACATGTCCGTAAACTATCTCTCTCTCGTCGCACCACCATCTGTCATCAGCCTTTATCCCTCTCGGAGGATTAATTTGCCTGATAAGGGACCGGGTGTGTTGGATCACGACCCGGCCCCACCCTCCGCCTGCCACAGTCCAAAAGGCAGATTTAGGCAGCATAAAAATAAACCACACGACTCCAGTCGATCAATTAATGTCTTCTGAAGCAAAATAAAAAATTCCTTCCAGCAGTCAATGCATCAGTGTTGTAAGTAAAATGGCACGTTCATGCGATAAGTCGGAAGCGAGCGCTTTGCACACAAAGGAACGAACGTCACACTAGAGTTAGTTTATTCCAAAAGGAAATACGGCACTGGGTGGAAGCAACGATTTCAAGTTAATAAAGTTTTATTTTTCGATTTTGTTTCTTACACCAACCTATCGATTTGCTTCAGAAGAGATTAATTGATTGACTGGAGTCGTATGGATAACTTTTATGCTGCCTAAATATGCCTTTTGGACCATCAAACAGCCAGCATCCTGATGGCAACTATTTAGGGTGTGTTCACACTTGTAGTTCGATTCTCTTGGTTCTCTTGGTCAGGACCAAAAAAAATAAAATGATACATTTAATCCTGGTTCGCTTAGCGTTCTCCCTGGCATTTTTAACACCGAACCTAAAGATACAAAACAGAAGGCATAAGGAAAAATTCACAACCTGATTGGACAGCTTTATATATTTTGCAGCTGAACTTGCCGAACCTCCAAAACAACACTGGCTGCTGGGCTAAATGTGCTCATTGGATTTTTGTAGGTGGTATTTTTACCTGCTGAGAATGAAAAGCTAATAAAATGTGTAAAGGCCTCAAAGCAGCTCCAGGAATTCCTCCGTTGCACACACAAACGAAGATATGCTGCAAGGACGACTGAGGGCGGTTCCGACGCCTGTACCAACTGTAATGGGCAACATAGCTCCTATGATGAGAAGAACCACATATGCTTGAGGTCAGTATTAGGCAATTTTCTTCCTGTTATGGGTCCGTTTAGACGTCTTTGGTCCATGCTGTGTTCATATAGCAATCGAACCGCACCAGAGTTTGTTTTGAAGCAGACTGAGGCCCACTATTCAGGCGGTCTCAGTCCGCTTGTTTGGTGTGCACAAAGGTTCGGATGGCCGCATTCACACTTGTTCAAATGAACCGCACTAAAAGAGCAATCGTACCAGAGTTCGTTTTAATCTAACCAAACCTGCCAAGTGCGAACACATACACATATGGAAATGGGATGGCTTAAAGGTAAGTAAATCAAGAGATATTTTTCATTTTTTTGGATGAACTAATCTACTTTAATGCTAATAACCAGATGGCTGCTGGTTCAGTTCTGGCAAGGAGTGATTCATGTGCCATCCCCATTGTGACTTTGAGCCAGGCGCCTAATCCCAGGTTGCTCCATGGAGATTGTCCTTGTAATAAATTCATAGTCCCATTTTACAGGGACATCATGGGAAAGTTACAATAACAAATTCCTCTGACTCTGGTTACATGCTGATTCTTAAAGATATACGATTTTTAGATTCTAGACGTCTTTCATGTTTTTAAAAGTTATTTAGAACTCAGTGACTGACAGCTTCCACAAGCAGTACAGACTATGACTTGAAACGGGAATCATTGATGAAGGAATGTGAATTAGATTGTTCCTAGCAAAAAGTGAGTCAGACAGGAAGAGGAAGGGAGCAAAAAGGAAGTGGTCATTATATTAGCTACACTCAGGGGAAGTTTGACGGATGGGCAATGGCACTGGTGTGACCGTTCTCATAGGACGGAAGAAGTAGCTTACAGTTTCACATGATGGCCATTGAAGATGGTTGGCGAACTGCCATGCTAAAGTCAAACAAGATAAGTCATTCTATCTGGACAGGAGTCTGGTCGGAAACTCAAGCAAGTTCAACTTATTTCAGTCTTGCAGTAATAGGTATATTTGTCCCCCGATTATTCACATTTTAGTCTGATTTTAGCAAACACATTCTAAACTATGTGGTAGTGGTACAACCAATTGACCAGTTGGTACAAGAGTTTTGCAATATTTGCTTTTTGGATCTATTAGTTATTGGTAAAACTCAAGGCTGATAGTTGCAGCTAAAAAAAAATTTATGAATATGATGATTTTTTTTTCTGGTTATTATTGGGGTTTTGCTTGCACAATAAACTGCATCTGGTATTTTATACATTTGTTACACTTTGTAGCCTCTATGTCTGTGCCCATCATAGTAAGAAAAGACTAAGTAAACATTTTTAAATCCAAAAATTTAACTCTAGGAATCAAACTTTTGTTTTTCAGCCTTTTCCACCGCCTTAGTTTTCGCTATCTGCAAAATCCACTATTATTCGACCTCTAGTCTGTACAATATTTAGTTGCTGTATACCTTGATCTAACACGTTTTTGGACCCAGCTAGTCTTATCACAATAGGCAGGAAAGCTGCATTTCAAAACAATAAAAGTCTGCAAAGTCGCTGATCCTTTTTCATTTAGTGACAGATCCCTCCTGTCTCTCTCTCCATTATTTCCTTTATTATTCTCTTATTTCCTCAAATAGCTTTGGGTTCAGCCTCTCCCTGTTGCCCAGCTGAAACAGATGCTAATTTAAATCATCATTCACACCCAGATTAGTCTTTGATCAAACTTAATGCCCAAGGAGCGTCTGTTACTTTCGTGAGGAGAGAAAAAAAACCCTTTAATCTGTTTTCCGAATCTGTTCAGAGAAGATTCAGAGCCGCAGAAGCATTTGAGAAGGCTGTAGTTATTCAGGTTGAGACCATGACAATTTTGGATTGTCCCAAAATGGTCCCTGAACGTCTTACATGTCCCTGAGACACACACCTCTGCGGTAGTCCCAAAGGATCTGTGTATTGCATATGGTCTAATCAGTAGTATTATTCTATTGCTGTTACATTCACATGTAGGCCTGGGTTGAGTTCATCCCTGCTCTGAATTTCAATGCCTGTTCCTCTGATGTATGTCTGGGTTTGGGGATGTGATGATATCAGTATGCATAGTATGTTCCATTCTTGTTTCTTGTTTATCTTTATTAAAGTTGCTGGATTAGGATGTTGGGTTATCGCGGGTTTATACCTGATACAGCTAAGCAAAAGAGGAACTAGATTTTCAATTTTTTTTAAGAAAATTCGAGTGGTGCTTACCATCAACTGGCTGCCATGATGCTAAGGTGTTGTGGGTGGTTGCCAAGGAGTAGCTATATTTGCTAGGGTGGTCTTGGAAACAACATCCATGGAACCTTTCCATTGGACATGAGGTTCTTTGTAGGGGTAAAAGATTTATTAGATTATTACAAATGTCTTTACTCAATACTCAATAACGTCATATAAAGTAAATATTTCCAAACTGGAAACAGGTTTATTGTAAATTAGTTTGTGAACATATTGATAATTTTAACTGGTTCTTGTCAATAAACCTGTTAAAACCAATTAGCAGAAACTGACTGAATTGTTTGGAACAGTTTGCATCCCTAGTCAACAAAACGTTTGCAAATCAGACTGAATGATTAGTCCACTTGATCGTCTCAATTAATCGGAGTGGTTCTCAAATTAACAGTATACTGGTGCAATGATCCGAATGCAGCGTTCTTGCCTTAAAAGCAGAGAACTGATCAGAGAGCTTTTGCTTTGAGTGTAATAATTGTATAATTACCATTTTGTTTACAAAACATTTTATATGCAATCCTTCCAAAAACTTTTTCAGACAAGAGATTTAAAATATTTTTACATGCAATTCTCCTTAAAAAGGTTTAACACTCCTTTCTTCAACAAGCCTCAAAATTTGAGGTATCATTATAATGTATTGTTTTACTTTGTATTTACTGCAGGACAGGCAGATCATAGTCCAAGAGACCTGATTTCAACCATAACAAAATTTTGACAAAATATGTATTCACTGTGTTTTGCCTTTGCATGGCATTAGAGGCCGTATATACTGTATAAACCCCAACTATGTCTACAAACCCAATCTGACAGAACCCAACCCCCAACCCTTGGACTCCCCACTGCCCTGCCAAGATGCTCACGGAGAACGAAGGACTAGAAGAGAGCAATTGATATTAATGGATGAAAGAGAAGATAAGATGGAAGCCAGCTACTAGTTTTTGGCACTTAGCATGATGGGTAATGCCCTTGAAACCAAGAGCATGAAATCAAATTCCGATGGTTTCAGCCTCAACATCTCTGCTCTTTTCTGGGTATCTATGCTGGCTTCCTCTGTTCCATTGTTCGGTAATGTTTCTATTCATGAGTAATTTGGTGCATTTGTTATGAGGCCTGGTCTCACACCTGCCATGGTGCGCTGTATTCCAGCCTCAGCAGAAAATTCAGTGCTTTGCTTTTAAAATTCTTCATCTGTTGTTGTAGGTCAGTGTGCCATTCACTCCTCCTATCTGTAGCTCCTCTGCAGCTTGATTTCCAGTTTCACATTTGTAAAGAATGGAATTTTAGTGTTGTTCTCCTTTGCACTCAAGACGTTTCTTAAAGTGATCGTTCACGCAAAAATTAAAATTAATTATTGTTGTTTCTGCCTGTTAAGCTGGGATGGAGAGAGTATTTTAACTGAAAAAAGTGTACACTTTAAAATCTAATATTTATCAATTTGTTTGTAAAATAAATAAATAAAGTGCAATATAACGAGTTTTCATTGATCTTGAAGCTAGGCATTGCATAGATCCTGTTTTTCTGTTATGCAAAAGGATGTGACCTCATCTATGGTTTGGATCACATGATTCCAGAGCTCGTGAGGTGTTTGGCCCAAGGCCTCTTATTTTCCACTTCACACGCCCTCCTGTGGGTGTTGAACTGGGAGCATTCTAGAGAGCAGTGACTCAGCACTTCCGCTGGCTAGATACCACAGCTGTCAGGGTTCAGGATGAATAAGTTGGCACTTCCAAGTGCTCAAAATATTACCAACCTTTCCCTTTCTCTCAGGCCAGAAGATGGACGTGCAACTTTACGCCATTGGCTGTGTACCACCTCTTGCCTTCCATCTATCAATCTCTCACATCTTAGATCTCGACTTGGCTTATTACCAATAACTTTCAAAGATTATGCCAAAAACTCAGTCATGTATAAGGGACATATTCAGCCCTACCAAGATGTACAGAGGCTGCTTTTTAGTTAACATATTTAAAGGCCCATATTCTACACTTTTGTTGCATTTCATCACTTTCATTTAAGTCCACTGATAAGGTTTTTGCACCAAATCTGTTATAATTGCTGACCTCCTCATTTTTCATATAGCTAAAATACTTTGACATGTCAATGAGCTCTGTTATGATTGGCTAACATCATTTTTCATATAGCTAAAATACTTTGACATGTAAATGAGCTCTGTTTTTATTGGCTGACCTCCTCGCACATGAAATGAGTAACAACACCCCTGCCAAGTTGCTCAATACTGTATACAACTGTGAGCGGTCATATGTAAATGGTTGTGACATCATAACTGTGATCATTTATCACAATTTAGTTTTTTGCAGCTGGGTTAATCCATTTAAAATCAAACACATTTCAGCAACTAGCCTGGCTGAAATATTTGATTTTGTTAAAAGGATAGTTCACCCAAAAATGAAATTCTCTCATCATTTATTCCCTCTTATGCCATCCAAGATGTGTATTAGGGTTGGGCGATGTCCCCTAAATTGGCAGTTGACGATGTTGACAGTAAAACATCGTGATGGACGATGATATCGTCGGGTGTGGGGGTTGGGGTATATAATTTCATATAATTTTCAAAAATTATATGAAAAATTATAATTTTGTTATTTTACTAACCCAACTAATGACTCGTCGGCGCTTTATCAGTAGGTTGCACGACACGTGAAGCGTTTTTGTTTGAAGCAATATGTTGGTATTTCTGGCCAGAAACATCGAAATTTAAACATGGTCTATGGTGAAAGATATTAGACTTCTTTACGCATTTTTTCGCCATCCGTTGCGGAGCTATTCGATTTTGCATATAATTTTTTAAACGTTAATTTGTGTAGTTCATATGACCACTTTACAATATTTCAATAACATAATTTATTTTGTAGCCTGTGCTGAAGTTAATTGTGCTGCTAATTATAAGTGAAATGTTAATGCCGAAGTTTCGGTCTGAGTGTTGTTCCGTTTCATTTGTTGTTCTTCTATGTTTTAATAAATGTGTGTTATTCATATTCACCTTGTTTCTTTCATTTGATTTGACATTATGGATTTATGGCCAAGGAAATTTTTCTTTAAAAGTATTAACCAGACAAAAGTTATTTGACGTTCGCTGGTCTGGGTTTATCTTAAACTGCCGCTTCAGTGTATACAAGAGCTATGTGATAATGAGCAAGATTTTCTGAGACACTACAACTACTAATAATTAATTAATAAAGGCTATTTTCTTGTAGCCTACAACATACAATATTTTAATCTAAATGTACAGTGTAAGACATGTAAAAAAAAGACAAGAAGCTAACAATGTCAAGATCAATATTTGTGTAGCCTTCCTGACACGGTATTTTCACAGACTAACACGTCACGTCTCTGGCATATACCACAGTATTTAAAATAGCATATATGCATTAGTTATATTCTCAATTTAATTTACAGAGCAATCCCTGCAAAGTTTTTAGGTTAACTATAGAAGAGACTAGGATTAGTGAGTCACACTAGCAAGACTCGCAAAAGGGGGTGTGGCATCACGATGGTGGCTGTACATCGTGATGTTGGTCAGCCATCACGATGGACGATGATATCGTCCATCGGCACAACCCTAATGTGTATGACTTTCTTTCCTCAGCAGAAAACAAACAAAGTTTTTTAGAAGAATATCTCAGCTCTATAGATCCATACAATGCAAGGGAATGGTTATCAGACCTTTGCAGATCCAAAAATCACATACATTTTATGTTTCCTCTATGTGATTTTTGGATGGTTAAAACATCTTTTTTGGGTGAACTATCCCTTTAATACTTTTTCTGAAGAAAGATTAACATAAATGACGAAAGCCAAAATAGTAAGTGCTATGGAACAATATTCATACCGAATACGAATGCATACCAGATTTCTTGCTAACCAGCTTAGTTTCCATAAATGGTATTGGCGTACATGGAAGGGAGCTTTGCGTTGTGTATGCATGTCTACATACAACATTCAACTCCTATTTCAAAATAGCAATGAAAATCCTATTTTCCATAAAAAAGCATATCTCACAACCCACCTGGATGAAGATAACAATAGCCGTGTGTGATAATTGAGATCCATATATGACCTGATGTTCCCTTAGACGGCATCACTAACTCACCCCTTTGGCTTTTCCTTCCAATCCGCTAGCTTTTGGCCTACTTCTGTCGCCATGTCATAATTAACCAATCCGCTAATTGCTTTCATTTATTCATATGTGAAGTTTAGCCTGTCCCAGTCATCAGCCTGTCATCTGAACTAATTCATTCTGAGCAGCAGCGTGTCTGTCTCTGCAGCCAAACTGAAAGCGATCACGTCAGGCCGGGCTTCACGTTGTACACTTATAAAAGGTTGTCTGTCTGAAGGGCAAGAGGAAGGAGGAAACCCAGACATATTTAGCCACACTAGATGCTCTCAAGTGGTGCTATCAGTGGCCTGTAAGTCTGTAGTGACTAACACAGGCACTGTTGTTGTGTAATTGCCTTTAAACAGACAGCTATTAAGCTAAGTAACAAGTCACTGACTTGATTCTTTCAGGTTTTATCACCCCTGATGAAATTATGGACTTTGTTGTGGAAACTCTGGTTGCTTGAAGAGTAGAAGAGCAAGACCGAGAGAGAGAGAGAGAGAGAGAGAGAGAGAGAGAGAGAGAGAGAGAAAGAGAGTACTACTTTGGAATGGTTTGGGATCTGTCTAATATAATAGGTGGAAGAAATGGGCACTATATGTGCTAAATTAGAATTTATGGTGTCACAGTGCGGTGGATAGGAACAGTAAAGGAGAGAAATAGAACCTGGAACACATTTAACACTTATTCGCTGTGTATCAAGATAAAGTGGATGAGATGGCAGAGGAAAAGGGTATCTGTCCACTCATTGCTAAGCCTCTCAATCTTTCTTCCTCAAAGTTACATACTTATTTTGTCTTGCCATGCGAGAGGGTGTTCACTTATGTTTGATTGCATTTGCGGCATTTGTGGCATTAACTCACTATTGGAGCTCCGGGAGAGATCGGCTCTTCAATCACCGCAGCTGTCCTTCTCAATTAATCATAGTAAGCATGTGGAGAGTGCCGGCAAAGATTGATTTATTAAATCCAAATAAATACTCACATAAATAAATACAACATAGTATAAGCATGCTTTTAAGAGTAGTTGGACTCTTCTGCTGTGACCTTGTGTTATAGTCACTCACACAGCAGGGCTAATAATGCGTTAGACCTGATCAATATAGATTTCAGGCCTGACAATGGCTGTACACTCTTAGAGCTGCTGTGCTGCTTACAACTGCTCAATACAGTTTATTTTGAATGGTTTGCCTGTTTCACAGATGTAACTGTAATTGTCAAAATCTCTTAATTACATGTAAGTGTGAATAAATTACAACTGAATGGGGCTAAGTTCCAAAGTTGCTTATAAAAATAAACCATTATGCTATAATCTAGGCTATAATCTTTAAGCATAATCACATTTATTTTTATGTTGCATATATGTTGGCTTACAAAGTACTGTACTTTGTAAGCCAAAGCTCAGGAAAAGCTAGATTTAATGCATTTTTGATACAATCTTTCCTCTATTATTACGTAATAAGCACATATAGGGGTCAATTTTAATATGTCTGTACATTTTACATTTGAATTTTCCATAATTCGCATTTTTCTCAGTGGTGATTGTCGTATATTCTCATTACTGTACTGGAGTAATTTTTTACTGCATTACAGTAAAGAGAGCAATGAAATACAATCATTTAAGTAATATCAGCAGAAAGGCAGTAGCTTATATTATATACTATATTATTTATACATACTATACAGTCTAAATTAAAACATGAAACAAAAAATATTATTATAAAAATAAAAATATTATATATTAAATTAGATTTAAATTGTAATTTGTTTATTTAAAGATTATTATTTACATTTTATTGAAATAATAATTATTAAGTTGAAGTGAATTTAAATATACATTTTTATATATTGTTTAATTAAAGTAAATGTTAAGTTAAATTAATACCATAACTTTTTTTTGCATTTATGGTAATGAATTTGGGGTGGGTTTGGGGGGTAGTGTGCACTTTCTTAAAAATCTTAATTTTCCTAAAGAAGGTCTTCATTTAAGTAATATATATATATATATATATATATATATATATAAAGTAATTTTTTCGTTTGGAGTAATTTACCCCTTTTTTTTTTTTCGTTTGGGGTAAATTACTCCCATACAAGTGTTTTAAAGTCAAATCATGCATTGTTCAAAATCTTTTTTTTTTTTTTTGCGGTCCAATCAGTTCATGCCATGACCAACACGGTTGTTTGTTTGATTGAGCTGTGATTTAAAGACCAGGCGTAACATGCTGAGCTGGGGTATGACGTGACTGTCACAGGGTGTTTTGGGCATATCTCCATGCCTGCGCTTACACCATTATAAATAACACTCGTGCCGCCTGGATGTGGCAGAGTGTATGGACATTGACTGAGAGATAACAGTGGATCAGTGGATCGAGAACAGTAGAGAGAGAGAGAGCTTGCCCCCACCAGCCCTCTGCTTATTAATGAATGCCGATCAGTGACAGTATGTACTCAGCAGAGCGGATGTCCTGTATGTCTGGGGAGAGCGAGATGGATGATCCGGATGGTATAGACTGCTGTGACGCTGCATACAGTTGTCACTCCCTGTGTAGACAGCAAGTCATTTCGAAGTGGCTTCATAAAAGCCATGCCTGAGCATGGAAAGCAATACACAGTAACGGCTTCATAAGACTATAATTAACAGACAGATTTATGACACCAAAGCAGTTATTTCAGCTGCATTTGCATGATTTATTCAAGTGCTCCACAACAATAATGGTGTAGAATACATCAACTGCTACATATTTGGCCATGCGTACTCCATAAAGTTCTGTAGTTAATGGTCGTATGTTTGTATTAGTGGTTAGGAAGTAGACAGCAGTAGTCCGAGGTATTGCTTAATGACATATTTTAAAGGCTGTCTGCCATTCTTATTGTTTATGAAGCTACGTGGCAGTACTTCACTTATGACATATCACAGAATGGATTATGAAAGAGTACATTTTTGCTCTGCTGTTGCAGATTAACCTGGAACATTGTGGCCCTCTTCACTACCAGACATTATGGGATGCTCTACTGCACAGTTTACATTAATTGGATTGGCATCTGATTGATTAGAGAATAATGAGTAAAGCAAAGTGTGTAGAGGCACTGGTCTATCTGTGGCCTACCTGTCATTGAAGTACAACCTTTATTCAGCTCTTAACTGACGTCTGGTCTTGTCCCTGTGTAGAAGCATGATGATTAAGTTGGTTCGTTGCTAGTGGATGCTAGAAAATCTGTGGTTCAATTCACAAAGGTTAATTTGGAACAAGCAGGAGAGGATAAGTGGTTAGATTGAACTGCTTAACACATCTAGCAAAAGACCTGGCGTACAAGGCTTTGTAGAGCATTCAGAGTGATCATTAATAGAGTATTAATTGTTATTGTCCAGAATGATAAATTGGATGATATTTGGCTTTTAGAAAAAATGGGCATAGGTCAATAATTGTGCATGCTTGGCTGATTAACATCTATCTATCTATGTATCCGTCAATCCATCCATCCATCCGTCCGTCCATCTATCTATCTATCCATCCATCCATCCAGGTTGATGCAAGACCACCCTGTAGGGGTTTATTTTGAGTAAATGACCGGCTGACTGTACATTATCCTGTGCATATATATCAGCATTATAGCAACCATTTGCCACCAGCTTGATCTATAAATATTGGCCATTGAAATATTCATTTTGATCAGCGGCTACTTGTGAAACTTACTAAAGATTGCCAAACTAATCGTGTAACTTGATATACACCAGAAGTTTTCCAAAAATACATCAGTACGAGTATGTGTATGGTGTTACAGTCTCTCTGTAGTTACTGTGGTATGAGTGTGTGTTTCAGTATCATCAGCGCTGGCTGTACTTTCTGCTGTGTGTGGAGTAGCCGGGTGGTATCTTTGAGGGGCTGTGCATACAGTCGCTGTGTGATTAGAGCATGAGCTGCTGTTGGCGAGTCCATATTTGAAACAGTGGGAGCAGAATGGAGTGGATTATTCTGACAGGTGCCCTTTCATTTCTCTCAGTCTATTATGTAATGCATCGGATTTTAGGGCCGTGCTGTATGCCAGCAGATTGAAGTAATGTTATTTGCTTCTGTTGCTTTCATAATGTTCATAATTTTATGAGCAGATTTGGAAATCAACTAGGGCTTGGGGAAAAGTGCCATCCGAATGTGAAAGGATGCTGTAGATATTTAAAAAGTAGTTGGAATACATATATATATATATATATATATATATATATATATATATATATATATATATATTATCGGTGGGCAATATACCGGTAGACATGATAAACCGGTATATATTTTGAATTATCGTCTGTATCGTAGTTACGCAAAACCGCCACCGCATGCAAGAAATGTGCGCTTAATTATATTCACGTAACACGTATAGTACATGGTAAGAGAAAAAAGTCAGAGAAATGGAGGAGGAAGGCGATGCGGTTTTATGTGAGGCTAAGAGAATTGAAAAAACTTTTGAGGTACTGACTATTTTTCAGTGGCTGCCCAGGCTAAATTTAGGGTTGCCAAAGCAAATTCAATTGCCTTAATCTCCAGTTCTGAATATACTTCACATCAGACACACACTCTGTGTTTCAAGTGATTTTCGTGCATGCTTTCTCTGAAGCATGAAAGTGTGCACAAGTCCAGCAGGCTCCAGATTGGGCTCCACAGACACATATGCTACTCAACTCGAATTCCCTGTATCGCGGCACAAACTTCAAAACTTGTGTGATCCATTTGAATTCTACTATGTTTATATTTACCTTAAAGCACAATGGAGAAAGTCAAACATCTCAAACGGTGAGAGAGCGTGACATTCTAACCAACACTGACGAGGAAAACAGCTAAAACAATGTGTCATGCGTAGCAATTATGTGTCATCTGTCATGCACATTTTTTTCAACTACACATCACCCTTAATAAAATTCAGTTTGAATGATGTTAGATTTTAGAAAATAAACCGGCTTTGCTTTCAGATATTCAAATATTGTCTACAGAGATGACTTAAGCCATTAAAAGCCTAATGAAGTCTTTTAATAATAATAATAATATTAGTCAACACAACATTAGACTGAAATGTGAAATTTAGCATTGTGGTGAGGTTGATTACCACTTTTTGAATGATTACCACTTTACTCTGAATATGTTTGTCAAGTTCTAATTAAAGAGAAAATTATATAAGAGGAAGTCGTTTTTATTTCTAAAGTATTTAATTCAATGACTGGAATTTAATAGAATTTAATATTCTAGTTTAGTTTGAAGTTATTGCATTTTATATTGAGGTTAGTGCCTTTCAAGTGAAAACACTTGATATGTGCAATTACGTAAAATATTTTTGTACTGGTAGACAATAGAGAGCTATGGGCATTACACTTTGTTTTTAATTTACTAATTCTAGGGGTCAAATATTTCCACTTAAAGTGATAGTACAACCAAAAAATGAAAATTCTATTGTCAATTACTCACCCTCCAAACATGTATGACTTTCTTACTTTCGTTGAACACAAGTGAAGACATGTTGACATGAAGAATGTTAACGCTGCTCTTTTTTTTCCATACAATGAAAGGGAATGGTGACTGAAACTAATATTCTGCCAAACATCTCCTGTTATGTTCCTTGGAGGAAAAATTCATACTGGTTTAGAACAACATGTGGGTGATGAAATGATGATATATTTTCAATTTTTGGGTGAACTGTCTCTTAAAATCTGCGATGGACTGGCGACCTGTCCAGGGTGTCCCCCGCCTTTCGCCCAATGTTAGCTGGGATAGGCTCCAGCCCCCCCGCGACCCTGTACACAGGATAAGCGGTTGATGATGGATGGATGGATGGATGTCTCTTAAAATTTTTTATTTATATCACTGTTCTTTACTGATATGTACACAGATTAACTGGTTACATCTGAACAACGAAATTATTGCTTTGTGTATCCACCCAATGCATATTAAGAGTTAAAAACAGAAGTGAGCAATAAATAGAAATAAGGAATTAACAGCTGAATATTTGAAAAATATTAAGTCAATAAATTGACAAATATATAACTAAACATATGTATGTTTGTTTATACAAGTAGTAGAGTAAGAAATAAGACACTCACACGTTCCTCAATTTATCTAATCTTTTATCTCTCTAGTTTATTTTCCTCACAAACATAATAAATCTCCCTCACTCTTCCACTCTCATTCGCCTTTTCACTTTCTCTGTGCCAGACTGTGTAAATCTGCCCCAGATAATAGTCTATGTGTGGGTGCCAGTTTTTGGAGTTGTGACTGCTGTTGTAACGGGTTGTTGCCCAGCTGGAGTAATGAATAGATGGGGCTCTACTGCCTCTCCCTCTCTATTGGGTGCCAGAGCCTCGCACGGCCACATTCCCTGCCAGCCAAACCCGGAAACACACACACACACACACACACACACAAACACACACACACAGATACAATGATCCAAAGCCGAAGAACTCTTTTGGGAGAAATCCACAGTCCTGATAATCTACATGAAGTTTAAAGGCATGCTTTGAAAGTTTTGTATATTCTAAAGATTTTAACAGGCTTCATTTTGTTTTCTAAATAAGAGATAAGTAGGCTGATTTTGGCAGCCTGCTTCATTGTCTCTTAAGAATGATTTGGACTGATTATTAGATAAAGGGTCTGTTTTAGTTTGCAGCGATCAGATTGGCTGTGGGCAGAGAAGTGATTTCGTTCATTGGCTAAATCAGTAGCTGACTTTTGGCAGTTTGAGTCCAGTGGAAAGCTTTGGTTTAACACTGACCCAAGTCTGGGGTGTTAGGATGTGGGCCTGAAAGAGCTTAACACTCCATTCTCACAGCTGGAAGCACTGCTGTTTACGTAATCTTGCACCCGGCAAATCTCTCCCGTCTTCCTTTCTACTGGAGGACACTTTATACTGCACTTACTCTAGCTTGACACTCTGTACCCTTACACACAAGACTTGACCCTGGACATGAGTGTTAGAAAAGAAAGGGCATGTAAGAGATGGATAGAGGAAGAGAGACTTCCACTGAAGTGATCTAATGAATTTCAGGGATTTTGGTTATTTGGATATTAGTTTTTTATACCTTATAATAATCATGTTTGTTCAATATTAATACAACGTAATTTTGAATAACCTATTACCATTTATATTTCCATTTTGCATGTTATTTTTTCATGTTACCAAAATTTAAATGATCACATAAGTAAAAAAAAAAAATACAAATATTAGGTTACTAGATCTAGTCCACTTGAGCCTTCAGTTCGTCCGTCACACATTTTGACCACTTCTAGGGCAAAAAGTAGAATGGCCAGTTTTATATTATCGTTTTTGCTATGAAAAACATTTCATCCAATCACAATCCAGCCTCTGCTATATAAGCTCTGCACAGCTGTCTTGCATTGCTTGTATGCCTCTGTTGTTTTCACCCCCCTCCACCCCAACACCACAGGTTTATGTCTTGTCCTGCCATAGGGGTAAGCTCCTCTCCCCTGCAGCCATCGCCTTCCGGCAGGATCTGGTGGTTTGAGAAAGCATCTGAGTGCTAAATCATAGGATGGGACTTACTCCAAATAAACTAAATAACTCTTCATAACATTGATAATGTATTCATATTAATATGAACATATGATAACATTCATATTAATCATCCCAAGTCTTTCGGATAGGTATCCCAATCACATCTTATCAATAATTATAAAAGTATTAAAATCATATTATATGATTATTTATATATATAATCTGTCCTTTAGTGCGTCTGCTGCAAAGTGTAATGTTACATTTTTTAATACAGCGTGCATTAAAGAACTCTACTAATAGGGTATTAATACAGTTTGAACAAATGTGCAAAAAGGTTAAGACATCCCCTTTATAAAAAGTTAAAGGGTAAATTTAAAGTTCTATTTTTTGGTTGTTCTGTATTATATTTAACAACATTGTGTGGGGTTAAACAGGGCAAAAAGCATGCACTGCGCTTCCCGACTGATGAATGAGTGTTGCGTCAATCAAAACACTTAATTAAATTCATAGCCGCCGATCTGAGTGAGAAAGATCTGAATCCTGTGGCCTCTGGTGACATTTTCCATTTGTGCCTGGTGTCTTTCTGAGAGCTCCCCATCTCCTGCCGCCTCCCTTTACAATTCAGATTTATGGAAATAAGCCTTAATAGGAACCTGTGCCGAGCTTGACAGACAGCTCTGATGATAACTACTTCCTGTTTTGTGTGTAAATCCTTAAGCAGATTGTCAGTTGTTGTTTTAATAGGTTTGGGGCCAAGATACTGTTTGAGTGGTTAAAAAGCAATATGTGATTTCGAAGAAGCTCCTGTTAGTGTACGTCTTTGCGTTAGCTGAGGAGGTGGCGAATGTGGGAGTACAAAGTGCATTAGAATAACAATAATATTATAATCCCCCCTCAGCGGAGTTGCAGGACTTTGTCGGGAGGGAGTTTATTTTCACAGAGTTCAATGTGGAGAATGCTGGGACATCTCAGCAGGTTGTGGGTGAAAGGTACAAATTAGATCTGCACGCCCTTGCTTGTATTCGTGGATAAGAGCGCTTGCTAATGGCTGCTCATTCTGGTGTCATGTTGACATGGCTTTTTCTGTGGGATATCACAATGCGCGAGAGATTTAATAGACTTTGATATGGTTCAATCAAACTGTATCACTCAGTGTCCCGTTGAGAGACAGATTGAAATAATGATGGGAAACTGGTCTTAAAGAAATTGCCTGATGTTTAAACATGCACATTGTGTAGTTGACCGCAAAGTTCAACTCTAGAGCCGTACTAATTAGGACTGTGCCTTTTTGTGATTTTTGCATTTGCTTAATGAATACACATCACACTAATGGGCATCTTGAAGCAAATAATTGCTTTAAAATGGGTCTGGTGTTTTTTGGATTATGTAACTATGGCCTGTTACAGTTGACATAAGCCTTTTTTTAATAAACACTGTCCAGAAAGAATGAGATATTGTCTCCGACCACTTTTTGGATTTTGAACTAATATGGCGATTATCAGTAAAAATAAAAAAAAAACTTTAAAATCTCTTAAGATCAACATTAATCAGCATTTGCAGCCCAGTTTACTTCTGTAATGTGATGTATTTTCGAGTGAAACAGGATATGCTTTAAGAAAGTAAATAAGCTCTTTCATGCTAAAGGAATGTTCTGGTTTCAAAACAATTTAAAGCGATAGTTCACCCAAAAATGTAAATCCTCCCATCATTTACTCACCCAGATGTGAATGACTTACTTTTTTCTGCAGAACACAAATGAATATTTTTATGAGGAATATTTCTGCTCTGTAGGTTCATACAATGCAAGTGAATGGGTGCCAAAATTCTGATGGAAATGTAATCCATATGACTACAGTGTTTTAATCCATATCTTCAGAAATGATATGAAAGGTGTGGGTGAGAAACAGATACATTAATCAGATAAAAAGTATTTTTAATTTTTTTTGCTAGAAATTCTTCTCCCTGCCCACTAGGTGACAATATGCATGAAGAATGTGAATCGCCAAAAACACAAGAAGACGAAGAATGTGAATGTTAAAGTGAAGATTTATAGTAAAAAAGGATTTCAATATTGATCTGTTTCTCACCCACAATTATCCTATCGCTTCTAAATACATTGATTTAACCACTTATGGATTACTTTTTTGCTGATATGTGATTTTGGAGCTTCAAAATTTTGGCACCCATTCACTGGCATTTTATGGACCAAAAGAGCCGAGATATTCTTCTAAAAAAATCACCATTTGTGTTCAGCAGATAAAAGAAAGTCATACACATCTGGGATGGCATAAGGGTGGGTAAATGATGAGAATTTTCATTTTGGGGTGAACTTTTACTTTAAGCTTAATCAACAGCATTTGTGGTGTAATGTTGATTTGTGGCATAATGTTGAACAAAAATTTTTACAACGTTACAACTGAAATTTTACACAAGATTTAACAGAAAATTAATGTAAGTGCTTTTTAAAAATTATAATCTTCACAAAATTGCCCCATTCACTTCCATTGAAAGTACCTCACTGTTACCTTGATTTTTGTTATTATAAAAAAAAAGGAGGATACAATATATATATATAAATATTTTTATACAAAAAGGTGACATAAAAGTAGTGACTGAGACTACCATATTTATGAGACAATTATGAAAAAAAAAACATTTTGGGGTGAACTACCCCAAGTTTCCCATTTGTAATTTCACACAATCGAATAATCAACAGCCCGAGATGAGTCCAGCCAACACTCAAACTCTTGTTTTCCGAGTCCTGTCCAAGAGAACCCTAAAAGCAGAGTACAAGGCAAAAAAGTCCCTGAGTAAGACAGAGAAGACCAACGGGAAGCCATGTGGTCAGTGAGAGAGTAATCCATCCCTGCTTCACACTGTGTAATTTCCCCATGGGGGAATGGATGTGCTCGATGCTGGGAGCTGGCACAGAAAGAGACAGCCATTTCTGGTGCAGTCAGAGCTCCCGCAGAGAGAAAGAAATTATAAATATCACTACACTGCCATGACACCCCGCTCTCACAAAGCCACTCATTATCACCACCAGAGAATGTCAAGGAAGAAATAAAAACTAATAGACTAACCTCTGCTACTAATCGTTTTTTAGACACACTCCCACAAAGTGCTGTATCCCTAAAGGAAAATTAAACTTTCTATTTTTAACTCGCAAAACGGCATCACAGATAAGGCTCTGCACTGCCAAGTGAACAGTCCTTTCAAATGTGTCAACTTTCCAAACTTTCTTTGGTTTCTTTTCCAACTGCTTGATTTTAGTATGCTAAGTTTCCTTTACTCCTCGCCGGTATGACCATTAATATGTATTTAACCATTTAGATTACATGCTCAAAGATTAGTTATTATTGGGAATGGTGGATTAGTCCCTAGTGTGAAATTCCAAAGTGCCATTTTTTTTCACTCCACAACAATTAATAGGATTTTCCGCCATAACGGGATTGTAGTTTGGGTTCATTATCTGTGGCAGTACAATTGCTGTAAATATGAATTTAAAAGATCAAACAACTTTGGCTCTATTGTTAAGTAGCTTATAGAAGGAGGGAAATTATGACAAGGCACACAGCGAGGGAGGGCGGGTGCTTGCGATGCTCTGGTATCCATAGCCTGAGCCCCTGAGCAATGCTTTCTCTATACAGAGATCAGCCCTTGGAGCTGAAAATTACCCTTCTGTCCATTGATCAGTGCTAGGAACTGTAGAGCGTCTCTGCTGAATCACAATATAGCGTTACTCTTTCATCACCACCGACCCAATTTGAATGTCTGTATGCTAACCCTAATATATAGCATGGCTCATACTGTAGTTCCAGAGATTAGCTAGCTAACACAATGTCACTGGTAGGGCTCTGTATTGGCAAACCAATCATTGAGACCAACATTGCCAGGCCAGCACATCCTAATGGCACCACCCTAGCATGTAAAGATGAGCTAACCACACAGAGTTAGTCACAAGACCATTGTGTGTTTATGCAGCAGGAGCCGTTAACCCTAACATGTTGTTTGTTTTGCCTATCTGTTCATTAATGAAAACAACAGTTTTCCTGTACTGTAATCACAGACTCCGGATTCACTGGAAGGCTGTGGTTTTCCTGTGCTTTCAGCCTGCAAACTCACATTTAGCTCTGTATTGATATCACTAGCCATGTATTCAGATATAACACAAATTCTGTCTTATAGCAAATTATGTGCCCTCTTTTTGGAGCTTTATCCAGTTGGATACCGGAGAGTAAAAGATACCATTGTGGCCTGAAAAGTCAGCTCTGTGCCAGTGCATATTTCATCCGAGGAATCTTTTAGAGGAATAGCCTTGAATTTGCCATGGTTCGCAAGAGATTACAATGCTAAATTTGGAACCCATTTTAACAGCACTGTATCCCGGAGGTCTATTTAATGTAAATGTGATGAGCGGATTATAACCCAGGGATGGATTTTCACATGATAAAACGACACTCGGTGGAACCATGTGCTGATGCTCAGTCAGATGGAAATCAAATACCACTCAGTGGCCCAATAGACTACTAGTGAGGTTTTTTAGTTAGAGAACTGTCACTTTTAATGCAGAGTACCTTCTTTCCAGTGAATTAATAAAACATAAAACGGCATTTAACTTTTTCGACTAACGTCACCAACACTTTTTTCAACAATCCCTCCCCTGAAAGCACTTTTCGTATAGTGACCCCTTTTCATGATCCATTAACTCTTTTGGATAAAAGTCCAGTCCTAAATCTTTTTTTCTGTTGCATATCTTGTTTTACGTAGATTTTCACCACATCACGTTTTGTATACTGGGTTGCGAATTCCATTTCATGTTGAATTTTTAGATATTTTGTACTTTGTTCAACTGTGTTAGCAGCCCATAATTCCATGTTTATGTCTCTCATTTACACTGGAATTTTGTTTTACTTACCAATATTTAAAAAAATGATATCTAGTGCTGCATACTTTGGTAAAAATTATGTTAGGAAATGGAAAACATAGTTTTTACAACTTGAAACGTATTGGTGATAAGGCAACCACCACTTAGTGTTTAGGTTATTTCTGTAGGGCAACAGTAAGAATAAGGCAGAGGAATATTAAATAAATATATGAACACATAAATAGTGTCCATTTCAGGTTGTGTTTTGGGCAGTTTTTTGTGTGAGTTAATCCCCAGTGTGCAATAACTGTGTGTCTTTTTTACATTGCATTTTGAGCTAACGCAGATGCAACTCCACCACAAATCAAACCCAACTCGTGTTTGGGGCAGAACATTGAGCTCAAAAGCCCTGTAGTTTGCGGTTGTGAAGTCATAATGGTTATGCTAATGATGCAACTGTTCCCTTTCCACTGTTGCACTGTATGAATGTAAATAACTGCCATGGTGAAATACAGCTCCTGCCAAAATGCCTGTGCTGCCGTCTCTACAATACAGATGCCTGTTCTGGCACATTGGTGTGACGAACCCATGATTCACAGGTGCAAACATTGACATGGTAATCTCTTCCGAGAGACAAGTGTAAAAGACTGACTTCAAACAATAAAAGGAAACTAAGTGGCGAATTAGTCTCATCTATTCAGTTCTATGGCCGGTCTGCATAATGAGGAGTGTCCTGTCAAGCATCGCAGAAAAGAGGGGGAAAAAGACAAAGCATAATAAACAACGCCTATTGCTTCTGTTTCTGACAGCACCACTGCTAAACTTTGAACAGTCGTTATTTACACCATTCGGCCCCCTCTTCAGTGCAGCTGTCACTAAGACATTAAAAGCGCATTGAGCCAGCGGTCAGCAGATGGGATGGAGAGAAAAAGAGAGGGATTTTTAAGAAAAATCCTTGATTGAAAATAATTATCATTAAAAAAATGTAATTGATTAATCAGATTTTTACTTGTAAAGTCATGCAACATAAACAGAATATAAAAAAATGCCACGGTTACTTAGAGCAGAGGCTTTCAATTAAAACTATCCCAAATG
Source organism: Xyrauchen texanus (assembly GCF_025860055.1). Lineage (NCBI taxonomy): Eukaryota > Metazoa > Chordata > Actinopteri > Cypriniformes > Catostomidae > Xyrauchen > Xyrauchen texanus. The sequence goes on along the minus strand of NC_068310.1, from coordinate 29,692,791 downwards.
CAACGTGATACAATTGGTAGATCTTGAAATTTTTTTGACTATAAAAGTTCTTCTTCATCATGGCTCTATGGCCTGTTAAATTCCTCTTATTGAATCAGCATCATAGATTTAGCTTGTCTTATCACAATTCTTGATTGATTCAGTTATTAATTGTAAATAATCAACAAACAAATTATTGCTAAAAACCTTAGGTGGGTGTTCCCAAGAATAAAGCCATATAAGATAAGGCCACTGATGGTTGTAGATAAAGAGAGGAGTAGGCAAGTTCTTGAAGGTGACGCCAATAGGCCAGAAGTCTGCAGAAAGTAGCTTGCTCAGCAGATGCCTGATGACACCTCCAGGGGAACGTGCTTTGCACATCCAGCAAGTGTGAACTCACACAAAACAGCAGCATGAAGGGCAAAACCAAGCCTGGGCCTGGGTTTTACAACTTTCTTTACAGCTATGCTAATGGAAATTCATGCTTGTCTAAGGTGGTATTTTCAGCAGGGAAAAATATGTATGGTATGGTGGACAAAAAAACCCCAGGAATATCAGAGTTCTGATGGAAATGTACTTCGAACCAAAGTGCTGTTTGTAAATCCGCTCACGTCTTTTACCTATGATAACTTTGTCCCTTTAGCCTCTGAATGCAAATCACGTAGCAACGAACAATAGCTTCTGTATCCTGACATGTTCCAGCAAACTGGTAAAGCACTGCTCACTTCAAACTCACCCCCATGTTGGACCTAATTACAATTGTTGAACTGCTTTGCTTAATCATATGTAATTCTCTGATGCATAGGCATTGCCTGCACTTGTTAGCCCCCCGTGCACCTTGGACTGATAATGCATGCAAAATCAAACAGAAAAAAATAGGAACGGAAATATGGTGAATGTGGTCAGACAGCGGATATTGTCTCTAATGGCTGCCTTATTCATTTAGGGATGATTGCACTAGTGCCAATGATTACTCCCTCCAGGACTTAATGGTGTCAAAGGGATACAAAAAAAGGGAAGAGAGAAAAACAGATGAACAGAATTGGAAGGCATAATTAATGGATTCAGATCCTGTTAAACAGCCCCCTGACTGAGCAGAAAGTAAAAACAGGGTGCATGGAACCGGCACCCAATTTGTACACACTTTGTTGTAATAATAAGTTCCAGGCCTCCTTCATGCAGTGGATTGGATAATTAACTCCCTGGGATACATTCAGACGAAACAGGGCCCCCCCTTTTTATTTATTTTGAGGGGGAAACAGGTCTCTGCCGCCCATTGAAAACTGCATTTACATAAATTGCATTTTTTCCCTTGATGTACTTTTCTCTGTGTTCATCTGAAAAATAGACTGGGAAGGGTAGAGAAATTGCCCCATTCACTTCCATTGAAAGTACCTCACTGTTACCTTGATTTTTGTTATTATAAAAAAAAAGGAGGATACAATATATATATAAATATTTTTATACAAAAAGGTGACATAAAAGTAGTGACTGAGACTACCATATTTATGAGACAATTATGAAAAAAAAAAACATTTTGGGGTGAACTACCCCAAGTTTCCCATTTGTAATTTCACACAATCGAATAATCAACAGCCCGAGATGAGTCCAGCCAACACTCAAACTCTTGTTTTCCGAGTCCTGTCCAAGAGAACCCTAAAAGCAGAGTACAAGGCAAAAAAGTCCCTGAGTAAGACAGAGAAGACCAACGGGAAGCCATGTGGTCAGTGAGAGAGTAATCCATCCCTGCTTCACACTGTGTAATTTCCCCATGGGGGAATGGATGTGCTCGATGCTGGGAGCTGGCACAGAAAGAGACAGCCATTTCTGGTGCAGTCAGAGCTCCCGCAGAGAGAAAGAAATTATAAATATCACTACACTGCCATGACACCCCGCTCTCACAAAGCCACTCATTATCACCACCAGAGAATGTCAAGGAAGAAATAAAAACTAATAGACTAACCTCTGCTACTAATCGTTTTTTAGACACACTCCCACAAAGTGCTGTATCCCTAAAGGAAAATTAAACTTTCTATTTTTAACTCGCAAAACGGCATCACAGATAAGGCTCTGCACTGCCAAGTGAACAGTCCTTTCAAATGTGTCAACTTTCCAAACTTTCTTTGGTTTCTTTTCCAACTGCTTGATTTTAGTATGCTAAGTTTCCTTTACTCCTCGCCGGTATGACCATTAATATGTATTTAACCATTTAGATTACATGCTCAAAGATTAGTTATTATTGGGAATGGTGGATTAGTCCCTAGTGTGAAATTCCAAAGTGCCATTTTTTTTCACTCCACAACAATTAATAGGATTTTCCGCCATAACGGGATTGTAGTTTGGGTTCATTATCTGTGGCAGTACAATTGCTGTAAATATGAATTTAAAAGATCAAACAACTTTGGCTCTATTGTTAAGTAGCTTATAGAAGGAGGGAAATTATGACAAGGCACACAGCGAGGGAGGGCGGGTGCTTGCGATGCTCTGGTATCCATAGCCTGAGCCCCTGAGCAATGCTTTCTCTATACAGAGATCAGCCCTTGGAGCTGAAAATTACCCTTCTGTCCATTGATCAGTGCTAGGAACTGTAGAGCGTCTCTGCTGAATCACAATATAGCGTTACTCTTTCATCACCACCGACCCAATTTGAATGTCTGTATGCTAACCCTAATATATAGCATGGCTCATACTGTAGTTCCAGAGATTAGCTAGCTAACACAATGTCACTGGTAGGGCTCTGTATTGGCAAACCAATCATTGAGACCAACATTGCCAGGCCAGCACATCCTAATGGCACCACCCTAGCATGTAAAGATGAGCTAACCACACAGAGTTAGTCACAAGACCATTGTGTGTTTATGCAGCAGGAGCCGTTAACCCTAACATGTTGTTTGTTTTGCCTATCTGTTCATTAATGAAAACAACAGTTTTCCTGTACTGTAATCACAGACTCCGGATTCACTGGAAGGCTGTGGTTTTCCTGTGCTTTCAGCCTGCAAACTCACATTTAGCTCTGTATTGATATCACTAGCCATGTATTCAGATATAACACAAATTCTGTCTTATAGCAAATTATGTGCCCTCTTTTTGGAGCTTTATCCAGTTGGATACCGGAGAGTAAAAGATACCATTGTGGCCTGAAAAGTCAGCTCTGTGCCAGTGCATATTTCATCCGAGGAATCTTTTAGAGGAATAGCCTTGAATTTGCCATGGTTCGCAAGAGATTACAATGCTAAATTTGGAACCCATTTTAACAGCACTGTATCCCGGAGGTCTATTTAATGTAAATGTGATGAGCGGATTATAACCCAGGGATGGATTTTCACATGATAAAACGACACTCGGTGGAACCATGTGCTGATGCTCAGTCAGATGGAAATCAAATACCACTCAGTGGCCCAATAGACTACTAGTGAGGTTTTTTAGTTAGAGAACTGTCACTTTTAATGCAGAGTACCTTCTTTCCAGTGAATTAATAAAACATAAAACGGCATTTAACTTTTTCGGCTAACGTCACCAACACTTTTTTCAACAATCCCTCCCCTGAAAGCACTTTTCGTATAGTGACCCCTTTTCATGATCCATTAACTCTTTTGGATAAAAGTCCAGTCCTAAATCTTTTTTTCTGTTGCATATCTTGTTTTACGTAGATTTTCACCACATCACGTTTTGTATACTGGGTTGCGAATTCCATTTCATGTTGAATTTTTAGATATTTTGTACTTTGTTCAACTGTGTTAGCAGCCCATAATTCCATGTTTATGTCTCTCATTTACACTGGAATTTTGTTTTACTTACCAATATTTAAAAAAATGATATCTAGTGCTGCATACTTTGGTAAAAATTATGTTAGGAAATGGAAAACATAGTTTTTACAACTTGAAACGTATTGGTGATAAGGCAACCACCACTTAGTGTTTAGGTTATTTCTGTAGGGCAACAGTAAGAATAAGGCAGAGGAATATTAAATAAATATATGAACACATAAATAGTGTCCATTTCAGGTTGTGTTTTGGGCAGTTTTTTGTGTGAGTTAATCCCCAGTGTGCAATAACTGTGTGTCTTTTTTACATTGCATTTTGAGCTAACGCAGATGCAACTCCACCACAAATCAAACCCAACTCGTGTTTGGGGCAGAACATTGAGCTCAAAAGCCCTGTAGTTTGCGGTTGTGAAGTCATAATGGTTATGCTAATGATGCAACTGTTCCCTTTCCACTGTTGCACTGTATGAATGTAAATAACTGCCATGGTGAAATACAGCTCCTGCCAAAATGCCTGTGCTGCCGTCTCTACAATACAGATGCCTGTTCTGGCACATTGGTGTGACGAACCCATGATTCACAGGTGCAAACATTGACATGGTAATCTCTTCCGAGAGACAAGTGTAAAAGACTGACTTCAAACAATAAAAGGAAACTAAGTGGCGAATTAGTCTCATCTATTCAGTTCTATGGCCGGTCTGCATAATGAGGAGTGTCCTGTCAAGCATCGCAGAAAAGAGGGGAAAAGACAAAGCATAATAAACAACGCCTATTGCTTCTGTTTCTGACAGCACCACTGCTAAACTTTGAACAGTCGTTATTTACACCATTCGGCCCCCTCTTCAGTGCAGCTGTCACTAAGACATTAAAAGCGCATTGAGCCAGCGGTCAGCAGATGGGATGGAGAGAAAAAGAGAGGGATTTTTAAGAAAAATCCTTGATTGAAAATAATTATCATTAAAAAAATGTAATTGATTAATCAGATTTTTACTTGTAAAGTCATGCAACATAAACAGAATATAAAAAAATGCCACGGTTACTTAGAGCAGAGGCTTTCAATTAAAACTATCCCAAATGCAACGTGATACAATTGGTAGATCTTGAAATTTTTTTGACTATAAAAAGTTCTTCTTCATCATGGCTCTATGGCCTGTTAAATTCCTCTTATTGAATCAGCATCATAGATTTAGCTTGTCTTATCACAATTCTTGATTGATTCAGTTATTAATTGTAAATAATCAACAAACAAATTATTGCTAAAAACCTTAGGTGGGTGTTCCCAAGAATAAAGCCATATAAGATAAGGCCACTGATGGTTGTAGATAAAGAGAGGAGTAGGCAAGTTCTTGAAGGTGACGCCAATAGGCCAGAAGTCTGCAGAAAGTAGCTTGCTCAGCAGATGCCTGATGACACCTCCAGGGGAACGTGCTTTGCACATCCAGCAAGTGTGAACTCACACAAAACAGCAGCATGAAGGGCAAAACCAAGCCTGGGCCTGGGTTTTACAACTTTCTTTACAGCTATGCTAATGGAAATTCATGCTTGTCTAAGGTGGTATTTTCAGCAGGGAAAAATATGTATGGTATGGTGGACAAAAAAAACCCCAGGAATATCAGAGTTCTGATGGAAATGTACTCGAACCAAAGTGCTGTTTGTAAATCCGCTCACGTCTTTTACCTATGATAACTTTGTCCCTTTAGCCTCTGAATGCAAATCACGTAGCAACGAACAATAGCTTCTGTATCCTGACATGTTCCAGCAAACTGGTAAAGCACTGCTCACTTCAAACTCACCCCCCATGTTGGACCTAATTACAATTGTTGAACTGCTTTGCTTAATCATATGTAATTCTCTGATGCATAGGCATTGCCTGCACTTGTTAGCCCCCCGTGCACCTTGGACTGATAATGCATGCAAAATCAAACAGAAAAAAATAGGAACGGAAATATGGTGAATGTGGTCAGACAGCGGATATTGTCTCTAATGGCTGCCTTATTCATTTAGGGATGATTGCACTAGTGCCAATGATTACTCCCTCCAGGACTTAATGGTGTCAAAGGGATACAAAAAAGGGAAGAGAGAAAACAGATGAACAGAATTGGAAGGCATAATTAATGGATTCAGATCCTGTTAAACAGCCCCCTGACTGAGCAGAAAGTAAAAACAGGGTGCATGGAACCGGCACCCAATTTGTACACACTTTGTTGTAATAATAAGTTCCAGGCCTCCTTCATGCAGTGGATTGGATAATTAACTCCCTGGGATACATTCAGACGAAACAGGGCCCCCCCTTTTTATTTATTTTGAGGGGGAAACAGGTCTCTGCCGCCCATTGAAAACTGCATTTACATAAATTGCATTTTTTCCCTTGATGTACTTTTCTCTGTGTTCATCTGAAAAATAGACTGGGAAGGGTAGAGAAAAAAAAACATATGATGTGAATTGAAAGGACAATGTTAAAAATTGTAATAAATAAGCTACTTTTCTTAGAAAATTAAACAACCAAGTGGTTAAAAGGGAATCATTTTAGAAAGATTAGTCACCTATTCACAAATGCTTTTTCTGTCATAGTTTCCTTTATCTTTACTCTGGCATTGACAAAACAGACATTCCTCTAGAGACCTTTGACTTAATGCTGTTCTTAGAAACTGCTGTCTCAGAGTACAAACAAACAGCGTTACTCAGGTCAGGCTAATTTCCGTCACTAAGATGCGCCTCACCTTCCTGCATTGTGTTATCCAACCTGACAACTCCTTTGGAAAGTGAAGATAAACCTTTCCTGCCATTGTCTTAAAGTGCAGCCACCCCCTCCTCTTTTAACACTGGGCTAGTAGAACCTTTACTGAGGGCCTCAGTTTGGTGAATGAGCTGCAATTTCCATTGTCTGTTTCCTTTTGGCTTATACTTGAGTGTGGATGCTCTGACACTGATTTATTTCCTCTCTCTTTCTCTCTTTCAGAAACATGTGAAGACTCTGGTGAGGTACCGAGCAACCAAGTTAACCTTCACACTACGAGGAGGAAGGTTTTGTCGTCGGATATTCTTTTACGATCTTCCTTTTATCCCGTCACCTCGCGGGTCCCTCGGATCATGGGGGGACAGCAGGCTTCACAGAGGACTTTGAAACAATGCTGTGCACAGGGTTCCACGGTGTCCTTGGCTGTCTTTTTGTTAGTCTTAACCTTGCCAGTAGTGTTTAGTGAACTGTCTTATACAACATTTCACCCTGAGCACCGAGAATGGGCCTTTAACCACTTGACTGTTCACAAGACAACAGGAGCACTCTATATTGGTGCTGTCAATCGCATCTACAAGTTATCAGGCAACCTAACACTCCTAGTTTCCCATGACACTGGTCCAGAAGATGACAACAAGGCCTGCTACCCACCATTGATCGTTCAGCCATGCACTGAACCACTGGTTTCTACCAGCAACATCAACAAACTTTTGCTTATCGACTACTCCCAGAACCGGCTGCTTGCTTGTGGGAGCCTGTACCAAGGTGTATGCAAACTGCTACGGTTGGACGACCTCTTCATTCTAGTGGAGCCCTCTCACAAAAAAGAGCACTACCTCTCTAGTGTGAACCAGACAGGAACCATGTATGGAGTCATTGTGCCATCTCAGGGTAAGGATGGGACGCTCTTCATTGGTACAGCTGTGGACGGAAAACAAGATTACTTTCCGACTATATCCAGCCGTAAACTTCCAGGTGACCCGGAGTCTTCTGCTATGCTGGACTATGAGCTCCACACTGACTTTGTCTCATCGCTCATCAAGATCCCCTCAGATACGCTGGCATTGGTCTCTCACTTTGATATCTACTACATCTATGGCTTTGCCAGTGGCAATTTCGTCTACTTTCTGACCGTGCAACCAGAGACACCAGAGAACAGCATGTCTTCCAGTGGGCCCTCAAATGACCTGTTTTACACCTCCCGCATTGTCCGGCTCTGCAAAGATGACCACAAATTCCACTCCTACGTGTCGCTACCAATAGGTTGTGTCCGAAATAGAGTAGAGTACCGTCTTTTGCAGGCAGCCTACCTGGGCAAGCCTGGGCGAGTGCTTGCGGGATCCCTCAACATTAGCGCTCAGGATGATGTGCTTTTTGCTGTCTTTTCCAAAGGTCAGAAACAGTACCACCACCCACTGGACGACTCTGCCCTCTGCGTCTTTTCCATCCGGGACATCAATGCTCGTATCAAAGAGCGCATGCAGTCCTGCTATCAGGGAGAGGGAAACCTGGAGCTCAACTGGCTGTTGGGAAAGGATGTACCTTGTACCAAAGCGGTGAGCATTTTTCACTTTCATTCTAGAAGTAGAATTTTAAACCCTGATCATAGATACTATTTCTAAATGGTGTTACTTTAATTGCACTTTAATTATTTAAAAACTGAATATCAAGCTCTCTGTCTGTAAATTTTGTTTGCTTGGTACGATATAAATTTCTTGCATTTTTCTAAGAAACTGCCGGTTCCCATGCCTGCATTTGCTCACCAGAAAATCTCAGCAGATCAAAATAGTCAGATGGGGATACTAATTTTATGTTTCCCTGGACACGAAGATAGGATCAGTATAATAATGTTTATGTAGCTGATTGTTGTTCTGAATGATCCATCTTTCACTCTTCAGAGTGTAACAAGATACTATCCAAGCAAGCCTGCTGAACCCCATGACCTTTGGTATTGAATATTAGGGAACATGGTTAGGGTTAGTCCAAACATACACACATTCTCAAACAAATCCTACGAAAGGAATCGGAAACTATTCCTGTCAACTTGTTTTTTGTTTTTCAAAATATTTTTAATCTAACTGTAATTATGGCTAATTGTTAGGCACTGATAGCCTGGCAGGCTAAGTGGCCACATTCAATTAAACTGAAATAGTATATAGTGACTTCAATTAGAAATAACAATCAAAGTGCTAATATTCCCCTTGAGAGCAATTCAAATAAACAGTTTTGACTAGACAGAGTGAAATATTTAAAGACAGCGATGGAGAAGAAGGGGGCTATGAATAAGATAGAAAGTGAGGGTACATGCGATCTTAGGGGCCGTTCACATGGAAAAAAGTTTTTGCATCCATTTGCACTATTAGACAGAGATCTGCATTTTTGCAGTGTCTCGTGCTGGAACAGCACTTTTTTAGACGCCATGATTTATACAAATAGAAAACAACATTAAATAAATTCAGTGTCATTTTTGTATTTTTTGTTTCTTTTACAAGTTTCGGTCCTCGGAGACCATAGTTCTTAGAGTCTGATATTTAATGACAAAACACTGGTACGTGGTTCCCTCCAGAGTATCCTTCATTAGCTTCAGTGAATTCACCATTAGCATGAAGTCAGAGGTGATTGTCACTCAGAGAAAAAACATTATTGAGTGTCTGAGCAGGGTGGTCCTCATAGTAGCAGACTTCACTCTGGACCCATTAAGGGCCCTAGAGGATCCCCCATATGACCCCAGAGGCCTTCAGTAGCTTATGATGTCAGCCAGCCCTCCTCTGTGTTTTTCTAGGCCTCATTAAAAACATAGCTCCTGCTCCTGCTTTTTTTCTACTGGTCTTGTAGGAATGTGTCAAGACTGGAATATAAAAACAAAAGGATATATGCACCATAAAAACTCCCAAAATTCTCAAGAAAGCTATGATGTTTAACATTTTACACAGGCAGGTCTGTAGATATGAACAGTGAAGTCTATAATCCCACACATATCACACTACACCAGGAAGTATGTAGAGAACTCAGCACCCTCTTATTGCCACAGCTTTTGTTTTTCTACCCACTTTTCAAGACCAGTAGGAGTATGAAAATATTTTTACAACTAAATATATACTTTTCAGACATTTTAGTGTGGTACTCAAAGCTCCTTTATACCATAAAATAATGTTAGACCTCCCCATCTGTGATGTTTTTGTTTAATTTCCTGTCAGCTATTTCAGGCTATTTGTGATCACTGGAAACATGGCATTTGCACAGAATTCTCTACAGCTTTGTCTTTAAAGGTGAAAAGTACAATTTCTCAATATCCATGGATAACTGTAAGTAATCCATTCCTAGGTTGATTTCCCTGAAAGGTGTAAACACTGTTGCAATATCAAAACAGTCAGACCAGTCTGATATAACATCACTGGCTCAGCAAATGGCATGAGTTTGGGTGGGATTAACTTTTTGAGCAACTAGTGGCTGAGAGAGGGAGTGTTCTGACTCCCTGACTGTTCTGATTTTGCCTTCTGACCCTGAGTGTTTCACGGGGCTAGGACACGTACCGGCACTAATACAAGTATATATGGGCTGCCCAGTGAATGCGGACCATGATTGACAGGCAGAAAGTCTTCTTATTATCTAAACAAACGATCTGACCACAGACATATTTTCCCCTGCTGTTAACCCAGCCTTGGTCTGTTACAGAGACAGGTGTGATATTCCATGACACCTAAATTAGTGGTATCTAAAAGGTAATAGAGGTGTTTTCTGCATGTCGTTTCATAAAATAATCCCTTAAATCACCTTTAAAGGGATAGTTCACACAAAAATGTAAATTCTGTCATCATTTACTGACCTCCTCACAAAAGATGCAATATGAAACCCTCAGTCACCATTCACTCTAAATGTATGGGGGGGGGGATGCTTGCTCCAGTGTCTCTCCTGTTGAAAAGCATAGAAAGCTGAACTAAGAGACACAGGAAGATAGTAGTCATAAGCCAAGAAGACTGAATGAATGATTTATTACACATCCCTGCTGCCGCTGTCTCGCTGCCTGGCCAACCTGCTCACTCTTGCACATCCAGCCTTTGATGCTGTTCACTCATTCAGCTGGTGTTGCGTTTCATTAGGCAGCCTGATCAAGCCTATCGCAGCTCAAGTTTGGGTAATGATCTAAAGAGGACACTCTATTGATCAGGTTGCCTTTAAGAGGACAACCCTTGTCCAGATTTGTGTATGGAACAATAACCCCTACCCGAAACAGCAGTCATGGGGAATGGGTTCCGGTGCTAGATACATCCATCCATCCAAAAACCCTGAACTCTCTTTTAGCCTGATTTGAGCTAAAGAAGCCAAATTTATGATATGTTTGTAATATTTCATTTGTGATTTGACATGCGTTATGTTATGTTAGTTAACAATTTTGAATAATTCTATCTTTCCTCTTTAAAGGAGGTAGTCACTATTCCTGCATGACTAAAAAAAAATAGCTGCTCAAGGGGTAAACCAACATAGACGCCACATGGACATATTTGCTCTACAAAGATCTTTGCATACAAACGTATTTAAACCCTGTTAACAAAGTCCACAGCAAACAAAGAAAGTTTTTTATCTATGCAAAACAATCAGATCTGAAAATCTCAGTGGCAGGTTTTTCATTTGGAAAATAAAAGAAAATATGATGGAGGAGTGGGCCGAGGTCTGCCGAGTACAAGGCATTTACATCTTTGTGTTATTGCTGTCCCTCAGCTTTTGAAGGGCTGGAAGGCATTACAGATTTTATAGAGAGCCTGTAGTCTGCCGGGATAATATTAAAGGGCTGTGGATTGCCAAGGATGAGCATTGCTGCGTTCAGCATCATGACTGAGCATGCAGTACCCATCTCTCTTGCTCTACATGGCACTTTGAGGCCAGTGTCAGTCACAAACTCCGATGACCTGAATCTAAGCGCGCAGAATATTGTAACTCACCGTCCCAACTCAAATGGGAATTGATAGCAGCCCATGCCTGCATGTGACATGAAAAATGGGCCGTAGATCCTCCCATTAGATTGTAAATGTTTAAAAGCTTCAATCACTTTAGTGTATGATTGTGTGCATGTGTGTGTGTCTGACTGAGAGAAGGAGACACAAGGAAGGAGGAAGATGAAGGTAAAACATATTGAACATAGTGAACCAACGAAACATAGTCAACCATCATGTTTTCTCAGGTGAAGCTGGTTGATCAAGTAAATCATGCCTGGTTATAGGGATGGCTCCCCCAAAAATGAAATGTCTTAATTTACTCACCCTCATTTTGTTCAAAACCCATATGACTGACTTTCTATCATGGGACACAAAAGTAGATGTTAGGCAGAATTTTAGCCTCAGTCACAATTCACATTTGTTGCACGCTTTCACCTGCTAGTATCTATAATACAACATATATTAATTTGGTTCACCAGCTTTTGCTGGTCTTTTCAGCAGGGCTGTCTCGTCTAAGTGTGTGTGAATGCATTTTCATCCCATGCTGAGGTGAGATACACTATTCTCATAGCACAGGGTAATGAGGCAGTCAGAGAGCCCAGCAGGGCTCACCAGAGCAAGGCGAGAACATGTCTGTCCTAAACAGAAAACCAAGCGTCTGGCTGGGGAATCCACACTCAATAGTCTGGTTATTGTCTCCTCTCCACAAGTGAGCAAGAGTCAGTATTCTCTAGCATTGTGTGTTGACATACACCTTAAACTACCCAGCTGGTTATTTGGATCAGTTGATTGAATCAGTCTGAACCAGAGTATCACAGTCATTCAGTCAGTGTTTAGGTTAGTGTTAACATGATCATGGGAAAGCTGGGAAATATCAGGCATGGTCTGATGATCATTTTGTAGTGAAATTCTTTTGGTGAGTTCAATATTTAATTTTTAGAAATCCTTATCCAGTATTCAGGACTGGACATGTCATGGAAATTCATTGGTCAAAAAGTGTGTGAACTCTGTATGGAAGTTCACTCAATAATTTGTTCATACTTAAAACAGTCTAATGCAAAATAGTTGCATCCTTTGGAAAAAAAAAAAAGTTTGGATAATTGTCTTGTAAAAAATAAATAAATAATAAAAAAAAGTTAATAATTGGTAGATAGATAGATAGATAGATAGATAGATAGATAGATAGATAGAAATAGAGATAGATAGATAGATAGATAGATAGATAGATAGATAGATAGATAGATAGATAGATAGATAGATAGATAGATAGATAGAAATAGAGAAAGATAGATAGATAGATAGATAGATAGATAGATAGATAGATAGATAGATAGATAGATAGAAATAGAGATAGATAGATAGATAGATAGATAGATAGATAGATAGATAGATAGATAGATAGATAGAAATAGAGAAAGATAGATAGATAGATAGATAGATAGATAGATAGATAGATAGATAGATAGATAGATAGATAGATAGATAGATAGATAGATAGATAGATAGATAAACCTTACTAAACTGTGTTAGACTATAAATCTATAAATGTCATTATACTTCTCAAGTAAATGTATCTTGTTTAAAAGATGTTTAGATATTTTTATGGGAAACAAGACAAATATTCAGAATTTAAAAAAAATAAAACATTGTATTTTTAGCAGTGCACTTGACCACATAACAACAAGCTGGTGTTGGGTCAGATGGAATTTGCTTACGAACTGCTTCTCTGTATTATAATCAGTGCAACCTTTTTTCCCTTCCTACTGATGTCTGTATAAACAACCAATCTGACCTTGACTTTTTGATTCAAAGCAAACTGCTGACTATAAGATGACCTTTCTCCTCCTGTAGCCTGTGCCTATTGATGACTCCTTCTGTGGTTTGGACATCAACCAGCCCCTTGGCGGCTCTCAGCTGGTGACCGGACACACACTGTATACAGAAACCAGGGATCGCATGACCTCTGTGACCTCCTACGTCTACAACGGCTACTGCGTGGCTTTTGTTGGCACCAAGAGTGGGCGGCTGAAAATGGTGAGTCCTGAACACAGGCGTTGTTTTTCTTCTGTGCTGGTTTGTACATCAAAACTTTCAATTTTGAATTTGGCTTTGACTGGCGTGTCCTCTTCTCTGAGAAGCTCTAAGGTTTATAGAGCTGGTTTACAGTGTGCTAAAGGGACAGTTGAATCAAATATGAAACTTCTGTCATCATTTACACATCCTTATGTTGTTTCTTTACCCGTATGACTTTTTTCTTCTGTAAAAAAACATAAGGAGTTGTTAGGCAGATGTTTCATTTTTGGATGAACTATCCCTTTATCCTCAGCTACAAGTAAACATTGTTGTTCACAAACAGCGTGTTACATTAGTTATTAATGGTGTCCATTGCTCTACTTTGAACTGTTGAACTGTCCTCATTTAAAAGTATGGATGGAAGTAAGAACCAGAAAGTTTTCTCCTACATAAATATTTAATATCTTTTTGTAGGATTCTTCTGGTTCTTTTCACTCTCAGTCCATAATGGGTAGCTTAAGGTGACCTCAGGGTTTCCCGCCTACCTACCTAGTCTATTCATTTTAATAGGTGTCTTCTCAGACAAACCAAAGAAATGGATGTTAGACACAGACAGAGTCTGGAAACCCTTGATAGTGGCATTAAGAATGGGACACTGCCGAGGTTAAGGGTTATTAGATGCATAATTAGAGTATTTTTCATGGAGATAATGTGGTGTTAAAAATCCCCTTTTGGTTAGAAATGCTAGCTTGATTGACATGAAGCCCTCAGTCGACATCTAGAACTTAAAGTCAACATCAAACGGCTTGGGATGTCCCAATACCGCTGTTTAGAGAATGAGTGTCAGTACCAAAACCATATTTTTGAATTCCATATCAACAGTTTATTTAAATATTAGCATCAAATGGTGTCTAAATAAACCAATTCATTAAAACTTTAATCAAACGATAATATAAATAATATTATTTTATCAAATGAAGTGCTTATATATGGAACCTCATAGCAAAACTTACACAATAAGTGTAAGTTACAAGACTGTAAATATGGTCGATTTCATGTTGACTATTTGATCAATTTGTGTCCAGTGGTTGGTTATAAGGTTGCTTGGTAAAGTTTTACCTGACAAGCTGTACTGAGTTGCCCTTTCAGGAAGTTTTGACATGTTAGCATGTAGCTAACAGAACTGCTGTTGTGGTTGCAAAATTGGACTACCTCTATAGACAACTATGAAGATGACTAGGGGTCTTTCAGCTGCTTTTGGGACTCACACCCCCTGGGGCAAAGCTACTGCTCTGACTGACATGACAGGCCCTGTTAGATTAGCAGGAACTGGCATGCCCACCTCCTTTCCTCACCTCAGAGCAGCTGCAAGAGACACCAAAGGGTTGAAGAGAGAGAGAGACAGAGAGAGAGAGAGAGAGAGAGAGATAGCCCTGGTCTTTTCAAATGTTGGGTTTGTCTCTCATTCCCACCTGCCCTCTTACAAACACACACAAATAACAGCTGCCTTCCCAGGCACCAGGGAGAACGGACAATGTCAAAATGTCAAATCCAGCCTTTGTTTCGTGCCAGTAACACAGCATCATCCAAATTGTGTCTCGCTCCTTGATTAATTAATTTATAATTGAATCAGCAGTGCAATCAGGAAGTGGCATCAGAGGCATTCACGTTCTGTAATCGTCTTGTTTTAGTGACTTATTAATTAATGTTATTTCTTTTTTCTCGGTTAGTAAAATTCAATTAGGCCAAGAGCGCCATGCTCTCCGAATTTTCACGTTTCTCTAGCATCAAGGTGTTTTTTTTGTTTTTGTTTTTGTCACCATTCTGAGTAAATTCTAGAGACTGTTGTGCGTGTAAATCCCAGGAGATCAGCAGTTGCAGAAATACTCAAACCAACCCGTCTGGCACAAAAATCATCCATGCGATTATCTAATCAACCAATTGTGTGGCAGTGGTGCAGTGCATAAAATCAGGCAGATATGGGTTAAGAGCTTCAGTTAATGTTCACATTAACCAACAGAATGGGGAAAATTTTGATCTCAGTGATTTGGAACATGGTACGATTGTTGATGCCAGATGGGCTGATTTGAGTATGCTATACTGAGATGCGGGTTGGGGCTGTTTTGGATGCATGAGGGGGACCTAATATTAGGCATGTGGTTTTAATGTTGTGGAAGTATAATACCTGTGTGTATGTGTGTATATATATATATATATATATATATATATATATATATATATATATTATTTTTTATTTTTATTATTATTATTATTATTATATTTTTTTTTGCAGTGCAGTACATATATACAATGACATCCCACCTTGACCTTTTGACCTTGGCTATTCTAAAGCTATGCTCAACCAGTTGTTCTACAAGAACATGCATATATGGCCATTCATGCTTGTTGCCACAGAAACACTGAAATTAAAGAGGATTTACCATAGATGGAAAGACTGAGTACAGAGTATCATACTACAGTCTTTGAAAACCCTGAGAATCTGGCCACATCTGCACAGGGCATAACAGTGTCGGAGGAAGAGAATGGCAGCCTTGTGAGAGTTTGTGTGTTTTGGAAAGGTTGGGGAGATATTGCTGCGATATAGAGATATAGAGATTATCTCTTGGAGGACACACAAATGAACACAGAGAGTTCAGGAAACTGGTCAAATTGTGTTGATAAGCCTCAATCTGCCTGTGAAGTACAGAGAATCTGGCTGATATTTGTGATATAACACAATTTAATA
Organism: Xyrauchen texanus; assembly: GCF_025860055.1. Taxonomy (NCBI): domain Eukaryota; kingdom Metazoa; phylum Chordata; class Actinopteri; order Cypriniformes; family Catostomidae; genus Xyrauchen; species Xyrauchen texanus. Next base: position 29,676,619 of record NC_068310.1, on the reverse strand, counting down.
TGATAGTAAATGACGTACATAAAAATACTTAAATTTAAAATCACTTTTACTTTATATTCACTTTTAGCATTATATACTGTACTGTATATAATGATATTAATACTGTAAAAACTTCTGTATACAGTTCAAATTGACTGTTTTAAAGTACTAATAATAGTAATAATGAGAATCTCATGAGATGATTTTCATGATAATTAAAAATATTTCCCCTAATTCTCATGAACAAAATATATATAAAAAAATTAATTCTAATTACTGTAATGTGAGTATATATGCAAATAAAGTTACTCTAAGACAGTCATGAGAATCACCATTGAAAATAAAGGAAATTGCATAAAAATTACTCAAAAGTAATACAAACAGATGCATTACAGTAATTACACTTTTGAGGTAAATTTGTTAAATTGCCATTTAAAATAAAGTCATAATATCAATACATTTAATGGTCCTTAAAAAAGTGTTGTCTTAATGCAAAATACAATTTGACCTGGACATGTTTTGTGAAATTCCCCCATATGGAGTTGAGCTTTGCTTCAACCTTTGAAGAGTCGGTTGCATGATCTGCCTATTGCTACCCTTCACCTGCAAGAGGAGGGGGAGAGAAATGGGGAAGGAGAAAGAGAGAGAAGCTGAACGGTGGGAAGAGACTGATGAAATGTGAAATTTAGTTCAGCTGAAGAAACCGAGCTTGCACTGCTGCCTGTAATTGGATTGGCTCCTTTCCCAAAGAGCAAACCCACCACTCTCTATTGCCACTTTTTCATTTTCTCTTGGTCTCTCTCTCACACCCACACAATTCTCCATTCAGTCCATACAGCCTCCTGCTGTAGACTTGCTTGCTTTAAGTTGCATGCTGTCCGAGCTCTCTCCGAGCTCACTGTCTCTCTCTGTGGCCTGGTAAAGAGAGGTTATTCCTGCAGCATTGGCTCCTGTAGTTGGACCAATAAAATGCCACTGTCCAAATTCCACCAGAATAAGTTAAACTGCACTAGCATTAGCCATTTTCACAACCCTGTAATTTTGAATGCAAATCAGAATGAAGCAAAGTGAAAAACAATGGCATTCACTGTCCGTATCACAAGTGAATCTGTTTTCAGCCATTTATTTAGATGCTGCTATAGAATCTGATTGTAGTAAGCAAATGTATATTCAAAGAGAAAATATACCGTTTAACAATTCTAATGTTTAGTCAAGTCGAGTCAACATTTATTTATAGAGCCCATTTAAAAACAACAGAAGTTGACCCAAAGTGCTTTACAGATCAAACAATCAAAATAAAGAGTGATATAAAAACAGATTGATTTTAAGTTAAATTTAACACATAATAAAATAAATAAAATAACTTAAATACAACATCATGTATTTATCCATTTCAAACTATTCAATGATCTATTCAAAAGATACAGAATATAAATATGTTTTAAAGAAGAATTAAAAATGGCTAACGATAAAGTTAACCTCACATGGAAAGGTAGACTATTCCATAGATTAGGACCTATCATAGAAAAGGCACGGTCACCCTTAGATCTATAGCGGCAACGAGGAACCCTCAATAGAAGTTGATCAGAAGACCACTCTGGTTGGGGAATAAGGGTGTAGAAGGTCACTGGTATATTGGGGCGTGAGACCAGATAGTGCCTTGAAGACAAAAGTCCTCATGGTGGCGTAGTGACTCGCTTCAATCCGGGTGGCGGAGGATGAATCTCAGCTGCCTCCGCATCTGAGACTGTCAACCCTAGCATCTTATCACGTGACTCGTTGAGCGTGTTACCATGGAGACATAGCTCACGTTGCGGCCCATGCCATCCATCGCGGCATCTACGCACAACTCACCAAGCACCCCACCGAGACCGAACCACATTATAGCAATCACAAGGAGGTTACCCCGTGTGACTCTAACCTCCCTAGCAACTGGTCCAATTTGGTTGCTTAGGAGACTTGGCTGGAGTCACTCAGCATGCCCTGGGATTCAAACTCACGAACTCCAAGGGTGGTAGCCAATGTCATTTACCACTGAGCTACCCAAAACCGGGGAAATGTGATCCCTCTTTCTTGACCCTGTTAAAAGCCTAGCTATAGCAACTGATAATGCATTTTGGGGCAGACCAATGTACAATGAGTTACATTAGTCTAACCTTGATGTAATAAGTGAGTGGATCACAATTTCCAAGTCTATATGGGAAAGAAAATGTTTTATCTTAGCAATTGATCTCAGGTGGAAAAAGCTACCCTTGACAACAGCACTTTAAACACTCCAATACTCCTCACATGATCTTGTACATTCGATGACAGAGGACATAACTGGGCAACCAGGCCAGGTAAGGAGGGCATGGAGGAACCTAAAATCAGGATTTCGGTTTTGCATTTTGCATTTAATTGAAAGAAATTGTTTGGAATAATTGTTGTATATGGTCGGATCCCAAAAAGTTTTCTTTAACAAAGGATGCAGAATTGCATGTTTAAAACTACTTGAACTCCACTTGCTAATGAGCTGTTAATTATAGCTGTCACAGTGGAACTGATAGTCATGAAAACTTTTTTAAGAAGGTGTGGAGAAAGAATATACAGCTTGTAACTGGAACACTTCATCTTAGATACTACATCTGCTAACTGTGCTGATGAAACTGGTTCAAAGTGAGTCAGGGAGCTGGACGGGGAATCTATTAGTAGTTGTGAAGGTACAATCGCACCTTTTATCTGGTACATTTTGTGAGTAAAGAAGTATAAAAATCTTTCTCAGGCTTCTTGTGTGGTGTCCAGAAAAGCATTTCTAGTTGGGTTTAAAACAGAATCAATTGTTTTGAACAATAGTTTTGGTCAATTTGCGTTATCAGAGATTAATGTAGAGAAAACCTTTAAATACGCTCTGATAGTTCGTTAACCTCTTACCAATCCTGTAAAATTAGCCAGCAGTCAGAATTACTGTAAGTGCTACTGATTTTGAGTAATAGAAGTTTGAACACAATGAAATAGAATTTTCTTTTTCCGCCTGAAATTTTTTTTTGCATACAGATGCCTGCAGATGACTATAACTTGTAGCTATTAGCTTGAGAACACAATGGGATCACAGCATGAATCCTTACCTAGTCCAGGTTCAAATGTTATAACAATATCATAAAAAAATGAATATTTTACACATGTTTTTCTAAGGGTACACCCAGGCGTTTTACAAAAGTGCCTTTTGGATACTCCAAAAGGTCACTTTGGAAACCTAGGACAAAAAGGCTGCAACTTTTGAGCGCTTCAACGTACAGTCATAATTGTGGGCTCTAATGAAAGATGACACTTAGAGCTATCATATTCCATATCCAGATCCACTATTAGTTTTGCTGACACAGAGTAACTGATGCATAAACACATTAGAGTGCCTTTTCCCTTCTTGAAACTAAATGTTGTGCATATAAAAGAGTCAAAACTAGTGCTATGGTGGACAATTTGTTTATATAAAAAATACACAACAAACTATTTACATTAATTTTTACATAAAGTATTTACAAACCATTATAAAATTGTACATGTTTCTAGCAACATGCCAGTCATTGTAGCAGTCACATTTGTGTACAAAGCACATAGGCACAACACAGGAGAGTACTTCACTGGTGTCTTTGCATGACACTGCCTGCACTTCAGACGACCAGCGGTGCAAGATTTGGTGATGTGCAACAGCCTGTGATGTGCTCTTCGTGGAGCAGGAGATACGGGTCTGGCTGTGGATTGAGACCCCAACTCTGCCATGCTCCTCAGCAAGGGTCTCTCTGAAAGCCCTCCTCTCTTGATGAGGTGCTGTCCTGCTGCTCCACTTTATGTGGCCGCTTGCTGAGTGGGGGAGAATAAATAAATGTAATTTACAAAGCTAGACACAACTTCTCCATCTTTTCTGTATTCTATATATATATATATATATATATATATATATATATATATATATATATATATTAGTTTTTCTTTTCGAGTGTGTAAAATGTATTATTGTATGTATATTTACTGTAAATACTGTATACTTTGCCAATGTACTATGGAACAAAGAGATGGGCCTACACCTCCCCATGAATTCAGCACTGTAACAAATAGATGGCCCTACACCTCCCCACCTCCCGCATTGTAACAAATAGACTCTCAAACACAACATATATTCTTATTTTCAACTTATATTTATTGATTTATTTACTATATATATATATATATATATATATATATATATATATATATATATATATATATATATTACAGTAAATATACAAAACATCTATATATCATGTCAATAGATCTGAAACAAACAATGAACTAAAAACACGCACAAACGGTTCAAACACTCACTGAGGAAACACAGGACAAAGGGTAATTACAAAATGTGTATTCATTATTCAAACTAAAGCTTATTTATGCGGAATATACAGTAATATATGTTATAAACACAAGAAAACACTTACTTGTCCAGAGCCGTGTCTCATCTCTCCATCTGCCTCTGAATCATCTGTATTGTTTTCAGAAATTTCATCTCCAAACTCAGAATTTTGACAATGAATGCCTTCTTATATCACATCCTGGGGTGAAAATCCTGTTTTTCAGCGTCCGTTTCACCATATTTAAATCGCCAAATGTGTAAACAGTTCCAAAGCAGCTCTGCATGCATTTACGCACGGAGGCGTACAGCAGGGGTAAACTCGAGGAAACTTTGCGCACAGGAATAACAGAGCCGTCCTGTAATCGTTCCACTAAAGCCGCATATCACTGTTTTCAGAATTTCATTGGCTATACGATGCGTCAGTCATTTCCACTCTTCAATGTAATTGGTTTGATCAGTAAACAAAGGAAAGTGGGTATGCCCTTACACTCGACACAGATGGTGGTTGGGTATTGAAGGCTGTGGACAGGACATGGAAGCTCCTATTGGGTCAAATGAGGTGTCAATCGAAAGGCCAGAGTGCGTGCTTCCATTTTGATACCGGATATAGGAAATGTTTACATCTGAACTGAAGTTATTACCGGTAATATGTGAAAGATTAGGCACAGCTGCCAGGTGCTTTGAAATGATGCAACAAGAGTCTGTGGATATTTATTGATGTAATACTGTGATTTGGACTAAACATTTTACTTGATTTGATCATTTGGACATTTGACAATGAAACAACACCGTTTTTGTCGGGAAGTTATGGCTCAGTGTACAACTATGAGGCATCATAGGTGAGTTGCCTAAATTTTGTTATTGGTTGTTTATATGTTGGTGGTCTGACAAAGATATAGATTGTACCTGCTGTTGTGATTGTATCTTAAAATGGTTTATATCAATAGAAAATCAAGAAATGTAGCTTTCCAAAGATATGTGGCATGTGTACCAATGTAACACACAGCTGTTTTGTTTATCGCATACTTTTATTTTGTACATTTAAGGGCCCGTCCGCGGGCCTAGATTTCCATGGTGTTAAACACTCCTTTAAAATGTCATAAGATACCTGAAGGTTGTCTCATTTCCACTTGCGCTCAGCTTTTCTGCACTGTTGTCTGAGATTGCAGGTGACATTACCAAGTCTAAAAGTACAAGATTTATTAAAAGCTTCAACCAATGATTCAGTGTTGAGTCCAGTTAAGACATCATCTGTGAAATGCGTTAGATACAATTCTGAAAAGAGATTGGCAGTAGATGAGTGAATGGACCATGAGTGATGTAAGGGCTGAGAAAAAGTAGGGAGAGGACAAGTAGACAGGCTCAAACATTTTTGAATAATGGTCAGAAATACCAATATCTAAAACTTCTAAGTTGGATACAGAAAGACCATAAGACAACACAAGATCTAATGTATGACCCATATGGTGAGTTGGACCAGTGACATGTTGTACAAACTTAAAGACTCAGTAAATAAATTAATTTACCAGAGGTTTTGATGGACAGCATACATGAATGTTAAAAGAATCAGGAGTCTGTCACCACGATACACCAGTCCAGAGAGAAAATGGTTCTTTATGAATTCCTTATGAAATCTGGGAGGTCTGTGCACAAGAAGCAGGACCCAAGATGTCAATCTTTAATATTAGGACCAGACTATCGATGGACATACTGGGGTCAATGCACAATTCCAAGAGCAATGCAATAGTGCAAAACTCCACCTGACAAAAGGGCAGAGGAATTCAAACACCGTAAATCCAGAGATGAGTATAATAAAACCATATCGGAATAAAGATGATTGAATGAACTTGCGAACAAGCAGGGAGCTCTCCGCTGAATCTGGCAAGGGCCAACAGAAAAACTCCAACTCAAGCCCCAATGGACGTCGACGATGGACATCGAATCAAGCAGCCAATTTAAGACTGCACATAGCAGTCCCAGCGAAGACCATCAGTGAGAGCAGCGGTGTTAATTTCCTTTAAGGTAGTAATCCAGTCAGACGTGAGGTGTAGTGTAGATTTCAAACAAACTAAAAAGTCAACAGCCCGTTAGATGGTCCATAAAAGAGAAGCATAGAACTCGATTTCCTGAGGTCGCTCATACAAAAGGACACTAAAACAAACGCATCTAAAAACATTGAAAAGAACCCAGAGAGCAGCAGCAATCAAATGCGCCAGTGTTCACTCTAATGGAAGAAGAAGGCAGAAAATCAAAGTGTTTACTAAATATTATACATAACATTTTTGATTTGAACAAGAAATACAATCAGCCAAATTTGTAATTAAAAATATCAGCCTCAGTTAGCAAAGTATTGTGTCAGTTGAATCATTGGGTGTGAAGTTTAAATTGATATTGTGCTTTAAGTGCAACTCTCAGGGGAGAGTTGTGCAGGCTTCCTGAGAGGAGGTGGAATACGTTAGGAGCGATCTGCCCCAGAGGCTTTCTTTTCTCTTTGATATTGTTGGAGAGGAAAATACAGCATGCTAAAATTAGATCTTTAAAGTTATCCCACTGAGAGATGAATGCTGATTAGAGATTGGTCACACCATCTGAATTACATTAATCCAATCAGAGCGCAAGTAACAAGAACTGTGGGCCAGTGGGAAACGGTGTGACTCAGGTTACTAAGAAAAAAAAGTCAATTGAAAAGAGCACCTAGGCTAATTATAAATGCCCCCATTAGACATCCTTCTATTTCTAATTGGTGGTATAATAAGTACTGTGATGCGAAGAGTAGATTGCATGGAATCTGACCTATATGGCAGTTCCACTCTTGAGAATCCCTAAAGAGAAACCATCATCAATCTGCATTATGAGGAGTCGTTTCTGAGGATGCAATAATAAAATTAATATTCTTTATAGAATTTTTATCTTGTTTTCCAGAAAAAATATCAAAACATCCTATAAACAAGAAACATTTACTTGACAAGCAAAATTATGAAAGGTGTGTAACTTATTTTCTGAGAATATATGTTGTACTACAGTAAGTTAAAGGTGCTTTAAGTGTTTGTTTTTTCATGGAACAGTATGCAAAAAATGATAATACTATTAATGTAATACTGTAAGAGTCCTGAGATATCTCAATGACAGCTGTAGACTTTGTAAACAGCAAACAAAACTTGGTCCGTAGACCGCAGACATTGGCGCTTTTCACCTGTCAATCATTTTGCTCGTTCTCATAGTGTTGTACTTGAAGCACATAATTGAAGCTATGATTCATAATGTTTGTCAGTTGAGGGTGCTATTGTGCCACTGTTGAATTTGACAGCCACAGGAACAAACAATGCTGCTCCTTTGCTCGGTTTTGGTCTCAAAATTATCTTTGGAGGGTGGGGTTTTAGAATGAGTGGGCGTGGCTAATTTAATGGCTCAGTCACATGAACGTAGCTTCAGAATGCTAAAATCACTTACAGCACCTTTAACATTCTTGTCCCATTGGCAAATTGTTTATTTGGTAACAATTTACTTTAATGCTTTACAATAATGTTTATAAAATTAATTAACACAAATGAAGAATGAACAATCATTTTTCAGCACTTAAAACCTAACTTTAAAATACAAGTTGTGTAAGTTAACATTAGTTAATATATTTTAAACTAACATGAACTACCAAAGAACAATTGTATATTTTTAAATGTTATTTAAAATATTATATGACGTCTGTTTTTTTTATTTATTTTTTTTATTTTAAGAACAGCGGTCAATGGGGGCGTACTATATTAAAGAAAGAAATGCTAAAGAAAATGCAAAAAATTAAATAAAGTACAATGAAATACAAAAATGAAATGTGGAAATGAAATACGGTAAAGGCTAATGTTAAATGAAAATACAAACAGGGCATTAGCCTACCCATATGCTTCAGCATAATTCACCTAAATACATACTTAAATCATTCACTGCATTTTATGCATTTAAGGACTTGCTTAAAAGAATTGTATGCATTTTTTAACCAGGCTTTAAAGACACGTATAACAGTTTAAAACAATACAATTCTCATTACACATGTTCACTTAATTGGAAAACACTCTGGGCTATATATATCATTAAATAAGATATGGTTAATTCTAAATTTGCATACCCAGTCCTCACATTCCATATGCATCCTTAAAAAGTAACCCATAACAAACACTACATTTTAATATACGAGTCTTCTGAACACATATTTAATGCAATTTATAAGCATTTTGTGTCAAATGTTATATTTACCCAAATAATTCTCAAATGATGAACAAAACTGGGAGCTCTCTTGCACAAAGTCTGTTCTCACATCATAACACGTGAGAGTGCCGAAAAGCAAGTTTCGCAAAACTCTGGATCTTAAAAAGGCCATGTCCAATTTATGACTAGAGTTAAATTACATAAAATGTCGTCACTAAAAAAAGCAATGCAGTTGTTTCAAGATCATGATTTTTGACCTAGTTTTGCAGCAATTAACTTCTCAACCACACACAGTGCAATGGGCATGCATCAACAAACTGATTCCCGTCATCTTGCTTTGTTGGATAATCAGCATTTGGTTTGGACGGTGTTCTGACAGGGCTTGAAAGAACAGTTCAGGTGGCTTCCTTCTGGCAAACAATTGAGGCTCTAATTGGACAAATGTGTCATTGAACTGGTTAAGTGAGATTCTGGACACTTGTCCATCTCTCCTCGACACTATCATCTCAGTGACATGCTAGAATCATGGGATGCAGCGGTGATCTGCAGCTGATTACAGCACTTGAAAGGAAAGCCAGTTTAGATGGCAGAATGTACAGCTGTGTCCACTAGTTAGCTGAGCCTTAATCTCCTTTTCTGCATTATTTGTAACATGTTTTCAAGCACTTCCCTCAATCCAGGATTCAGCAAGGAGGACAGCGTCTGTAACAGAAGCTCAGCTTCCCAACATCTTCTGAATAAAACTGCACAGTTCCCTATGGGGTCTTCTTCACTCTGAACACAGCTGGTCCTTCTCATGAGAATACACACAAACACTGGCACATATACATACTGAGATGTACTAGTGTGCATTTTTAATTTCACAGTTTGAGTTTTCTATCATACGCTCCCTCCAGATGTCTATACCACTCATACTTTGATAGGCAGAGATGATTTTTACTTTACTTTGTAAGTAGGAAACTCAATGAGTAATTTAGAAACAGGCTGTCAGTGGCAAAAAAAAAGTCTCAAGAGTGTGCAAGCTAAGCAAAACTTGCCCGGCTGTTATGTGTTAATTTGTTTTTTCAAGGTCAGGGGGCATGCGGCACATCGGTTTTCCTCTGGTTGCATTTTCTCAACATACTGCAACACTAAAACAAATTTTGCGTTTGGTGTATCTGCAATGTCGTTGTCTGAGGTTATAGTTTTCTCCTGCTGTTTCGCAATTACTTGGATTTAGTGTTTTTTTTATATATATATATAATTTTGTATTCCATATCTAGCTTTGTGTGTTATTATCCTTGATTTTTCGATCCAGAGTATTGTAGATAAAATAAGTCATGGGTTATTGAGGAGAGTACAGTGCTGCCTCAAGAAATACTGAACAGTAGTTTTTACAGTAATTGTCCTCTTAGTTTGAATGTTGTAGGGAAGCCTCAATTAAATTGAGATCAAATGAGCTAAACAATAAAACATGCTTTTCAATCAGCATAGCAATTTCTCACTCCTTCAATGTCACGTTGTATTAGCATCAATCTGTCTGTAAATTGATTGTTTTGCTTCAATTAATCTTGAATGTTTGCATCATAATTATGCCCAAGTTTGTCCACAGCTCTCTCCCTCTCTCCAAATGAAAACTGCTTTGCTCAGGAGACTTTGTAACTTTGTCTCAGATATGTTTGCTATTCACTCGTTGACATAAATACTGTACATAGGAGAATAGAGCTATACAAAGAAAATAGATAGTAGTTAATTCATAGTAGATCATCCATCCATCCATCCATCCATCCAATTATGTTACTGTACAATTCAATTCAACATCAATTTGCCTCCTGACAAAAGCGGGAGACTCTGATTGGCTGTTGAAATTAGGAGCCATGAGATGACATAAAGATTGGCTCGCCCTAATTTTGCAAAGGAAATTTTGGGGCACAGGTCAAACATTGAAAGCCAGTGAGAAACCATTGATAACATAATTAAAATATAAATTATAATGTATGCGTGTGTGTCTATGTATATATGTATGTATGTATGTTTGTGTGTATGTGTGTATATATATATATATATATATATATATATATATATATATATATATATATATACATATATATATATGTGTGTGTGTGTGTGTGTGTGTGTGTGTGTGTGTGTGTGTGTGTGTGTGTTTATGTATGTATGTATATATATAGATAGATATATTCTGAAATAATATCAATATTCACAAAATATATATCATATATTATAAATATATAAATCATATATTCAGGTATTTTAAAGTAATATTCCAGGCTTACGACATGTTAAGCTCAGTCGACACCATTTGTGTCATAATATAAATAACCACAAAACATTTTTTTTAGCTTTTCCCTCATTTATTAAAAACAATTGTGTTTACAGTAAGGCACTTATAATGGAAGTGATTGGGGCCAGTTAAAATAAAAACTTTCATAGCCACAATGTACATCATATGTCTGAACATGATTTTAGTGTGACAAAATCTTTATTCTACATGATTTTGGTGTGATTAAATAGCTGTTCATCATGGCAACTATATTTGATGAGTGATTAATTTTACGAGTTGTGTGCTATAGTTTAATACTAGTTAAAATTTAAAAGGGGTTTGTTCAGTATGAGTAATAGTTATAGTGATGCTTGCTCAGCGAGTTTAGTTTGCTGTGCGTGTTGGCCAGTTTTAGGCCCAGTTTGCTGTTTTGATGCCATGACCTAAGATTGTCCCCAGTCCCTCTGTGCTAAACTGACTGAAAAAACAGAGACTGAGAGACTAAAAGAGAGCAAGTGACTGCATTGTGCTATTCAGAACAGGCGTTACAGCTTGTTAGGAGGGATCTCAAGCTTTTCTAGGCTGGCTCAGGACTGAAGGGCGGCTAAAGACAGAAGTTTATCCAAAGCACTGCTGTGCCTTTCACTCTTCAAACATACGTGCACACATAGACACACACATACTGCGGCCCCATACCTCTTCCACTTATCTTCTTGGCACGGTCTGCAGTCACCCTTCTTTCTGTGTACAGTCGTGTGTCCGAGCCACTGTCTCTTTGTGAGAGTATGTGTGTGAGCTGAGCCCTGCCCAGCCGTCTTCCTTTTTGTGCTTTTGTGGGTACTGTCCCTCATCCTTGCTCTACAGCCTGGTGCACACTGTGCAGTTTTTGTATGTCCTTTACAATTGTTGCTTGACTGATTGTTTGATACAACCACAGTAGCTATGTTTCCATTCAAATTGTGAATTTAAATTATGCGAAAAACCACAAAATTGAACAAACAATGTGCAAATAAAGCCACGTTTCCATCCCATGTGTTGAAATGTACAAAATTGTCACTTCCATAGAAATTGTAGCCACTGAGACTCTTTGATTATTAAAATACTTGCAGTTTGAACACACAGACAAAACACTCTCTCATGTCCGGGAGTGACAGCGCATCGCGCAGTTCTGGGAGAACTATGTGTGCGTTCCTCCATCATGACTTTACTGCACAGATCTATTTTTCAAAAGTGCCAATAAAGCTGCTCTTCGTCACAGTTCAAGTTTGTATTCCACTTATTTGCTCTTCAAACTCTATGCAGGCTTTGGATTTTCAAGACACGATTATTTTAGGATGACCAGAGCAACATTTCAGATGTGATGATTGGTCTACTGGTTGGTCCAGTAATAAATGAATTTGTCTGTCACATTACTTTTTTGATGCACATCTTTTTTCCCTAAAAAAAAATCAATATGAGTTTGTTCAGTAAATGTGTTTCCATTATAGTGTATGCACATTTCTTCTTATGAAATAAAACATTTATCCACCTCAAGCGAGCGTATACGTTTTTATGCACTTTTTAGAGATTTTTTGCATCTTTGTGTTTCCACCCAACAGTTTTTATGCGATATCCAAAATGTGCATAAAAACACGTGGATAGAAACACAGCTAGTGACATCTTGGTTAAAAGCCAAGGCAGACGTTTATGTCCAATTGTACACAATCTTAGATCTTTGGTCATGATTGACAATGTTGTCTAAAGCAATAAATCTTATAGTATGGCTTATTGCTTTTATGAAACAGCAATGTGATAAGGGACATCAAAGTTCATTGATCGTTAAATTTACAATTAAGAAATATTGTAATAAATAATTCTTCCTGTAGACTGGTTGTCATGCAATGTTATAACTTGGCACATTAATAGAAAATGTGCATGCACGGGTTTGCACTTACGTTTTAGGTACTTAGGTTTTACAACGGCAAAGTTTCAGACACTGTGTGAACTTTGTCTGATGCTAAGGCCAAGTCCTCATTAATACGTTTTTGGTTAAAAAAGGCATGTTTACACCTCTTATCCAAAACCGTAGTGCATACTTTTGAAAGCATTAGCAAACTAAAATCGTAAAAATGATGTCAAACTAAGCACAAAAATTGGACGCACTTTATATTAGCTGGCCGTAACTACTATGTAATTAACCATTTGATACAATGTACTTATTATATACATGTTGTTGCATCGTAATTACATTTAACATACTTGTATTTAATTACATTTGTAGTTACACTGTTAACTTTACCCCAAAACTATAGCCCCTTATTCAAACCCTACCCTTACTCCTAAACCTACCCGTAACTCAACCTCAGTGGCAGCAAATGTGGGAATTTTGCAGAACAACATGTAGTTACACAGTAAATACATTGTCTTGTATGTATTTAATATTAGTACATAGTAGTTAAGGCCTCCTAATATAAAGTGTGACCTAAACATTTATTTTACGATGAAAGAAGTCATTTCTGACTCACCAAATTTCTCTCAGACTGTAAAATAGTGGCAAAAATTGCACATTGTGCACCCAGCTTTTGCCTTTCTCTATTATTTGTCTGAATTCTCTATTTTCCGTCTCTCTAACACTATCTCTCTGGTTAATCCATTACATTACCATTAGACTGCCCATTCTGCAGTGATCTCATTACTGACATTCTCACACCTACTCACACACTCTCCTTTCACCCTCCTTTTCTTCCCAGCTGCCTTTCATTTCTGTTTCTCACTTCTCTCATCCCCTTGCTCTTTATTTCGTGAGATTCAGCTCTTTTTTCACTGTGAATTATCGCTCTTTTGTTGCTCCTTTACCTGCTTCCTTAAATTCGTTTTCAAACTTTGTTTTATACTTTGTTTTAAAGGGGCATATTCAAATCTCTGTGGAAACTTGCTCTAACACACATACACACACACACTTACTTTTCGGAGAATTTTGTTTTCTTAGCGTGCTGTGCTACTCGAAACATTGCCATGTTTTGTTTTGTTATGTAGGCGCATTGCATTCACTTCAGCTGGGGAGTTGATTAGGTAGTTGATGCTAATGCCTGTGGCCTCTCAGGACCCCATGTCCCACTCACTCGCACAGCATCTGCTTATTCCTACCCTTCCACTTTATTAAACACTTCCCAATAAACTTCTCCCTCTTCGCATTATTTAATATCGTTCATATCATTTTTCAGGAGAGTGCTACATTACCCTGTTGACTGCCTGCCATAATTGGTCTTAACGTCATGAGATGGGCAAATTAACCTTGTGATTAGTGTCAGTCCTCACCAGAGGAATCCACCACTCCTGCAGTTTTATTTCCCTATTGACTGAATTCAAGATGCAGTCTGTTGTATTAGAGCTGTTGCCTGAAACATCTGTAAGAGGAAGACAGTTTGAAAGAACATGTGTTAAATGTTTCATTTGAGCATTAATGTTTACCCATGATTCATAATAGGGAGATTAGTTTATTTTTTTGTTCTAACAACATTTTATTTAGATTTTACTGTCAAATGTGTCCCAATTTTCATACTCTCTGTCCTATATATAGTATGCAAGATTAGAATTAGTGTGACATAATAAAAGTACACTAAAAATAGTATGCCTAAAATGCACGGATGAGATATGCAGGGATGTGAGCCAATTTGTATTTAATTTTCTTTTTCTTTTTCTTATAATTTATCACACTACAAATTGCTGTGTTGATACACGATCAAATATACTTTTAGTACATAGTATAAGTAGATTAATTGGGATGAAGCTGAATGTGTAGTTATTTAAATTACAATCCATAAATGCTATGACTTTGTGAGGTAATACACCATCGAATTTCATGCTAAAGTACATTTCCTTAGTGACTTCACCCAACTTTCAGTGAAACTGATGCTGTTTTGTCAGATGCAGACTGCGACTTATTATATTTGACAGTGTTAGAGTCCTTCTGTGACTGTTGGCTAATATTCTTTACCTCATGATCTCATGACTCATGATCATCTGTCACTTCTGCTGTAGTGTACACATTCTTCCGAGTGTTTGAACACGGACCGTCCTAGTCACTGTAATCCAGACTCTCTCTACGGAGCGCTGGAGATCTGAATGTAATAACGTATACCGGTGAATGGGGTGGCTGTATCCACTAACGTTTGACAGAGTATCATATGGGCTGGTAAACCACATCAGAGGAAATCTGCATTCCCATCTTGAAGTCTTCCCACTGTAATGTTCAAATGATTAAACACAAATGAAGACCAGAATTGTGCAGCACCCACATGGATAACAGATGTCCTGGCAGGACCATGTTCTAGCATGCTTAGAACAGGAAAAACTCCGTAATGACACAGGGTCATTTCGTATTATAGGGCCGAGCTAGTAGCTACAGTTTGATTGAAGCCCAGAGCATTAGCATAGATTGGCTTGTCATCAGCATATCGATACTTAACCAGAGAACCAAGCTCACATAATCACTGCAGGGAAAGCATTTGAAATTCATAGAAATTCCTGTCGGCCCTGTTGGCATATTGATCCGCTACTGTGGAAATAAAAGTTTGTCATATCCTGTTTTAACCATGGAACAGACAAAAATACAGAATTTGGACATTTTAAATGAGGGGGGCAGGGAACAGGGATAGATAATGTGGTTGAGTGAGAGAGAATTTTTTTTTTTGCCGCTGTTCCACAAATAGATTTCTACTGTCCGTCAAAGTGGATAACTGGCCCATTGCCAAACTGTATTGATTTAATTTACAAAGCACTTGAATGGGCCAGATATCTGTGATTACCCAATTCATTAGTGTAGTCTCTTAGAACAAAGGGGAAATTAGATAAAGCTAAGTCTAGAGATGGGAAAACCTCAAATTGTCCTGCATGTGCATGTCTGGGTAGGTGGAGTGCACTTTAAGCCAATTAAAGCTTGCTTGGCTTTCACTGAAGCAAAAACACTGTGGTGTGCCCTGGGCCCTAGTTGTTCTTCGACCACCCATTACCCATTACATTGTTCCAATTTCATGCTGAATTAACATAGAAACAATTAATTTGTGGATAATTGTTGCTAAAGGAATAGTTCACCAAAAAATATATGATTTTCTGTTCACCATAGAACACAAAAGAAGATACGTTTCAGTATGTTCGACTACTCTTTCCCATACAGTGAAAGTGAATAAAGTAATATCCAATATTATAACTTTGTTGTTATCACGAAATTACGCTGGGATCCTTGTAATCAGTGGCCTGTTGCATGTTGAAAGTTTTTTTTAGAAGTTTCAGAGTAAGTTTCAGGTTGGCAAAGCCAGATAGAGCCAAACTTGTTTAAATTGGGTTCGGCGATCTCAAGATGCTCGCTAAAAACATAATTTGTCAACTCAGAGTTTGATCCTGAGTTCAGCCAATGGGTGAAGCTTTGAAAGCGTTTGCGTAATTTACTACTCACGTGATATTCAGCGTAATGTTTTGTCTCTGCTAAAGATCAAGAGATCATAATGAAAATATGAAGAATTGTAACGGTTAGCCGTGTAGTGTAAGTTGCTATGGCAATGAACCGCCCTCTTTAGCCCGCATAAACTGAGTTTGCTCAAACTAAACTCAAACTTACCTGGGTAGCCACTGAAACTGGCTTTGTGCAGCAGTTCTTAGGTATACACTGCAATTCCAGTAAATCCCTGATTATATAACATCCAATATATCCTGTAATCATGTAGAATAATCTTTTGGAACAGTTTGTATTTTAACACTGTTTATGGACAG
This sequence comes from Xyrauchen texanus, assembly GCF_025860055.1. Classification (NCBI taxonomy): domain Eukaryota; kingdom Metazoa; phylum Chordata; class Actinopteri; order Cypriniformes; family Catostomidae; genus Xyrauchen; species Xyrauchen texanus. The sequence goes on along the minus strand of NC_068310.1, from coordinate 29,660,069 downwards.
CTCATTCAATTCCATTTTAAGTGCCTTACTTTAACTACATTCTTTTGTGGGGTTAATAAACAATGGACAAGTTCTGCGCTAATCAACATTATGCCACAAATGCTGTTGATTGAGCTTAACTTGTATTGAACCCAGAACATTCTTTAAACAGAACTATTTACACAGAATTTTTTTGTGCTCATGTTTAAAGAACAAGGTCCAATTCAAATTTGGTATGCCAAGATTATTTAATTTTGATGTCAGTGATGCCAAATGCAATTTTTTCTTGCATGTTTTTGAACCGAGTTTGAATATGGGAGAAAATATGTGTTGAATTTAGAGAGAGTCATGCTTCCCTCGAGTGCACTGTGGAAATCACAAAGCAACTCCTCAGTTATTTGTGTTGTGCCAGTGTTTATAGCTGTGAGATGATGCCCTGTTTCTGAAGAGCTGGCTTTATCAGGTACCTTTCAAGCGTGATTCTATGGCTGAAACGACTGAATGATGTTTTTGAAAAAAGAGACAAACATTGTTGGTGCTTGTAAGACAGCACATTTGCATTCTTTTCTTTCCATGTCACTTTAAATAGCACCTTCTAAAAACTTCCAAAATGTTGTTTGGACCATGTCTACAATTGAAGCAGTTTTGTACGATACACTCCTTATTCTGGATCTCATTTTAGCTGACAAGATGTATCATGTGTCAAAAAGTAACTGTGTTTATATTGCTAGTTGTACTTTTTTTTCCCTGTCTAGCTTGATCTGGTTTTAGGAAATAACATGTGACTAGCACCCAACCCAACCCAACTCTTATAGGGTGTCCGAGCCTAAAGTCGAACACTGGTAACAAGGCTAGTTTAACAACATCCGTCTAAAAAGGGCCATGTGTGTCACCCTGTAAATCGCTGTGTGCAATTTGTAGAGACGTCTATGGTGCTTTGGGGTTATTTAGCCTCTGTTGGCTAATTTCCTGTCTTTTCTCTTGGCGTGTCCATTTCTTTCTCCATCTTTATCGCCCTCAAAAGAGCTAACATCCAGACAGTGTCATCTCTAATGAATTCTGATACTTATCTAATAGCAAGCGATAATGTTTCAAACGACAGGTAATAATGTCTCCTTCAAGAAGTCATTACCAGGCCCTCACCCCTTTTCCACATCCACCTTTCATCCCATCTTGGCAAGGAGTGTAGACAACCCCCTCCCCCACTGCACACCCCACCTGTTCGTCCGGCTGGCCCGTGGCTTCCTTATGACATCACATTTCCATGCGTCTAATATGAAGTGACAGCTGCATGTTGTTCATGCATCCAAATTCACTTCCAGTCCTTCAGACTAGCAGATAAAGTAAATGTCTACTTGCCTCCAAAGTCTTTAAATAATGCCCTGCGAGACAAGTAAATTACTCATGCTTTATTTTCTCAAAATAATTGCTATAAAAATGAAATCAAAATTAACCCCAATGTATTTGCATAATACACTTTCGTGCTGTTGTTTTGTGCAATGCATTTTTTTATGTCTTCATACATTTATTGTTAAAAAGTAAAATATTCGGTAAGTATAAGAAATAAATAGATTGATTTTGCTATGTTTATGCCTTTCTTCCACACTAGAATGCCATTTCCCCAACCGAAAATTTTCACTTTCGGTAACGCTCTCTTTTACCACATACTTTAGTAAACAATGACGTTAAAAAACTGAAAATTGAGTTTTCAGACTTAAACAGATTAGTGTGGATGTGGCCTTTAATTCCGTTCATGTTCAGGCTGACCCAGAGAACTGATAGTTTTCCACTACGGGTAGCAAATCACAGATGGGATATTTTGCTCAGGTTCTCATTTGGAATCCTGACCGTGTTTCTCTCTCTCTCTCTCTGTCAGCAGTGCTTGCTGGCTTCAGGCTTTTTTCATTATGTTCTGTCTGTGAGTCATTCCAGAGGGCAACAGGGGTGCTAGTGTACAGAGCAAGGTCAGAGCCATGTAATCCCATTAAATAATCAGAGAGAAAGAGAGAGAGAAAGGAAGTGCTAAGCATAGTGTTACAACTCACATAGATGTGTGGTCATATATTTGTGTGTGGTGTGGATGTAATAAGGGGTGGCTTGTAAGGTTAATGTCCAGTCCCAATGCAGGGAAGGCTGGTTTTTGGAGACATTTCTGCTCTAAAATGGACTCCATCTCCTGGCACTGATGTTATCCATTAAACGATAATCACCTACGGCGTAACGCCATCACAGTGCTGTCTCAAGAGGCCACAAAAGGGCAGCCATTCTTTTACACGGACTTTTGCAGAGCGTGACCAGCTTGGCTTAAGAGCATAAACTGAAAATATGTTGCATGCGAATAATTATTAGGATATTGTGACTTCTAATGTGCTGATGCCGAATTACTTTTACATTTTACATTACATATGTTAGCCATCTTGTGGCTATTCTTTTGGAACAGTTTGTATTTTAACACTGTTTATGGACTGCTCATTCACTTCCATTTTAAGTGCCTTACTTTAACCACATACTTATGTGGGGTTAATAAACAAGGGACAAGTAAAATAAAATTCTGCGCTAATCAACATTATGCCACAAATTCTGTTGATTGAGCTTAACTTGTATTGAACCCAGAACATTCTTTAAACAGAACTATTTACACAGAAATGTTTTGTGCTCATGTTTAATGCACAAGGTCCAATTCAAATTTGGTATGCCAAGATTATTTAATTTTGATGTCAGTGATGCCAAATGCAATTTTTTCCTGCATGTTTTTGAACCGAGTTTGAATATGGGAGAAAATATGTGTTGAATTTAGAGAGAGTCATGCTTCCCTCGAGTGCACTGTGGAAATCACAAAGCAACTCCTCAGTTATTTGTGTTGTGCCAGTGTTTATAGCTGTGAGATGATGCCCTGTTTCTGAAGCTGGCTTTATCAGGTACCTTTCAAGCGTGATTCTATGGCTGAAACGACTGAATGATGTTTTTGAAAAAAGAGACAAACATTGTTGGTGCTTGTAAGACAGCATATTCGCATTCTTTTCTTTCTTACTTTGGGGCAATTACGATGTCAAAAAAAGTACAGTGGTACAGTGAAGGTCTCTTTTTGTTTGAGCTGTTTGGTCGGATGTGCAAATCCACATTTTCACTCCGAACTGTTCGTTTGACTCCTGGTTCATTGTGTTATGCTTGTAAACTTGCCGTGCTTTGTGTATACTGTATTGTTTTATTGTTTTGTTTTGTTTTATTGTTATTTATGTTTGTTGTTGTTTGTAAAGTACTTTGTGCTTGGGAAAATCACAATATAAATGAAACGTATTATTATTATTATTATTATTGTATACCATGGTTTAGAATGATTACCATATTCATGTGATGGTGCTACAAGTTACGCCAAAGTATACCATGGTGTCATGTTTAAAAAATCATGGTATTAATAAAGTACTTGTGTAATAAACATGGAATGCACATGGTACTCCAAGTTACTTCATAGCATACCATACTATTACCATGGCACCATGATCAAAAATGCAGTAGTACCATCGTATTCACATGATACTCCAAGTTACTTCAAATAATACCATTGTATTATATTATAATAGTGTACAATAGATATGGTTTTGCCATGGTATTGGTTGCACTTTATTTTACAGTATGTGTACTTTCAGTATACTTGCAGTGTATTATCCAATAAAGTATTGAGTAATATTAGGTAACTACATGTTCTTAATATGGTTTAAGGTTAGGGTTGGGGTAAGGTCAATGACTATTACCTAGTAATTATAAATTCTAGTAAAAATAAAGTGCTACCATGTTATTTAAAGTTATTGTATTTCAATGAATACTTTGCTATTAACATGGCACCATGTCTAACAACTTGGTATTACCATGATATTTACATGGTACCCCAAGACACTGTAAAAAATACGATTGTATTACCATGATATCAGGTCCAAAAACATGGAACTATCATGGTATTTACATGATATTTCAAGTTACTTCTAAGAATACTGTGCTAATACCATGGTACCATGTCCAAAAACATGGCATTACCATGACATTTACATGGTATTTCAAGTTACTTCAAATAATACCATTGTTTTACAATGGTATCATGTCGATTAACATGGTATTACTATGGTATTTCAAGGTACTTCAAAGAGTACTATGCTATTACCATTATACCACTTCTGAAAACATGGTATCACCATGGCATTTACATGATACTCTTAAGTTATTGCAAAGTATACCATTGTATTATTATGGTATCAAGTCCAAAAAATGAACTTTAAAAAGTACAATTGCTTTACCATGGCACATGTCTAAAACATAGTAGTACCATGGTGCTTTTGTATATGTGTTTTCAGAGTGTTTGATATATGATGTTAGTGTGTTTGGCACACAAAGATTGCGTCTCGGCTCAAAACAGATGCTGGTCCAGCAGGGGGTACAGATCCAAAGGTGTGGACCCCTTGAGTGTGCATTTCGCTTTAGAGTGTGTAGATTTCAACTCTGACCGATAGTTTGTTATTCTGTCGACCTCATAGGGAGCTTGTAAACAGCTGCCCTTCAGGCTAAGTAAACATAGGGAGCTCTCCATCATCAGTTTAATCACTGTCTGTAAGCTGGGCATCAATTAAGCTGGGTTTGAGTCAAAAATACACACATCTCAAACATCTCATATTGTGTAGAGCATGGGTTCCCCACCAATATTTTGATTATGCTTGGTTGAACCAATAAAACAGAAATTGTGACTTACATTTACATTTATGCATTTGGCAGACGCTTTTATCCAAAGCGACTTACAGTGCAATTATTACAGGGACAATCCCCCCGGAGCAACCTAGAGTTAAGTGCCTTGCTCAAGGACACAATGGTGGTGGCCGTGAGGTGAGAACCTGTGACCTTCTGATTAACAGCCCTGTGCTTTAGCCACTACGCCACCACCACTCCGACTTCAAAATAAGGTATTGGTTATACATGCAGTCAGCTAACCAAACAAATATCCAGTATACATTATAATATGAGTTAAAAGGAACACATTTTTGATATGGTTTTGATATAGGGGTTCTTTAGCCTGACTGATTTGGCTGTGGTTGTACCTTAGAAGAAAAGTTTGAGAAACACTGGCGTTAAAGAGCTCTTTTGTGAGAAGTATTTGGAGTTATTTTCACTTTAAAATGTCCCTAAAGAGTCTGCTCACAAAATTGCAAACAGCTATACTTCAACTAGTTTCATAATGCAGTTTGATCAATTCAGAATTGTGTAAACTGTCTAACTTGCAACAGAATCTGTTCTTTCCTCAACTCCCCTGCAGGTATGCAATATTTTGATGCTGAATGTGAGAGCTGAAAGGTGTGTGGTGGATCTGGTGACATTCTCGGATTTATGGGTTGCCCCCGTGAAATGAGATCTGTCTGATGTTTAGGCTGCTCTCTCTCCAGAGTGCTGTCTGCTTAAGACAGGGTCACTCTAAGCAGTGTGACATAGATAAGATTAACTGTGTTGCAACAGATCACGTTTCAAGCACTCAAATGCTGACTTTCCCTTTCTTTTACACTCGCTCACTCACTTTCCCTATTTCCGTGGGCAGTCACATGAACTGGGTCTTAAACTATACAAAAAAAGACGTCTGTACAATTGCATTCTCAATGTCATGAAATATACAGTATACTGTATAATATATATATATATATATATATATATATGTATGTATGTGTATATATATATATATATATATATATACACACAACATTTAGTTCCGGTCCTCAAATCTGATTGGATGACAGACATTCCATGAGTTCTGATGGTCTAACACCATCAGCACTCAGACGCTTCACTGTGTGTATCACTCCACCTGTGTACGTGCCATTCTAAACTAAATTGTAAGAGCAGTGTAGATCTGTTAAAAGCTACTGTATATTTCTCTTTACATGTAATTTTTTGACATTACATATGTTAGCCAGCAGGTGGTGGCCATAAAATCATTTTTGTGTTTAATATGAGCCAGTTAGGTGACGTGAAGTGAGTCAGTGTCAGTCAGTGTTTGCATACTACAGCACTACGTGATCGCTCATATTACTACTACACTACTAAAGCTAGGAAATATCTTTAAATGGCTTTAAACTAACAACTGCAGCATAAAAACACAGCTCATTGCAGCTGAGACACAACAGACTGATTAATTACACAACTCAAGGAGTTTATTGGAGAGGACGTACTGTTTAAAATGGCAGAGGAGATTGTGGTTTCTATAGTGAAAGACTCTTGTGCACCAGCTACCACAATATAGGGAGAAATACCCCCGCTTGAACGGCTATTTTTCCACTGAGAATGCTGATCTTCAGAAAGCTGACAGCACCTCTGCTTGGGAGTGGCAACAGATGATCGCACACACTTCATCTCTCTCTCGCTCTCTCTCTCTCTCTCTCTGTCTGACTATACTCAGACTTTCCTAAGTTTTTTACATTTACTTATTCATTCAACTGTTGCATATAAGCAATATCACACAAGCAAGAGTGTGATATAGCCCTAAATCAGCTCTGCTGTGATTACCTACAGTACGAATGCAAGTGTGATGTTGCTTATATAGTGGCATATATATATATAAATATGCATATTGATAGACAGACACATTTTTGTTAAGTATTCTGTATTTATTTATATATCTTTACTAAGGCTTAATGAAAATGTAAAGAAGGCCAACTGTTGAGGACAGACACAGTTATTTCATGGGCAAGACCAAGGGAGACGTGTCCCAACACAAACATCTTAAAGAAAAAAAACTCAGATTTCTGGGATCATGTAACCAACAATGGCAGCAATGTTAGCAGCATGGCTTCATCACCATAAGCTTACACTGGATGCTTTTGTTGCCTTTTGAGACGGAGAGGAAATTGTTTCTCCTTTCAGACCACAATGACTTCCCCCATAAAACAATCATAATCTACAGTCAGAGAGGGAATACTGTATGTATACTCTACAGGCATCTGTTATCTCTCTCTCTCTTTTGTCTCTTTCTCTTTATTTTCAGTGTGTTCTTCGTATTCGGCATTATAAGGGATTTTGCATCAGTACTGTCATCTCATACCAGATTTAAAGTCAATAACAGGTCAAGTTTATAATATCAAAATTATAATATTTGATATTTGCTTGAGCGGCAGACACGTTGGTCACACCTCAAAAAATGGAGAATAATAATTTTGAGTCATACATTTAACAGAATTGTCCTTCAAATGTGTCAGAGATATAGGCTAAAAAAAAAGACGTGCACAGGTTAAAATAAACAGAATGTCTGTATTTGTTTGTATGTGTATATACAATATTTTTGGTCAGATGAATAGTCATGGAAAAATTATGGAAATCCATTGGTTAAAAACATTGACCAAAACTCTGAGTCCACTGAGACCCACGTGAACCCAGCACATTCCTGAATCTGCTAGGGACTACAAGGCCCACAGTGCGCTTGACCCAGAATAGATCACATTGTCCTGAATGCTGAAGAGCACAATATTTCTACTAGGGTTTTGGTTTTACATTTTTGAGTCAGCATCATGAACAAAGCAGAAAATTGTACTTTGCAACAAATTTCTCATTGGTTTATGGCATCAAGATGCAGAGCAGAATGTTTAAATGCACTATCATGCTTTTCAACAGTCCCAAAAGCTCTTGTTGATTAATTTATAATTTGATGGCTGATGGTCACTAAGCTGATCCAGTCGTTTCTTTTGCACATGGAACGGCACGTGTAGATATGACCGACTAAAACACAGGCTGATTTGTTCAAACTTTTATACTGAGAGTTAATGTGTATAATAATTGCCAGGGAAAAGCATAAATCTTGTTTGAATGAAATTGCACAAATCCGCGGTTAGGCTGCATTTGGATAAGCTGCTTGTGCTTAGTCCCTTTGATTTGCCCTGAGCCCCATCTGAAATGGAGAAAACCTCTGAACAGAGCAAATAAACACTTTACATTGTGGAAACTAAAGGAACGTAAGGAAATTTATTGCCCTCTCTATCACTCCTTATTTGTCTTATTTTATGTCCCGAATGTGGGGACAGAGTTGGAACTTTCTTTGAGTAAATAATGACATACTTTTAATTTTAGGTGAACTATCTCTTTAAAAGTCAATGTTTTCCACAACAATGACCCCTTTGTTTCCTGATGCCTGAAGCATCTTTCTCTTTGTGTGTTTTTTGCTATTTGTCCCAGCGACCTGGGGCTTCCCACCGAGTTTTGTGTTCTTTTTTTTTTACACCTCTTCCTCTTCATGTCCACACTCTTTCCTTTTTTCACTCTTTGGGGGTGCCATTTGAGTTAAAGCGCACACTGGACCCCTCAAACCCCCAGAACAGCTAAAGAAAACCTGCTGGCCTTTAGATTAGAAATGGGAAAACAACAATACCTGACAACCCTGCAATGTGCAAATAAGCCAGGGTTCGATTGTCAACATCTTTGTATGTTTTTGTCAGTCTCTTATGTACTTAAGGTCCAAAGGATTGAACTTATTTGCTTGGATTTACTTGCGGCATTCGTGTTTTCGTGTCCAAGTCAAATGGTATTTGACATAACAGAGAATGCCCTAAAACAAAGACATGAAACCATATCCAATGTAAGACATCTAAATAGGAAACTGAGCCTTTTTATCTGTGTTATATGATCCTTAATGCCTACTGTAGAAGCATAGTGTTCATCCAGCTATTATAAATTCTGAACTAGAAATCCAATACAAATGGATGTATTTTTGAAAAATGAGAACAGATACTCTGGTGTTAGTGTTTTTATATAGCTAATTCACCATGTTCAAGTCTTCAATGGAAAGGAGCCAAGAAACATCTTTACTCATTACACAGGTTGTCGATGTAAAATAAACTATGGAAAGAGCTTGTCTTGCATTAGACAGACTTGTTATCTGCAAGTATTCTGTTGAAATGTATCTTAAGTGTTTCAGCTACATGCAGGCTAGCTTTTAGCAAATCTCTTTATGGGTTAAAACAGAAAATGCTGAGTTTACGTTACCAAAAAGGCCTCCAGCACTGTCCTTGTAACCCAGCTAGCCAGCAGGGCTTGACATTTGTTACCTCATTAATGGGCTAATTAGCCTGATTTAGACTCAAAGAAGTGCAAATCCATCCGTCCATCCATCTATCCATATGGGAATTTAATATTGTGCGGAGTGCAATTCTATCCTTCCCTTTTCGTTTTTGGCTTGCACCGCAGAGACGTAGGAAGGCTGAACAATAGAAAAGTGCAGTCAGAATGGCTTTTTGTAACTTCAGCAGGATTGTTAAGCAAGTATTTTTCAGGCTCCCTTTTTTTCCCATTCGGTTTAGGTGCCACTATTCTTTCTTGTTCATCAGTTACCTTCGGTATCTCACAGGATAGCATTCTCTTCCGCAAAGTCCCATGCTTGGTTTTCCAGGTGGCCTGTTTCTCATTGCCTTGCTGTAGAAAATAAAAACAAAAAACAGCCCAAGTAGGTTTGCTGGTTTAAGCTTGTTTAAATTGGTTTAGCTGGTTTTCAGCTAATTTAGCAAGTCTCCCACCCTGGCCAGCTGATAAGTCCCCCAAACCCTATAAAACCAACATATCAGGCTGGGAAACTAGCAAAGACCAGCACATTTTTTTTTTTTTCAGCAGAATTCAGCAGGTTTGCATGTTTTTGATGCTTTAAGTTGGTCTAGCTGGTCTTCAGATGGTCTGTCTGGTCTCCCACCCTGGCCAAGATGGTGTTCAGGTGGTTACGCTAGTATGCTAGCTGTTCTGCAAGCCTAGTCAGCTGATAAGTCCCCCAAAACCTATAAAACCAGCATATCAGGCTGGGAGACTAGTAACGACCATCAAAATATCTTAGGCTGTTTTTTTTTCCTCATAAAGTTCAGAATATTTGCTGTTTTTTCTGTTTTTTTAAGTTGGTCTATTTGATCCTTAACTATTCTATCTGGTCTTCCACCCTGATCAAGCTGGTCTTCAGATGGTTTAGTTTGTCTTCCAGCTGGTCTCCTAGCCAAAAAACTAGCAAATCAGGCTGGGAGACCAGCAAACCCTCTTAGGCCGGTTTTTCAGCAGGGTCTGCGCATATCCACTTGCATATACAAATATATTACCCTTTGTTTATCATGTAATTATATTTTGATTCTACACTTCAATTACTTGGCTTTGCACTTGAAATTTTGTTATGACAATTTTGGTTGAGATTTATTTTATTTTCCGTTAAGAGGCTTTTGATTTTTGAAAAGGAGGGCGAGAGATTGAAGGGTAGCAAGGCCTCTTCAGACACCTGACATTTTGCGCTCTTCATTAAAAGGAGCGTGTTCATGTCAAACAGTCGAGGTCTAATTAGGACATCAATTCAGTCATGGTTATGAGCATTTCCCATTTTTTCTGAAACTCATCACAGCAAATCTCTTTAAGTCCTCTCTTGACTGACATGTGCATAGCTGTTTTACAACTCACAAGGGTGTTTTTTTTAACAAGCAGAGCTGTGCGTTGCCCCCACATGGCCTTCGGTCTATTCACCACTGTATATGCATAAACTAGCCTTTGAACACCACTGTTTTTTGATTGATAAAACCTTAAGATCACAGTCTTGTGCTTGGCCATGTTTTCACAAGCACAAATTATTCTGGGAATGTTTGAAGAGGTGGGAAACCCAGACACTCCTTTTTTTTAAAAGTAGCATTGCTGATCACCAACTTATGATGTACTACTGGTGCACCAGCCAGGCTTCATAGCTTGAGTAATCAGCAAGCCATCAGTATTACCAATTTTGCCTATGCTGGTCCACCAGCTAGACCTGCACCAAACCAACTTGCACCAGCTAAGTCCTCATTTTCTCAACGACTTGGTTGCTGACATTGTCTATGCTGGCTAATAGGTCTTCATATTGTACCCCAGTGATTTATTCAGCTTGCCCTACTGGTCAACTTGAAATCCACTGTCTGTTTTCAGGCCCTCTGGGGTTGAGGTTTTATTTCCTTTCCCAGCCCTACTGTAAGCCCTCAAACTGACTCATTACTCCCAAGTTTTCATGAGGAAAGATCCGGAGGCTATTCCATGGGATGTACCTGAGACTTGTGTGTCCATGCATTAACCGTGACTCACAAATATACACATAGTTTGTCTTTAACAAGTAGCAGAGAGAGTTGCAGGTTTCCACAAGAAAGAGATTACTTATAGAATATCATACCCCTCAAAGTAAACATCTGCAACTATTTGGACTTTTATTGGTGTTTAAGCACCCTAAACCGGCCTGATTACTCAAGTATCAATCAAACATGCCTTAGAGATTTGCCTGAGAAATCTGTACGCCTGTCATCTCTCAATGAGAATCTGTGAAATGTATGCGTTTAATCCCAGTGTCCCTGAAACTACCTTGTTGAGAATCCAGTGCTGTATTGTGAAAACTTCTTTGGTAAAAACTTCATTAGACTTCATTAGAATCTGCATCCAATGTTTTATTTATTTTAATGCAGAGATCCAATTTTTTGTCTTGTCTGTTACATCCACTTAAGGCATAACCGCACCTAAAATTAATATTAAAGCTGCACTATGTAAGACTTTTTGTTAAAAAATTAACAAATTGTTATTATTGATTAAGTACATAAACAATCATTGTTCAAAACAACGCCCTTACCTTACCTCCATTGATTTTGTTAAGCCTATAAAAATAATGTGTATTTTGAGCTGTCGGGTCACATTTGGCGTGAAGTCGCTGGTTTATGTCGTTCCTCTTTGCGTCATGATGTCATGTCCGTAAACACAGGAAAGAAGTACCGGCTGTTACATGTTTCGGCTGAGGATGCTGTTCATTTCACAGTCACAGTTCAGGATGGCATTGCTGCAGTCTGAATGGATGTTTATCTGTTATCCATTTGGTGAAGCTGTTTGCTTGCTATAATGCTTGGAATTGAATACAGTATTTTTTCTGGTAGGGTCATGCATTTCTGAACAGAACATTACATGTGTGTTTACCAAACGTGAAATGCGTTGTCAGCGGAAGTTACTGTGCATGTATACTAATAAGTATGATTTCTGTAAACCTGCTTTATCAACTGCCCTGTCCATTTTTTTGTTTTTCGTTTTAGTCACAGTTTTAGTCTTTTGACGAAAATGTCCTTTAAAAATAGTCAATATTTCGTCATGTCATATTCATTCATTTTAGTCAGTTTTACTCAATGAAAATAATATATTTTACTTGATGATGATATGCAAAATGGACAAAAAAGTGTCAAACTGTAACAGACCAAACTTTAATTAAATATTCAAATATTTAGAAAAAAAATTATATATATTTTATTTAATGTAAACATTTATCAAACATACAGTATCAATGTACAAACGCCTAATGTCCTTGTTGTAAGAAACCTGAGATAAAAATTAATAGACTGAAGTATTAGTTTTTTCTTTAGAAGTTAGCCTGTATTCTGAATTATTCATGCTTTAGAGACTTATTCATTTTCCATGAAAGGACACATTGTGTGTTTACAGGGCAGTGGTGGCTCAGCGGTTGAGGCCCTGGGTTACTGATCAGAAGGTCGGTAGCTCAAGTCTCAGCACCGCCAAGATGCCACTGTTGGGCCCTTGAGCAAGGCCCTTGACCCTATCTGCTCCAGGGGTGCCGTATCATGGCTGACCCTGCACTCTGACCCCAGCTTAGCTGAGATACAGTTCTTGTAACTGGTGAGTCCCTGGTTCTCTATGTAAAGCACTTGAGTGTATTGTCAGAACAGTGTTAAATTCATTCATTCAAAATATGAAAATTAGAGTGTTGTTTATCTTCATCAAAGCAAGTAATATTCCATTTTTAAATGTTTAATCGTATAACATAATATCAACATGAATATAGCACGTTATGACTCTGGCTCTGAATTTCTCCCAGTCATGATCACACACAGGCAGTGTCCAGGTAACCTGAAATCATGAGATTCATCTGCCAGAAGACGTGTCGAACACGACGGACGTAAAGCGTTCTTCCGCAAATTGCTTGAAATGTTTCATTTCAACCACAGATGTCACTAGAGAGCACAAAGTTGCGTAGTGCAGCTTTAAAAAAACAACAACAAATATTTACAATGTACGAGTACGGCTCAAATGTTGGGAAAACGCATTGGCACTCAGCTTGAAAGTATTCTAAGATCAAAACTGAATGTTTTCTCAGCATAAAGAGCTGTCAGACGGCCTCCCTGACTGGATTGTTCTAGTAGCTGTAATTATGTGGTAGTGTTCTGTTTTTTTGTACAATTCTCTCTGGTTCCTCTCTCTTTCTCTTTTACTCTCTGGCTCTCTTCTCCTTTTTTAAGAGGAACTTCTCTCATTTCTGAGGTATGTAAGGTCTGGCCGGCCACAGGGACCTCCAGAGAACCTTCACTCTATCCCTCAAATGCAATATCAGCTTCAGAGCGGTTGCCTAAGCCAGAGGAGCTGCCATTGAGATTCTGCAGCTGTCTGTGGATGGGCCACTAAAATTCAGTTTTATTTCCTGTTCTCATATGCACTACAGGCTGGTTCTTTAGCAGTAAGAAGTTGATGGCATGGATTGATTGGTTTTACGCTAGGATAATAAACTTTTTAAGATGTTTTTGAAAGACGTTAATAAAGCTATAAATGGAGTCATGATTGTATTAACAGTGTGTTTTGCATACCTACTGGCATGATGTGTGTTTCCATGAAAAGCCACAATTGTGTTTGTATATGCAGTCTTTCCGTCCCCACTCGTAATAACGTCTTTTGCTGTCCACTCCATGTGTGCATTTTTGTGGCATATCAATTGCTATTTCACAATATAATTTGATCTGTAAAGAGGGTTCAAGCCCATTGTGTATGTGGCTTAGAGTGTATACACCAGTTGTTGGATTTATAAGGAATGTTCAAAGCAAATTTGCGGTTCTCGATTCTGCAAGCACGCACACGCACACACACACACACACACACACACACACACACACACATGTTGTGTTTCCATGTTTTATGGGGACTTTCCATAGACATAATGGTTTTATACTGTACAAACTTTATATTCTATCCCCTAAACCTAACCCTACCCCTAAACCTAACCCTCACAGAAAACTTTCTGCATTTTTACATTTTCAAAAAACATAATTTAGTATGATTTATAAGCTGTTTTCCTCATGGGGACCGACAAAATGTCCCCACAAGGTCAAACATTTCAGGGTTTTACTATCCTTATGGGGACATTTGGTCCCCACAAAGTGATAAATACACGCTCACACACACACACACACACACACACACACACACAAAAGAGTTTTTTATTTGAATTAAATGTGCTGAGATCAAATGAATAGGTGACGCAAAAAATACAAAGACAATAAATGGATAACACGACTTTCTATGCCATAGCCATTGAAAAAAACAAACAAAACAAAAAATGTGCAAATCATATATTATATGTGAAATTTTCATTCTGATTCGTTGGCACATGATGCTGATTATTTTTTTATTATGGAATTGCTTTAATGTAGTTCCTGATTTGTTGACCACAATCAGCACTTTTGAGCTAGTAAAAGAGGCTTGGGCTTTTTTTAAAGATATATACTTAATCTGTGGCCTAAGGAAATATTTCTACTCATTTCAAAAATGTTCAAAAACATTTTTGATCTAAACTTACATACAACAGATTAATTAACTCTGAACTACTGAATTAGATGTGCATTTATTTTCAACTACACATTGTAAATTATTTCTCTGTGGCTCACAGGTGAATCTTTATTTTTTTATTTTAGTTTATATTTTGTGTGTATTTTTGTGCAGATTAGATTGGGCAGTCAGACGGTGTGGTCTGATTAATTTCTGAGCAGTCATGCGAAGCCAAAAGTGTGTGTGTGTGGTTTACGAGGACATTCTTTAGGTTACAAACCAGTAATTACATGGGTATTATGCTATAAATGTGGTTTATGAGGACATTTCTAGTGTCCCCATCATTAAAATCGCTTAAAAAAAATTATTTAAATGTAAAAATGCAGAATGTTTTTTGTGAGGGATAGGTTTAGGGGTAGTGGTTAGGGGATAGAATCTATAGTTCTTACAGTATAAAATCATTATGTCTATAGAGAGTCCTCATAAGGATAGCTGCACCAACAATATGTGTGTGTGTGTGTGTGTGTGTGTGTGTGTGTGTGTGTGTGTGTGTGTGTGTGTGTGTGTGTGTGTGCATATATACATTTTAAATTTCCATATGTTTTTGTGTCCAGGAAGTAGGAAAAGGCTAGAACCTAGGCATTAATGATACTGGTTCTAGCACTATGGTCAAAGGTTAAAAAGTCACAGTGAGTTAGAGGACGATCAATTGATACCAATGCCTTGCACCCATCCCTCATATACACATAGCTAAATGGATACACACTCAGAGACAAGCTTAGCAGTCATAGGCAATAACTCACTTGGCTGACTATGAGCCAGCTGGACCCCCAAAATCACCCCCCCAACCCCCCTGTCCTCCACATCAGGAGGAGGCCCAGCAGATCCCCCTTCACCCATTTACCCCTGATTTCAGGCATGTGTCAGCTGCACCCTTTCCCCAGGCATCAGGGTATGCTCATCCCCCTTGCTAGATGCCTCTTTGTCCATTCATTGGGGATTAGTGTTATTGAATTATGCTACAGCCCTGTCACTCTTCCTAGATCAGTTTTACCCCACGCCCCCCCGCTCCCCACACACACTTTCTCAGTAGGGCGCTACGCTTGGGAGTGTGTCTATCAGAGGTCAGGTCCCCCGACACAGGGCTGAGGGTGAGAGGAAGTGCAGACCTGTGAAGCATGACTTCCTCTACCTGGGATGAGTGCTATTGAGCGCTAGAAAGTGATAGGCTGTTCGTCTGATGGATGCTGAGAAACATTTGAATACATTTCTAATATTTAAAGGCAGGGTTCTGCCAAAAATGCTACATTTACATAACCTCTATGATCTGTTTCTCACCTACACTTATCATATCACCTCGGAAGACGTGTATTTAACCATTGGAGTCATATGGATTCCTTTTAAGCTGCCCTTATGCCCTTTTTCCTGTGTTGATGTATTGTTTGTTGAAACAGGAAGCATGGGCAGGACACATCTAAATGTTATTTTATTTTATTTTACATACATTTTTACTATATTTAATTAAATATTTTAATATATAACTTTAATTTTTTCATTTTATTTTAATAGCCAACAAGCTTTGGCTACATCACAGCCATAAAACATGATTGCTACTCGCTAATTGGTTGCAGAGGGAGGGAGATTCGCATTTGTTTGATTGGACAAATATCTGTGTATTGCAACATCAGTCATTTTGATAAATTTTCCGACATGTACAAAAAGCCACAAAAGTCTAATTTTGATTTAATTGTAACACATTTTATTGTATTTAAATGAATGCGTATATTTTGATCGTTTTTCCCCCAAATCAGTTCAAAAATTCAGAAAAAGCTTGCGTATTCCATCTATATCCCCTGAGGATTTAGGAAAGAGTCAGACAAAAAGGAGAGAAACAAAAGTGAGAAGCACAGAAAAATGGAAATTGGTTGAAGACAAAGCTTGCAGTCTTGTAGACGCCAGGGGAGATGTCTGTCTTTCCACACGGCTGCCTGTGCGCGTGAATGTCTGACCCCTTCTACTCAGTCTGTCTGTATCATTGCGCACTACATGAGATTGCAACAGGGCCTCTTATTCCAGAGCTTCACGAATAGCCAACAATGTCAACAAGAAACCAACGTCAAGCACCATCGGTCCTCTAGCAATTTTCCTTCCCCTTTCTGACTCAACTATTAGGCAGTTAAATACAGGGCTTGCTAAGTAGACCTCTGGAATTTATAAGCTCTTTTGTAAGTATAGCATGCTCAAAGCACATACATTGCCATCTAAGGGGCCACACTATTTTTCTGAAATATTGTATTGCAAAAGCAACATACCGAAATGGCTCCAGATCCATCCACACACCCTCTCAGATGCCCCTTGGTTCAGCACAAGACTAAGGTCAACCGACTGTCTCATACAAATACACAGTGTTTTTTGCAGCTTTTTTTGGTCTTCACGCCTCCTTTTGAACTCACTGCTCCTCAGCGCTGCATCAACACTTCCTGTTTGTGAGCCCTTGGGAGTGTGTGTACTGTATGCACACACACACATTATATCTCTCTGACTCTCAAAAACACAAACTCATGTGCTTCTTCTGAGCATAGTTTCTTGAATCCCTACTTAGAGGGTGAGGCTGTTTTTGATGCCTCTTGCATATGGAGGCCATTATTTATATGCATTGAAGGTGGGTCCACGTTACCATAAAAGAGGAGAAAATGGAAAACTATAAAGGTGAGCAATTGGATTAAAGGGATAATTCTCCCAAAAATTATGTAATCATTTACGCAACTACATGACTTTTTTTGTTTCTGTCTTCCTTAAAACAAAAAAGTATATGTAAAGCAGAATGTTGGTGTGATTGGGGACAGATTCTCCAAAAATTATAGAAAAGAACCACACAAGTGTGTTAAAAGAAGTCCAAACAACTCATGTGTTATTTTTAAAGTCTTCTGATGGGAAACAATGTGTATGACTTTTTTTCTTTTGCATAGCAAAATATACAGTAAAGTATTTGCCCCCATCCTAATTTCTTCTGTTTTTGTGTATTATTCATGCTACATTGTTTTAGGCCTTCAAACAAGAGGCAACCTGAGTAAACCCAAATTAGGTTTTCAAATATATATTTTGTGCCCCCTTTAGCAGCAACAACTGTAACAAAATGCTTCCAATAACTGGAGGTCAGTCTTTCGCAATGCTGTGGTGGAATTTTGGCTCACTTTTCTTAGCAGAACTACTTTAGTTCAGTCACATTGGAGGGTTTTCGAGCATGAACTGCCCATTTAAGGTCCTCCCACTGCATATCAATCAGGATCAAGTCAGGACATTGACTAGGCTACTCCAAAAATGTAATTTTGCTTCTTTTGAGCCATACAGAGGTGGACTTACTCCTATGCTTTGGATCATTGTGTTGCTACATAATCCAGTTGCGCTTGAGCTTTAACTCATGGACTGATGACCGGATGCTCTCCTTAATGATTTTCTGGTAGAAAACTGAATTCACGTTTCCTTCAATTATTGCAAGTCACCCTGGCCCTGAAGCAGCAAAGCATCCCCACACCATCACACTACCACCATGCTTCACCATAGGTATGATGTTCTTTTTGTGGAATTTGTGGGTTTTTGATTTACGCCAGATGTACCGGGACCCCTGTCTTCCAAACATTTCCACTTTCAGCTCATCAGTCCACAGATCAAACTCTCAAAGGTTTGAGGATTTTCAAGGTGTGTTTTATCAAAATTAAGACAAGCCTTCATGTTCTTCAGGGTTAGCAGGGGTTTTTGCCTCACCACTCTTCCATGGATGGAGTTTTTGGCCAGTGTTTTCAGGATAATGGAGTCACAAATTGTGACTTTTATTGATGTGAGAGAGGCCTGCAGTTCCTTGAATGTTGTCCTTGGCTTTTTTGTGACTTCCTGGATGAGTTGTCGCTGTGCTCTTGGAGAAATTTTGGAAGGTCGGCCACTTCTGGGAAGGTTCACTACTGTTCAAAGTTTTCTCCATTTGGAGATATTGGCTCTCACTGTGATTCTTTGGTGTCCCAGAGCCTTTGAATTAGCTTTGTAACCCTTCCCAGACTGATGTATTTCAATCACCTTTTTCCTCATCATATCTGGAATTTTTACCTTGGCATAGAGCGCTACTGGGTGAGACCTTTTAGCCAACTTCAAACTGCTGAAAATGTTCTATTTAGGTGTTGTTGTGATTGAACAGGGATGGCAGTGATCAGGCCTGGGTGTGTCTAGTCCAGCTGAACCCCATTATGAAAGCAGTTTGATAGTTCTGGGGATGTAGTAACTAAGAGGGCAAAAACATTTTCACACAGGCCCAGTTGTTATTGGCTAAATTTTTTGCTTCAATTTGTTTGAATTTTTGAAACAATTTAGTATGAGATAAACACAAAAACAGAAGAAATCTTGATGGGGCAAATACTTTTCCACAGCACTGTAGGTTTGTTGAAGAATATCTCAGATATTGAAGAATGTTCATACAATGCAAGTGAATGGTGACCAAAACTTTGAAGCTCTAAAAAGCAATTTTTTGCCATTTTTTGTGCCATTGCATTCTTTTGGCCCGATCATGATTTCAAGCTTGACTACACTTCCTAGTGCTTGATGCATGCGCAAGTGCCCTTGGACGTTTAATAAAGCCTGAAGTCATGATAAAGTCATGAGGTTTATAATAAAAATGAGTTATATTATGGAGTTGTGGTGGCGTAGTGGGCTAAAGCACATAACTGTTAATCAGAAGGTCGCTGGTTCAATCCCCACAGCCACCATTGTGTCCTTGAGCAAGGCACTTAACTCCAGGCTGCTCCAGGGGGATTGTCCCTGTAATAAGTGCATTAAGTCACTTTGGATAAAAGCTTCTGCCAAATGCATAAAAGTAAATGTAAATATTTTGGTCTGTTCTCACTCAAAACCATTTGGCTTCAAAAAACATGGATTAAACCATTCATATAGATTACTTTTATGATGTCTTTATGTGTTTTTTTTAGCTTCAAAGTTCTAGCCACTATTCAGTTGCATTGTATGAACCTTCAGAGCTGAGATATTCTTCAACAAATCTACATTTGTGTTCTGGGGATGAAAGAATACCATACACAACTGGGATGGCATGAAGGTTTGTAAATGATGAGATAATTATAATTTTTGGGTGAAATATTTATTAAGTCGTTATTTACTTATCTTGTTTCGAACAATGTGGCAGTGAGTAAATTATAAGAATTTACATTACATTTACATTTACATCTATGCATTTGGCAGACGCTTTTATTCAAAGGGACTTACAGTGCACTTATTACAGGGACAATCCCCCCTAGCAACCTGGAGTTAAGTGACTTGCTCAAGGACACAATGGTGGTGGCCGTGGGGCTCGAACCAGTGACCTTCTGATTAACAGATATGTGCTTTAGCCCACTACATAACCACCACTCAATTTACATTTTTTGTGAGATATTCCTTTAAGTCCAGGACTTTTGGGCTGAAATAAGGAAAAAGGAAAATGAGAAAAAAGACAGGTTGAAAAAACTTGATGGGGTCAGGATAGTTTATGTAGACAAAATAATCTAGGTGTTATTGAAAGCTATTTCTTCAAACGTTGTTGTAGTCTAACCACCAAATAAGGGCAAGAAAGGAAAAGAGACAGACATACTTTTTTTTAGAAAGCATTCTTGCAAATCCAAGTTAAAATTAAAAGAAATTGACCAACAGGAAACCAGAGTGTTTCTGGCCAGAATCTGGACAAACACAAAGACGACTGGATGGAGTCTGTGGTGAGAGGATAAAAGAAGGGAAAGAATGAGCGAGTGAATGAATTTGGTGTGTTCTTTCTTTTTTGGCTCTTAGGTTCCCCAAATATAGATTTGGAAAGTAACTCTACCTGTTCCAGTAGGAAAGAACAACTCTAAACGACTAATCACTTTAATATCACAATTGTTGTATAATTTTTGAACAAGTTGCTTGATTATTTTTTTGTTGAGAAAAAGACCTCAGTAATCTCACATGTGTCTCCTCTAGAGAGTTTTAGAACAGATCTGAGACGCATCAATTTTTGCACCTAGTCGCTCAAATGCGTCTACTCTGACCACTTGGTCAAACTGTGCTCAGATCTGCTAAGACTCACTTTAGTGCAAAAGCAATAATCAGAGATATCAATATTAACTGAAACATTTCTCATCAAATTCTCCCAATAACAAATATCTGAGCTATGCTCTCCACATTAATGTTATGGGTCTATAAACTTACCGTTTGTCTACAATTGTCTAAATTGTGTCAATGTTTTATTTCTCAAAATACATTTTAGGAAACACAAAGTTCATACTTATTTAAAACATAACTGAGAATGCAATTAACTCTCCAGAGATATAAACAAGCAACATCTGAGCTTTGTCTGGTTGTGACAGAGAGAGAGCAAGATAGACCAATGGAAAGAGAAAGAGAGAGAGAGAGACAGTCTGTCCTTTCATGGTCATCTCATTCTAATGACCAGCTTTGAATTGATTGCTGTTTCATTAGTCATTCTTAGCTGTAGCCCGGCTCACTACAACAGAACACCCAATCAGCCAACTTGAAACACCAAAAATTCTGTTTCCATCTTGTTATAACGGACATCTGCCTCACGAAAACAATACGGCGCATTACATCAGCAGCAACTGCGTTTGATTTGCTATTCGCTCAGTCATGGACACAGCGTCTCGATTAAGCTACCAAAGCCAGACATTACCTCACAAAGGCAGTTTATAGTGAAGAAATGCTTTATGGTGTAGGTAATGCAGCGCAGCATCACTCCATAGAGACAGGCGGACATAGACATCCGAAGGCTTCTCAGTGCAAGTCTAGACAAATCAACCAAGACTTGCTCTTCACTCACACTCCAAGTAATAAACCATAATTGGACAAAATGACAAATACTAGATGTCCTATAGAATTGAAAATAGATACAGTCAAATGTTTGTGTTTATACTGTGGGCTAGAACATTCATTTGTGTGTGTAAACAGCTGCACCTGAGTGAGCCGTCAGCATTGGTAATAATTTGATTCTCATTTGACCCACATTTGACAGCAAGCTGTCATTCTTTTCCATAATGAGGGTCTCTGAGCATGCCCCTGGGGCTTTTGGGGTGGACTGTTGGGGGTTTGGGGGGGGTCACACACACATGTAGTACACCCACACTCACCCGAGGCCCTTTGCCTCAATTGTCTGCACACATTCTAACTTTTTTCTGATATCCATGCCTTCCTCTTCATAGATGAACGTTATCATGCCATGTATCAGCCTCTGTCACTTGCACACAATGCACACTCAAATTAGACACAGACACACACACTTTGGTTGGGTGCTGACCGGCAGTAATCGCATTAATGGTTGTGGCCTACATACAGTGTCTTCCAGGCGAGTGTGTGTGTGTGTGTGTGTGTGTGTGTGTGTTTGTAGACCATACAGGACACAAAGCTAGAGGAGAAAAGGAAAGGTTAGTGTTGATTTGCATATATAACTAAATGTACCAAGATCTGATGGGTTTCCAGCAGATAAGCCACAAAAACACATGGCCACAACAGACAATGCAACAGACATTAGATAATGCTTAACAAACATGGAAGCATTGTTGATGTTGTGCGCTTCGTTCAGGAGTGGGTTTGTTTATGATCAATAATTAATAATTATCAAATATAATTATTAATTATTAGAATCAACATTAGCTTATTAATGTTCAAATAAAAAAATGTTAAGGTACCCTTGAGTACTGATGTATGTTACAACAGAAGTAATGCAAGAACGCGTGTTAAGTGTGCACAACAGTTATAATGCGTTGGCAAAGCATGTACATATGCATTTTCGTATTTGCATGTTTCTAGCCTGCAAGCTCAGCCTAAGAGAACAGTCACGGCTCTGGCATTTCCTCCCTGTCTCACCTCTCTCCCTTCTTTAGATCCATCTCTTAAGTAGGTGTCGAAAGATATAGTAATAAGTGGAAATATATGTCCACTTTCCCTGAGGGAGGGTAATTGTGACTAGGCAACCCTCAAAATCCCCCTTCAATCCTCACCACACCTCTGTTCTTATGATATATCAAACGGCAGAGACAATAACACACGTCTGGTTTCCACCTCTCTATGGCTCTGTCAATGTGATTTGCGGCAACTGGGGAGTACTTTGAGCCACCATGGCGTATGGTCGTCCGCGGCTACTACAACCCTCCCTATGTGAGCATTTTCCTGTATACAAGGATATGGCAGCTTGTCATTAAGGAGGTGATGGAGGTGTACACTTACGACAGCAGGGAAGGAAGGCCCTCAACTGAATTTATAGTTGCAGTCCGCCATGAGAGAGGAGAGGAGATGCCCCCCTGTTTACCCACAATGCACAGAGGTTGATTTTGTGATGGTCTAGTCTTGTAACAAGAGCTCCTGGTTTTGTTCAGTTATTGACCTGCTAACCAGTTATTAGGTGTATATGCGTATGTGCATATGTGTATGGGATTAATTTATTGTGGTTGGATTTGTCTTCCCTTCTCATGTTCGAAAAATGAGACCATTTAGCAAATATCTAAATGGCTTTGTGTTTGTGTGTTTTTGATTGTGGAAGTGTGTATATAGATTAGTGATGCGTCAGGATGGTTGACTAGTCGCCCAACAACCGATTAGTGAGGTTGACTTGTGAGTTTATATTTTTTTTATCCATCCATCCATCCATCTACCCACCCTATGTCTTAAAACAACACCAATTCTCCTAGTTACACTTGCACTCATTTTATCAAGGTTTTTGGCAGATAAGTTGTTCCAAGTATCTCTGAGAACTTGTCACAGTATGATATATTTTGACTGTATCAATTGAGTTTGTCTCTTCATGTAATCCCAGACTGACTCAAACAATTAACTTGTCTGATTGGGATTTACTGGACATGACCTTAAAAGAGAAACTAATTATTCAGATCTAACCCTAACTAGCCATTCAGAAAACCCAATGACTAGTTGATTTTAAAAAGAATGATTTTGCACTTCCCTTGTATGCATAGACAAATCATTGAATATACTATCTCTTGCAGAAAGTATGTCAGACATATGTGCATGTGTTTGTGCACATATGTTGAGGAAAGCTGTCATACTTATATGTGCACATGTGTGATCAATTAGCACACTTCTCCCGAGACATACCGTAAATCTGTCCACAGGCCATAAACACCTTGCAAGATGAAAATGTATGTGTTTGTGTACATCATTTCATTTGTGAGTTTGTGAAAGGTGGGTCAGTGTTGGGGTAAGAAAAGCATTGATTAGACAATACAAAACTGGCTTTAGAAGTTGATATGTTGTTTGATTTATTCCCATATCATTGAATAAGCCTACAGTCGACAGCAATCCAATTTTGCAATTCAGGTTGTTAGTCTGTCCTGTTTTCACAAGACAAGTTCAAGCATTCTGTCTGTGCAATTTTTACTCTCTTTTGGATACTCGCTCTGGTTTTCAGTGTCATAAACATTGTTTTTTAAGAAAACTTTTAAATAATTTCTTGAGATGGATTCTGTGTTGAAGTTACATGTACTTCAATCTTGAAGTGCTTTATTACGAAATTAACATATGGATCAAGGGGCATGATAAATTGCCTTATTTTATTTTTGTATGCATTATTTTTCTATAATTAATCGCACTACTATTAACACGTTAAATTGACAGCCATAGTTTATAGTTAGCTGCTCAAATATACATTTTAATGCCACATACATTTTAAGGTAACTCTATCACCCCCTTGAGTACTGATGTATGTTACCGCCAAAGTAATGCAAGAACGTGTTTTAAGTATGCACAACAGTTATAATGCGTTGGCAAGGCATGCACATATGCATTTGCATATTTGCATGTTTCTGGCCTTCAAGCTCAGCCTAAGAGTAAAGTCACGGCTCAGGCATACTCCCTGTCCCACCACTCACTCTTCATTTAGATCCGTCTCTTTCGCAGAAACAATCGCAAGTAGGTGTTGAAAGAAATAGTAAGTGGAAATATATGTCTTCTTTCCCTGAGTGAGGGTAATTGTGACTAGGCAACCCTCAAAATCCCCCTTCAATCCTCACCGCACCTCTGTACTTATGATATATCGAACGGTAGAGACAATAACACACGTCTGGTTTCCACCACGCTATGGCTCTGTCAATGTGATTTGCTGCAACTGGGGAGCCGCCGTGGCATATGGTCGTCCGCAGCTACTCCAACCCTCCCTCCCCCATATGTGAGCATTTTCCTGTATACGAGGGCACAGCAGCATGTCATTAAGGAGGTGATGGAGGTGTACACTGACGACAGCAGGGAAGGAAGGCCCTCAACTGAATTTATAGTTGCAGTCCGCCATGAGAGAGGAGATGACCCCCCTCTTTACCCACAATGCGCAGAGGTTGATTTAGTGATGGTCTAGTCTTGTATCAAGAGCTCCAGGTTTTGTTCAGTTATTGATCTGCTAACCAGGTATGAGGTGTGTGTGCATATATGTATGGGTTTAATTTGTTGTGGTTGGATTTGTCTGCTCTTCAAATTTTTCAGATGTGATCCTTTAGCAAAAGTCTAAATGGCTTTCTGTTTTTTTTATTCTGAAAGTGTGTATATAGATTAGTGATGTGTCAGGATGGTTGACTAGTCGCCCAACAACCAATTAGTGAGGTTGACTTGTGAGTTTATACTTTTGTATCCATCCATTCATCCATCCATCCATCTATCCTGTAATTCCCCCTACCTCCTGAGAGACATGTTGCCATTGTTATGGTGATGGTGGCAGCTGAACCTGGCTTTAGGGTTGTTAAGGCCATGAAATGCTTGGCAAGTCATGTGACTGCAGCTCTCACCACAGCTGGTCACATGACCCTTATCACATAATACACCCAGGAGGGCCATCGAATGAGTGGTCAGTCTCGGTAGGACAGTATAAAAGGAGATATTGCATTGAATGAAATCAGCGTATTTGAAGTGTAAGGGTCCAGATAAGCCACTACAGGTCTGTAGGGAAACCTGAATGTGTTATTTGATAAAGGACCCTTGTCATACAAACATACTCATTAATGCACACACACACACACCTAGAAATCCTCTCTCACACAAAATTTTCTTCATACACTCACACTCTAACAGAAACAGAGCTGGGCTTTGTCTCTCAACACTTTGTTACTCATTTCTCTTTTTCAGCTCTCCTCATTTACTCTGTTCTGCTATCTTTACATACATTTCACCTTTAGGACATTTATCTCTCTCTCTGTCATGGCTGTGTATAGATTTGAAATGGCAGTGCAGAGTGATTAGTGTGTGCTTTAATCAGACCTCTTTATACAATAGCTGCAC
Source organism: Xyrauchen texanus (assembly GCF_025860055.1). Lineage (NCBI taxonomy): Eukaryota > Metazoa > Chordata > Actinopteri > Cypriniformes > Catostomidae > Xyrauchen > Xyrauchen texanus. The sequence continues at coordinate 29,634,212 of NC_068310.1, read as the reverse complement.
AGGTGGAATTGAAGTTGATTTTTAATAATCATGATTCGATTTCTCTTTTTTTTTTTTTATTTAACATGCTTTTGGGCAAGACAAAAATTGCGAACTCATTGCAGCAACTCTAGTATTTATTTCACCACGAAACATGCTCCAATATGTCAAACTAGCCACATAAAACTCATCTAGCAAAATATTTAGTAACATTTAGCAAAATATGTAGTAACATGATTCTATTAGACCAAGTTTTAAGAATCCCCATTGAGGATAATGGAAATTAAATGGAATAATGGAATATAACATTCTGCAAATATAACAAAAAGGGATCAGTTATGAAGGTACATTTAATTAGACAAGAGTTATTAAGACACTGAGTGTGTATATCTAAGGTCATTAGGTTCCTTATTGTTTTTGTCCAGACTATAAAGTTCAAATAGATGTATTACCTCCATCTACTCAGTAACACCCAGAAACATAAACACAGAAAACTTTGCTGTTGAAATTTCAACAGATGTGCTTTAGAGTGTGTTCGGTATGTCTATGTCTTTGAGTTGCTTATAAACAATAAGGCACCTTACCGGGCGCCTGTAATGGAAGCAAAATCCAACCCATTCAGAGGCCATATGTGGAGTCATTTTTGGGGTTCAAACAACAATCAGGCATCTGTAAACATCCGCAGGGGCTGAGAGAGACAAATATATGGGCAAATGTGAACCATGCATCGAAAGACAAAGATAAACAGAGAAGAATAGATGAGGAAAAGAGTGACCTTATGAAAGGATAATAAAATGGTACAATATTACTCTCAAGACAACTGGACAAAGCCGAGGGAGAAATACAGTGAAGTGCATTTGTGGCAAAACAAACGGTAGGAGGAGGATAATCCATTTAAAGTGAGACCTTTCCTAGATGTACACTGAGTAAATAAGATCTAAATAAGACAACACTGTAAATAGGATGGCTGGCCTTGCCATCAGAACCCCATTTATCTCTCTATCTGTCTCTCTTAATAAGCTATAATGGTGTCAGAATGCTCTTCTAAATGTTCCTTTAAAGGTTAAGTGTGTAATTTTTTCATTGTTTAAATACTTTTTCCTATCCCAACTTAATATGCAGAGACACATGTAAGTAACCCATCTGTAGGTTGATTCCCCCGAAAAGTGTAAACACTGGCTCTCCTTACATAGCAACATTGTGTTATCCAGGGGCGTGAGTTTGGTGTCTGTTTGTCCAACCAATGTCAAATGGGAGACTTTACAGTTTGGTGATACTAATGGCATTGAAAAGACACATTTTGAAATCAAAAAATGAAATAAAATCATGACAACTCATTTAAGATGAAGTCTCCATTCATATAGGTAACCACATAAAAGCTGTTTTATTCTACATGGAGAGGGTCCGCTCATGGGGGCTGCCAAGTTCAAGACTACATGCATAACAAATTACTGAGTGCAACATTATACCATGAAGTGTAAAAATAATAAACCAACTAACTTCATCTACCAATCCGAGACGAGTTGAATTCTTGACTTCTGTCCACTTCTCTTAGATGTGGTAATGCTTATGACTAGGAAATTAACTGTGGTTTTACCCTGATGGATTTGAATGGACACGGTGCCTCTATCAGTTTCCGCAAGTGGTTGACAAGTGTTCCATTTTTATTATTATTATTATTTTCTAAAAACGAGCATGCACTCAGAACAGTTACACTGTACTCTGTTCTCTTTATGTCAAATTACAGCCTTCTAACTTGCAACACAAAAAGATTGTTCTCCAGGGGAGGAATTCAAACCATTTGCACTGTTTTCCCTGCACCTTTAGATTTCATTCAATCCATCATCCACTTTAAGCACTTAAGTGGAGAGAGAATGCCAGAGAGACACATTATGGTCATGCTTTGAGTTTAGTTACAGCAAACATTTTTGATGTTGCTTTGATAATGTGTCCGTAATTATCCGTCTATCGATACTAAGTTTTCCCCAGCGATCTTGAGCTTCACAGTTGTCTCTACCAATTGTGTTATTGCTTGGCATTGTTTTGTTTCCTCATATGAGTTTGTATGCCTAAAACCCCCCTGGGCCTCAACTCTCGCTTCTGCTTTTAAACACACATTCGGCAGTTCTGATCTTAACATTTAACATGTACTATCTCTTATGTGTATGTATATATATATATATATATATATATATATATATATATATATATATATATATATATATATATATACAACATGCTGTTTAACGCAGTTTCATTTTGACTTTCAATGGTTATCTATCTGATATTTGCCCTATGTCCTGTGTCTTTAAAAGAAATATGTATTTTATTTACAATCGACGTTGAGTCTTAAATAGCTTCTTGGTTTTTAATGGTGCATTCTAATTTGCCTTCACAGGCAGCAGTTTAATTTTACATGCAGTTTTTACACTGCTTTGATACTCTTTTTTTATGGATCATGCTGTAAAGGTGCAAATGAGAGGGGTGGTATAGCTTTTGTTTACATTATTTGTCTCCTCCACAAGGAATTAGTGGGACACCCAATCTTAGACTAAACACTCTGCCAGCACTCCTGAGTTGAATACATCATCCTTCCCTAAGCAAGGGTTGGAATACATCTCAGGTCCGGTAAATGTGGATAAAGCAATCCAGTACACAATAAAATCCATAATAGAGGATGAAACAGGAAATCTAAACACTATTTGTCTCATTCCAAACTAATTTTAGCCTCACTAAGTACTCTTGTTACTCTGAAATGTCTCAGAATTTAGAAGCTGCTGTATTTAATCCAAATGGCCCAACACACAATCGACAAAACTCCGTGAGAGAGGAAACCTCACTGAGGAATTCAGATGTGTAATAAATCTTAATGCAGAACAGTCTTTGCCAATTAAGTGCAGTAAAAGGTCATATAACCACTGGTTCAACATGAGTTTTACCTCAAACTCGTTTTCAATAAGCTCAGTTGGACACAATCCACCAGTTTGGCCGTGGTTCTGTCGTTTTTATGATTTCTCTATATATAGCCAGCTGGTCGTAGCTGCGAGACAGCGTATTGGCATGTTTGGGTAATTAGGGATATTTTTGATCATGTTTCACCACAAATCCTCTTTTTTTCTGATTTGCTTTCTGTAACCAGCAGGGAATAGCTGACTCTAGATTGTATGGGTTTCAGCCCGAGGTCAAGTTGTATCAATGCCGTTTTCTTGTGAGTTAAATTCTTTGGAAGTTTATCAATGACCTGATGTTGGAGACGTTTTTCAAACATTCCATATGAAGCAAAGCATTTGTTTCATCTAAATGCCAAACAATAAGTTAAAACTGACCTGGATATGTTTCTGGAACTGATATGACATTGGATTTCCACTGCTGAGAGATTTACCCTCAGCTATAGGTCCACGCTCTTTTTTTATTTGTTTTATCAGACTTTAAATAAGAATCCTGCGTAGTACTGTCACAGGTTTTGTGAATACTGGAAATTTTTGGGTCTGAGTATTACATCCTTTTTGAGCTTTATTGAAGTGTTTCAAAGAAAATCTGTATTTGGGAACAAAGGCATCAAGCACTCAGGAAGTTAGCTCAGTTTGTTACTGTAAAAACTCTTTAAGAACATAAAGAAGCCTTCACACATTGTGTTAAAAAATAGTTTTAATAAGACAGCATGATTAGGTGTTGATGCGGTCCTTGGTATCTATGCATTTCACATGTTTTTATGTGTATGAATGCACGGGAAAATGTACAATATAAGCATATATTTATAGCTTCAAAATGTTCCGTTGTTCTTAGCGTAAGGTGCTTCACATGTAAACCAGTCTAATGACATGTTCCCTCTGAAGAATTTCACTAAATGCACCCCAGCAATAATACACTGTACTCAAACAACATATTCAGAATCAAAGTGTCCACTCTCGCTGGCTCTCTGTTTCTCTCTTTCTGTCCCTGAGAGGTTTAGATCTGCTTTAGTGCTCAAGTGCATCTGGATAGAAAGTGACACACAGTGCTAGCAGTCTGTTGCTGTAACACATGCGTTATGGGAGATAGTGTTGTACTACAGCAGCAAGAACAAAAGAGCCTGTTTTCCACTGATAGAAACCATCAGAGAGAGGGAGAAAGAAGGCTTGCTGACACTAGAATTCTTCAAACTGACACAGGTGATGGATTAGATGTGTTATCTAGGCAGTCTGAGGCTCAGAAAAATCTCTCGAAAAGAGAGAGATGTTCGTGTGTGTGTGTGTGGGGGGGGAAAGAGAGAGGGGGTGGGCAGTCCTGAACAACAGTCCTGAAACATATCTCTCCACCTTGCCCTAAATATATGAAGAGAAATAACTGCCAATCCAGCAAGTGTTCTTGGTGGTTATTGCTTAAGTGGTAATTTAGAGTTGGTCCAGACCAACACTATTGAAAAAATCCAGACAAAAATCATTGATTTGGATTTCAAATTAGAGAATTGGGAACAACAATATACAATTTAGTGGTCATAACACAATATTTGACAGCTGAATTTAGAATACTTAATTGATCAAGAATACTTAATGACTTGATTAGGACTCATGATAACAGATTAAGACTTAAGGCTGTGCTTAGACTTGGCCTTGAAAGACTTAAGATTTTACTTGGACTCATGACAAAAGACTAAGACTTAAGAGTCAGACTCAGCATTGAAAGACTTTTGACTTGACTTTGAATCGTGACAATAGTTTAAAATTTGAGACTCAACTTAGACTTGGCTTTGAAAAACTTGAGACTTGATTTGGTCTCATGACAAAAGATTAAGACTTGAAACTCAACTCGACTTGGTCTTGAAAGACTTGAGACTTGTCTTGTGACAAAAGACTTGAAACTTGACTCATAATTGGTCTTGAGAGACATTTAAGACTTCACTTGGACTCCTAACAAAAGACTAAGACTTGAAACTGGACTTGTGATAAAAGATTAATACTTGAAACATGACTTAGACTCGGCTTTGAAAGACAAGACTTTCTTAGTTAGCATGACCCTTTCCTCAGACTTTTGACAAAAGGCAAAGACCTGAAACTTGACTTATACTTGGTCTTGCAAGACATATGACTTGGATGTATGACAAAAGACTAAGACATAAGACTTGAGTTAGATTTGTCTTTGAAAGTCTAGAAATTTGCCTCGGTCTCGTGACAAAAGACTAAGAATTGAGTATCAGCTTAGACTTGGATTTGAAGTCTGGATGGAGGCATTCTTCAACAAGATTCCTGTACTAAAATGTATGATGAACATACCTAAAAGGAAGTGACACTCTCTGATCATGTTCCCTTTGTTACAAATGTTTCTGTAGAGACCAGTGAGACAAATCCAGTAAAACTGGAGGGTCAGGTTGGCCTTACTTTGACAGTTTACCTATTTTGTTAGCATGACCCCTTCCATACTGGATGAGCAGTGACATTTGACCTGTGAGAGCAGCCAATTCTGAGGAATCCACTTTGGTATTATTGGATTCAGGGTGTGCAGGTGGTAAAGGAGTTTCTTTTTCTGTCTCGAACTTACAGCACAGGCCTACATTTAAAATGGATTACAGAGATCTGCGATAGGCCACAGGACAGATTACTCTGTCAATCTGAGTTCTGTCTTTTATAGGACTTCCATTGTGTACAAGTCCCTTGGTGTCTTAAAAATGATCTTCAAGGAGGTCTGCTCTTTTCATTGCCTTTTAATGCAAAGAAAGAAAGAATAATACATGTGGGAAATGTATTCAGATTTTTTCAGTTCTTTTTCAGCTTTGATCAGTCGTGTGTAGTGTGGTTCAGAGGTTACAGCTAAAAACAGAGACGTGTAAATATTGTTGCAGAATCTCTTTGAACAGGTTTAAATTTCATATGGTAAGTGCTTGTGTAGAAATTAAATAACTTTTTTGTTCTGCAATGTCTGTCATGTATTTATAGAGAGGGGGTACGCAAAAGGATGTTGAATGTTTGAAGGGGTACGCCGCTGTAAAAAGTTTGGGAACCACTGTTGTAGAGGAATTGAATGAATGTGGTTGTCTGGCAGGTTTTTTCTTAGCTTTTTAGAAAATTGTCTTGACATTTGTCTAAGAAAATTATCTCACAAAGTAGTGCTTGTCTTGTAATTTGTGAACTTATAAAAACATTTATCATTTAAACCAAAACATTATCAAAATTTGATGCATTTAAAGCTGTTATTCAGAAAATTATTGCATTGAGTCATTTAGCATTTGAATGTGAGACTGATTTCTCTTCAAGCAGTTTTTCAATTTATTACCCTTCCTGTTGGGTCACCTGACATCATCAAACCCATATATAATGAAGCACCAGGAACCATCAACATTAGTAGCATTTGTCTCAAGCACAAGTGTGTTTTTATCTTTCTTTTACCAGAAGCAGGACTTTGGTATCATGTCATAGCAGTACATCTTCTGCTGACAGCACCATAGGACACAATTAGCAAACAAATGTACATAAACACACAATCTAATTAAGACACATACTGTGTACAACATGGGTTAAACTGCACAAAACCTACGAAAACTACAATGTTGTCTGATTGAGAGTTGTGTCGTGTAGTTCTTCGTGGGAGAGAGTTTCACTGCGCTGAATGAGAAAGACAGCTGCACGTCCACTAGAGCCAAAGGGATGGCAGCCATCTATAATGTACATATGGGATTGAGAGAGAAAGAAAGAGAGGGAGTGCCAAAAATGAAAAAGTAATGAGCAAATTTCGCAGAAGAATGAAAAGAGAAGACAGAGACTGAGAAATCAACATCATGAGAATGAGACTCAAGCCATGTTAGAGGTGAACGTCATCATCGGAAGAGAAAATTAAAACAAAAAAAAAGTATTTTTTCCTCCTAGAAATTAAGTACAAAGAACAGAGGAAAGTGCAAAGTTAAACCCATCTGTCTTAAACCCACAAAGGCATTCTTTGATGGAGATTGTTCACTATCCATTTAAAGCCATGCATATGTTTATGAGAGCATATAAGCAGTTTTATAAGTGTTATAAGAACATTTATGTTCCCTCCTGTGTCATACACACACCTGCATCACTTTTTTAATTACATCCACATCCTCCCTTTAACAGTTTTCCTGCCTGATGGCTTGTACGCTCCCTCCAGAACCGTTGAATACAACATTTATCTCCACAACGAGAATGCAAAATCCACCTTGGAAATGAAGTTTGTTTTTCAAAGTGCCCTCTGGGGAGTAGTGGACACATGATTCTCCAAGGTCTTGCGGTATGCACCGGGTTGTATCAGGGTCACGCTCAGCCGAGCTGGAGAAGGAGTGTTTTGTTGACTGGGTGACATGTTTTATGTTTGAACACATTTACAGTTATGGCAGGATGGTGGCATGCTCTAAATGTCAGTTTAGTGGATTGGGAGTCTGCAGTTCACAGATGGTTTTTACATTAACTGGAGTGGACTAATGGTTGAACAGGGCTTTTGTGTGGCATGGACATGTAGCGTTTGAGATTCTTTCCACCTGTGCTCTGGGCCTGAGTTACATTGTTATTAAACAGTATTAGGAAATATTGGCAAAATGACAACTTGCTCATGTTTTGATGTTAAAGTTATACAGTATATAGATCTGACAGAAATGAATATAGTCGCCACATGTAGGAAGTGCTAGAGAAGTTGATGTGTCTCAAATATGTCCAATCAAAGACTTGAGATTTCTAGCTGTATTTTTTAGTTAGTCTTTCCAAATAATTAAAGATATAATACATTTAACTATGAATTAAGTCTGCTGAGATATGAAACAGCAACCTTTGAGCAATACAAAATTCCTCTGGGGCTGCCTGTGTTTTTGCCTTTGAAATTAGTTTGGTTGAGTTGAATGGCTATTTGTCTGTTCCTCCATCCATGGATCTTTGTTAGGGTCGTCCTCTGCCTCTTCATCTGTTCTATTGTGTATAAGTACTACTAGACAGACAAGTGACCTAGAACTGACCCCAGTCAGACATACACACTCCATGCTGGATAACCACAACGTGTCTAGTTTTTTTTTAATGGTATGTTGGGGTCGGGTGAAGGCAGTGGGCGGAGACTCTTACATATGAAACCTGTGTAGTAAATTAGTTTTTCATTGATATTATTGTTTTGTGAAACCCTTTGCCCAGATCAAAAACCTTCTGTCATCAGGATATCTTTGAAAGATGATTTTCAATCTCATGACATGTTCATATAGTGGTCGATTTATATGGGTTTTCACTTTTTCACAATTACAGCAAAGTAAATATAAAAAAAAAAATATAAAAAAAAAAATATGCTAGATCTATTTAAAAAAAGATATTTTTTTAATATATATATATATATATATATATGCATTTATATAGTATATATGTATTTGTACTCTATATTGACATGTTGAATGACATGACATGCCCTGATGAAGGCAGCTAGTTTGCCGATACACATTGGCAAATTAATGTTTTGTTGCCTAACAAAATAATTTTGTATTGGAGATTGAGTGCTCGTTTTCAACTTTAAATTGATGTTGATACCAGCCTCACTTGGCAATGAGCACCTCTCCTTATATAATTATTTTTGGATAGCTTTCTAAGTCAAGGTATCAGTCTTCTATTTATATTCTTATTTTTCATCTGTATTTGAAATTTGAAATGAAAGCTTGATTTTTTTTTTTTTTTTTTTTTTGGTGTGTGTGTGTGTGTGTGGGGGGGGTGTAAACCTCTAATATATTATATTATTATATTATAATATATAAAAAATATGAATGTGGTGAATGATGTGAATATTTGCTTATGTGTCTCTTTGTCTCTTCTTTGTCTCAGATCCGAGTTGATGGTCCTCCACATGGTGGTGTCCAATATGAAACCCTGCCAGTCATTAAAGATGGAAGCCCTGTTCTCAGAGACATGGCTTTCTCCCTGGACAACAGCTACATCTATGTCATGTCAGAGAGACAGGCAAGAATATATATTCATGCACACACACAATATGTGCACTCCATTCTCCTATCCTCTATCCACAACAGCCATAGGACGGAGACAATGTGACAGCATCCACTAATGAAAGAGAGGAATGGGATGAGGTAGAGTAGCCATGTCAGTGAAGGACAGAGTGATGGAGCGACAGCTGAAGAAGTAGAGATGGAGAGAGAACAAGGTCACCCCCCCCCCATGACAGCATAATGTAGAGAGAAAGAGTGAGAGAGAGTGTGTGAGACCTTACTCATATAGTAGCAATACACACAACACCTGGTAGTTTATACTCCATGGGATGTGTTTCTGACTAGGTGAGTGGTATGCCAAAATCTAATATTATGGTATGAGTTATTTTATATCACAGTAGTAATATAAACTGTATCACATACATACACCGATCAGCAACAATCTGGCACCAACAATCATCCATTCAATTGTCCAATCAGCCAATCATGTGGCAGCAGTTCTGATAAAATCATTCAGATATGGGTCAGGAGCTTCAGTTAATGTTCACATAAACCATCAGAATGGGGAAAAATGTGATCTCAGTGATTTGGAGCATGGCATAAAGATAGATAGATAGATAGATAGATAGATAGATAGATAGATAGATAGATAGATGGATGGATGGATGGATGGATGGATGGATGGATGGATGGATGGATGGATGGATGGATGGATGGATGGATGGATGGATAGATAGATAGATAGATAGATAGATAGATAGATAGATAGATAGATAGATAGATAGATAGATAGATAGATAGATAGATAGATAGATAGATAGATAGATAGATAGATAGATAGATAGATAGATAGATGGAAGGAAGGATGGAAGGATGGAAGGATGGATGGTTAGATTTGTTAATGACTTCAAATTGTCAATAAACACACCCTATACTGTACATAGACATCAGTTTAATTTTATATTAATGCAGCAAAGCATGACATTGCTTTGCAATCATAAAACAACCTACACGATCAGCATGATGTGGTGCAATGCATCAACTGTAATGCATCAAACGATATAATCAATATCAAATATAAAACCATAAAAAAATTATCTGTGTACACTAGAAGTGCACATCTGCAACTTCCAGATTTGTCTATAGTTTTCTGTTTGTGTCATATTTTGCATAAACAATATAGAAGAATCTCTACCGGATGATTTATTTCTGTATTTGCACAATACATATTGTCATACCACTAAACCCTATTTCAAACTATATAATAAAGAAATAGGGATGGAGAAAGATGGCTTCTCTAAAGAAGAGAAAGAGACAATACTGTCGCAGTCTGGAGATAAATGGCCTAGCTGATTCCTTATGTCTCTTGGCTTTTTTTAGCCTCCATTTCTAGAGCGCTGATATCCCCTTTGGGGTGGGATGTGGGCAGTGGGATGGGGTCGGGTGTGGCAGTAATGAGAGAGGTGGGTTACTGAACAGCACTGTGACAGATTCACATCATATCAGTGCACGTACTGGCTTCTGGGTCAGGTCCAGTGGGCGGCACATGTGGCAGCAGTTGAGGGAATGAGAATGAGAGGGGCAATTGTTGAGTCAGCATATTGTGGATACGCACACACTCTATTATGCTCCCGAGGGATCTAGAAATGGTACCAGCATTTTATCAACTTTATGGCATCACCCAGTGACAAAGAATTTGCAAGGGAGATATAGACTAACCATAAAGTCTTCTCTCTCTTTCTTTTTCACAAATACAATTACACACTCTGTTTTTCGAAATAAGGGATTTAAAAAAAAGTAATAATACCTAATGCATTAGCTAATGTTAACAAACCTTATTGTAAAGTGTTACCTCTAAAAAGTTTGGGGCTGTTCTTTTTTTGCTGGATACAAAGATGTGTGATTTCTCATGGCACACAGTTTAGTGATATCTATCAAGTAGTAGGGATTTTATATATGGTAATTAAACAATTTGTTCTCAACACCTGTACCTCGGAAAACCCCTTTACCTTTGTTTCAGCTCCTCTTATCAATGCCGATCCTGTATTGGGTTCTTGTGTTGGCTATATTGTTCTTTGGAGATTATGAAAGATCTTAATATTACATTAAAGGTTCTTCAGAACAGCATATTGGTTCTAGGCAGTGCCGTAGCCACCATAGTCATTGAGAGGGACACATTCCCTCAATATTTAGGACGTAGGCCATAAATGTGGGTTTTTCTTTGACCAATTCCTAAGCTTTTACATATGTTCTGCCTTAGTATTGACCATTTGATTTACATTCTTGGTTCTAGGTATCATCTGCTAACAGAGCCCTCTTGGTTTCTTTGAAGTACCAGTTCATATATGCCAGTATATTTAGAACCATAATATATGAAAAGGTTTTCCTATGACATCAAGAAAGAGAGTTCCACCCTTTTGGAGTCTTTATTGTTAAGACATGCATTTCTGTGGATCTCTCCACAGCGCTGAAACCTCAAAAGATCTGTCCCTCTCACTTAATTCACACCGATTCTGCCATAAACAAGCCATCAGCATATTTCACCATTACCTTACCCTCTTGTGTGCTGTTTTAAGTGTTTCAGGCGATTTATTCAATATCACAGAGTCCAGCCACATTGAGCGGCATAGCTAGGCTGAATGAGCTCTTTTAGTCCACCTTCGTTTCAATTGCTCTCTGCGTTATTTCTCTGCCTGCCTTTCCTGACTCACTTCTGTGAGTAGTGTTAATATTCAGGTTGCAGGTGTGGAGACTTTCACTTGTTGGGCTAAGAGGGACAAAAATTTGTGATGAACACCACGGGGCCTCTGGTGTTTGAGGACTCAGCTGGCATAGTCACGCTTCACACTTCGCTGAGCAACAGGATTAGCATGCACCTTTCAGCACAAGCTCTTATGCTATCAGGAAACAGAGCTTTCATTGGGGAATAGAGCTCGTCCTGGTCACATATTGGGTGTAATTTGATGGAAATGGAGCCAAAATGGCTGAACTTTGGAAGGTATTGCAGCTCTGTGGGGATGTTTAGTGTGCTGTCTCTATGCTCTATGCTCAAGATAAACCAACATGGGACGTTAAAGGTTGGGGCTGTCCTTCTTAACTCACTGTTGGTAGAACCAAAATACTTCATGCTTTCATACCATGGTACAGTGATCGTATTAGATGGGAATTCCGTGGTACTTTGATATATACCATGACACTGAATGGTTACCATATTCATGTACCATTGCATTTACATTTTACTCTAAAATAAACTACTGTGTATTGCCATGCAAAAAACATCTCAATACCATGTAATACTGTTTCATTAAGCCCTTTTCAAATGCCTGGCAAAGAAGATGGCAGATCTTTACAGTGGAAAACTGTTAAAAACCATTTTAATGGTAATATGAGTTAGTTACAGATGCATGCATACATTTTCTAAATACTCTGAGTATAGATACACATATTACAAATTTACATACATGCACACATGCAACAGACACCCCAAAGCAACTATGGATTTGCAGTTAGCTTTCAAGTATGCCATACTAGCATGTAATCATTCCTTATACACTCACACAACACTTAATCTTTGCCCACATACGCTTCACACCGCCCCATTTGCATTCAGCATCTATAATTCTTTTCTATGATGCTATATATTGTGTTTTTTGCTTCTTTTCTCAAACACGGACATAAATAAAGCTCATTCCAAATGCATAGCCATCCCTCACTTTCACACAAATAGATTTCATACGGATTGCCTCACAATGAAATACTGCAATGTAGACAAATACACTCACAGAGACTCACGGACTATAATTCAGAACCTTTGTCTCAATGTAATAGCCGCAGTACTCCATCCAGTTTTATTGTATGGGGAAGAAGATGTAATGAAAGTGAATGTTGACTGAGGATAACATTCTGCCTAAAATCTCCTCATACAGAAAGACAAACAGGTTTGGAACAACATGACATCCTCAAAATCACACATAAGCCTTTTATGAATATTAATGGTCCGCAGTTACTGGTGCATTTTAGGGCAACACTGTGGAACTGATGTAAATATTAGTTACAGATAGAATATGTCCTCTTATCTCATAAACCATAGTGTGTTTATGCGAAATGTTAGTAGTGCTAGAATATTCAGGGCTAGTCTGTGCAAATACAGCACATCTTCCTACTATCATCACTGTGGTTATATCAGCTGTGTTTACCAAATGTCTTTGAAGGGGCTGAAAAAAAGACTGACCAGAGCAGAGCAGGAGTGTATGCAGTCTTAGATCATGCAGGCAGTGAGATGGTGTCCTTTTTGTGGTAATTCATAGACTTGTGATAAAGTGCTTTGGCTGTTTGTCTGTGGATGGGTGCCAGAGGCTAACAGCAACAAAAGGTCATAGCTGTTTCAGCTGATAACAGCTTTACAGAGAGGGAGAGCACGGGAGAATCAAAAGGGAGCCGCTGAAAAGAGACATGGAGACTTTGTGATGTGTGAGACTTTGTGTCAAAGACTTTTTCAAGAATACCTCACATTTATGTGGGTTTTAGATTCGAGCCTACTACAAACAGACTTTAACCATCACCCTACTGGCAAACTGAAGTCACTGTACTGGGAGTAGCTCTGTTACAAATCCTAATGAGCTGCCTAAGGCCAGAAACATACTTTATGCTGGAACATCCATAACATGCATTCTTGCATTACTGTGGCGGTTACAAACCTCAGTCCTCAATGAGGCGATAGAGTTACGTTCAGAAGTCTGTTATTAAAATGGACGTGTTATTATTTGGGTAAATTGCTTCAAATATATTTACTTGAACTTTGTTGTTTAGCGATATCCTCATCATCATCTCATCATTCTCCACCACGACAGCATTTTACTTAAAAAGAAAAAAAATGACAGAGGAAGTGGACTGTTCACACTAATGTCTGCTATAGCACCTCTTGTGGCAGCATTGGGACTGCAACGGGTACTTGAGTTGTGTTATGAATAGCAAGCAGTCTGAAACATTTTGGAAGGCAACAATGCACAAAATTGAGCATGTGTAGCTACAGTAGAGCTGCGTTCATGCGCTTGAATAGGGTATGTTTCGACCTGTACTGTCTACATTACCTGGATAAATGACTGTTCTGACTTAAAGCATGTTTGTTTTAAAAAATAAATAAATACAAATTAAAAACTAGATGCAACACATCTTATTGTTAAGAATGCAGGTGTATCGAGTGGGATTTTTTTTATTTGAAGTGCTTCTAACTTAACAGCATTTTAAAATCATTTTTGTATTTACCCAAAAAAGTGATTAAAAACGGATACAAAAATGTATTGTCTACGTGTCTAGAAAAACTAGGCTGCTTTTGGACAGTCCATGCCACACTGTACGCACAAAGTGCCTCGTGGAAAACTGAAGTATACTTTGGCCTATACTATTTATTTCAATAGCTTAGCATATTGCTAAGCTAATGATGCAATGCTCTTGTAAGCATACAAAAACAAATATTGCACACAAATATTGGGTTTTTAATTAGATTGAACTTTTCAGGCGGCATACTAGTTTTGAAACAGAGCTTAAGTGTCAAATAAGGCCAAGAGCACTAGCAAATAGCACACCATGTTTTGAGCCACACCTGGCTTTGCTGCCATATGCAAATCAAGTACATTTAACCAACTTTGCTCAAATGCTACGGCCCTTGTCTCGCTCTCATTGAAGCATGTAAACCAAACCCTTATGCAAAGTGAGAGAAGGAAAGAGATTTTGATCTGCAGATTCGGTTGACGCGTTTGCATTTTGGATGCAAAACAAATACTGTGGTTTCAGCCTAATAAAACAAAGACTGTGGTCTCAGCCTATTAAGTGGTCAACGTTTTCTCTATTCCATGTTTTACTACACACATACTACACTCTTGTCTCTCTCTAGCTCTAATTGATAGACCTAATGCAGACAACTGAAATGGCCAAACAGAGTGGCAATTATTCTTCAATCAGGCTGGAGAGGGCTTGAGAATAGATTGTCAGTGTTTTGATTGGTCGTTTAGCCGTTTAATCAGTCACACAATAAAATTGTTATTAACTCCCCCTGCATTAGTGGCGGAAGATTCACAACTAATCATTTATTCATTTTTATTATCAGTGCTGGAGAGGCTGCTGGTCAAAATCACCCAATGCCTGTCCTCAGCGATGAAGGCATGGCTTCAAATATGCATACTATGATATGAATGTGACTATGGGGATCTGCTGTGCAATTGTCTCTTTTCTTTTGAAGTGAGTACCATGTAAATATAGTATATGAAAATGCTAATTATTCAGTACCATTTGTGTGATGCAGTGACAATCATTATGTATTTACTAACAAAAAACTTTTTTTGTGTTTTTTTTTACTATTATGGTATTCTTAGGTTACCTTAGGGTACCATGTGAATATCATGGTATATTAATATAGCAATTACCCAAACAAAAAGTACTATAATGATACTACGGTACAGTGAGGGATTTAGATGGCAATACCATGGTACTTTGATATATACTGTAGGGTGATTGTCAAAAAATATCAAGTAAATATCTTGACATTTTTCACATTGTCGTAATAAGAATATCTCAATGACAATCGTTTTTTTCATGTAGCAATGGTACCAAAAATTGGGAGGTAAAATGTGCAATCATTAATCTTATGTCACAATGGTAATAATCTTAATGGCCCTAAAATAGGCTTTATTTCCTATTTCCATGTATTTACAAGAATATCATGGTACTAACATTGTACATGTTCATAAAAAAGACTCACTGTACATGGTACCACCACAGTACTATTTTGTACAGCAATGAAGAGACGGAAAGTTTTGGGAATGTTTTTTGCAGAATATTTTTGAATGTTTCCACTTGATTCCATTAGTGACTTGGACATCGCTTAAAAACCGACACAAGAGACTAGTTTGACATTGTCCATCCTATGGCCACTTTAAAGAGTGGCGTGAAATTTATGTCGGTATGACTAACGTGGAGAGGCTTGTGAATGGAGTGTGGACTTTCACAATCAAACCGGATTCTCTGGTCATATGTTGCTGTCAATCATTTCATGGCTGCAGCTTATATACTGTTAACTAAAAGTTAAACTAATAGAAAATTCCTGGCTCGGTGTGTACAGTTGTTGTCTGTCATAGCAACTCAAAATCCATGATCCATGATATCAACATAACTAACATCGGACCATCGCTTTATGTCATATAACCACTCAGGTGAGACACTTTCAAAAAACGGTCATCTCTGAAGTACTCCTAAAGTACCAGATCCACACTATGGAGCCACATGCTTTTTTGACAACAAGGATCTGTTAAGAATTGTGAAACACTTCTACATCCAGAAAAAATGTGGATAAGAAACAGAAGGGATTTTTCATGTTGCATATCCTATAAAAATCGCAATACAGACCGTGGTACAAACACAGTTAAGACACAAATGCAATTTAACAGCACGACATATTCAATAACCTCTCCATTACGAATTGTACATTGTCAGGTAATGAGACCTACAAGAAAGTAACCATTTTAAGAATAAACTGAGTTGAGAACCTTAGATCTGCGCTTTAGCCCCATGTCCCCCTTCCTTCCCCAGCTCACCTCATAAAAGCAATGTTACCGAGATCATCAGCCAAGTAAAGGAGCCTCTGCATTTCTGCCCTGGCAATTTCTCTCCAAGTGCTCAGCTGTGAAATTTGAAATCCATGCATGGCTTCCTTTTTCCACATATTGAAGAACCAGATTATTTGCTCTATGTCTTTGCACATCCTTAGCCTCCTTCGGCATAGACACACACACACACACACACACACACACACACACACACACACACACACACACACATAACTTTAAATCATATACATATATTTACCGTTTTGATCTCTCACTCATACACGCACACTCTCTTGGCTATATCTCAAGCCTGTGCTACCTTTGTCCGGGAAATGTGAAGGAAATGAACTGTGTGGTTATCAAATGCAGGGAAATGGGATTTTTCACACCGAGTAAGATTGTTTAGAGGTTCTCCTCTCTTTTGCAGCCCATCCCAGCCGGATCCTTAAATAACACTCTCCTTTTATTATCCTGCTGGAGATTGTCTACTCTGAAACGGCACTGGCCTAGCAAAAATTAGAGTTTGCTATTGCAAATGTAACCATTTGTGATTGAATGTTTGATATCATTATTTACTCATGTCACTACAAACCTGCATGGTTTTCTTTCTTCTTCAGAATACAAAAGGAGAACTTTTGAATCTTCACATACTTATTTCCCCATTAAACTACAATTAATTGTAGTGCATCACATGCATCAACTGGCGCATGGGATTCAGTCCTGCCATTGTCACTATGAACTGCCTTTGTATGATAGCTGTACAAACATACTTATTTTGTTTTCTACTTTTTTGTTTCATGAAAAAAAAACTGCATATGGCTTTGGATCGACTCTTAATTTTTAGTTTATTTATTCCATTAAGCCCACATTTTTATGAAAATATTTAAATGTCTAATTGAAGTTCTTTCTGCATAGATACTGCCTTCAAGAAAGCGTATCTAGCCTGTGATTTACACCCATTCCTTTGGAAGCTTTTGTTTGTCTTTGTTTGATTTGAACTGCCCCTCATACTGCATGCAGATTGAGTTGGCCGCCAGCCATGTGTGTGTATGTGTGTGTTTCTCTCTGTAAATGCGTGCATATGTGTTGACACACACACACACACACAAACACACAAACTTGCTTTTATATCATTGTGGGGACTCTGCATAGACTTCCATGCATTTTATGGATTTTATACAGATCTAATGATAATTTCTATCCCCTAACCCTACACCTAAACCTCACAGAAACCTTTTTGCATTTTTACATAAAAAAAAAAAAACAAGAACATTATGTAGTATGTTTAATAAGTAATTTCCCTCATGGGGACCACTGGCTGGGCCCCACAAGGTAGGTGATCTCAGGTTTTACTATCCTTGTGGGCACATTTGGTCCCCACAATGTAGTATAAATATGTACACACACACACACACACACACACAGACACACACACACAGAGCTCCTTATTCTCTTACACAATGCACAATGTACAGGAAGGGACCTGGAGCCTGGAATTCTGTTTTGCTGAAATCCGTGCTTGACTAGCTAAGATAACAATAAACTAAAGTGAGGAATTGTGCCCAAGGTTCAGACAAATTTTAAAATAAAAATGTTCATTCTCTCAGCCTCAGATGCCCTCTAGCCTTTTCAAGACCGTTGGTGACCCTGTGAAAATGCGGCTTCTTTTTCTAAAAAAAAAAAAATGGTCACAAGGAAAGTGCCTTGACCAGCGACCTCTGTGCCCCCTCTCTCCACCAATCACAGTCATTACCCCTGCCTTCGACAAAGAGTTAGATTATCTGCAGCTGCCATGGTAATTGACAGGGTAGGAGTAAATGTTCTTTTTTAAGCATTACATCTGAGAAATTAGATTCATAGTATTCATGAGAATTTGGACCAGTTCAGTGTCCAAGCTTATCTGCAGTAGGTATTATGCATTTCTACTTAGACTGTACCATGTTAATGTTTTGACACAATAATAACTTTCTTTATTCCCTGGAACACAATATGAAACAATGCTCGAAACTTACAGCATTATGATTCCATTCACAATTCCTCTTAATAATTCTGGTTCCTTAACAGATCTATTAATGATTCTATTGATTCTTTTGAGGAAGAGATATTTGGAAATAAAAACGTAATTCTTTTTGCATTTACTGCACTCAGCAGCACCAAAATACTTGTCGCACTGTATTGTATGTTTTTGATAAACTAAAAAAGAACTGGATCATAAGAGTCATTTGATCGGGAATCAGACTACATTGGTGATACTGTATGTTGCACTTTGGTATAAATGAAAAGAGTTGGCTCATTAGAGTCATTTGTTTGGGATTCGAACTACACTAGACACACTGTGTCTAGTTGTACACAGTAAATTCAAAAGAGCCGGCTCTTTTGAGAATCGAACTAGACTTGTCATGCTGTGTTTCAAACTCTAGATCCAAAACAACTGGCTCATAAGAGTGATTTCTTCAGGAATCAGACTACACTTGTAGCACTGTACAGTATGTTTTTAATTCACTAAAAAGATCTAGATCATAAAGTGTCATTCGTTCAAGAATTGGACTACACTGTTCTCACTGTAAGTTGAGTGCAGTAGATTTAAAAGAACCGGCTCATGAGAGTCATTTGTTCGGGAATCAGATCACACTGATTATGCTGTATGCTCTGTGTTCTAGATTCAAAAGAACAAGCTCATATGGGTCATTCATTTGGGAATCAGACTACACTGGTTTGCTGTATATTTTGTGCTGTTGATTCAAAATAACCTGATTATAAGAGCCATTTGTCTGGGAAACAGACTACAGTGGTCACATGGAAATATTTTGTGCTGTAGATTCAAAACAACCAGGTCATAAGAGTCATTTGTTTGGGAATCAGACAACACTAGTCGCTCTGTATGTTTCGTGCTGTAGATTCAAAATAACTGGCTCATAAGAGTCTTTTGTTCAGGAATGTATTTTGTGATGTAGGTTCAAAAGAACCGTCTCATAAGAGTAATTTTATCTGATTATACTGGTCACACTTTGTTTCATGCTGCCGCTAAATTGTGTTGCAGGAAGCTTTTTAGTCAAAGTCCCTTTCAAGGCAAGTCATTCCACTCTGTGGCCATCTTTGGAATTCTCTTGGGTAGGATGGGCAGCTATTTTTTATGTAAACAAGCAGCATACAAGTACAGCACCTAATAACTTGAATGGTGAAAGACAGAAATGTCCAAAACTATTAATCAAGATCACGATCAAAGAGCATATTTCAAATCAGCTGTAAAATCTGAAAAGACTGGTATGCTAAATAGTGCTTCTTTACCTCAGATTACACTAGAAGATGCTATTTTCCTGGCTTGTCTAGCTAATGCGTATTCTCAAATTGATTGACAGGCGATGTCTGTTTCTAAAGGTGATTGGCTCTTTTACCTGTAGGCTGGACTTTGGATATTCCAATTTATCCAATTAATTTGAATAGAAGTGGTCCATCTCTGCTAAATAGTCTCTGGTTTTTGTGCGATGTTCCTACAGGATTTGTGGGAAATTACCATTTGAGAAACTGAGTGGAACGGAACTGAAAGCCATGAAAATCACACAGTTCTGTTTTGTTTTGAATTAACGATTCTGAATAAGAACTGGTTCTCGGTTACCAAACCTATACTATATACTTATACATAATCTTTTGGAATACAAATCATCCACTGTATATACTGTATATGTATCCCAACATATAGCCAGTGGTTCGTTTTGGTGTCAAATGCAATTTTTGCTACACAAGACTAATGGTACTGCGTATAACAAGGCATGAACAATGCCAATCTGTGATGCATTATGGCAATAGATCATTCATGTCATACACAAGACAGAGCATGGACAATGCTAGTCTGTGACACTGTTCACGCCACACAGAAGGCTTTTTAACTGCTTGACATCTGCAGACCATTAAACTAACATTGATGAGCTTCTTCTGTGTGCTTTGTACTATAGTCAGTCATTCTTTTTGATTAGACTTTATAGACTAGCTTGCTGGTAAACCTGCTCACAAACACAATGACACAACTGATTGATATGATATTGTCTTTTATCTCAGTTTTCAGTGGGTCACTGCATGCACTATAGAGTGTAGGGAATCAATTCCAATGATAGGATGTCCACTAGAGCTACATTCCAGTCTTGGCCTAAGTGTCAACATGACAGCTTCACTTGCTATTGACAAAGGGACAGATCAGGATAAATGCCCTTGTCGATACGTGCAGCGTCCAGGGTTATTGATGAAGCTATTTAGCCTGCTCATTTTGTGAAAGCCGGTTCCAATCTCAGACTCTCTCTGGACACCTGGAGGCTTTATGTCTGAATGTAGCATATATATTGCAGTCTTTGGGTCAGTGCCTGACCCTCTGCAATGTATCAAACTGCCAGGGTCAACCTAAAGGTCAATTGTATATGGACACATGGGCTTGAAGAGCCCTTTATAGCAGATACCATTTCTAGAATCCCTATGCCTACACCAGCGGATTCCATCTTGGCTTTTGAAACTGAAATGGACCCTAAACACCACATTCTTTTAGGCGAAGCAATCACTCATGTTACTTTGCCCTATGAAACGCAACCCTCTCTTGCAGTAATCCTGGTCTATGCATCGTTAATTGACTTAAGAAGGGATTACCAGGTTTTGTGTACAGGAACTACTGGCCAGGCCTAACCTCATTATTTGATAGCAAAACTCTTGTCAACTTCATCAACACTTTAATTAAAATTATCATTGCCTCCAAAGTGCCTTCCTTGCCTTTATTTTGCCCTCCGTTCCTTCTCCTTTCCGCCCCCCCAGTTGCAGCTGCACTGTCAATAAATAATTTGCTCCAAGGCACAGCGAAGCAGCAGTGGCTGTTGTTCACATGAGAATTCAGCCTCTTGAGGTGAAAGGTCTTTGTTCTTGTTAGTAAACAGCCTGCTTGCACCCCACGCTGGCCTCTGACCTGTCAGGATAGTCTTAGATTTAGTACAGCATACAGAGACAAGCCGGTGTCACACTGGGTGTTATCAGTCAGGAAACGAGGCAGGAGCTAGAGGCACTGGATGTTCAGTGCTGTCTCTCAGGCCTCTAGGGGGCTTTCAATGCAGTGTTGATTTAATAGTCTCAGATGAGGTGGTGGAGACCTGAGATGTGCTGATTAGCTTGTTTAGGGGCAGTTGGATACCTTATTAAGAGACTATTGGCTCTGTGGGGGTACAGGAAAACAGCTAGAACACATAACTGACAAAAGTAGAAGGTACAGTATATTCCGTTTCTCGATCTTCCTGTTGTTTATCAGTCTTGAGTCGGACCACCTAATGAGAGATGTCGATAATGTAAAATGGCTTGACAAGCATTACCGGTGATAAGTGGTTAAACACATTCCCTGTGGTTTTGTCGAAAAATGTGGACAAATGAGTCCTTAAAATGTCAAGTTGAGCTATGAAAGAGCAACCTCTGAGCAATCAAATTTTTCTCTAGACATTAAAGCAAAAAAGAAAGAGATCTCTAATGCTTCTCAAACCGAATGATCAGTCGGAATTCTCTTGTGCCTGATTTGTTTATTTGTCCTTTTAAAAGTTTTTGAAAAATATCCGAAACAGAGTTCATACTTAACTCTAACATTTCTGAATAACACAAGTTAGTCTCTTAAGCTTTGAAAAAGCTACTGTATTTTTTCTGTAGAGGTTAAAGCAATACAAAAGAGATTTTTTAAGAAAACATTTTCTCAGGGACTTAAAATCGGAGGTCCTGAAATTGAACACATTTGTGTGGCAGTTTACGAGAACTTTCTGTGACTTCCTAGTAATTGTGTCAATGTCTCAGCGATCAGATGTGAAAATAACAAGATAATACCATCTGCAATTAAAATGTTCAAGCATATCGTGTCATTTTAGTTGTCAACTTGTGACTGCAATATGTTGTAGACTTTGTGCGTGCCTTGCAACAACAAGGGGTCTCCCTGGCTTCCGTCACATCACTAAAAGTGCCACTTCGGTCTCCAAATTGCAGGCTTTAATTGCAATAATTATTTACAAGCCTAATTAAACAAAAAAGGAGCCTCATGGAAGTGACTTCCAGTTCGAGTAATCAGGCTCAATTCAGTCAAGAAATGCTGCTAGCATGCTATCATTACTGCTAGCTGTCTAATTGACGAAGGCAGTACAGCGTGACTCACTCTCTCTTTTTCTCTCTGTCTGCCTGAGAGACAGAATGTGCTGAAATGACTTAGTTCCCTGCCGGAGTGGCGGAAAACAACTTTTATACCATTCTCTAAATATCCCAGGGCTTCTTTGTCTCAAAGGATGCCAGGGAACTGGAAGGCACAGCTACATTAAATTATACTTTTAGACTTTAGACATTTAGACTTTTTTGTATGTTTTTATGCTAATTGTTTATTAGCATGCCACTACTGACTTCCCTGCTGAAAGAAATTATCTTAGCTGGTTAAAGCTGGTCTTGCTAGTTTCCTAGTCTGGCCAAGCTGATGTTTGGCTGGTTTAGCTGGTCAACTAGCTGATCTTCCAGCCTGACCAGCTCACACAGTTGCCCAAAATCCTTCTAAAATGGTAAATGGTCTGCACTTATATAGCACCTTTTTAACCTTCAAAGCGCTTTACACTGTTGGCTCATTCACCCATTCATACACCAATAGCAGCAGAGCTGCCATGCAAGGTGCTAGCCTGCCATTGGGAGCAACTTGGGGTTCAGTGTCTTGCCAGGATTCGAACCACCAACCCTGCGATTAGTGGCCAACCTGCTCTACCAACTGAGCCACAGCCGCCCAAGAAGGCTGGGAGACCCACTAATACCAGCAAACCAGCTAGAGTTATTAAAGAATACAGACTGTTATTCCTCTCTATGACCATTTTCATTTTGCTAATGAATTTCAACTAACCCTATCTTTATCTAAACCTTTCTTTGAGTAAGAGGATAATACATTTGATACTGCCTATCAAAATAATACTATTGTTAGCTTCTTGGCTAACTACGAACAACTTTTCCTGTTGCGGAGTCTATCAGAGTCCATTTCCATGTCTCTTTCAAAGCAGGTTCTTTTTATGTCTGTCCATATTTGGCTTGATTTGGCGCTCAGCGGTGATTCAGAGATACTTCTCATTAATCGAGTCCAAGCTTTTTAAAGCCTTGGCTTATTAGACACCAGAGTAACAAAACCCCTGTCCTTCTTTTATCGATTACAGCTGCCCAAATTTGAGTGGCGTCACAGGCTGTGCCAGGCCATAATGGAGATGAGTGCAGCGCTCCCACTGCCTGCTTGCTTTGAGACAGATGCTGTCAATGTATGCCTGCTTTCACCCTGCTGAATGTCGCAGTGGGCCCTTACCCCCTCCTCTTGTTTTGTGGCGAGGGGCTGTAAATGAATCCCCCCTGTAGATCAAGCGCTCTCCTCGAGCACCTCAGCAGGTTTAGCTGCCAGCCCTGGCACAGTCCGGGTTGAAGCCCACCAGTATTTTTATGGTTAACGAAAACTAAAACGTAGTTTTTCATTTAACTTTGGCAACCCTAAAATACTAAAACTAAAGTAAAAACCACATTCTCTGAAAAGCTTCAAAAACTAAATTAAATTGAAGTGACTAATTAAAAAACTAAATGAAAACATTCAACCCTGAAGCCCACCCCCATGCCTGTCACCATAACCTCACAACCGTTGCCAGACCTGCATATGCTCTTTGTCTGGGTTGCTTATGGCTCAGATGCATCTGCAAACACTCTGCACTGCGTGAGGTGATTGTTTTGCTGGGTCACACAGCGGTAGTGTCAGGTTCTGTCTTTTCTGGGTACCGTATGTGTCGGAAGAGGGGCTCTGCTGTCTGTCTTACTGTATTGTTGCCGGACAGCAGTGAATGGAATCAATATAGCAACTGCCTCTGTGCTCCTGTGAGGATCATATTGAGAGAGCTGTCTGCATATAGATTACTGATTGAGGCAGCTTGAGTGTGTGCACTTTTTATATTTGTGCGGTTCACTCTTGGAGGAAACACTCGAAAGCTTATACCACAGAACACCTCTCGTTAGTGGCCTTTTTTATCATCATTGCTATCTTTTACATTTAATGAAGGCATGTTGTACGATTTTATTTAATTTTTATAAAGCTAATAAGACAAAAATTAATTTGTGATCATTTTATTATTGTTAAGTTAGGTTTGCAGTCCTGAAATGTTTTTCAAATTGTGTTCAGTGAATTAAACTAAAACTAACAATCACTGATTTAAAAAATATCCAAAACTTTAACACTTTTCAAAAAGGCTATATTCGTTTATATCAGTTAACCACATAAGTTAAGATGAACTAACAATGACCAATACTAACAATGAACAATGCTTTTACTGTACCATACTTATTAATCTTGTTTAATGTTAATTGCAACATTTACTAATACATTTTTAACATTAAAAGTTTAAACGTTAACATTAGTTAATGCATTATGGACTGACATTAACTAATAATGAACAATAGTATTTTGATAAATTAACATTAACCAAGATTAATACATGCTGTAAAAAATATTGTTCATCGTTACTTTGTGATACCAAACGCATGCACTAATGTTAACAAATAGAACAACTGTTTCCACTAAAACTAAACTAAATTGAAAGAACACATTGAAAATAAAATAGAAAGAAAAACGTACAAAAGGTCTAAATTCAAAACTATAATGGCCCTGGTTTCCACTCTCCACATCATGTCTGCTCTCCTGAGCGATATAGATGATAATGACAGAAACCCTGCCGTCAATTATACAGTATTTGTTCAGAGTGTGTGATGCGCCATGCATTAACATCATGGTGATAACACTAATGCAGCGAGCGTACGTTCTCCGCAGAGTGAGTGATGGGTGTCAGTCTCAAGTGTTTAGCTGGCAAGATGCTGACAGAACTCAACGGGGAGCGGTGCACACTGGTGGGCAACAGAAAAACGGGATATACATCAGAGACAGTGAAGAATGTTGAAGAAAAAAAGTGAAGAGACAAGAAAAAAGATCGCCCCAGACTTGGAAGGAATTTTCAACCAGCTAAGACCAGCAAAACAGCATATGCTGGATTAAGCTGTTTTATATTTGTATTATGGAAATATATAGATCTCATAGCAGTGGTACATTGGTATCTAAGATAACAGGCAGAGGCTCAGCTACTATCTGAGGAGTGAATAATTCAGCCATCAAAGCCCACAGCAACAGGCTGAGGGCCCTGTCTCACAAACACCTCTCTCTCACACACACACACACACACACACACACATGCACACACACGTGCAAGCAGTGGTGTACATCAGCAGGGGATATGATAGGGGGCTTATTGATTTCAAGGAAGCAGCCAGACATTGGATCGTTGTGACCTAGGGGGCTGCATAATAATCCAGGTTTGATTATGTGAAATTATAGTGTAAACGTCAAAGTGAGAGCATGTGTTTAGATGACGGCATGAGGGCTTCTTTTGTTTAGGGGAGACAAAGGACATTCCTTGCTTGATTTCACATAAAACAGAATAGAACAGTGCTTGTGCATTATAAAACGCATCAGCTTGACTTCAGAATATCAGTTACAGGACATAATGTTCAACCATTAGTCCTACCTGATTTGCTGAAAGCTAGAGGTTGCTAAATAGGCGCTAGGTTGTTCTATGCTTGGTCTTAAAGGAATAGTTCCCCTCAAAATGTAAAACTCATGTTTTTCCAAACCTCTATACCTTGCTTTCTTCCATGGAACTCAAAAAGAGATGTTAGTCATATTGATAGATTGCCTCAGTCACCATTCACTTTCATCCCATCTATGTCCTTTGCTGACTGAGGCTATCATTCTTCCTGACATCTTTTGAGGGTAGCATACTTAGAAATGTCTAAAATGTAAGGGAACATGTTGCTACACCCTGTGTTTTTGTATAGTGATTTGTGTGTTGTGGTTTATGCCCCTTTTCCTGGCTCTTTGTTTGCCAGTTGCCCCCCCCCCGCATTTGTGGAAGTCTCTAGTGTGTGTGTTAGGTGTTTATATACAGATGGCGGGTTTGACTGCACCCCACTGCTCTCTTGACTGCTCTGCTGGCATACACTCAGCTTGATTGGCTGGCTGGGTTTGGGGAGAAAGGGGAAACACCGTGAAGGCTCAGGTGCTCAGTCTGGTACCAGTTATATCATAAACAAGCCTCTTCCATTCTGCCCACTGCAGACCTGTGAAAAAAACAATTTAGCAGAACCACATGGATGCAACTGATGCCCCATTCTTCGATTCACTCAGCAGATCATGAGATCTTGGGATGGTGATATGATAGAGACATGTCCCGATTTAATTCCCTCCTAGGAGATAGACAGATTCTACCAAAAAAAAATAATTGAAATGGAAATAGTAGTCCTTCGTTTTGCAGAAGAAAACAAAACACGATAGAATAATTTTTATATGATTGGTCCGATCTGGACCAGAGGGCTTTTTGGCCCTATCAAGGACCCTGCTGAAAAGGCCAGCTTAGCATGAATTTTTAAAAGGGGATGTAACCAAATACTCAAGATTAGGGGGGGATACTCATATAAAACTAAAGAATCAGTCATGCTAAAAACATATTTCAACCACTGTTGTGAATGTCTTTGGTGGTTACGTATCAGGTCCCCATCAGTTCCTGGCCTCTGTAGCTGATCTCCCAACCTGACCAGCTTGACAAGCACCCAAACCCTCCCAGCATGGAATTGTGTCCTAATAAAATTGTTGTCTGATTCAATTAAGCATCTGCTATTTTAGAATGCACACTAATGATATTATTTCTTATTGCAAAACTATTGTCCTATGCCTGAATGTGGTATTGAAGATGGTAAAGCAGGCATATAGCCGGTAATCACATTTAGAGGTCCCATCAGTTAGCTTTTCTGACAGTTGGATTTTGACCAGGATGATTAACTAAAACCCCCTGCCTAGAGACTGATAGAAAAGTTCGAGACCTATGCCCACCTGGCACTTTGTAAGGGAGGTGTCAGGGGCTAATTGACAGCCTGACGGACAGACAGGTTACAGGGCTTTACCGGCGGCTCCCTGAGGGGGCTCCGAGCACGCCTGGCAGCTGCGCCCAGGTGCCGCGCTCCAGGAACAGGCAAACACGTGCCGCTTCCGCATCTTTCTCTCATTAGTGTCACAGATTTGTGAAAACTGCCGTTGTCAGGTGAGGCGGTGTGGATCACTATTTTGTCAACTTTGACAGAGATTTTGTACAGTATATATGCCCACACAAGTCATGAAATATGGCTGAATAATGTGCCTTACATACACACACATGGCTTCACCTGCCCCTCTCCTCCATTGCTCCTGCAAGAGGATTCCAGCTATACATTATTGATGTACACATTCTCTATCGACTTGCTGCAGTGTACAGCCCTCTATCTCTGACCCAGTCTACCTCTATATTATTCCACTTATTCTTTGTCTCTCTCAATGTCTATCTAACCTGCAGGCACTGAAAGTGTGTGCATGTGGTTTGTCATTTTTTACAGTTGTTAGCAACTGATGTAGTGTGAATGAGTTGTTTAGCATAAAAGGGGCCAAAAAGACTTATTGTGCTAAAAAAAAAAAAGAAAAAATTGGGACACTGAGCAATGAATAAAACAGAACGAAGATGTCTTGAGATGTGGTTTTAAAAGTCTTGACATGGCATCTTAAAAATTTGACATTCCTGCACTAGATGCTGAAAACAACAGTAAAAAGTGCCCAAAGTATTTCTAGCAAGTCAATCCATGGTCAGCCATCTTTGAAATATTCACGGGTGGCTATTTTCAGTCATGACAGTGCAGCTCCTATCTACTTGAATGGGAAAAGACCAAAATCTAAAAAATATTGGTCAAAATTATATACAGTCTAAGAAAAAAACATGAAAAACAGGGACAGTTTCTCCTTAACAGAAAAACAGAATATGTTCTAATGTAGAACATCTCCTCATTTTTAACCAAATCAGGCGATCTTGTTTTAAAGAATAGATAAAAATAGATTTAAATCTTTTTAGTGCATATTAAAATAAACGATGTCCCAATTGATTCTGTCATTACAAAATGAATGCATTTTAGAGTTTCAACTGAACTTAAGATGGAAATGAGAAGTCACACTAAAGTTTTGACAGTAGGCGTCCCGTTTACCGGAATACTGGCCATTCGCCAGGGGCAGTGGTCGTTCCTCCGCTTTCTATTCCTGCTTCCACGAAAACGATCAGCAGATGGTGTGATGGCGAAATTAGGGAACACTTCTGACTAATTTTAGCTATCATAGCTAACATAATTTTCGTGTGGTTCTTACTATTTACATGCTTCTTTAAATTATGTATCTTCACAACTGGAAGGAATAGATTGCAATGAACTGTTTACCTTTTCTCTACTGAAATGACAAGGATGTTGGAATTTCCACAAAAATGATAATAGTCTTATAATAGTGGCCATTGCGATAAAACAGCCCTTTTAATGGTTGGACCATGTTTGCCTCGAGAGCACAGTGTTGATTTGAGACAGGTGTTATTTACACATGCGCCAGTAACTGGCGCCTTGACCGTCTCAGTTATGTACATAACCTGGGTTCCCTGAGACGAAGGGAATTAGACATTGCGTTTGCTAGGGAGTGTCCTTCCACACAACCTAGTATAAACCACTCTACAATAATGTCAATATTGTAAAATTGGCTATGGTGTTTGAGCCATGTCCTTTTAGGAGCAAATCTGTCTGCTATAAAAGCAGGCGCGCAAACACCATTCCTCAGAATTTTCTGACTGAGGGACAAGGAGCGTATCACTCGCACCTCAGAAGAACTCTGAGTCTTGTAGTGCGGCCACCGTTCGCAATGTTTCTTTCCCTTCATCTCAAGAAACCAAGGTTACATACGTAACCGAGATGTTCCCTTACGACTCAGCCTTACGTCTAGGTTGTAAAACCTTGCAAATGTGTTTTGAGAAGACCATCATGCTGCAAAACATGCCTCTAGTTGAGTGTGCTTTAACACCAGTTGGGCAAATCTTACTATGTGCCTCGTTATCCAGGGCAATCACATCAACAATCCAATGAGAAAGTATTTTCTTGGAAATGTACATTTGTTTGTCCTCCATTTCACACAAAGAGCTGATCAGACAGCCTGAACTGGCGGGTGTGCTCAATGTGTGCATGTAGCGCCCACACAGGGCATAACAAATGCAAGGAACGTTCCTCACTCAAATTAAACTGAGGCGGGAAGAAGACTTGAAGGTGAACCACCTGCACTCTGAAGGGTGTAGTTAGGCACATAGCCATTTCTGGGTTTGACAGTGGCTTTTGAAAGTCCGGGCCAAACTCCAGACATTAATTGTCAATTAATAGTGCATGTAAGTCACTGACTAGTTTTACTGAGGCCAGAGCCAGCAGTAGTGCAGTATTAATGGAGAGCATGCGCAAATCAGCAGAGTCCAAAGGCTGGAAGGGTGGCCCTGTGGTGGCCGTTCTCCACTGAGACAAACAGATTGAATTCTGCTTGGCCAAATATTTCCCAAATCCTCAGGACAGTTTGAGGTTGAAGTTTCGATTCACCCAGTATCAACAACTTGGCATGACAATAGGTCCGCACCGTAATTCAGATGGCCTGGGACATATGTCGCTCTCAGGGAAAAGATATGACGCTCGCTCCACAGGAGGAGGTGATGCGTCAGTCTCATCAATTGCGGTGAATTTCGCCATGGCAGTTTTTATACGTCACATGTTGTCTGAGCAAACCAGAACAAAACAGTTTGCAATTTCTGGCTGAAAAGCCTTCAAGTCTGAGACTACAAGACTACTATTTTTTGCGTTTGATGTTCTAAGCCCTCCTTGCACCTGGCCAGGTCCCGAAAGCCGGGCATCCATCGCACACCACCCCCAACCTGTGTTGGAAGAGCGAGGGCGATTCACAAGCGAAGCATCTTGAGACTCAAGCCTGAACATATGACAATACTGGAATACTTTACCTCAGATTACACTAAAAACAAAATTTTCCTGGCTTGTATAGCTGAAGTGCATGCATGTTCTCGAGTTGATTGACAGGTGATGTCTTTATCTAATAAGTGAGTGGCTCTTTTTACTGTTAGGCGGGACTTCCTTTCTACATCCATTGACTGTTGGGTGCTTAAGAGCTCCTTGGTTGGACGTTCCAATTTATTCCATTAATTTTAATAGAGGTGGCCCATCTCTGCTAAATAGTCAGGGCACAAAAGTCAAAGACGTCCATCTAGCACATGTATACATAGAAAAATAATTTTTTTAAAAAGCCATGAGCAAATGCAAAAAATTTTGTAAATGGCCAATTATATATAGTGGGCACATGGGCTGTGTTAGACAAGGAATACTAGCATACTGTATACTGCATAGAATACTATATACTGCACTGCCTGCTTTTTGTTTCTAAGGAGTATGTGAAATAATACACAGTATGCAAATTATGTTTTTCCTTATTCATATTACTTCTGGTTAATTTGTAACTCTGGTTGTGTACTACACATTGTGACATGTAGTACAGCAAATTTGCATACTGTCCACAGTATATACTGAGTAGAATGGTAGCCATTCCAAACATACCCATTCTCTTATGAGCATGAGCTCTGTGACGCAGCTCCACTATGAGGCCCACTGTGTGTCAGCTTTTTTCTGTTGGTGATCTATTTCTCCCATGTGACATAACCCACAACCTCTGTGTGATTAGGAACACTGTCCCTCGTGGAAATGGTCTTCATGCCTGCATTTTGGCTGAGATTCACTGTGGTTAAAGCTTTTTATAGCAGTCTTGAATAGACCCTCTGGTGCTGCAGCGTCGAGATGCTTCAGTTGAGCCAAATCTGCACGTTCATGCCAAATCCGTTACACAAATAGCTCTGATGGGACAGAAACGGCTTGCAGAGGAAGCTCTGAGCTCTGTTCAAACATGCAGGTTAAGAGCCCTCACATTTCATCTAAAACACAACCAGACATGATGCCTCACTCAGATATAACCATCGATTTTCGACTAGGAAACATCTAATGCCATCTAACACAATATTTGTGTTCCGGAAACAGTCTAAGCTAATGTTCGCTTTGATCAGGCAGTTAGTTCAGTAGCAGTGTTTCATTGCCATGTAAGATTGTTAGCTAGCTGTGACGTTGTCTAATTTTGATTTATGTGTATTGTTCTGCTAGAGAGTAAAAAGTCCATGTGGCATTTAATTCTGAGTGGAGAGACATTTCAAAGGTCACAAAATAAGCTTACATGCTGTGTCTTTGGCTTTAATATAGTTCCTAATCAGTCCAGTTGCGCTG